>NW_026442147.1:2400000-3600000 GCF_026898425.1 Galleria mellonella | reverse complement strand
AATTTAAAAAAAATTGTAAAGTTTGGTTTTCACTGACACACAATGGGTTCTGATTCCATACATACATACATACATATCTGTCACGCCTGTCTCCCATTAGGGTAGGTAGAAACAATGGAACGCCAAATGGTTCGATTCAAACAAACCTATTTCGCTTCTTCCTCTTTCCTTCTTTCTTCTTCTTCTGGTTCCGTATATAAATATTATGTTTATAGCTATGACTACGATTTTGTTTGTTTACTAGTAGAATTTATTTTACAAACTAAAGTTTTTAGTTACTATCTCTTATAAAGAGAGCATTTGTGTTTTTAAATGTCTATTTACTCTTAATTCTTAATTTAGCAAAACTACATATAAATGTCATAAAGTTATATATTCCGATATTTGTATTGTTTTCAGAATGCTTTCACATTACAGTTTTTTCAGAAAAAATATGTCCGTCTTACCGAACAACACCAAGCACTCAATGAAGTATGTCAAACTATATTTGCCTGGAGTGATGTATATTGCCATCATTTATCAGAAAACTTTAATGTCAAAAAAATTTTGGAGTAAAAGTGATACATTATTTATTTATTACTATTTTTTTAAATTTATTTTATATATATAGTTAAACTACACTGCTAAAATAGTCCCTTAAATAATAGCTAGTGATTTTAACTTCATTGATAATATTATTTTTGAATATTTTCAGAACAATATTTTTGCCAGACCGTACTTGCATTGAGAACAGAAACATTAAAGAATGACTGCTGGACCAGTAAGGAAAACTCAGTTGAGTTAAGAAAATATTAGTGGGATGTTATTGGGACGACGTACGATAAACGCGGAACATCCAACATAGAAGCACCGGTATTATATGACAACTGTGTCTTCCACTTTACACAACGGCATGACACTATGAAAATACTATGAAAAAAGTACGAGAGTGTAAACATTATGCAATATTAGTGGTGTCAGCGACGGCTGCACTGTCGCCTACCGCCGGTCGCGCACCGCGCGTGGTGGCTGTTAAATGCCGCAAGTGCGGTCCGTCGTCCCGCTTGCACCGCCGCGCTCGCCGCACCTCTCGCTCGCGCCGGCGCGAACACGTGTTTATTTGTATGTTTTATCCTTCGGCGGCTTTAAACCCAACCCACTCCAACCGCAAAGTGCGCTCCGCCGCCCGCCGCGCCCGCGCCGTCGCCGCCTCTCGCTCACCGCTGCCGCTGCCGCGGAGCCGCACCGACTCGCCCGCGAAACTTTGTCCGAAGTCGACGGGCGCGGACGTACGCCGCGTATTAATAGCCACCGTGAACGGCCACCGCAACCGAGGGCGGCCCCACGCGCCGCGAGTCGCACCGCAACCGCGCACCCAAACGCACGCATAGCACGCAACTAACGTCTAAACCATACACACCATCTCGTAATACGTACGAAGCGAAAAGCGAAACTAAATACGGAATTCCAAATAGTCAAAAACCGAACGTCGAAAGTGAGAGGGACGTGCGTGCGGTGGTCGCGTAAATACGCGTCACGAAAAAAGTGCCGTCAGTGAAACTAGTGAAAAGTTTTTTCGCCGCGCGCGGGGGAGCCACCCTCTGCGCCGGAAAAAATCGGCCCCTCGCGTCCCTCGCCCGCCTACCGCCGAACTTTTCATTCACGGGGGAAAAAAGTGTGGCAAGGCCGTCGTGACGTCACAGCGTCAAGTGGCCACGCGCGCGTTTCCTAGCAACGGATCACGTCTCGTCAGCTCGTCTTTAAAAAATTTTGAATCGTCGGTAGTTAGGAGTTGGTGAACAATGGTACTTGTAAACGAGAATGTGGTGTCGGCACGGTGGTTGTCTCCGGCTTGGAGGAAGGAGTGACATGTAGCGAAGGGCGCGAGCACAGTGGACTATATGTGTAGTACACAGCGCGCGCGGGTGTCAAGGATGCACCTGACGGGCGCGAGCAGCGGCGCCGTGTCGCCCGACACCAGTTCCACGCTGCTGCACGAGACGTACACGAAGATGACATCGGACATCCTCGCGGAACGAACTCTTGGGGACTTCCTGTCCGAACACCCTGGGGAGTTGGTTCGGACGGGCAGTCCTCACTTCGTGTGTACGGTGTTACCGCCACACTGGCGGTCAAATAAGACGTTACCGGTGGCGTTCAAAGTGGTTGCACTGGGCGACGTCGGGGACGGCACGCTGGTCACTGTTCGGGCTGGCAACGATGAGAACTGCTGCGCGGAGCTGAGGAACAGTTCAGCAGTCATGAAGAACCAAGTGGCGAAGTTTAACGACTTGAGATTTGTCGGCCGCAGTGGGCGCGGTGAGTGCTGAAGGTGCAGTTATGTTATACACAATGAGTTTTATCTATCTTGATTTCAAAATAAAACGTAACTTATGCGTAATTTTGAAAAGGTGAAAGAGCACTATTAATTTTTAATTTTTTAATTATAGTTTCTAATTCGAATAACTTTAATGAAAGTATCATTAAAGTTATCTGAATTAAAATAACAATTAGGTACATGATAACATAATATTATTTAATATCACTATAATATTATTCTAATTATAGGTGAGTAATATTTATATTAAAATCTAATTAACAATAATATCTTATAGATAAAAATGAAGTTATACTGTAAAAAAAGTGTAAAAAGTCTCACAATTAACATTAAAAATAATATAATTAATACTCAATGCTTCATTACAAAATATTCCTAACAAAGTTTTAGTCTACGAAGTCTGTGACATTGAAAAGTGTTCGAAACTTTTTCGAAACAACTTAAGAAGTTACGTGAATGTCAAATAAGAAGAGGGCGGCAGATTTGGGCGGCTATTTCCGCCCTACACTTTGCCGCCCACCCTTTCTTCAAGAAAGTTAACTTTTTCACAAATGCGTATCTGAAGTGATTTGTTTAATACGCTATTTAAGAAAATAAAACTTTAAGAGCGGAAAAATTTGCAATTTAATAGACAGTATATATGTAGCAACATATATACTGTCATATAATATGTTATTTATGGTATATATTAGATATATATTAATACTAATGAGTCGCCCCGGCTTCGTACGGGTGAAATATAAAAACCAATGTGGTATCAGTATGGACAGATTAATAATATTACTATTGTAACTGTCTAAATAGCATTCCAAGCTCTACATAATTAGTATTATTTTTTAAATTTTAAAATGGTAGAAAGCTATTCTAATAATATAGATATATATATCGCTGACTTTTTGGAGCCCTAATGTAGCGGGACAATTCCATCATATATTATTTTGTTATATATATTTCAAAACAATGAGACAGTATTTTCGACGAAAGCTCTCAGTCGGCTTGTTTTCTTCCAATATCTTGAACAATTATCGTCACATTCGAACAAATTAATACGAATCAATATTAACCTATACGTATAAACCTTCCTACTGAATCACTCTATCTATTGTGAAAAACACACACTCCTAGCAAGTGTTCATAATCCGTAATCGTTTCCATTAAACGAGCCGTATGCTTGTTTGCCACCTTCGTAATATATAAAACAAAACAAAAAAAAACATTAAAATCCATTGCGTAGTTTGAAAGATCTAAACGTACAAATGGCGGATAACGACTTTCTTTTATACTATGTAGAAATATAAAAAAATAGCTTTATTGTTTGTACAAAACTTTTCATAATGGAGACGAATCTAACGACAACCAATTTATTAAAATCCATCGATCCACTTAGCCTACACATTGCACCAAAGATACAGATTATTAACATTATATAATAAATGTCAAAATGAATTTGTTTGTATGTTAGCACCTCGATTATGGCGTTGGCTGAACTAATTGTTATGAAATTTGGTATATGTGTACTATATGGAATGGAGAATGACTATTTATCCCGATCAATCAATATATTTCCTTTATAAAGGCGAACTCACGGATAATACGAGTACATTCGAAAATCTGAATCTTTCATAGGTAGATAATTAAAAAGTATATCACTCACAAAAGTATATCAATCGTGATATAGGGATGAGCAGCAGAGTTCTTCGTAAAAGATCACCAAATCCTAAATGCGATTGTCAACCTGGCCGCCAAACGTGGCAACTACTGGCAATACCCACCCATATGAGAGGTCAATGTTCAGCAGTGGACAATTAACGGCTGACATAATAATACTAATGATCCTGATAGGTAGATAGGATACAAATTATACAAACATAACATTTTCAAACACAAAATAAATTATAAATCTTTTACTGTAAAATCAAATTGTAGCTTATGTTAATTTAAATAAAGTTATAAAAATAAAAATACAAAATGTAATGGGTATCTTACCTTAGTACATTTAATTACCAGCGAAATAACTAAAATTATAAAAAAAAACTGGAATTTTCGATGCGATTTATGTAAATCTATGTATGAAAGATATGACAGGAAAAGGTTGCAAGTAGTTTAGTTATGTTACAAACGCTAAAGTTAAAATGGACAAACCGTTTGCACTTTTAAGTGCCTGGATAAATTTGGATGAAATAGATAGATGGTATTAATATGCAAAACGTGCAAAAACTCAGCATTTACATACATACATACTTACATGTTCATGTTTCTAATATTTGTTGAAGACAAAAATTAGTTGGGAAAAATGGAATAACCCATTTTCCTGTTTCCATACAAACTGTTCCTAGCTCTCAATCTTTAACGAATCAGCGGTATATTTTTTTATTGAATGAAATTTTACTTGAATTGACATAAGTTATTTATTATTTGTAATTGTTTTATTAAAAATCATAATTTAACAGATATTGTACAATATTAATATTTGTACGCTCTATTTTCAATGAAACGGCGCACTACATATTTTACAACATCAAACTTATGGTATACTGTGCCTATGTTTATGCAAAGAAATTATTGATTAATCGATTGAATCAGTTATCATAAAATTTGATACATATGTATTCTATTGGTACATATGTATTATCTATTTGCCATAGAAAAGGCTAAAAGGCTTTTTATTTTTAATAAAAACATCATAAATTTACCATTTAAAGTAGGCGTTCCAAAGAAAATGGTCATGTTAAAGACAGCAAAAAATATATAATATACTAACAAGTCTTTTATTATTTTCATTTTATTCATATATACTTTCATTATATATTTCTGTTAACTGTTTTCTGCTAAATATAGGTCTCCCCTATAAGGGGATTTTGCCAGTAGTTGCCACACTTGGTAGGCGTGTTGGCAAACGTAGTTAGTTTTTCACTGATATTTTAAGAGGGACGTTGCTGCATATCCCTCGACCATTAAGTCCCTTTAGTTGCCTTTTCTATGCCGGAATCATACAGCAACTAACAACTGTTTACTGGGCCCCATTTTACGAAGCAATAAGTCTACAAGCAAATTAGTTAATAGTCTATGTTATTAGTTAGAAATTCTAATAAATAATAACAGTAAACCAATAAAAAATATTAAATTGACTTGGTTGCGTATTGGTACATGGTTGGTATATGCTTGATACTACTTAAAAATTGGAGAATTGTTTTCGTCAGTAATTTATAGGGACTTAAAATAAAATTATAACATATCATTTGTTTAGGTTAGTTATTTATCGCTTTAAATAGCCAATTTTTTCTTATATACATAATTATTATAAAAATACTTATAGTAAATATTCAATCGACATCAAAACTTCTCAATTCAAGAGGAGATTTTCAATTTATTTATATGTTTTTTTTTTGTGTGTAATATGTCTAATACAGAGAAAATTGGACCAATACAAAAAGGCATACTTAGATTATTTCAGTTATACTGCATCACCAAGTTCGTTGACTTTACATTATCATGAAATATCAAATGTTCCATATATTTTTCTGTGAAAAATACCTACAATAATAAATTAATAAAATTGTTTAATATTTTACACACATTATTTAATTTTTGGTATTAATTCATGAGCTAATATTATTAAGATAATATGCTTGGTAAAATGGGGTCCTGAAAGTACAATAAATATTTTAGTAATCAGAATCGCAAAACATAATATTTAGAAATGATAGAATATTTAATTACGAACAACGTAAACAAGTAATATTAGATTTACTTTTCTTTAGACTTTTATAATAGTATGCATCTAAATGCATCTGTGTGCAACTTTAAAACGGGTGTCAAAATTCTATTTTAAGACGAAAGAATCTATCATTAATATCTCATTGCATAGGTTATTATCACAAGAGAAAAACATATTTTATTTATTTATTAGAGTATATTATGCATTATTGATTTTGTCCCTTCTTACAACATTCTTTGGATAAAAAGGAATGATAGAGACCAATCATATTAACATAAATAAGATCCATTATGAAATATTGTATTATAAAAATTGTATGTATATTAATCAATATTGTAAATATAAAATATTTCAGAATCATAATTACTCATAATCATTTGGACATAAGATTAGGGCTTATATATGACCAAAAAAAGCCACCGTCTTAGGTCAGCAAGTTTAGTAACTACATAAGATATTAAATATATGATATTACATAAAAATTATAAAGTATTTCCATAAACTTCATTATCATATCTTGACTTTAACTTTAATTGTAGATAGAAAAATGTCACAATAAGGAAGAATTGTCATTAATAAGATTTGATAATGACTTATGACATCATAATATTCTAGTCGTTACTAAGATCAAGAACTGAAGATGTAATTCATGATTTCCTACAAACACATACCTTGACAGAACTCTTGGAAGTTATTGACAAAATCAACAGCTTCTTTCATTCTCATTCTTCAATTCTAATTGCTAGTGATAAAAAATGAGGTCACATTTTTTATGCAACTAGGAATGACACACAACATACTAGCAATAGTTTTAAGGGATGGGTTACAATTATATACATATTTACATACTATCATAAATAGATAATATAGAAATATTAATCAGAAAATAAATCTCTATGTTGAATGTGTCTTAAAGTATTAAGTTCGCTACATGCACCATTATTATGTATGTTTTAGCATTAAATATTATACATATAAAATAAATAGGTAACAACATAAATAATAGTGAAATTTCAATCTACACCTTTTAAACCACGGTGACGTTAGAGTACTATAATATGTATAATTAATGTACAACATTAATTGATTGATGACGTCAAATATGAGTCAATATTTAATTGATGACGTGGAATACTATAAAAAAACTAAACTACGAATATTCATAGAATAGTCATTTTGCACTACTGCTGCACACACTAGAGAGACATTCGTGTTTTCTGTTCCATTCGTGTCTCTGTTGTGAAACAGTTTTCTTTATTTATTTATTTTTTGTGCAACTTAGAATGGTAAACAGGCTAACGACCCACCTGCACGTGGAATGGAAAGTGGTAACCGTCGCCTATAGACATGAGCAGTACCATGGACATGATGCCCCCATGCGTTGCCATTACTGAGAACTCAGGCTTTCTTCTTCTGTACATAAGAAACATAGAATACACATGAAACATAGCCATGCAAACACAACTGCTTCACAGTAGAAACACGAAGTTGAATTTGCATGGCTGTGTTTCGATTTGGAGATTGGGATATGGCAATTAAATTACAGAGTTAAATTAGAGAGCATAACACCTTAGTTCTCAATAATGGCAAATCACCAAAGGTATTATAGGTTTTGCAGTATACTTATACATTATATTTATACTTATACATTATGTCTATAGAACTGTTCGTATGTATAGGTGACGGTTACTATTTTTCATCAGTTAGATCGTCAGCTTGTTCGCCATTCTAATTTGCATTAAAAAAACAAATACCCGCATATTTTTATAAATTTTATATAACCATATTTGTTTGTAATTTTTATTGATGTTTTGTAATTATACTTATATGTGTGTGGTGAAGACGCAAATATAATTTTATTCATCTATCTCTTTTTATCGTAACCTATAGAGATCTATACAAAGTTTTCCTAACATCCTATTTAGAATGTAACTGTACAGCGCTGCTCGGAGAATTTCCCGCTTTAGCAATCATCTGTACAATATTATATTTCATACCACTGCGGTTCCAAACGAAAACCAAACATGTTACAACTAAAGCATACCTATTACTGATATTACTAAGGGTGAACAAAAAAGCGACTGAAGCAAACCGCAGCAGGAAGTTCCGTTGCGCTTTAATCCGGCGTTATTTAAACCTTACAAATGAAAAGTTGGTGTCTGAGACTTGAAGAAGGCGCCGCCTTCCGAGACCACGGCAGCCAATGGAAAAGTCGGGAAATAACGTCTTCGTGGGAGGCGGAGCCGCGCAGCCTGCGGTCTCAGTTGAATAAAAATTCTCCTTTGAAGAATTCTTTATTTGAATATATTGCGGTGGCGCGAGATGGTCGTTGTGTTTTAATTACAGCTCGTTTATTAGCTGAGACTGCAGAGCGTACCAGTTCTCGGTATACTTTATATTGCTTCCGGAATGTTTCATTAGTAACAAAATTAAATTTATAGATAGTTAATATCATTGCATGAATATCCAAAAATAGAAATTATTTAAATAATGATGCGAATAAAGTTAGAGTAGGTGGTAGAAAACAATACTGTTTACCACCTTGATCACAAGGCGTCACCCTCATAGCATCTATCAAGTTTCAAACTGGAAATCAAGGAAATTAATAGCGATTCGTTTACACACGTAATACTTCTTACTGCTTGAATATATATAGAGAGAGTGTTGATTTTATTCCTAATCCGAGCTTTAATCCACCCATAATATTAATTTGTGTGCATGGCTTAAATATTATCATTGAATAGCTATTGATTACCTACATGATTTTAATTATTGTAACACAATTCTAGTGAAAGTACAAATCTATATTATAATTAGTAGTAGTAAACTGAGTAGATAATGCTTAAAAGACTAATTAAACAAATGTTTAATTTCTAAATAAAACCTCATTTACAGAAAATCTCTTATACTATTTTCAATATGAATATTTTACTTAAATACGTTATTTGACACTAAGCACCATTCTCATAATCTCTTATATTACTATGAAAAGAATAAGGTGAAATACTTGTGTTAACTATTATTAGAGTTGCATTTTTAGTTTTTCATTTAATATATATATATATATATATATATATATATATATATATATATATATATATATATATATATATATATATATATATATATATATATATATATATATATATATATATATATATATATATATATATATATATATATATATATGTGCATAACAAATGCATGTCTGCGTTCAATCATACAAGTGGTTTTGTTTTCCATCAAATCTCAATATAATAGCAATCAAATTAAAAACAAAATTTTCTTACTTTCACCACCATCTCTGTATTGATCACCATCATCATCTATATTGAGATGATAAATTTCATTTAAAAAAAAATGCTCTAGAAAATATTAAAATTTTCAATAAACAACGGTATTTTAGAAGTACATAACTTAATTCAGCTGATAGATCATATTGTAAAAATACGTATGTAAAACAAATGTTAACATGATCGTTGAAGTCATCTATCCTGATATATCTTTATCTATATTATTATTTAAGTTTTTACAACCAGAGGGAGACTTTGTCTCTCTCTCTCTCTCTCTCTCTCTGTCCCATTCGTGTTTCTACCGTGAAGCAGTTGTGTTTGCATGGCTGTGTTTCGGTTTGAAGGGTGGGATATAGTGTGAATTTACTGGGTACAGAGGAATAACACCTGAGTCCTCAGGAATGGCAACGCATGGGGTGTATCATGGGCGAAACAGAATACTCTGTTATGTCCATGGTACTGCTCATGTGAATAGGCAACGGTTACCACTTTCCAACAGGTGGGCCGTCAGCTTGTTTTCCGTTCTAAGTTGTATAAAAAAATTACATTTAAACAAAATTTGATATATATGCGAAATAAAAAAAAATTATTGCGTGATCACTCCAAATCTATTTTTTAAATTTCAATTTATAAAAGTAATTATTCCAAAATTCCTTTTCTAGTCAGAGCCAGTAAAACAAGTACGTGTAAGAATCATTATTGCCATATTAACTTGTTTAATTGTAATCCTAGTTCACATATTTTATATGTCAAAAAGGTTAATTAATTTTATTATGACTTGGTTTCTCGGAACTTGATAATTTTATTTTAATTTTCAATAATAATATTTCTTTTTGTATATTTACTTCATCTGTACAAACTTTATCGATTGATGAATTATTTAATTGTTTTAATGTCTTATGTATGTTTCCTTAAATTAATAAATAAAATAATACTAATAACTATAAACAAGACTCCCACTATCTTGGGAATTTCATCTCGATGACATGTGGAAAGACAACAATTTATAAACTACTACCTTTTTCTATATAAAAAAAATTGCATTGTTTTATAGTGTATTTTTTATAAGCAGGTTTCAGTTTTTGTTACATCATTAATTTTCTTAGACTCTTACGTATGTTTTCATATAAAAGTTATTTTTCCCCGTTACAAAAAGACACGAAGACAACTTATGTACAAAACGAAGAAAAATTAAAGAAATAAAATCGTCGGATCGTCGGATAGGTTGCACGCAAACATCGTGTGCGGCGCGGCACGCCACCCGTCAGCCATAACAAGCCCTTGTCAACCATAACGTGGCCACACGGTTAACCGTCGACCGACGGCGACCCGGGTACCCGGCCCGGTTAGCCGGGTAAGCGAGGTTAGCCGCGATGGAAAACTACTATTTCATTTACGGTTACCGTTTCGGGTAGCGCTAAATAAGCGGAACCCACAAGTTGCGTAACTACTCTCTACATTTTCATATAGATACCTACTTCATTAGATATGTTATGGTCTATTGTCGGTTTGGCAATCCGCTAGTGCTGTTTTCACACACTATCAATAATTCGGGGCATAAAAGAGTTATTTTATTTTATTTTTATCTAAACGGCGCAAACCTACTATCGCATAAATTCGAAATTATTAAACAGAAATAGAAATTTATTATTTGTCTAAATCACAAGATACAATGGGATCCACACTTGGCGAAGCTGTATCGTGGGCACCCATCAAAGATTAACAATTCACAATCTGTTACAATAAAAAGTACATGCTGGGCATTAGTATCAATTAAAGACATGCTCTTTAATGCGTAGATGTGCATTGAAATTAACTCTAGCAGCAATATTTTTCATCAGAGGGAGAGTTTGTACAAAAGTCGATTGCTTGGGTACCTCTGTCCCATTCGTGTTTCAACCGTGAAGCAGTTGTGTTTGCATGGCTGTGTTTCGGTTTGAAGGATGGGATATGGCGTGAATTTACAGGGTACAGAGGAATAATACCTGAGTCCTCAGGAATGGCAACGCATGGGGGGTATCATGGGCGAAACAGTATACTCTATTATGTCCATGGTACTGCTCGTGTGTATAGGCGACGGTTACCACTTTCCATCAGGTGGGCCATCAACTTGTTTGCCATTCTACTCGTAAGTTGTATAAAAAAAAATTCCAAACCGATACGACATCGTAACCTTCAAGAAAGAGCATTTAAAAGGCCGGCAGTACATTTGCAACTCCTCTGGTGTTGCGAGTGCACATGTAGGCAGTGGTAGTTACTTACCATCAGGTGGGCAAACACATTTGCCTTCTATGTTATAAAAAAAAATGAAAAGTATTCTATTCTAAGTGAACCTTTTTTTAATGAACAGTACCATGGACATAGCAGAGTATACTGTTTCGCACATTCCAAAACTCCGAGCACAGCCCTCTTCATAGTATAATATAGTAGTAGTAGTGATATTTTTTTATAAATTGTTTGTAAAAGGCTGTATTTTACTTTAAATTAATATATTTATACAGAAAATTTAATCGATACACCCTTAAAATTTAAATATAAAACTTTTTTCATTTATTTATTAATTTTTTTCGCACTGACTATTCTCTTTAGATAAATAGATAGATATAGATATATAATTTATTTATATTATTTACGGTGCACAAATTATTACGGACATAGACAAAAAGAGACAAAAGGAAAATATTATACTTTATGTAGAAGTAACATAATGTTTCATTTCATACATGTGCCACAATTACACAAAATGGTCACAACACAGTTAATTGCTTTGCTCTCAAAAGAGATACACTCAAAAGACAAAACACTGACTGAAACAGAGTATCTGTCGTGGCCAAAAGCCAGTAGCAAAATTACATGTTAAAAGTTTATTTTTTACTTTAGCGTGATAAATACGAGAATTAATACTAATTCTCGTCTTTATCACACTTCATTCAAACTTAGGACTATCTACAGCTCATTAGGTGATATAGTAAATTGTATAACTAGTACGTATAAACTATATCTCAATAGTTCACAACACGACCTCATCTCAGGCAATAGAACACCTTACATCGGTATATTAATTCAGTCAATTAGCGCTCAGGGCATTAGCACGTCGTTACCTCGACATCGCGTACTAATCGCAGCGATTGCTGACAAGGCGACGAGTGTATTTGACACCTGTCAAATTGGATTGCATCCAGCTATTAGGGAATGTCGTCTACCAGAACTCGCGCCGTTGGTACACAGTGGACATAACACAGTGGTTTAAACAAAATTTCTCAAAAGTTTACATATTTTTTACTGTTTTTTAAACAAATTTATACCTATAACATTATTAAAAATGAAGTTACATAAAATAACAACTAGAATGCAAAAAAACTTCATGAGAATAAAAAGATCTAATTTGCTCCTTAGTTTATTTACATGTAAAGTGAAGTCTTTAAAAAAAGAGCTTACTCTTTCTAAAAAGGCCGAAACGCATTTATTTTTCCTCTGGTGTTGGGAATGCTTATATATTACGGTAGTCACTTACCATCAGGTGAGCCTCTTGTGCGTTTGCCACGTGTTGTAAAAAAATGTATAATGTATTTTTAATAACATAATATAGAATTATATTAATCCTGCCATCATAAATCTTGGATGTGAAAACTCGTAACCTTTTAATTTTTGTTACTTAATTATGCTTAAATAACTGAATGTATTTAAAAATTTGGTTTAAGAAATGAAATATTTTCAATCCCTCCATCCAAAAAATATCCATTTTAACAAATAAGATATTTTTTATGTCAGAGGAACAGTACATAGCTAATAATAATATGTTTTCAAGTAAATAAGTTCGAAACAAGCGGTGAATTATCCAAGCGAACTTTTGATCTTTAAAGGGTCTTGCCGTATTTCCATATGAAATGTGCACTGGCGTCTTAATTGTTATTGGTGCCTATAATACATTGCTAGTTGTTGCTTGCTACAATAACTAACAATATATTAAAATTAGCAATATATTTTGTTATATAAGTTATAAATATCTCTATTAAATTTTTTAAACAAATATTAATAAAAAAATGATATCGAAACATTTTTAGACTTGTCCATATTTGCTATTGGTACAAATTGAGATGTGCTAGTGAAGTGGAATGAATGAGTAGGTAGTGTAGAGTCCTCTATTCATACAACTGACTACAGTCTGGCACCTGTGCTAGTACTAACAATCCCTATGTCGTTGTTAATTACGGATTACAGTACGGTTCAGAGGTACAACACTTTAGTTCTGAAAAGTGGAAACGTACGTCAGTGCTTTTCCTTATGACAGTCTTTGTGAGAGGCCTACGTTCAGTAGTGGACAGTAATGACAGATGATTGATAATCATGTATGGACGTTACAGTGATATTCACATTTTTATAAAGTTACCACATTTTTAACAAGCCATTCCATATTCTATGATAGTAATTAAATATTTGATAATTTTTTAATTAGAAAATTCAATATTTTTTATTAAAACTTATTTCTACATATATACAGTATGGGAATTATCGTAACCTATTACTTAACATTAATAAGGTTTGAAAAAATCTTTTTCCTAGATTTTTTTATATTACCAAAAAGTAAAAACATTAATTAAAATTCTCGAAAAAAAGGACAACTTGTATGAGTGTGTGTGAGTACCAACGACAGTAGTATTATATGGTGCTATTGATTCATTTATAGAACAAATACGATTATTTATTTATGCTATTAAAAGTAATTGTCAATGGATGGTGGAGATAGATATTGGCTGAGGTAATGAAAATAATTGTCAGTCAGAACATTTATGACATTCTGGATAGATCTGTAATAAATTGGTACACAAAAATACTTATTGTACTAAAAAAAAGTCCGCCACCGCTATTTCTTCAGAACGTTAATCGTGTAATCGTCCCAAGCTCTACAAAGCGTTCACGTCACTCATTTGCCTTGTCACGGTGAGTGCGGAAATTGTGAGCTCATAAAAACGTATCGTGAGCCAGGGGCATTAACTAGGGGTTATTTATTTAGGCGCTGAACTACATGAGCCGTGGCGTGCCGCGACTGGCACCGAATCGGTACATCACTCACCTTACGAAAACTGAGTTTTTAATCGGCTTTAGAATTGTTAGTTGAAGGTGTAATGTCTTAGTATTTAATTATAGGTATACTGAGTGTATTTCTAATGAATTAAATAGAATTATATATCAATATCGCCAGCGTTATTGATTAAGTAAGCTAGATAAAGATAAAGATGATATCAGATTTACTAGAAATTAATCACTCACAGTAGTTTCCAAGACCAGGACTGTTCTTTATGGCCTATGTATAGTGGACGGATAATGGCTGGAATACTGATGATGATGACAAATAGTTTCCAGGGGATCCGCTTGGAGATCGACCTGACTATTGTATCTAAGATTTGATAAATCAATAATTAATAAATTGTTTAGAAATATATATTATTAAAACATACAAATCGTATTTTGATAAATATTGCATGATAAAAAAACCCTTTAGGTAAAAACCCTTCCCTTCTTAATTATTTTTTTTAATCAAAAAATAATTCCTTAGTTTATGTTTATGAATTTCATTTTTGTATAAAATTTTTTGACACAATTGAGTTACAAAAACTATGTATTTATATAACTTATGTTATTTTTACTATATAAAACATATATTGACCACGTAGACTTTATTATCGTTATTATTAAATAATAACATAAAAGATTGACTCGGACTTCATTAATTAATCAATGAAATCAAAAGAAAAAGGAATATCTCTATCGCCATATATTCATTAAATCCTCATCAGAGTTTGATACATTAATCAAACATCACACATGTTGGATAATGATTACCTGAGTGACATTGAGTTAACCCCAAAAGCGAAAACAAGTGTGAACACTGTAAGCGCTTCTCCGGCCACGTTAATAAACTCCGATAGGCCACAACAAGCTGGCCGCGTGTTCGCCCTCCATTTTTAACGAGCCTCACCGCCGAGCCCAAAGTAGCCTATACATGAAATCACGTATGAATGAGGCCTTTTTTCAGTTTTTTCGCGTGTAGCCAGCGTCCAGACCCCATTAAAGCTCACATGTCACTCTCCCACCTCCCCGAGGGTGCGGGTGTGGGGGCCGCTGGAAAAATCGCGGAATCGGTATTGGCTGCATCCCGCAGCGAGTGGTCGGCAAAGCTCTCTACAATACAGCTTTGACGGACGGTCATTTAATATTAACTGTGGTTTTTCCGCAGATGGAAATGTTTTTTTTTATTGGCAGCGTTACGCCGTGATGAAGTGGCCGCTCCGTTGTTTGTGACGCGCTCTGATATGTTGCGGGATAGGATGCTCTTTTATGCTCTCCACATTTGAATGAGATTGTTTCATTTCGAGTACATGTTTTTGTCTGTATACAAAAAAAAACTGTTGTGCATTTGTAACGGTAATTAATATCCCGCCATGATATCAGCAAAACATAAAGTGTTTGGTATTGATGTAGCTACTTCTATACGACTATAGGAAGCACGGGTGAGTGGAGGAATGAAATTCCAGTTTTGATAGACAATTATTTCTGTCGCGTTGGATAGATTGTATACCGCGGAAGAGAACAAATTTCATTGGACACCCAAATTGAAAACGAACCGGGCAATAAATTTTAACTTTTCGAACAAGCGATCAAAATCAAACTACAAAAAACGCAGTCGAAAAGAGTTGCGACCACAAAACGAATTTATGGCTTGCGTTCACTTTAAGTAAAAAGTTTGTGCAAATATTTTTCGTTTTTATTAATAACAGTGCATTCATGTTTTCACAAGCCCTTTCAACTAAAAATAAATTACAGCATTGATAAAAGTTTGTTATGTTGTATAATAGGCACTAATAAAAAGGGTGACAAAGTGAATTTCATTCGATATCTTAACTTCCGGAGATCGACCGAGTCAAGGCGAAATCTTCATTATAAAACTTTACAAAGGAAGAGCGTTTTCTTAATTCGCCTGTATTTTTTATAAGCATATTTTACAGCAATCTAGCCAATTCTGAAGTAATATTTATAATTATTTTATCAATATATAGACACTTTCCTCAATGTCGTTCCCATATTCTTACTAAATATATATTCTTTATTGTACACAAAAGGTTATTGAAATAGAAAAAAAACAAAGATAAACGTGCACAAAGGCGAGCTTATTTCCAAAAGAGATTGAGAGATTGAGTATATACTGATGATTCAATCGAATACAGCGATAGTACTCACACGTAAACTATTTTTCCTATTCAGTTGAATTTCAAAATGCTTTTCTTCGTAGTTTTCTATTCCCTAAGATCTAGACCTTTAACCTTACTACCCATTATTATAAACATTTCATAAGAAATTTTATACAATCCTAGTCATTTATATAATTCATTCCGCTATTTATCACCATTGTTTGTCATTGATTAGTGTTATTTATTATAAAAGTACCACATAGTTACACCAATTTTCCTGATTCTCAAGCTAGAAACCTAGAACCCTACCTTATATAGCAAACATTGGAAAGCACAACTAGAACACCCAGACTCGAGTCAATTCGGAAAAGAATATTTAAAAAATTAGCCCGACCGGAACTCTAATCCGAGATCTCATTTACGCAAAGCAGTGTATCCACTGTTTTTCCGTGTGGTCCTGGCATAGAATAGGCCACCCCTTTCTTTCTCGTGAGTGTCGTAAAAGGTGACTAAGAGGGTAGCAGCGTCCCTCTTAAAACATTTTCAAAGTCTAACTGCAGTGCCAATCCGCCTACCAAGCGTGGCAACTACTGGTAAAGCCTCCTAGGAAAGGAAAGTTTAGCAGTGGACAGTTAAAAGCTGATATGATGATGATGATGCATTTATCCACCATCGGGCTACCGAAGTTTTTAATATAGAATAACTAAATTGTTTTTATAATTGTTGCAGGAAAATCGTTTACGTTAACGATAACGATATCAACGACGCCACCGCAGGTCACCACGTACAACAAGGCTATTAAGGTGACAGTCGACGGGCCCAGGGAGCCACGGTCCAAAACCAGTTAGTATTGCTACTGTTTTTTCTTATTGCATTATTTGTTTTTATTTTATGCAACCTGGAATTAATAAATTTTTTTTTTTTTTTATTATTTATTTGGAACAAAAATATTGATTACAATATTATTGAAAAACGATGATATCTGCCTAAGTATAAAACTGTATCGCGAATAATGAATGAAAATAAATTGACGGCTAACCTGATGAGAAGTGGTAACCGTCTCGTATATATGGATATATATATTACAGGGCTGTTCATGGGAATAGCCCTGTAATTTTCTGATGCATGTGATTTTTTTTTATGCGTGAAAATGAAATGGTAACCCCGCCCGCGCTAACGGGATACGCCAGCGGAGCACCAGTGAAGGGTGACAGATGGGAAAGAAAACAGGCCAGTTGGCCCATCATGATGAATTCATCAGGAATTAACCATGATAGTTTCCAGAGGGAACCGCGAAGAGGGCGACCTGGTTGGGTATATTGCTAGCAATGGGATTCTTAGTCCCCATTACTAACAATCCCTTTCCCCCCGATGCTAGTGATTAGGTACTATCAGTAATAGTACGTAATCACTATACTATCTAGGTGCTATCAATAATAGTATTATTATTTCTTATGAATATCTGATGCTACTCATAGTTTAGCATGAAATTTATTTAAAATATAACGCAATCCAATCAAATACTTGCAAACATTTATAGCTATACCACAAAAGTTGTAAAAGACAGATAAATTACTGTATAAAATGCCATAATCCAAGTTCTTATAATTTTTTTTTTTATTTTAATAATTTATTGATGTAAGAAAAGACATACTAAAATCAATTTTATATTATAAAAGAAATATAAATTAAAATAATAATAATGTAATTAAATTAAACCAAATTTGTTATATTAAATGACAATAAAGGATATTCTATTCTGTTTTGCTCTGTTTTTTTCTGTTCTATTCTAAATAAAAATAATTGAAACTATTGTTTTAAATTTTTTATTTCACGTCACATTTAGATAATGAAATTAGTTAAAAAAAGTTTTGATTTATTGGTATTAATGCATTAATTATGAAATTAGAGGTTGGTACCTGAAAATGTAGGTCAAATTAATATCATAAAATGTAGTTTCGTAATGTAAATTAAGCATAATAGTAGCACACAGAAGAGTTTGTTTGCATAATACATAGATTGATAGTTTGAACGTCGTTTACAGAATCGGCTTTGGTGACGCATTGCTCAATTTAATGAAATGAGGTTCGATTCTATCCGAGTTCGATTATCGGTTGCCTTCGTCTAGGAGACGATCTTTTATAAATGGATTTAGTCTATATGTTCTGGTTCATATCGTCCCTTTAATAATAGTCGTGTAGTTTATCATTTCCTTTTAACATTTCTGTCGTTATTTTAACATACTATAATTAATTATTATTTTTTATACATATTTATTTTATGTAAGTTTACCACTAAATAGTAAACAAATTACTTAATATTTATTTAAAAAAAATTATAAATATGCCTTTATTTTTATAATATTATTAAAAGTAAATTTGTTAATACTACCAATGCTGAGCCAATTTTGAATGATTTGAATTTATCAAATATAATAATGACGGATAAACGTTGTAAGATCTGTCTACTTGTTCTTGATAAATAAAATAAAAATAAAAAAAAAAAAAAACAGAAAACGTAATAAAAGTCCATATAATATAAACAACAAAACATACCTTAAAATATATTGTATATGTACAGTAATTTAAAAAATATTATAATAATACTAGATTCCAATATAGATTTAGGAATATATTTGGCCTTTGGGAATCCTAATTATTAAGTTAAAAAGTTTCAGATACCTGATAGATACATGTTACAAGGACGAAACACCTTATTCCTCAGGAATGCCAAAACATATCATGGGTGTTACATTATACTATATTGTGTCCATGGTACTGTTAATGTCTACAGGTGACGGTTACCACTTTCCATCAAGTGGACCGTCAGTTTATTTACTATTCTAAGTAGCATAAAAAAATACTGAATTATTAAAATGCTTAACTCTGCCTTTGGGAATCCTAATTGCTTGAAAATTTTCGGAATATCCGTTATAATTCCGTTGCATCGAGCTGATCAAGCTATTGAAAAATAAATTACATATACATAACACACAGTTAAGGGTGAAATAATGTTATAATAATAGAACACTTCTTTTATATAAAATTAATATCTCTATTCTCGTAATAATTTACGTAACACTAACAACAACATCAAAGGTCGAATTTCAAAACACTCCAAACACAAACAAGCGTAACCGCAAAACATTGAAAACAACCGCCCTAATGAAGGTAATTTATTAATAATTTGCCAGTAGGCTGTTAGCAAAATTTACCTTTACAAATGCGCATCACGTGAATTTAACAAGTTAAAGGATTCCGTTTGTTTAAAGAATAAACTGCAAAATAGTTAAGTGTAGATATAATTTAATATACATTATTTCAACATATATATAACATCATAATAGAAATAAAAAATGTTTAATATAGCAGTTAATTGTTTAACAAGTTTTTATAAAATATCGTTTATCGTATACACTGGCGGAGTTACAAACATGATGAATGTTTTACACAATGGTAATATTTTAAAAAATATAGGATGGCTAATAAATGACAGCCCATGTAAAGTAATAACCGTCACTCATTTGTAGCCCTGTAGTCCCGGTATAGAATAAACCACCCCTTCCTTTCCCGTGGGTGTCGTAAAAGGCGACTAAGGGAGGACGAAGGATAAGCAGCGTCCCTTTTAAACCATCTATAAAGCTTAACTGCGGTTGCCAATCCGCCTGCCAACCATGGCATTTACTGGCAAAACCCACCAAGAGAAGAGCTTATGTTCAAAAATAGACAGTTAAAGGCTGATAACCGTCGCCCATAGACATGAACAGCACCATGGGTATCACAAAATATAAAGCAATGTCCACGCATTGCTATTCGTAAAGACATACCCTATAATTTCTCTACCATGACATGTAGAATGATTTTTGTTTATTCATATAAACAAAATATTTATTTGTACTTTTCGTAATGTTCATCGTACATACTTGTACCACAGGCTCCCGTACTACTCCAATATCTAATCACATGGAAGCGTTCAGATTTCCATGTTAACACGCGTCGGAACTTACTAGAATTAAATAATTTATCGCACCGTATAGAGGCTGGAGGCATAATAAATCAATATGCAGGGCACATGCACACACGCGGTGAGGGGTTACAGCCCTCCCCCGCACCCTTTGGCCCTTTCTTGACTAATTAATTAAACAACCGATTCATTACAGCAGCCTCCTTTGTGCCCTCACATTCGTCTAGCGAGCTAGTGTACAGATAGCAAAACATATTTTAAAGAAATATTATCTTTTAAACTATTTTTATTAGTGTTTTTTTTTTTATTTATAATAAATACCTCTGGGGGAGTATTAATTGTACAGTATAAAATACGGAAATAACAGCATATTGTAATACTTGTTTATTAGCAATGTTCATATCTATAGACGACGGTTACCACTTTCCATCAAGTGAGCAGTCAACTTGCCATTCTAAGTTGTATTATAAAAATAAAATAAAAAAATCTAAATATTATTCTATTATTTATTACAAATTCGTCAAATTATACATATATTTACATTAATATGAATAATAACTAAAAGTATTAGAATATATATATCTGCTATTAGCGTAAAATTAACAGAATACCAAAACTTTCATTTCACATTGATAAACAGTGGGAAATTATTTAAATATCTAATTAAGGTTAAGATTTACTGTTGTGTTTTAATCCATATAATATCAATATATGTATTAGCTATTATATAAGAATTTTATATTACACTAACAATAGTGAAAATAATTCTTGTTGTGATCTAACTATGGTAATATAATGTTTTTCCCATTTTTTTTTCTCGTAGTTATTATTGGGAACATGTTATTGAAAAGTCAATGTTACCAAAATAAGAATGAAAAACTTTTAAAAATATTAATTTTGATGTAACAACACATTTGTAATATTTCATATTCATTACGCTTTATTAAAAATGAATCCATTAGAAATCGACTGTACAGCGAACGGTACTCAACCCTTTAGATCGCCGGCGGGGGTCTGAAAGGCCGGCACTATCCCGCCGCGCTCGCAATTATTTTAATTTCTCCACGTGAAGGATTGATCGAGCATTAGGTGTGATTTGGAGGAGCGTCGAACGAGACGCTTGTCCTGTCATTTGTTACCGTCAGAGTCCTCTTAACTATTTAAATTGCGTTGTTAATCGTTAGACTTGGTGGCTTAGTACGAATAAAATATCTAATATTTACCAGTGCTATCGCTTTGACTCCATTATTAAGCAATATAAGGATTCACATACACTCAGAATAAAATCAAAACTCATAAGGAATTTTAAATATCCTGAAGTTACTTAATAATCTACTAGAACTGCATATACGAAAGTATATTTTATGTCATTTATAAAGCTATTAATTCAATGTCCGAGAAAAAACAATTTCAAAGAAAACATTTCGAAACAAATTGAATTTAATTATTTACTAAGTTTAAAAAAAATTGTAAATAATTTTGAATTACATTTTCATGTTTAATTTTTAACGACATTGATGCTCTTTTTCACTCTGGGGTTACTGAACTCTAACTCTTGTAGAGTTGAACTCGCCTTTGTATATTTACTTACCTCTGTCATATTTTTATGTATTATTAGTGTGTACAATAAAGTACAAAAGTAAAATAAAATTTTAGCAGGCGTCAAAATAATCAGAAACAAAAAAAAAATCATTAAGACAGTGCTATTTAAGGATGTTATTATGAACTGCAGGTATTCAGGGTGTAAAATGAGAACTGAGTAATAGGATAACATAGTGAGTGCGGATATTACCCCCCTGCTACTATTTTTACTCTCTGGGTGGGTGGCTGGTTTTACAGCGGCGCTGCGCAGTAGCCGACTACGATTTATTAATCGCTGGACTATTAACGATGTTTTTCTTAAGGCAGCAATAGTCGGCTATTTTGGGTGCGACGGTACAGACCACCCGCGGGCGGCGCTATTGCAGTTTACGGGTTAACATTTGTTTACTTCACACGACTACATTAATAAATAGTGCGGATATTAATGGTAATATTATTCGATTTTTTTTTATTACTAACAAATTAGTATCAGGAAACTTTAAGACAGAGTATCCACTAACAACCCTATGTTTTAGTGTCGCACTTTTACATTATAGTCGATTTTTTTTTACGTCTACCATAATTTTATTTATTTACAATTAGTATTTTTCTAATAAGATATAAATAAAATAATATGAAATAACATACGTAAGACAAAAATTTGCTAACCGTCTTTATTGAATCGCTTTGGACTTTAACGCTCCGTCTCGATGTACTAAGATTTTTATAACCTTTATTATGTGTTTTCTTGAACTTTTTTTAATAATTATATAACTATAATTAATTAGCAACTAGGATTAAAGGAACCAATTTGAATTAGATCTTACCGTATTTATAATCAGAAAAGCTGGGATAACTACTACAGATACTTGGCATAATAAATCTAACTAGACCGGACACCACCCTGTGTAATCCTTTAATCAGGTCCACAGTAGCCCTTGCCGCACCCTATTTTTCCCTCCCATCGCCCCCCTACACCCACGACCCCTCGAACGGTGCAAATGACAGTTTCTAATTCCAACTTGCCATGAAAGTGTGTAATTGTTGCGCTGTTGATTTATATACTGGAACCTTTGCACGGGAATTGAGCATGTGTGTGCAGAGTTGTAGGTGAGAGACAAACGCGATTCCATGCGATATATGTTTTCAAAATTAGGTGGACTAGTAAATACGCTACAGATGTGATTTCATGAGATATACTCGTATATTCTCAAATATATGTAGATAATATGCCCTTTCTAGCAATAACCAGGCCTTCTAGATAAGTGGCAATCGAATTCGTCGATGGAATCGACATCGCTAGCGAGTTCGTGAGTTGGAATGAGACATCCGACGTTGGTATTTCATTCTATCTCACGGACTCGCTAGCGATGTCGATTTCATCGACGGATTCGCTTGCCACTTGTCTAGAGAGCTAGTTATGTAACATGATCATTAAGAATTTAGGGAGGTCAATAAAAGATGCATATTAAAAATTTTTTACCCACTTAATAGAAGGAGTTCCCAATTCGATTGTATTTTCGTGTACTTTTTAAGTATTTTATATCATAGCCAGTTCTACTGCAATTTCGATGATTACTTTATCAACTGATAGAATTTAATTTCGCATTAATTTTTTATACTGTTTTTATAATGGTAGTAAATATTGTCTTCCAATAATGTTCATATCAATAGAATGATTCTTATATTTACTACCTAGTTGTAATAATTAAACTAACAATATAAAGAGAAAAGAAAAATAAAAGAAATCGATTTTAAAATCTATTTCCTCTATATGATATGCTATGTTTAATTTTCATAAAAGTTAGTTATCTACTCTTATTAAGCAGGGATAAACTGCTAGTTTTTTCTTTCATATAATTGTCACAGTATGTAACAATATGTTGTTATCTTTAGAGAAGAACCATTTATCAAAAGTCAGCTTAGTAATGGAATATCTCTACCTTCTGACACAAAATTGTGTCTTTATAATTCACTTATAATTTTTGTATAACTTTTTAATTTTCTTTTTATGCAACTTTAAATAGCAAACAAGCTGACGGCCCGCCTGATGGAGAGTGATAATCGTCGCCTATAGATATAAGCACTACCATGGACGTACAGAGTACACTGTTTCGCCCATTATACCCTCATGCGTTGCCATTTCTGAGGACTCAGGTGTTATTCCTTTGTACCCTGTAAATTCACTGCCATATCCCACTCTTTAAACTGAAACACAGCCATGCAAAGACAATCACGGTAGAAACACGAATAAGACAGAATATATTGTTTTCTTTATAAATAGCTCTATATTGTTATGATTACTGCCTAGGACACTAGCATAAGTAGTGTGAAACAGCGTTTAGGTGTGTGTGAGTGCATTCGTCAATTTAATGCTTAAAACGTTCATTGTGTTTGTCCATACATTTATACATTTTTACGTTTAATCGTTTGTATGTACCACTGAAATGGAAAAGTAATTGCGTTGCACTGAATACTGGGACTATTATTAAGAGGGTAGTAATTAAATAAATGAGAGACGCATGTTGATATCCAGTATGTCAATTTTAATTATATCGAAACCGATTTGACAAAATTTTAAGCATATTTGTTTCTCTATATGGTGCCGAAGTTAGAACATAATGTACTTACTGTCATTTGATTTTATCTATAAGGTGTCGTAAGATACTAAAATGTAAAACAATGGTAATAAAAACACACTAAAGATTAATATTTATCATTTTCTTACATGAGATATGATCTATGCCCAGCAGTGGGATGACGCTTTAACGATCATAATAAACATTTTTGTTTCGTAACTAATTACCACTTATTGTACTTATTCGACCATTTTTATTTGTGAATAATTTTAATCAAATTTAAGACTATTAAAAATGTTAATAAGTTAGGTCACTAATCGAACTTATTTATTTTTTACTTATTTAGATAACCAATCGATATTAATTAAAGCTCTTACTAACAAAAAGTATTTAGCTTTTGTTTATATTTTATGAATTTCATCATTTAACAAAGTGTGATGTGACTGCTAATAGTGTCAATTTAATTATAATAATAATAGTATAAAAAATAAGTTACATTGCGTTGTTTGTTTCACTTATGAAAAAAATAATCCATAAAACATTCCTTACGATTTTATGCGAATAAATTTTAATAAATGCATAATTTATCCATCAACATTGATGAGATAAATTAAAGCGACAAAATAATTTATATTCCATAAACAACCCTTCAGCCTCTTGTGTTTCATGAATGAAATTAAATTATGTCGTATGTAGAGATACATGTACAAACATATTACGAACCATAAATAAAGGAACCAAATCTGTTCTCTTATATATGTACAATTTACAATATAAGAGAACAGATTAGGTACAATTTAAATATACTGTTAAAAAAAAAATTGACAATTAGAATCTTCCGGACCGAATGTCAATACTATATTTATTTATACTTTATTATAAACATTCATATAATTTATATTAAATAAATATGTAAACTTATATACTTACATTTAAAAATACATAAATATAACTTATATATATATATATATATATATATATATATATATATATATATATATATATATATATATATATATATATATATATATATATATATATATATATATATATATACATACACAGACATAATAAGTTTATGAGGACAGAAGATGTTCTTTTAATCTGCTCTTGAATATATTTTTGATTACAATTAACTTTCGCAAATATGCAGTGGAAGAGATTTCCATAGTATATATTATTTTTATTAAAATGAAAAACTAATATTTTACAATTATTGACATTGAAATACGATGTATTACTCCTCTTCGACTCGATGTATTATTTTATTTAAATTAAGTTTTAATAAATGCAGCATGTTTTTTCTTATACAGTATAATATTTATTACCAGAATAAATCTCTTTTACGTACAATCGTAAATTTGAAAAAAAAAATATACTCCTTTTATGAATCGAATAAAAACGATTATACTCGATTCAAATAAGAATTCTATAGTTCTTCACTTATATAGAATGTGACACTGATCGCATATTTTCAAAAACCCTCACAGTAATTCAATTAAACTTTATTCATAAATATTTTCATTAGTAAACATAAAATAAACTAACCCATTGACATGCCACATGCCTAGGTATAGGCACCTTAATTAGTGACGTCAATTGTAACGTAACACAATTCGGAAGTGCTGAATCGCGAATGGGAATAGGGAATTAGTGGGCGTTCATATACTTGCATATCTTATTTTACGTAACTTATATTATTTGTTATTTTATATATATTTTTATGTCACTTAGAATGGCAAAAAAGCAAACTGCTTACCTGATGGAAAGTGCTAACTGTCGCCTATAGACATGAACAGTGCCATGGATATAACAGAGTATACTGTTTTGCCCATGATACGCCCCATGCGTTGCCATTCCTGAGGATTCATGTATTATTCCTCTGTACCCTGTATATTCACTGCCATATCTCATCCTTTAAACCGAAACACAGTCATGCAAACAACTGCTTTACGGTAGAAACACGAATGGGATAGAGGTGTCCAAGGAAACGACTTTTGTACAAAGTCTTCCTCTGTTTAATTTTAGTTATTGTGTCATTTTATTATATCAGTATTATTAAGTAAAGATTATATGATAATTTTATTATTAATATGGTTAAAGGCCTTGAGTAAGTCACGCTCACTAAAATTCTTTCAATTATTCCAGATAGGTGGCGGCGTGGTGGGCCGGGTTATTAAGTCCCTTAAAATACACACAAGACATAATGAAAAACTTTCCAATTGGATTACTGAGAAATATTTTTATTCACGTGAAGACTATTTTAATGTAAAATTTTAAAGACAAGTTCCAAATTTAATATTTGTACACCACACAATAGAATTCAGAGATTCTTTTTTAAGATTAAATACTTTTAATATATAACTTAACCTGTAAATATAACCTATATTTAAGCAAATAAAGTTATTATTCATTCATTCATTCATGGAATATAATGTGATGTACGTTTGTTTGTTTGTAACACTTTATTGTACAGTAATGTATTAAATTATAGGATACAGAGTTCTTAAGAAAAGAATGAGTACAATTCGTAATACTTTTCATGAGTTGCAATTTCTGAAGACGGTGTTCTTATGTCTCTTGACTCTATAATACCACTATGTCCTACTCTTCAAAGCGAAATAAAATCACGCAAGTACTACTGCTTTATTTGTAGAAACACGAGTGGGACAAAGGTGCCCATATAGATGAATTTATATAAAGTCTCCCTCATTATTGCTGACTGATGGACGTTGAACACAAGGAAAGCAACGGATATGTAACTAATCGGAACCAATAAGACTTGCCGATATTGAAATTATGTCTAAAAATAAATACTGAACTTTGGTTTAAAAAGAAATTACTGAACTAATTTTGATAAATTTTCTATAGAGCCAATCTGCAATATGTCCTTTCAGATAAAAAAAAGATTTTTTCAAATTGGTTTCCAACTGACACAGTTATGACGTAACAAACATGAACAAAATACGACCGAATTCGGAATCTCCTTCTTTTTGAAGTCAGATGAAAAATAATAATAAATAACTGATATTAACATAAATTTTCTGATTCTCAAACATGGGAATTACACTAGGAAAAAATTAAATATAACAGAATATTTTGCGATACAACAATCATTGCTGAAACTCGATTCGAAATCTAAAATATCAATTCAAAATCGTCACGATTAAAATTTGAACCCAGAATCTGATTCTGATTGAGGACTGACAAAATATCTGGCAGCATACTATCATCATACTATAAAATCCTTACATGTCTAATTCAAGTACATTTAATTTATTTCAATAGTGAACCCCTCCCGAGGTACGTCTCACAGATAGATGTACGAGTAGGTACACGTGCTATTGAGGGTGTCACAAGTGTCAATGAATTATCGAGTATCAGACAAATCGGTGGGGGGAACGAGGGTTGACAACTCCCTGAGAGAGTTTCATTCAATGCCATGATGTGTACGGAAATCGGTAAATTGTGCTTTAAAAATTTTACTTTTCATCGGAAATATATATAAATTTAAATATATTATACGATATCCAGTACATACACATTATATTAATAAAGACTATTATAAAAAGTCAGAACTATTTTTAAGCTTTTGTTGTCGATTCAATATGAATTTAATGAGAATTGATGCACCTAAATATGACTAACTATTATCGTAAGCAAACTGAAAAACAGATATAGATACCTGCTATTATCGACAAACCATAGTTGCAGTTCAATATTCGTAATGTCATAGATAATGTAATACTATTGGTTATGTTCAGAGTTATTCAACCTTCAAAAAAATCATCTCGAGTGTCTGTTCGTCTTCATTCTATGATTATGTTTCTTCTTGCTTCACATTCATATTTTAGTTTAATACTATAAAATTGCCGTATCTGCAAATAAAAACTCTTCAAATATCAACCAACCATCCGTCTGTTGATCAAGTGTATATTTTATACTGACACCGTCATCAAGAAATGGTTGGTTTAATTGGTTTTTTTTCTTTTAACGCATATGAAGTTGCAAGCAAAATCCACTAATAATTAAATACACACTCACACACACACACACGCACGCGCGCACTCACGCACGCACGCACGCACTCACACACGAACACACACACATATATATATATATATATATATATATATATATATATATAATATATACAGATATAAAAAAAATGTAACTTAATTTATATATAATATGTATACTGTTGGTGAGTTTATTTCAAATAGGTAAATAATAGAAAAAAATATGATAAGAATGCTACTGGTGAAGGGCAGCCAATATCGTACTGATGTAGTGTTGTCTCTCCTAGGGCAGCAGCAGCAGTTTCACTTCGCGTTCGGACAGCGACCTTTCCCGTTTCCGCCGGATCCCCTCGGCGGGTTCCGTATGCCGCCCATTACTACTTGTCAAAGTGAGTACCCATCTGTTACCTTATTAATATTCTGAATATGAAATTTTATAAAGGTTTTGTTATGCAACTAAAAATGGCAAACAAGCTGGCGGCACACCTGATGTTAAATTGTAACCGTCGCCTATAGACATGAGCAGTACCATGGACATAACACAGTATATGTCTACTACATACATAAGAGAGTACATACTGTTTCGCCCATGATACCCCCATACGTTGCCAATCCTGAGGACTCAGTTATTATTACTCTGTACCCTGTAAATTCACTGCCATATCCCACCTTTCAAACCGAAATACAGCCATGCAAACACAACTGCTTCACGGTAGAAACACGAATGGGACAGAGATGCCCAAGCAAACGACTTTTGTACAAAATCAATTTGTTTCTTAACCACGCCTAAACGACTGAACGAATTTAAATAAAATTTGATACAGATGTAGGTGATGATCATACTTAGCAAGTGGGTGAAGCAACAAGAAATAGCTAATGGTTAAATACAAGATATTTATTTGTTTCAATTACTAACAATATATCTTGTCAGATCACTTATTATACGGTTTTCTCTGGAAACCATTATAGTTAATTTAGAATTTAAAATACATAGTGTAATTTATGTACTGTTATTTAAATATAATTATGATTGTGTTTCACAAAAAAAAAACACTTTTAATTGTGATAAAACCAGTTATTGCGATTATAAACTAAATTACTATGGGACCTATTTGTAAATGTATTCTTACAAGTAAAAAAGAATTTTTTAAATCAATTTAAAATGACGGAGTTATGAAGTGACAAACGTTAAAAAAAATTAACCGAATTGATAACCTCCTTCCTTTTTAAATCGGTTTAATTGATTCCATTAGTAATAGACACAGATAAATACGTAATAATAAGAAAAGTTTGTAGAAACAGATATTTACGACGATTCATGTTGTGGTCAACGAAATCTTATATCGATCTTAATATAGTTAGATGATATGCTATCTAACGAACGAGTCAAGAATCTTCGTTATCAGTAGATACTGTATGTAGCAAAAGGTTATAATAGAGATCTGTTCACACACGGTTCACACTATTAAGCCTTTAGGGAGTTTCGCTTTAAGTAAAATTTATTTAGTTTGATAAGTTACCATAACTCCAACGATTTTGTCGGAGGTATATACAAGTACATCAGGTTAAGTAATGTAATTATGAAGATATACTTTATATTCTTGATTCTGACATAATTTTAATACTAGTTTAGAGGATAATAAACAGACAGAACAGAGAGAGAATTAATTAAGATTTTTCAAACTTACACAACGGACTGCGTAGCATTTGAAAAGTTAACGATTCTCCAAATCACGCGGCAGATACGCTAAACTACGTTCACTAGAGCGCGGATTCAATCGGTTAGCAAAAAGAGAATCAACTCAAAGCTAGCTGCGGGCACAATCGAACAAGCATGCACAGAGCATAGTGAAATCCACGGCTACCCCAAAACAACCCATGCGGCTGAAACCGAAAAAAAACAACATTCACAAATCGGCGAACGCGCATTCGTATAAAAACCGACTGCGCCGATCGCCGGCCAAAACGGAACCGTGATACCAAAAAATAAAAGCCGGTAATACCCTGAAAAAATAGAGTGCACGCAAAGCGCGGACGGCTATCGGCGCGTTTTGTCCACTCATGGTATCTTTATAAGTACCTATATTGTTTTTCAAGTTCTGCAGGCAATGGCTTTATTTGTTTCTCTGTCAAACAGAATTTTGAACAATGATTGTATGTTATTAAAGTTACAATCTTTAACGTACCCAATATTTAATCTAAGGATTTAACGGAACATTGAATATGAGCACTTGTGTTCGTAAATGTTCTATGCGGGCAATATGTCCCGCGTTTGTACAAACCTTAAAGTCATTGTTACTAAATCATAAACAAAATAAAGATAGTAACCATGCAACACATAAGACATTATGCGCGCTCAACACTCACTTATGGTTGTTAGTCAATTAAAATTTACAGTGAAGCTATTTTCACTGAACATTCATTAAAACGAAACAAGATGTCTACAACATAGAGTTTATGGCACTGATAGTTTCGATTGAACGTTTTATAGTTAACATAAAATTTGCTAGAGAACATCTGCGAAAGTTTGCATAAGTGATGGAAACCAAGCACATTCATATTCTAGAGACTGAATGTTTTCCGTTTGTATCGCTCGATATTCAAGTTTTGTTTGTGCCTCTAATTATTATTATTATACCAATTTGATCGATTATAATTAATCAGATATCACTGTAAATTAATGTATATTTGGGGAACTTAACACCGGACGGTATTCTACACCAATCAACCATTATGTAAACACAGAAATAAATAGGCGGTGCATGACAATGTACAATTTATGTGCGGTAATCGTTGTAATTTTTTTAAAATTTAATTTATACCAATAGAGAAGTTCCTCACTTACATATTCTGCTATTATAAATACGAGTAACAATAAACTGAGTTACCATCATGTACCTATTGCACTTAGCGGTAAATAAACAATGAGCCGCCATGATCCTGACCTTAAGTACTACCAATTTTAAATATATTAATAATTATTCTGAATAATATAAGTATCTCACAACATAATAGGTAATTATACTAATTAAATGTTAATTTCATTCATTAATTGTAATTGTATCCAAATTTTTATAAATTTAACGCGAACAGAACACGACAGATCTTAAGTTTTTTGTAATGGAATGGAAACTCCATATGCACTATTGGATTATGCGACTGAGGCTCTTACTGACTAAGACTTATCAATAAAACATGATAGGTGAGAATTGGTTAATTTGACCATCGTGACGAATTTTTTACTGAAATAGGTATTATTTTGCAGAAGTCCATATCACTGGTTAGTTACTTCGAATTATTTTGTTTAATTTCGCTACCATTAGTATACGTGCGACTGACAACGCTTGAAGATTAACTACTGTTATTATTTCCAGAAGTTCTATAACCTTCCGTATTAGCCATAAATTCCCGACCGCTGTTCCGTCCATGCACGTTTTGCAACTCGTGTTTCACCTCTAAACGAGGCATCTTCAGACATATTAACAGATTAACTATTTGGAGCCTAGTGCTATTTTTTTGCAGTATAAGCGCCGAACAGTTAACGTGCGTGGACGGAATGGCAGTCGGAAACTGATAGTAAACATAAAAGGTTTATTTTACTTTTATTATCTATAATTATATTCAATTTTCGAATGTTAGCAATCACACGCATATTAGTTGATAGCAGAATTAAACAAAGTAACTGTAACTAACAAACCATCGTGACATAATTGGGAGATTAGCCTGATAGGATATATGCAAAGCAATGAAACTGATAGTTCCTGTTTACTATGAATTACTTTATAACATAATCCTTTATCTTTATATAGATATGAGCCAATTTGGGCTTAGTTCGAGCAACTCACACTGGGGCTACGGCGGCGCGGGCGCATACCCAGCATACCTACCATCTTGTGCCGCGCCAGCAGCTTCACAGTTCAACCCGCCCGCGCTCGGCTTCGCGGGTTCGGTACCAGAACAGACACCTTCGCAAGACTTCTCCGCTAATAATACGGGTAAGAAATATATAATAAACAGCAGTTACATATGTTTAATAGTATTTTCTATTAATAAAACTAATAGAATATTATAAGACCACTTGAAAGTAAAAACTTTTGATTGAAAGATAAACATGAAAATTGGCAAAGATATCATGTAACTATATACAAAAAAATACGGCTGAAGCGGCTTACAAATTCTGGGGCATGTACAATGTGATATATAAAAAAAAAAACTGAATATTAAATTCAGGAATAATAGTTGATGGTAACTTTTCCAATTTTACTTTTGTTGGTTACTTTAGTAGGATGATAATAGAATATAAAATAATATAAGCACACGATTATGTCTTTTAAAATAGATAACATTGCTCTAAAAGTATTCTTGTTATTTTCTTAAATTATTGTTTTCATGTACTTATAGCAATTATTTCTTTCAATCCTTTAAATTTACTTTCTGTATGATCCACTATCACCAGCTATATCTAGTGTGTTACAAAACACGTGTTCACCAACAATATTTCTTTATTTTGGAAAGTTATTAAAACAGTGATCGATTTATGGTAGGAGATCATAACTCATTAAACCAGTAGGGTGAAATTAAATCCACCAACATGTTTTACGATCAACATCCTCCTTAAAATTGTACGCGCATGGCGTGGATGGCGGAGACGCGCATCGGACATTAAACCGGCTCTCATTATAATTTACAACGGCTCGGATGCGTCCGATCCGGCCGATGAATTTATTGCCGATGCGTGCCCGCCGCGCGCCATGAAAAATATAGCGCCATATTAAACTATACGAACCCGCGACCGTTTATCAATACCTGTTATTTTCGTCCGCTAATCTAATCCATTGTTTGGTTGTGCAGTATTGCCGGACACGACTGGTGTGGATTTAGACCAACAGCTATCAGGACTGGTCGGATCGTCGCCGTCGCACCACGGAAGTCTCCTCCCGCGGTATAATAACAATGCAGACTACAGTCTCTCGACGGGGCCCCGGTCGTTGAGTGATAACAGCTCGCAGCCCGAGTCTCCAGTACAGGATGACTTGCTCACATCGAACACGACAACAAACGTAGGACACAATCACACAAATAGCTCCAATTTCACATCCCTAATGAGTTCACAGAACTCTTCGTACGGTAGTAGTAATTGTAACAATTCGTTATACCCAGTCCTTCCCGCGAGTTTGTTGTACAGCCAATTGTACACAGCGGCGAATCAAACACACAACTTTCATCCACTGCATTCGAACTCGATACATTCAACGCAGAACCATCATAATGAGTTGCAGACTATGATGGATCAAATTTCATCGACAACGAGCAATCATAGACAACACACGAACCATGGACAAGGTGATTTGTTATTGGGAGGGGGAAATTCGTGTGCTGCAGCAGCGGCTAGGGGAGAAGACGGGAGAGTCAACAATCTTGGACAACGGGGGAATCCGCAACCTGACAGTAATAGTGTATGGAGACCTTATTAAAATAACACGACACTTCTTTCTTTGCAATGTGATATAGACAAAATTAGTTTCAAATTCTTTACCTCAATACTAGAATATTGCTAGTGCTTATTGATACTATATCAAAAAATGATTGTATTTTATATATGATCGTAAAAAAGAAAGAGGTTGTCACTCTATATTAAGTTTTTAAACAATAGTGCAACGAAATAGCTGATATCTACGATATCATTGTAAGTACATGTAATATAGTAAATGTATGTTTTACAAAATTACAAGGTCTTCCTTAATAAGTATTGCAATTTTGAGGTATACTATAAATTTTGTGGTTTTTCATTATTTGACAATATTTTACACAGCAACATTCCATTACATGACAGTGTGTTGTTGATATATAATTTATATTATCTGATCACTACAAATTAGTTTCTTATCATCGAGCATTAATAACTAAATTTACATTCACCTTATAAATGTAAGTAAATAATGTTGGAAAACTAACTAAATAGTGATAAAAACAAACATATTTAGGTAGCAACATTTAAATACAAATAGTGGATCTAAATAAATAGAGGCTTAAAAAACTAAACAATAATGATAAACGAGATATACAAGTAAATTATTATAGTTTACATAAATGATCACTTTAAATCCCGTTTCTTATAAACCATAAAACATGCAGCGATATCGAAAATTTAATGTCACTTATATTAACAAGATTTTTTTAAAAAAAAATTTTTGTTGAAGCTTTAGTACACCGGAGTGACTATGCCAGCCTCATAGGGATTGTCTGAAAGTCAGTCTGTCAGTCCAGCAGGGACACCCTTACCCACAGATATAGCCGTCTTGCATTGTAACTGCCAGGTTGACCTAGTATTAAATTGACATAACCGTTATATAATGGCATATCACCCAGAATCCGCTGTTTCAGGTTACAATTCCGGCCACATTCCACCAGCAAATGTAGCAGGTCTTCTACTTTGTCACAATACATAATTAACAAGATTAAAGAGTGCCTAAATGACCATTTCGATGCTGTAGGTGCCAGTACATTGTTACTATTTTGTCTTTAGAAACAATCATGCTGTGGTAGAATCAGTATTAAAGTCTATGAGTTTAGAAAAGCCCAAAATTCCGTTCCATTTATAAATTCGTGTTGACCGTAGCAGTGAAAACATTTTTGCGTCGCTGACTGTGAATCTTGTTAAAGCTTGTTGTGCACTCTATAATTAACTACATATAATTTTATTTATTTTTATGTAAAATAATGTAAAACCATAAATTAAACAAATGGTTTAATTCGAGATAGACGTTGTAATTCTTAGTATCGAGGACCTTTTAATCAATTAGCAAATTTTATATTGTTCTCAAAATTCGGTCCCGTCCTGAAATTATACGACTTTGTTTATTAGAATATTGGCGTGTTACTTATTTCTTTTAATAAATTAATTTTAATTAATAACGGTCTATATAATTAAAGATAGGGATGTAAATAATCATTATATCTACTAAATATATAATTATATAGACTTCAGATTACAAACTGCCAAATATTTATTTTGAATTATTCGTTATTGCCAATTATAGTTTATAATTATATTATTACACACATATTAATAGTAACGGAATTGGACAAAATAATTCTAATTAAATATCCGGTGATATGGAATTCGACAAGATAACACCTACTTCAGTACAATAATTATTAATTACTTTTAGGGATTTAACAAAATAATTACGAATATCTACATAGTTAAATTATGCCCGACGAACATTCAAAAACTTTTCACTAAAAAAAATAGCACGGATCTAAAAAAGACTCCGCGTCGAATAACACAAGAAGATGTAATCCGACCACACCCTATTTAAACTAAACTGTTACCTCTTGTGATTCTATTATTATCATGGATATTATAATAAAATAAAACAAAAATTTACATGTTTCATGTATTAACTTATTAAATAAAAAGTATATACCTAATTGATAAGAGACCATGATTAGAGAATTCAGATAAAAGTACACGCATGTGTAGTTTTACATTAAAGCTCAGTTAACTTCATGCAATGTTCTCTACAACAACAAATTTTTTAACTTCGATAAGTAAATATATACATCTGATGATAATTCACTTTTTAAATTGAAAGTAACTCTTGTTAGCCGGCGGCAACTTAATTCGTCGTGGAGTCTTTTTTTTTATCCAGGCACAAAGCAATACCTATTATAATTATGTGAAATACTATTTTATTTTTATTATTGTTTATTGTTTGTTTTTAAAGTTAATGATAATCTTCATGACAAACAGTGCATTGTACTTTTGTGTATAATGAAATATATCTCAACCTCTACGCTGTACATGCATAGTAAGTAAATAAAAAAATAAATGTAAATTACATGTATTTGCACGTCATGAAGTTTATCAACAAGCTGATACAGACTTATATTAAGGTTGTATATAAAATGTGAATACAATGTTGTAACGCATCTTGTAAAGTGCAATAGATGTGCAATTAATAAAGTTGAGTAGATGTATACTGGTTTAATTAGTGTAAGATACACTATCTGTTGACTATGTGAACTCTGTCCATATGTAGATACCTATTTAGATTCTGTTCTATGTTATGTTAAATGATAATTGAATTTGATTTGCTCTATTTATCGATCTATCGTTACTTAGGTACATGTGCCAAATATACTTAGTTATAAATAGCAATAATTAATTTTTATATGTGTCTTTATGCAATTATATTTTAACGTTTTACACTAAAATGTAAAAAGTACCAACCGATAATAATGAAAAGTACCTAAACAGTAACTCAAGTCTTTATAAATAAAATGACTTTGTTACCAATGTAATAATGTTATATTACACGTATAAAAATAATTTGTTTGTTTTTTTCGAAAACCCCTAATTCGTAAATTTTAATTTTAGTTTGTTAAAATTATACCAAATATACCAAAGATAGAAAAGGGGACGTAAAAATCTTATGCCAAAACATTGTCTGTAGCTATTTAAATATGTTGGTACTTAGTATTTACACTTTGTGCAATATGATATGTTTTTATAAGAAAAATTAACTTGCATAGCAATTCTTATTTAATTTCTGCTTGTTGTTGTATTTTTGTTCAATACAAGTAGAGAAAATAATTTTACATTAAATAAATTCGATAAAATTATGATGTTTTGTTATATATCCTCCTGTTTTACTTATTGTATTAACTTATTTATTAATTTTAAATTTACTGTTATATCAATTCTTAATGTAACCTGTATTATATACCGGTAGGGTGGACGACAAACGACTGAGGACGGCGCAGTCCTACAAGATGGACTGAACAAATTGGCACATCATGAGAGCATTGTGGAACTAGTACCTAAGATACTAAGTTTCATAATGCTCTCTTGACGCCAAGGATAGATACAGATGGAGAAATATCATTAGAAATGGTAGTTCTGCGAGGTCATCACTCTCTCAGTAATTGAGAAACACAACGCGAGGAAGAAGTGTATATAATAAAAAAAGAAATAAAATTTAAACATTATTAGATACATAGTATTGAATTGGACTCATTAATGGAATTAATACAATTTTCGTAATTCCATTATTCCAAATACGATAACTCATTCTTAACATAGTATTCCATTATATTTTAATTTATTAAGTACCAGTTTAACTTACGTGTAATGTCAGTCACGTTCACGATATTCCAAACGGTCCCGAAACTAGTCGAACTTTCTCGACCAAATTACACGTAAGATATTTTTTTTATTTATTAAAAGGTATACACAACAGGTTACAATCAATAACATTATAAACATTTATATAAAGATAATAGTTTGAACTAGATTGTGACCCAGGCAGGTGTACACACAGCATGGTTGAAGCAGTCGGCAAACAATGTTAAATTATAAAAAGAAAGCAAATGAATGTGGTAAATAACAATGCAAGCAAATAATAAAAATACATAAAAATATGGACATGTCAAAGAGACTTGATGGCTGATTGTAAAATGTTTTTGAAGTTATTTAGACGTGAGTTGAAGATATCAATTTGAATTTGATTCGGTTGTTATTATATTAAAATATAATGTGTACTTACGAAACTTTAATCAACAAAATAGTATTCCATTTCCTTCTTTATTTCATTGAGATCCTGATAAATAAAGTAACCAGATTAGTGACTAAATAATAAGTAAAACTATGGTAATATATTTTTATAACGAAAATTGAATCGAAAAATCAGGCTCACGAAATGTTCAAAGCAAAACATGTAAATTATAACTACAATAACATTAAAATGACCTCACCTTTTTCATATAACACATTATAATTATTTTCATACATAATATAAAGCATGTTATCATAATATTAGTAATAATCTAAGAATATTACACAAACATATGTGATGGAACATTGAGAGTCGTATTTTCAAAACCAGATAAAAAAATATCAAATAAATATAACACAATTACACCACATGCAACCACATTGTTATGATATATCTGAGTAATATCAGTCAACCGTTTTACATATAAAGCCCTAATGAGCTCATTACTACACCGGACACACATTTCCATATTACCTGTCTCTACTGTCCAGCCGGCCTGATATTTTGGCATCGCCAAACGAAACCGAAATAAATAACCCACCCTCATTAATTTGCGCCAATGCGATGGACAGACGAACACATCCCTATTGTATGTATGTACTAGTGACACCGTCGTTTACTGTAATAAAATCGGACACACTATCTTTTAAAATAAATCGGAGTGAAAACAATGCTTCAAGAATTGTTGAGCGATTGAACATTCTTTGATATGGCGTGTATTTACTGGGTACAGAGGTATAACATCTGAGTCCTCAGGAATGACAACGCATGGGGTATCGTGGGCGAAACAGTATACTCTGTTATGTCCATGGTACTGCTCATGTCTATAGGCGACGGTAACCACTTTCCAACAGGTGGGCCGTCAACTTATTTGCTATTCTATGTCGTATAAAAAAAAATTTAGATGAGTTTTTAAAGTCACTACGGGGCCAGTGTTCTTACCACTTGAGTTACAGCCTCACCGAACACCCGTTTCTGTCTAGTCATAAACAAATCATATCATCATCATCATCATCATATTAGTTAATTGTCCACTCCAGAACATAGGCCTCTCCCATAAGAGGAGTTCTCTCAATAGCTGCCACGCTTGATAGGCAGGTTGGCAATCGCAGTTAGGCTTTAGTGATGTTTCAAGAAGAGCATTGCTTCCCATTCCTCGATCATTGAGTTTCCTTAGTCGTATCTTACGACATCGCAAAGGAAGTGTTGACAAATTCTATGCCGGTACCACTAGGCATAAATAAATGTTTACGGTTTATATAAATGCATATGTAATTGTTGTGGGTTGTGCCCCTATATTTTCCTAATATCACAGGGAATCCTAGTTCACATTTTTTGTCACTATTTAGGCTTGAGCGTTCCAATAAATAGGAATAATAGTAACTAAATTTTATTCTATTTTGTCAATTATTTTATATATGGAAAGGCGATAAATTGACACATCTCTTCAATAGTGAACTGTATATAGGTTTACACTGATGATCGTCCAATTTTCAAAACATAAAATCTAATATCCAATAACTCCTTGCTATACATATAGTCACCCTGCAATAGTGGATAATATATTATGCAATGCCCGTGTGTCGCCAGTATACTGGTAAAAATCGATGCCAGACTGATTTGTACACCAATAATGAGATTTAAAATTGCCAAGTAATTAATGAGGATTAGTGCAGCTCGCGTCAGATACTAATTGCATCGAACATACTCATAAATAGATAGGGATAATTGAAAATACCAAAATACCATTATACAGCAATTATTTTAATGGCACGCCAATAAGTTCTTTTATAGAATTGTAACAGAGTATAAAAATAATTCCGTAAAATTAAACCAAATTACTCGTCTCAAGTTTTGTTTAATTGAAAAATGCTAAGAGTATCAGCCATGTATAGCCATGCCGGTATAGAATAGGCCACCTGTTCCTTTGCCATGGGTGTCGTAAGAGCCGACTAAGTGAGGACAAATCATGGGCAACAGCGTCCCTCTTAAAACATCTTCAAAGCCTAACTGCGGTTGCCAATCCACCTGGTAAGTATGGCAACTACTAGCATAACCCCCCAAAAGAAAGACTTAGGGGGACTTAGGGGGGGGGGGTTCTCTAGATTATAATCGTTTCAGTATATTTCTGAACAATTATGTAGAATACAGAAAAAATTCTAAAAAATGAGTGAATACCCACTTGAATGATTACAAGTAGGGAATGTTAACCAGTAATTTATACACGAATCTAAACTAAATATTTCTCGTGGTCTTACCCACATGAATTAGAGTATACAGTATACTCTATGTGTTAAGTTAGAATAAAACCTTCCCACGTACAACATTTCATTTAAACCTGTTCAGCTTTTTAAGCATGATTTTTGCACATTCGAAAGCATTTGTTCAAGGAGGCGGTTAGCAAGCGATGTAAATCGTTGACATAAAACAACAATATAAATTAAATTTATAAATAAAGACGGCATGGAACAAAAATAGAAGCTTGTTTTGATAGATAGCAGAACCAATCTTGTTCTGTTGTAATGCATATTCAGTACGTTTTTAACTAAGCATTTTAAACTAAAATCCCTTCTTATGAAAAACGCGATGGCTTTAACAAGTCCAATATTGAAATTTTTTTTAGTATTAGTATTTAGTGTTATTAAATTGTTCAAACTATATTGATTTTTTATTTTAAATATCTAACTAAACATCTAACCTACTTAAAAACCTACCTATAAAACATTACATTTATAATAGAAAAAGGTTATGTATAATAATATAAAATATAAACTTATATCATAATTACATTTAATATTGTACATCAATTTTGTTTAACCCTAAACTTAACAAATAGCTATTGTTTAAAATGCACATTCATTTTAACAGTTTCATGTTTTGCAATTAATTGCAATCAATATTTTCGCGCTTCGTCGAGTGAAAACTATAATGCGAACTGAAAGCATCCAGATAACCCCGAAAGTCTATACAACGTGTGACACACACAAATAAACTTATACCAAATACTACGATGCTACTAACTACACACACATACAAAATAATATAATAAAAATAAAAAAAAATCTTTGTGATTTAATTTTTTTTATGCGACTTGAAATAACAAACAAGCTAACGCCCCACATGATAGAAAGTAGTTACATATAGATATAAACAGTACCTTGAACATCACCATTGACAAAATATACTATGTCCTGAGCTCTGAGATGTCTGAAATGAGATATTCCTATCTGGTAATTTTACAATATCTTCCCCTGTAAACCGAATTACAGAAACAAGTATTAACTGTGGAAAACATAAACAGAACAGAGGAGAGGATACAAGAAGACGACTAGAGATCTTCTTCTTATGAATTGATCTCGTTTAGAAAATTCAGTATGAAGTTCTGTAAAAAAAGGGGTAAAGAGGTTTCTTCAGGGTCACCGAAACACGCATAATGTTTTTGGTATTACAAGCATTCACAGGCTACGGTAACCGCTTACCAGCAAATGGGCCGTATACTTATTTGCCACCACGATGATATAAAAAACAATTACGATGATTTTACCAGAGGGAGACTTTGTACAAAAGTCGACTGCTTAAGTACCTCTGTCCCATTCGTGTTTCAACCGTGAAGCAGTTGTATTTGCATAGCTGTGTTTCGTTATGAAGGGTGGGATATGGCGTGAATTTACAGGGTACAGAGGAATAACATCTAAGTTCTCAGGAATGGCAACGCATGGGGGGTATCATGGGCGAAACAGTATACTCTGTTATGTCCATGGTACTGTTCTTGTTTATAGGCGACGGTTACCACTTTCCATCAGGTGGGCCGTCAGCGTGTTTGCCGTTCTAAGTTGTATAAAAAAAATAAATTGCGTCAAACTATCAAAACGTATATCCTAACATAACACAATAACATTCATAATTTATAATATAAAATAACGTAGAATGACATAGAATAAACACAGTTACGGCTTATCATCGCGTCAATTTCATAATGCAGCCGGCGTGCGGACTTTCTACCCTCCTCTATAATGCACGCCCATAATGCATGCACTACGGTGGACACAACGTATTAATTACATACATCGCTTAATTATTGATTTTTAGCATTAAATACACGAACATTCGTTCGCCCCCGACCGCCGCTGCTTGATTTATGCTCAACCGCGTGTAACCTAAATTATTTTAAACTTGTAGGTACTATGATTATTTTAAGGTTAAGGTTTTATTTTTTTGAATTAACGAATGAATGAGTATGCTTTATTTGCATTATAAAATATAGGAAATAAGCAAGGCAATTTACAAACAACGATACAATTGTATAAGTACAGTAAGGCAGTCTTATTGCTGAGAGCAATCTTTTCAAGACAACCTTAAGGTAATGGACTAATTGTTGTACAAGTAGGTATGATAGTGCTGTATAATTAAAAAAGCATTTTTTGCAAATTAAAAATATACAAAAATGATTTGGAACATGCTGACAATTGAAGGTAGAGGGGATTGTTAATCATGGGGACTAGCTGTCTACTTGCTAGCAATAAAGGTACGAGTATCCTGTTAGGTCAAAATCCACGCGGTTCGCCATGGAAAACATCGTGATTGCTTTCTGGTAATTTTATTATCATGAGTCAACTGATTCGCAATCATCCTCACCTATCATCCCTTACTCACCCACCAGCATACACCGATGGAGTAAACGGACTTACCATTCCATTATCATCCATAAAAAAGAACTAGTAATCCACCTGATAGATAATTTTACTTACACTTCACATGCCTTACCTTATTAGTTCCTGAGAAGTAACACACATACGATATATTTGATACTTATTAGTAATATATTATCTCATATATAGTCATTCTACTACTGTAACCTACTCTTCAAACGAAACCAAACCTAGCTTAATTGCTTGGAGACATTTAATTTACACGGTACAGAGGCATACACCTTACTCTTCAGGAATGGCAATGCATGGAAGATATCATGGGCGAAACAGTATCTATACTCTGTTATGTCCATGGTACTGCTCATGTCTATAGGCGACGGTTACCGCTTTCCATCAGGTGGGCCGTCAGCTTGTTTGCCATTCTGAGTTGCATAAAAAAAGACAATTGAGACAGAGATACACACGCAGGCTACATTGTAATAAGCTTTGTAACTCACAATAACAATTTTGCTATTAAATAGAATATTAGCAATCATAACTTCAATCTAAACGATGTTTTTATTTTTTATTTTAAATGTTACAAAATTCCACCAATGGACTGGTCCTTAAGCTAAGATATCTCTATATTATAAAGAACAAGGTAATTATTATCTCAGGTTACAATCTAGATGATCCAGACCCAAGCCAATTCAGAAAAGTTTGTTCCCCAAATTGATCCGACCGGGAATCGAACCCGGGACTTCATTAACGCAAAGCGACGTGCCTACTGCACTACAAAGGTTGTCAATTGTTCTTGGACCAACAAAGATACTGTTTCTATTAAAAATAATTAACAATCGATTCGGAATTGTCTAACAAAACGCTTAGCGTTCAGAAATTAAAATACATACTTACAGGATCTTTTTTTAAATCAATAAAAAAATAAGTTACAACTGATTGCACTTCATGCCCACGACACGACATAAAGCCGAGTTCACAACTTCCATTTCAAATTCCAATCATCAGCAAACTATCCGCCACTAGACGAGTGCTGTCGAACTGCAATCGTGGAGGCGGGGTGTAATTTAAAACCGCACCGCCACCCGCGCCCCCTTGCGAAAATTAAGTGCGAGTCGGTCGGTACGTGACACCGGCAAATGCGCCGTGCCTGCCAGTATGTACCCGCCTTAATTGTGAAGCTCCATTTGTAACCAGTCTTTACATGTAAGTGTGTAAGTTGGAGAAAGCGACTAAATTAGAATTATATGGTATTTAGAATGAATCTTAAAAACACCCATAAGAATATTAACTTAGTTACTACATTTTTATTTAGCACTAGTGATCCGACTCGGCTTCGCACGGGTAGATAGATTATTCGAAAATAATATATAGCCTATGTTACTCAGGGACAATACAGCATTCTAATGGTGAAAGAATTTTTTTAAATTAGTCGAGCAGTTTTTGAGTGTATTCATTAGAAACATACAAAAATATATTATTCGAATGGCAAACAAGCTGACGGCTCACCTGATGTAAAGTGATAACCGTCGCCTATAGACATGAGCAGTACCATGTACATAACAGAGTATACTGTTTCGCCCATGATACCCCCTATGCGTTGCCATTCCTGAGGACTCAGGTGTTATTCCTCTGTACCTGTAAATCCTGTAAATTCACGCCATATCCCACCCTTCAAACCGAAACACAGCCATGCAAACAGCTGCTTCACGGTTGAAACACGAATGGGACAGAGGTACCCAAGCAATCGACTTTTGTACAAAGTCTCCCTCTGGTATATAGTGGTAGATAAATTTATCTATTTAGATATTACAAACTTTGCTTAACTTAGAATTAATATCGTACTTTCTGTTTCAATAGAACTCCTCTTGTGTTCCTCTCATATGTATGGGTAGCGGTAGCCACTTACTACCAGTTGGGCAGTCTGCTTGTTTGCCTTCCTAACAATAAAAAAAAAAACTTTATTGAAATATAAAATAATCAATAATTCACCCGACAATTAGTTTGCTGATGTCCAATAGGATTAGTTCATTAATAATTTTAATTTGCTAATTATTTAATATTTCTGTGACATCTTCAATAATTGGTTGCCTTTTCATTAAATAGCATATCTTACTATATATTAAATAATTCATCAAAAAGTTAATGTTTTATTACCTTATGGAGTCTTAACGGAATATTCGAAATTGCTTTTTAATAGTTATATATTATGTATGTATGTATGTATATATAAGCATACGCCTATGTGAACATAAGCCTCCCCATAAGAGTGTTTGCCAGTAGTTGCCGCGCTTGGCAGGCGAATCGGCAACTTGTTGGTAATACACCCAACCAGGTCGACCTCCTCGCGGTTACCCCTGGACACTATCATGGTTAATCCCAGATGAATTCAACATGATGGGCTAACTGGCCTGTTTTCATTCTCATTGATTACCCGTCACTGTGCTCCGCCAGCGTATCACATTAGCGCAGGCGGGGTTACCATTATATTTTCACCCATAAAAAAAAGCCTTATATATACTTATTTAAATACATGTGTACCTGCTTCTTTATTACCGACATGCTACTATTTACCTACAAAATTTTCTTATCGCATTAACTCCCGATAGTGTATTTAAATAGAAAGTAAATAAATTCCAATAGAACTGTTTCAACAATTAGAAAAGCTGTTGAATTCTAATTGTCAATGTAAGGACATTACCGAGACATCGGTACAAACGTACGCGCAATTAGGGTGCTACCTACCATTCCATACACTCCCTTTAATTACCGACTGCGAACTCCTTTGTGCTTACTTTCGTTTGTGAATACCAATTATTGCAATAAGTGAGCGCATTGTTTGTTTCCAGACGTTCTGTTGAGTAAACAATAATGACAGTAATAAGTCATGTGTTTAAGCAATGATTAAGGTTCAGAAGTGTTTAGTAAATTGAGATGCTATTACAAATATATATGTATGTACACTTCGTAATAAATAGTTATTTTTACAAAAAAAAAAAAATAAGGAGGTACGAGTGATGTCAAATAATAGGGCTGATATATTTTACTATTTCATATTCCTAAGATTTTTTTTAATTCTATAGGTGACGGTTACCACTTTTCAACAGGTAAGTTGCCAGCTTATTTTGCCATTCTAAATTGCATATAAAAAAAATCACGAAGGTCAATAAAAAGCCCATCTAACGATCTTCGTTTATTACAATCTCTGAAACCGCTCAACTTACTTTTAAATGTGTTCTTTGCTCCGAAAAAAGATAGTAATTTTTATCAGAGTAACAAAAAATGTATCCCATAGATGGCAGTAGGGAGCAAAATAAAATTTGCAAAATCAGCTTCTGCCACTACGTTTTATTTGTAATAAAAAATCGATTTACATATTAAGGTTTTTTAAGTTAATAATTAGTGAAATGTGTAGCTTTAATAAAAACACACAATCGAATTTAGACCTTTTTCTTTTTGAAGTCGGTTATAAATAAAAAAAGAAAAATCAATGAATACTGATTAGTAATCTCGCACTTAATTAAACAAAGAATGGGGGCGCTGAGTCTGAGCTACTACTTTGAATGAAAATATTTTAATTACCGCCAACCCTGAGCGTAAATTTCCCACGGCTGCGATAAAGAATAAACATCGGCATTGTCTTAAAGCCGTGCTAAGAATTATTGCTAAATACTCAGGGTTGTCAATAGTTGACAATCGTTTTAAATTCTATCTAAAGTTTACTAGAATTTTATACGATGACTAGAATTATTATTTATTAAATTATAAAAACGTACTATTCTTTTTATTTGTACGCCATTTTAATTGAACTAATTTGACTCTATTAACAATTTTATTTACATATCTTCTTTAAAAAATATATTGATACACTTCTATAATGTCATCATTAAATATGCCACACCAATCTGGATTTAAGATCGGAAAGGATTGTGAATTTTGTTGCATTTTGTCGAGCCTTTTTTTTGTGGGCCTGTATTGTCTATACCACTAATAAAATATGTAATTTTATAAAAATACTTATAATGTTATTTGTGCCAACCCTATCTGGTAACAGTTCAAGAGTGTCTGCCGTCTCGTGGGAGCCATTACGCGGTCACTGGCTGATTACCGTCCCGCCTTGATTTCAACCCTTACGACGCCGGATTTCAGCGCGCGCTCTGGATATTATTATAGTTTCAACGGCTCGTTTTATGTTCAATATAAAAGCGTTTAACACAAATAAAATGGCACGAGCTAAAAAAAATTGATACTTAAATCACATTATCTTATTTTAAAAACTAATATTGCCATGATAAAAAAATATACACACGATTGTAACCCTTGATAGTGTAGATTATTACCTAAAAGGATGTCAAACAAGAATGTGGCCCATCTAATGGAATAATTTAATGAGAGTTCAAGTATTACGTAACGCAATTTAGGGATGGAGGGGGGAGGGGAGGCTCGTAAAACAATAAGTTGCGTTACAGAGCGGGGGATTTGAACAATATGTTACTTAACATTGTTTTTTATTTAAATAAAAACTAAGGAATTAAAATCTCCTAAGTTGGTAACCCTTTTCTATATGTTTCATGGGAATCACTCAACTGTATTGTACTTATTTGTTATTTTGTTGTCGTTGTTAGTATTTGTTAGTGTGGTAACTTTTCGGTAAAAATGGTCACTAGGTGTTACATAACATTTTAATGAAGGGGAGGGGGGTACAGGAAAATGTTACGGCGTATTATATGAGAGATAGATAAGGATCGAAAATCTTCAAAAATTGTATTACGTAATATAGAGAGAGATAGAGTGTCTCCATACAAATTCTTCGAGAAAAGCGGATCAACGTTTTCATACAATTTTGCGTGATAAAGAGTACGAGTGATTCCTTTATTACGTCTATATTTATTTTGTCTTATAAATTTGGCACCTTTTTAATACGCATAATTTTTTTTTTATTAAAATATTAAATATCGATTCGTCAAGATACATTGTATGTGTAAGTATATATAGAACACTGATAAAAAAAGACGAATCAGCTATTTTAACAATTAGCTGACAAAAAATTGACGTGACTTGACAAAAAAGCTCGATACTCTATCTATATAATCTAAGATTTTGTCTTATTTAATAATTTGTTACTTTTACTAGAACCTACAAAACCAGTTACCAATAAAACTCATCAAAATTTACAGTCATCTAGCTAATATAAATAAAATAACTATTTAAACTCATTTTTAATAAAAACTTTATATTGGTAAACCAAAAATAGGTACGCTTACCTATTGCTACGTACTGTATAAATACGTAGCTATCTATATTAAATAGAGGTATGTAATGTGACCAGGAAATAAATAGTGCAGAAAATTACAAGCACTCCCACCCTACAGTCGCTCACTGTTATACCTACGTAGTTTATACAACTAGTTAGTTATAAGGACAGTTACAGACTTGTGACATTTTCCATTTTACAAAGAGTATTTTTTTATGCGACTTACGTCAAATAAAGCAACACATTCCAAAAGCAGAAGTAATGAAAAAAAGGGCGAATACGATTAAACATATAAATAACTGAAAAACAAATGGGGTTTCTTCAAAAGGAGGGTAAAGCGGTTTCCTCAGTGTCGGCGACGCGCGCGTATAACCCCTGGTATTGCAGGCGTTCATAGGCTACAGTAACCGCTTACCATCAGGTAAGCTGTTTACCTCTCTAGTAGGTAATATAAAAAATATGTATAAAGGATCTTTTTGTATCAATAAATAGAAAAAAAATCGCCACCAAAATATATCTTTATGTTACCTGTTGTATTAAACCAGATAGGTTTGCTTCTATAGAAAAGTAACATTACATTGAAGACATTTTAAGGCTTGCATACCGAAAGTACAATAATTGAAACTTCCATAAACTAAATTTTAAAATTTCTAAACTGATATATGTATTTTCATAATAATTGAAATTATACTGTAATGGTACTAGAAAGATGAAGGAAAATAGAAACCAAACGAAACAAAACAATAATGTACGTACGTATGTAGACTTGGCCTAAGTACAGACAAATGAAAGGACATCAAAAACCGTGTGGGTTTGATTGCCACTTCCTGCACTATTACTATTATGAGGCGAGTCTTATTAGGGGCGGTTTCCCTTTAAGAACATTATTTAAGCAAAGTTCTAACTATCTGTGCGTAATCCTAGTGTGATGACATGAAATAATTACCTATATTTACATATTATTATTAATCGATAATAATATGAGCATGTATGTATCTTTGTACTAGATAGATACAATCTTTTATATTTTATTTATGTATTCATCTAGCCATCGACAGGAAGTTCACCCTCATACCCTACATCCTAAATGGCCGCGTACAACGCGCTTTTAGATATCTTTTCTCCCAGAAACACTCAGGTTATGAAATGAGCTCCCTGCCGAGGTTTTCCCAAGAGACCACAGCATGGTTCTTCAAATGGGGGATAAAAAGGCTGTATAAAAAAAGTTGTATATATATATATATATATATATATATATATATATATATATATATATATATATATATATATATATATATATATATATATATATATATTATATATGTTTACAGGTATACATAATTAACTTTTATTTTCTTTACTTATCCCTATAATGAAGTACTGTATTTGTGATTCACTGTTCATCATAAAGGTAGATTAGTAAAGAATGCTACTAGCATTAAATCCGCATTATGTACCATATTTTCGTTTGATCACTAAAGTTATTTAAATAAATTTATAGAATAGGCTACATATATACTATACAGAATGGGTCACCCCTTCCTTTCCCATGGGTATCATTAGAGGCGACTAAAACAATTTAATGATCGAACGACAAGTAAAACATCACCAATGCCCAACTGCGACTGCCAACTTGCCTGCCAAGTGTGGCAACTATTGGCAAAAACTCCCAAGGGGAAAGCCTATGTCCAGTTGTGGACAGTTAACGGCCCCAGTGATTATGATCATGAATAAAAAAGCCAGTGGGCTGGTCATATTATGATCTGTAGAATCAATAATTGGTTGAGTGGATGTACCTACTCAAAAGAGGATACCGCGAATTGGAAAGCATAGTAAAAGACAACCGTTGCCTAAATGAAGACAAAACCAAAATTATATATATCATTATAAATCATATTCGACTTAAAATGACTGAAAACATAGCTGAAGATAACAGTTAAGTGCATTGGTTGAGTCCAGTGGACTACAATGAGTTTTTTTTTTATACAACTTAGAATGGCAAACAAGCTGACGGCCCACCTGATGGAAAGTAGTAACCGTCGCCTATAGACATGAGCAGTACTATGGACATAACAGTGTATACTGTTTCGCCCATGATACCCCCCATGCGTTGCCATTCCTGAGGACTCAAGTGTTATTCCTCTGTACCCAGTAAATTCACGCCATGTCCCACCCTTCAAACCGAAACACAGCCATGCAAATACAACTGCTTCACCGTAGAAACACGAATGGGACAGAGGTGCCGAAGCAATCGACTTTTATACAAAGTCTCCCTCTGGTAAAATTGGTAATCCTATTACTATTATGAACGCGTTTTGTGAGAACGGACGGATGTTTATTATTATTTTATGCAAAAACTACTACATGGATTAGAATGAAATTTGGTACACTGATAGGTTACATCCTAATTTAATATTTAGAGTACTTTATATAACGCTTTACTTAAGTGAAGCCACGGAACACAGCTAGTATGAAATAATGAAACATAAATTAACGGTAGATATTATATACTTATATAAGTATAGGAATATAATGGGGAAAGATATTGCCCGTTTCTAAGGACTGAGGTCACGGTTAAATTTTTATTGATAATTGGAAACCTACTCAAACTACTAATGGTGGAAAAACATACTTAGATTACGTTTAGATAGATAGATACTCTTTATTGTTTCCTCCAAAAGATTACAATAGTAAACTTATTATAAATATAAATAATTACAAGAAATATTCTTGTAATTATTTAGATTACTTCATACCTTTATCTTATAAATCGTAGGTATAGATATGAGGATAAATAAATTTATGTCAACATCAAACACCTAACTATTGTAATCACAAACTATATCATTTGAACGCAATTTTGAGCTCATCTTCAAACGAGTTTTCGAGACGAAACTATTTTCAAACCACAACTACACGTGTCGCCATCTGTTTGAGATTTCCCACACTAACAGCACACTAGCGCCAAAGATAACACACATTTTTATGTCTTCGTATGAACGCTAACTCACACATTAATACGGAAAAGTTGTCAAAAATGTTGAGGCGTAGCAATGTTCAAAATAACTAGTTACAGTGTAAACAAAATTGAACTCTGTGTGGTAATGAGACGATTCATATTTGTTTAACAAACACAAGGACGTAAGCTATATTCGTTTACAGTGAATGAAGGAAAAGTAAGAGTTCGCTAATGAAACAGCGCAAGTGTAGCCTTTGCCCCATACTCTTACGACTCTTTTGAAAATGGAATCTTTCAGATACAGATAACAGAAGCGCAATGGCATAAGTGTCATAGAGCATCGAGGCATTTAAGGCCTTTTAGATAAGGGTTATCGACCAAAGCGGTCCCCTATTCTTATGAAAGAGGGTGTAGATTGTTGTGTGCGTTTGGCGAGTGTCGTGAACTTTCTTACAAGGAGTTTGCTTTCTTATGAACGCGAAGAAAACGGAAAGGTTTGCACTTGAGGGCGTTTTGTTAAAAATACTGACTACGCGATTCACCGTCGCGCCGGCAGAGGTCGCACTGTAGCGCGTTTTCAAAATGCAATTTTTTTACTGTATCAATTTAGATTTAAATGTTTTATTAATATTTAGAAAAATATAATAAACCTAAAACACGATAGTAGGCATTGTCTTATTTAATTTAAATACGCCAATGTAAATTAAGTAAGTACATACTTTTAATAATTAAAAGACTATCTAATAGCATTGCATAGGTTGATAATAACGTTAATCGACCAGTACATATGTGAAATCACGAAACTACGCCTCAAATATCTATTACAGCTAATTATATTGTCGAAACATTAAAAGCCCTACACTGTCGATTAGCCGATCGTCGGAGCACGAATCAAACCCACAGACCGCAACACCCAGTTACGAGTTCGCGCGAAACGACACCCCGTGACAAATCCTTCCAATTGCGTCCACATTATCATCTTAACGAATAGCGTTTCGCGGTTAACCGCAAAATTATCTCTACCAACCAATCACAGCTTTCCCCGCCATATATTTTCCATCTATTTATTTTTCCTGGGGTGAAAATCTTAGAAACCGCACGCCTAACCGCAAAGGTCAGGTGATCGGCCAATAGGACACCGTAAATATAACCGCAAGCCACGCCCATCTAACCGCAAACCAACCACAACGCGAGACGGACGTCTCGTTATCGATCAAAGTAATGCCGACGTTCTTTTTTCGAATTATAACTCTCTGTTACTTATATACGGCCCGCTATACTTGATTTATACTTATATCTCTTGGATAGTCGGTTAACAATTTAAAAGAAATAAACTAAATAACATAGAATACAAAACATTCAGCCATCAATTATAAGGAGGATTAACTTATTACCGGGGCTAACAGCTTAACCCTAAACTGGTCATCGTCCTTCATCACAAAGATGAATTTATTGATTCACCGCGTTTGTTGAGAAAGGCAGCACGCACACACGCGCGCCACCACGTTCAGACGCACGGACACAACCGCGACCGCATTATATTCATAATGAATACAGCTATCCCACTCGCCGCTCGTCTTTGACTTTGTATAAATATATTTTGTCCCTCTCCCACGGCACTTGAGCGAGCTATTTCCCCCCGAGGGAGAGGGACGGGTGAGGGTTAGGAGTTTGTCTTCGAGAGGTCGCCAATTTCTATTTCATTAGGTGGCGCGCCTGAAACCGCAGCGGATCGATGGAACTTGGCCACCTGATCAAAAAATAAAATCTGCAGACAATGCAAATCTAGACTTAATACTTCTATACTTAGACCTATATTAAGTTTGAGAAGTCAATAACAGTTTAATAACTACTTTAACACAGTACTAATATTGTTGGATAGATAGCTATTTTGTTAACCTAACCCTTTAAAAATTTCTTTAGTTCAACAGACCTAAAGGAATTTTTTTAATAAATGTACATACTAAGAACATATTGTTTACAAATTTAATTATTTTTGGACCTCTGTCCTACTCATGTTTATATCATCAAGTAGCTGTGTTTGTATGGCAGTCTTTCATTTTAAATCATATGGCAATAAAATTACTGTCCCTTCAAGCTGTTAGAGCAACCCTCAGAAAATATATTAATATTAGAAAACAACAAGAGATTATTCATGCATTAAGATATAATTATAAGCATAGATAAGAATTAAATAATTCGAAAAAACAAATAAAGGAGGACAAATCAGTAAACCAGTGGACATCCCAAAGGTTTGCTAGTAGACAATGCTATTAGCATTAAGTCCGCCTTTTGTATCATATTTTCTTTTATTTAATGAAGTTATTTAAATAAAAATAAAAATCACAAATAAATAGCAATTATCTCAAATAGTACAAATATCAATTTATTTTTACTATTTCTCTATTTACGCAGATGACACATTAAGACTTTCAGATTCTCTTTATTTCTTGGCACATTAACAGCTAAGAAACAATTCGTTACGGATTGTTAAATATGGCGTTTTACCTCCCCATATTATATTCAGGAGTATTTCCTTTGAAACTCGTATTCTTATTGTGATTTGAGTGCACATTAACAATTCATCAGAGGACACGTCGACAGGAGCCGGGGATTGCAAGTACTTAATATCTATTCACATAGGTACTTATATATATAAGTAAGTATGTACATAAGTGAAATTATATTTTATAGTATTTATTATACAACATATGGATTTTATGTATTCATAGTTTTTATTCTGATTTATCACCATCATCATATCAGCCTTTAACTATCCACTGCTGAACATAAGCATCCCTCTTGGGGGGATTTGCCAGCAGTTGCTACACTTGACAGGTAGATTGGCAACCGCAATTAGGCTTTTGAGATGTTTTAATAAGAACGCTGCTGCCGATTCCTCACCCTCCTTAGTCGCCTCTTACGACACGCGCGGGAAAGGAAGGGGTAGCCTATCCTATGTCAGGACCACACGGCATTTTATTTTAATTATAGAAGATAAAATCCCAAACATTAGCATCTCTATAAATGACATCGTACATTTTATTCAATGAAGAAACTTGGGTTGAATAATTTAAGACTGGAGTCCCACAAAAAAATAACTACTTCAATTGTGGTAAATCCAGTTATTTTAAAAACTAAACTATCAAAACGATTTTGATAAAATTTGTAAGAGTTTCTGTAAATATATCCTTTCAGATAAAAACTTTTAAATCGGTCTATAACTGACAGAGTTATGGGTCACAGACTTTGTACAAAAGTCGATTGCTTGGGTTCCTCTGTCCCATTCGTGTTTCAACCGTGAAGCAGTTGTGTTTGCATGGCTGTATTTCGGTTTGGAGGGTGGGATATGGCGTGAATTTATATTATACTCTGTTATGTCCATGGTACTGCTCATGTGTATAGGCGACGGTTACCATTTTCCATCAGGTGGGCCGTCAGCTTGTTTGCCATTCTAAGTTGTATAAAAAAAAACCTGAATTGGGAGAATTCTTCTTTATGAAGTTGATTGAAAACAACAAAAAAAATTTAAGCTTTTCAAACTAAACAGCATTTTCAATTTGAGCTGTCAAGTTAGTAGGCTTTCGACTCATATAATTCTATGGAAAAAAAAATCAATTTAACTACTACAAACACCAATAATTCTACTGAAATCTTTGGTACAACATTACTTTGAAAGGTAGATCATAATTTCAATTTTACTCTGTAGACATCTAAATAATTTCATAGAGTAGCTATTTAATATCATGACGTGCCTATCTTAACTGAATTACCTATCTATTTCCAAAGCCCTTTGAAAAAGGTTATTACATCTTAACATTCTTTGATTATTAACACTTTCACCTAGTAACAGAAGAGTAAGTTTGATAAAGGCCTATTTAAAAAAATTATAGAAATATAAATATCACATGAAGGTATTCTAAATAATTTTTTAAAGACAAACCCCTTAAGCTATAGGCTATAGATATAGAACTGAGTGCCAAAGCATTCTATTTCATTTTATCTTTTGCTTTTATTTTTACATTAGTGATCAGGCTTCGTAGGAATAAATAGATTTTTCAAAAATAATATATAGCCTATAGTATGTAGTATTAGTCGCTGATAATCGAATTTATATAATATAGATATAGAATAATTTTTAAACTGTATTATGTAGTATATATACCTAAGATTTATACTTACGATAGAAGGGTATGGTGGACGATACAGTATACTCTGTTATGTCCTTCATACTATTCATGTCTACAGCCGACGGTTACCATTTTTCTTCAGATGGTCCGTCAGCTTGTTTGCTATATTAAATTACATAAAAAGAAATGAAAAATATGTATACTTAGTATGTATTTATGCTACAAATAAGTTTACGCTAATAATTGTATCTAAGTTTTTTATTACAATTTATTTTACAAGACGACGTTTGCTGAAAGAAATCTGTTATTAAAGGTGAGCTCGACTTTCCATATTGCATTTAAAATTAAATGTTTTATCACTATATTTGAGTACAATAAAGAATAAAGAAAGAAACAAAAGGTCTAACCTTTTCTCTTTATTATAGTAGGTAGTATAAAATTATCTTAAAAATTTACAACTTGATAATAAGTGTTACATAATATCTATCAAATGATAGATATCACATGATGACAGCAATGGCCTAGTCGTAAAGCTACAATAGCTTGATATGTTATGAGAAACCAAAGATGAATCTAAATTAAAAAAAAATCTAAATGTGAAACAACATAGAAAGAAAGTTTTTAATAGACTAGTTAATTTAACAATTTCTTCCACAAAAAAAAAATCTATACATATAGGACTAACACAGAAGTTACACCTGCTGATTGAAAAAAAAATTGCGTAATATACATACACTCAAAAAGTACATTTCAATTAAGAACTTTTCTTTTTGAAGTCTATTAAAAAATAAGAGAAGTTATAATCCTAAAAATGTGCTACAACGAAAAAGCATAAGAAGGTCTACAAATCATCTGATTAGAATAATAAATATAAAAGTCAAGACCTTAAACAGTTTACAAGCCGCCGTTAATTCCTACATCCCCTTTAACCGAGAGCCCTTATATTAATTAGCAAGAATATTTTGGGGGATAATATTTACGTAATAAAGCCTTATTTAGTGCCCCCCAAATGAAATATGAGCAATTGAGGAGAGTAAGTGCTTAGCACGCCCGTTAACTTTTGAGGCGAAGACAGGGAACATGATGTCTACCTACGTACTTACCAATCAGACGTATACTGCTATAAAATTTAAAAGTAATAAACAAAATTATAATATTACATATAATACATTTTTACAGTAGTTTTAAAAGAGATGGATCCACTGTTACTCGTATCTAAGATTTTTTTTACAAAATCTCTACTCTCTTTATTAGATAACAATGCTCGATGAGATTTCTCATCAGTTTTGATAATCTATCCTTCTATTTATCGAATCTTCTTATTCATCTATTCTTCATAGAAAAAAAAAACTAAAATAAATTAAATTACCAAAAAAAACCACCTACCCCAGTGCTATTCATGCCACAGTTATGAATCGTGCTTATGATAAAAAGTTCCTATTGAATTCGAAACTACTTGAGTATCTCTGTACTTAAAACGTAAATATAGCCGACATAAATAATTACAATAAATCTGCGTTTTACAATCCTAATCTAGCATCGGTAACGTTAACATTATTAACTTCCAATTTTTATTTTTATACAAAATGATTTACAAGATTGATTACAATATTGTATATCATCATATCATATAATCTTGCCCTGTCTGGTGAAAAGTGATTACCGTATCATCAATATTATCATAGGTACTATAAATACTATGCATGTTACTACAAATTACTAAAAACCCTATTTATTATTACTATCCCTTATTACATTCTATTTCATTTATATATTTTAATAAAAACTAAACAGGACTTTGATAATTAGGTATATCGATTTGTAAAGAATCTCCTTTAGTTACTTGAAAACCAACAAATATTTATTCAATATAGCTAGCATAACTTTGCTTAGAACGAGGAAAATACCATCTGCGGGGAAACTATGGATAGTAGTTTTAATTTATTATGGGTTTATATAAAAATTATATAATACTGATTAAAATGTACACATAAAGAGAAAAATTATAAATATATTTATTAATTTTATTTAAATTTTTTATCTACTTTATTAAATATTTTTAATATAAAGCAAATTCAATCTGATATAAAATATATATTGATATATATATCCATTAACTGAAAAAGTCGACATACGCATTATTTAAATACAATGGCCGTTCGTTAGGCAAGCCTCAGGAGTTCGATGCAAGATTTAATTAAATCGCCACCCCGGCAAGTCGCCCCGCGCCCCGCGACGTGCTCCATGCAATGTTGCCAGCTTGTATGAAGTAATTTTAGAATAAGGAAAAAATCGAACTTTTTTTTCTTAAAAGAAAAGAAAAAAGTTAATTTGTTAATATTTTTATCTACATATATTCATACCGTACTAATTTAGTCACAATTGAAAAAATTGCAATTGAAATTGCTATTTTTTTTTATTGCTTAACAAACTATTCTTTTATTTTTTCCTTTTTCTTCATAAAAATACCTATACAGTACATACCTTATTCTACCTATACAGTAAATACCTATACAGTACATACTAATTTATTTTAAAAACTAGATAATAAATAAATGTGTATGTCAAGTAACTAATTTTTAATATTCAGTAAGTTTTATCTTACCCCCTACCCCCAATTCCTTCAAATCTTATAAATCCATGAGTTGTACTTGAGAAAATTAATATTGGTATTTTTATATATTTTTACCTATGAAATGTGTCCATAACAATATCTCATAGGAATATAATTAATATGGCGATACTTTATAGTAAAAACTTTTTATATACATCATACCAATTAATCTATCCATTTGATTAAAAAAGATCAGGTCAAAACCTTTCAAAGAGTACCACATGCCTATTTAACCCTTCCTTCATGATATTATTGATTTTATTAACTACAGACTATATTAGTGTCAAAAAGTTTATCCAATAAATACACGAAAATGTGACAACACATATGTTACTACTTTGCTGCAAAATTTGATACCTAAAAATGAGTCACATGGAAATTTACATAATAATATACATTTAATAATCTAAAAAAAGTAAAAATAAAGTCTAAAATTATCAAACCTTTAAAAATGGGTGAATCGCTTTGCACTGGCAACATTCGCACGAGCCCCGCGTCGTCGCCAATTTCCTCGCAGGTTGATTTATTGTCGCCCACCGCGCGATGTGCCGCCTGCGACCTTTGACGCATTGCACGATAAAGGATTGTTTTGTTTCGGTCTTGCTCTTTTAAGAATTACTTTTATTTATTAAGGTAAGCTATTAAGGTATGTACTGGATTAACAGAAGTATATTTTGTTACATAAATAAAAAAAAAAAACACGATTACCCTATTAAAAACGAACTGTTTTAAACAAGTTATAACCTTTGTCACTCAGGATCATGTAATAATTATAACGATATCCCATTCATTAATATCTGTTCAAGCATTTAGAAATTATGGCAGAATACAGAAACTCACATGATACATATGAATTCTGAAAACAAGATTCCTGTCTTAGACAATCGTATAATTAGCTTAAGACCTTAAAGTAGAGACTATTTCAATAAATATTGCCCTATTTTATATGATAAGCAGACGATATCGGCAACTATAGGCGACCTTCGCTACTTTCCATCACGTAGACCATATTTTTTTTTTACATTCTAAGGAGCATTAGAAATTTTGTTCGCGTGTTTTCATGTATAATAAGAAGTACTTATATAATTTCTCGTTTACAAATTAGATCTCGGGAATTTTTTAAACATTTTATATGGTCAAAATAGCTTTCACATCACGCGACTAAACAAAAAATTCTTCAATATCTTTAACATTATCACAGATTGCATATATATGTATAATACAGAAGAACATAGCAACAGATATAGCAATAGCCCTATGTCGGTGTGAGGATTGAGCCCGTGTAAAGTGTTTTTCCCTGTCCGGTTCGGGTTACTTTTTCCCATAGTATATTAAGACAGAATAAGTTCCCCCAGCGAGCACGGGTTGCAAATAAGGTAACCATATTTTAAAGCCATTATTGAGACATTATTTTTGCAAACATTTATATTTATGACTGTATGTGTTTTATGTTAATCTATTTTCTATGCATTGATATCGGTTGTCTAACACTCGTCCATAGTAGATAGATACTATTTATTATTTCCTCCAAAAGGCAATATTAGTAAACTTATTATAAATATAAACAATTACAAGAAAAGATTACACTGATACAACAATGAGCGATCTATATAGGAATATAAATTCTGTTCAATTTGGGATTACAAGGCACTCTTTAATATTTCCAGTGGTTTTTATTTATATATTATACATACATATAAATATATTTTATATTGTTCCATTAATAAATATATGTTTCATTAATAAAAAATAAAATACATGTTTATTATATATATTCTTTATTGTACTAAAACATACAGTAACATTAAAAAGGTAATAACAACGTTAGCAAAGGCGAACTTATCTCTAAAAGAGATTTTTTTCAGTCAATCTAACATAGTGTTATTGTCACTAATATAAATTTTTGATACTATTAATAAAACTCTACTTATGCCTTACGAGCTTAGATTAATAACTCGAGTCTTCAATTTAATCCACGTCTAGATTTTCCGAATGAAATTTATTGTTCGAAAAACTTTAAATCTCCACCTTTTTGTTCGAAAAACCTTAACCTTAAAAACCCACCTTTATGTTTAACTAGATGCATCTTGCAGATTTGCTTACGTGTATCAGTATATAAAGTATTTAACGTGCTAAAGTATATAATTTATCCATGTACCAAATTTGATCCAAACCCGTTCGTTTAGGTGTAATTGAGTGACAAACATTCACACATTTTTACAAATCTTAATATTTATATATAATATTAATAGATTTTCTAGTTTATTATATTTTTTCTGATGGTCACCCTACCCAGATATGATTTATGCCAGCTGACCGTTGCGATACGCCGTCGTATCGCGCGCGATTCGTCTTACCGCCGACAACGCGTGACAAGCGCCACGATAACAGGCCTATGTGAATACGCCCTTATCTTTACAATTTATCTGAAATTGATGAATGAGTTTTATTTTATTGCTGAAGTATCTAATATACATACAGTAACAAATTTAATAATTAAAACAAATATACTTATGAAAATGCTTATGAGCGTTAAGTCTGAAACTTTGTCGGCAATTGTCATTATGGTGAATATACCTTTTTATACGTGCTCTCGTCACAACTGTTCATGACTAAGGATCACGAATTGATCCCGAAACTAGTCGAGCTTTCTCGATCTAATTACTCGTAAGTTAAACCGGTAGTTATTAAATACCTATAAAACATACCTTTTGTTACGTGCGAAACATCTTCGCCAAGATTCAACCACCAGCGTAGCAAAGTAAAGCGAGCGGAATCCTGGCACTATATTCTCGAACCGACCTAAATACTCAGTAACTTATATCAACTTTTAGTTATCAATTTCTTCAAGGTTACCAATAGGTAAAGTCTAATGTATACATCAATTATTAATCAATTATGTTATAATTCTATAATATCGATGGTTTATGTATGTAGCTCAATATCTACTTAAAACACTCCAAAATAACATAATTTCAAAACTACTATTTATATATTTGTAATCGTAATATCCTATTAAATAAACAGATAGTATTCCTACATACATACTAATGTATACACTACTTAATGTCTATTTAAATATATACCACATAAAGTCCGAGCAGTAGGGGAACACTTCTGAATTAATAAGTAGAAGCAAAAGCAGGCTTAAGAGCTCACCCAAGTACCTATCGTCTGACGACACAGTGGCTAGGCTATGGCTGTGTTTACAGAACCTTCTAGTGGTTTCATTCTTTCCTATTTCGGTACACAGTCCTTCTTACAGTTTATTCAGTTATCATGACTAACTTCGAGTGTCGGATTGACTAGCATATATTTCCGGCATACAACTGTACACCTCTAAAATGGGATCTTAGATATAGAAATATTATTAAATAAGATATTTTTTATAAAAAAAAGACAAGATCCATGGTTATTATAACTACATATGTAGTAACACTTGTGTTTGAGTCATAGATGGGATAAGCGGACATTTTTAGATTAAAAATTAAACATTAAATCAAAATACAAAAACTATACAGATACATATCTGTATAGTTTTTGTATATATTGAGAAATGTCCAGGTCCTAGTCTTAACTATATGCGAAACACAAGAGTAAAAAATTCAGTCGAGTCGTTGCCTTCCTTTATCCTTTAAGAACTTAGTGAAAGCAAAAAACCTAAGCTCTAAAGCTATGCAAATGTACGAGAATCTTGAGGGCCGAAGCCTGGGGCTAGAAGGGTCAGGGGTGTGCGGGCGGGTGGGGGAGGGCGGCTGGACAAGGGGCAAGGGAACAAAATGCCAACGCTTTGTACGCCACGTTAATCCTTTAATAGCAATCGAGACAGCAGTGCAATTTAATGTAACATGGTATAGTCTATAGATTTATAGTATACTGTTATAGAGAATTACTCCTTACAAAAGTTTGGTTAGTGTTGAAAAACTGTAACATTTTTTGTAGTTCTCATTTCATGATTCATTTAACCACTACTCGCTTTCAAACACAAGTAGTGTTTTTGTATTTTTAGTTGAACTTTCCTATAAAAGTATTTTCTATATTATGTGAGTCATATAAGTGGATACAGCAAAGCAGCCAGACAGACTTCAATAAAAACAATAAGCTTTTATAGCAATGACTTCAAAAGTTTTTAATCTCATTGAGTTTGCCATGTGAATAACAAAAAAAAATAGATATAGCAAATTTAATAAGCAAATGTTTCTGAATATAAATAATATAATATATATATTTCTGTATGTGTATTTACGGAGAACGTAAGTATTTCTAATATCAGTTGCCCATATTACAATCTCTACTAAGTTGGAACTAAATGACCCTATATGTCCGAGGGTATTTATTTATTATTTTTAAATAAGCACAAATATGAAACTTAATAAAATTCCTAACTACATACATTAATCTTCAAGAATGGGAACGTATAGATATACGTATATGTATATTCAGATACCATGGACGTCACCATGTATTAATTTATATCTTGTTCATGTAAATAAGTGACGGTTATCACTTTCCATTAGATGGGCCGTCAGCTTGTTTGCCATTCGGAGGTGTATAAAAAAATAGGCATAAATAATAAAACAACCAAAATAAACAAAAATAAGAAAATATTTACCTCGGAAAAGTGAAATCGTGTCTATGATTTCGCGAACTTCCCCGTGACGTGCAGGGTAGGGCAGGGCAGGGTTCGCCCCCACCGCGCACTAAATCATATCTCGTACATAACTCATACGCACACGCGTGTATTTATCATTTCTTTGTCCACCCCGGAGATTTATGAAGTCTCTACACATTGACGCGATCTGGCCTTTGGGAGTTATTTCAACAAGTTATCTATATGAAAGAGTATATTTTCAATTAGCGGCGGAGGCTAGGCTAGTACTTATTAATATTTCTCAATATTTCCAGTGTATATATACATTACGATTATAGCTATTAGTTCATGATAAAATAGGAATCATTAAATTCGTTTATTCGTTTTCGTGTTCTACCAATGAGATAGATAGATAGATACTCTTTATTGTTTCCTCCAAAAGATTACAATAGTAAACTTATTATAAATATAAATAATTACAAGAAATAATCACAATGAGAAAACAATGGGCGACCTTTGGATGGAGAGGAATTTGAATGAGATCGGGGAAAAGAGATTGTTAGTGATGTATCGAATAGACTCATTCTAACAATAGACCTACCAGATAGACCTTCACGTGAGTATCCCTAAAAACTATCGTGCTTAATTCTTGTGGAATTTGTCGCGACAGGCTATTTGACCTGCGTTCTCACCTCACCTATCCTCTTTTACTGGTGCTCCATCAATGTATATATATATACCGAGATCACAGGCGAAGTTACACTTCCATTTTCACTCACTAAGAAAGAACCAGTCTAATTGGATAAAAAAAGAAAAAAAAAATTTTGAGCCACCGTACGCATACTAACAAGGTGCATCTATCTGTGAAGTCGAAGTATTGAAAACTTTACTCTCTTAAAAAGATGGTAATAACTTAGATTTTCACCCAATATTTAAGGAGCTAAATTCAAGCAACCATAAGTAGCTTCACATACTTTCCGTAGACGTAATTCATGGTAGCACACTTGATATTGTATGAAATTATAGTTGTAGTAGAAGACGCTACCGATACCATGGACATTAAAATTCAGGGCAAACAAAACATATTTAGATTTGTGATTATCAATGTATGTAAAATTTAACTTTTAAACTTTCGTATTGCATGTCATGTTTCTGCTAAGTTTTTTCTTCCACCCTCATTGTCCAACATTACAGCAATTGTGTTTCTATACAAGATATAGAATAAAAAACTTCTGCTTTGGAAACGAATGCAAGAAACATCATCATACTATATATACCTACATTGTAATAATTCTCGTCTTTTATAAATTATAAATGCATGTAAATAAATCAAATTGTACCTTGTACCTACACAAGACTCAAATAGAGGGATCGCCTATTTCATTTTTGTATAACATTTAAACAATTTTATTGTTAAGAAGGAAAATGACAGTCTACCTGATGGGAAATGGCCACTATTGCTCATAATTACTTGCAACTTAAAAACATTTATAGTGCTTTGCCGGCCTAGAAACTATAAGCATGTTTACGAATAAAATTTCTTTTACTACTTACCTAATTCAAAATAATGTCTAACTTTGTCTCTTAATTAATACTATTAAAAGCGAGTTTCGGTTGTTAATTTAATACTTTGTTGTTCGATTTCGTCTTCTGATTAATTACTAGGGATGATATGAAAAGTAGCTCCGTCCAAGTTTGCTAATAAGCAAAGTTGTACAAAACGTCTTTTTGAGTGAAACTTGGTTTCTTTGACATGACGAGGGCTGAGGGGCCGCTCTGTCGTGTTTGGGACGATCTTATTTGATACACGTTCTTCTCTCAAATAAAGCCCGTTTCAAATAATACAATTCGTAAACGAAGCGTTATTTTATTATTGCTATCTTTTTTATCAATGTTAACTAATAGTTGCGGGGGGGGAGGGAAGGGAGAAGATTATTAATAATACAATTAAGCAGTTCCATATCAACGACTATCAAAAAATATCAAATCGATTAATTAACCTAACTTCTTTTTTATCTATCATCCTTCAGTGGTACCCAGTCAATATCATATCATCATATCCGCTTTTAACTGTCTACTGCTGAAGTCTCCCCCTTGGGGGGTTTACCTGTAGTTGCCACGCTTGGCAGGCGAATTGGCAACCACAGTTAAGCTTTGGAGATGTTTTAATAGGTACCTGCTGCTCATCCCTCGCTCTCTTTAGTCGCCTCTTACGACGCCCACGGGAAAGGAAGGAGTAGCCTATCCTATGCCGGGACCACACATCAATGCCGGGACCTCGTCAATATATCTCTCTTTAATACTAATAGCTCAGTCAAGTTTACTATTTCATTTTATGTCCTAAAAGTAAACTATTAAATTATAAAATACATAAAAATTAATTCACACAACTGGGGTTTACAATTCCATCCATAGATACATCTTAAACTATAATCTATAAGTACATACATTCCAGGTTCAGTGCTGACCTCTAGCGGCGCATAGCTAAAATGTTTGCATCTGTCACGACTAAGGCACGCACGGCACGCAGTAGTGCGAATTGTCTCGCCAATTAATATTATAACATTCCAATAATGCAACTAAATAGATCATCTAATAAACTAAGTTATGACGACCTCCTCGGTACAGCAGTATGCACATTGCTTTACATAAATGAGACATGAGTTTGATTCTCAATCTACCAGAAAGAGACTTTGTACAAAAGTCGTTTCCTTGGGTACCTCCGTCCTATTCGTGTTTCTACCATGAAGCAATTGTGATTACATGGCTGTGTTTAGATTTGAAGGGTGGGATAGACAGTCAATTTACAGGGTACGGAGGAATAACACCTAAGTCCTCAGGAATGGCAACGCATGGGGAGTATCATGGGCGAAACAGTATACTCTGTTATGTCCATGGTACTGCTCATATCTGTAGGCGACGGTTACCACTTTCCATCAGGTGGGCCGTCAGTTTGTTTGTCATTCTAAGTTGCATAAAAAAACAATTTAGATAATAATATAAATTGTCTGTGATTTTTAGTAGATGTTTAAACGAATTTCACTGTAATTTAGATTTTTTAATGTTTTTACAATTTTCATATGTATTTGCAATTTGCATCCGTTCGAAACCGGGACTTTTATTAGATACGGAATAGTATCTAGTTAGTATATAAACCCTGTAATATTGTCATATACCTAATGTCACTGTGTTGTAGGAGAAAAGATTATTAGTAATGGGAATTAGCAATCCCATTGGTAACAATATATCCTATAAGGTCGACGACCATGCGGTTCCCCTTGGAAACCAACGTAATTGATTTATTGTTGTGTTCGTCACAATGGTAGCCCACTGACTTGCTTTCAACCTCACCTATCGTCACTTACTGGTATCGCCAGCATATACCAACAGCGCAGACGGGGTTACCATTCCATTTACAGCATTAATAATAATGTCAATGTGTTTACATTGCAATACCTGCACATGACTCTAGTTACATGTTAAACCAATATAACTTCTGCTCTTAAATCAAACAAACTGGCTACGTTAAATTGATGTAGTATTTAGCCAGCATTAGCCAGCATTACAAGGCTTCAGTGGCGATTACCACACAATGCTATGCAAACATAATTACACATCTACCACAATCTTGATATATACGATACCTTGTTTCCTGCTCTGATATTTCCACAGCGGTATATAACTTACCTTCGTTATATATGTATGTAACAGCCGTTTACTGTCCACTGCTGAAAATAGCTTTCCCCAAAGGGGGGGGGGGGGGTTGCCAGTAGTCGGCATGTTGGTAGGCGGATTGGCGACTGCAATTTGGCTTTTGATGATGTTTTAAAAGGGACGCTGCTACACATCCCTCCAACATAAGCTCCCTTATCCGCCTCTTACGACACCTACTGGAAAGGAAGAAGTAGTTTTTTTATGCCGGGACCCACACAACATTACCTTCATTATACCTTCGTTTTATCCTTTAAATTAGTTACATAAAATCTAATCATGATGCGAACAATGCCTAAATCTCAATTAAAAATTTAATTTATTTAATATGCTATCACATTGCAAATCTGCAAGAAGCCAATGTTAGTTGTCTATGATTTTATAAAAAGATCAATGTTAAAATATCTATGCTTATTTATTGTTCAATATGTACGTAAGTGACGGTAATAATATTAGAAAATTAATGTCCAGATTCAAACAAAACTAATTTGGATTGCCAAGAGTGTAATTTCAGTCAGTTTTATTTAAAATGTGCAAAATACTTACTGAAATGAAATATTCATACTAATTTCATTTCAGTATGTACTGTTCACAACTCAACAGAAAAAATGTAATTTATTAAAAATATAATTAAAATGTTTTTTTTTCTAAAAAAAAATAATACAAACTGCTTTAAATCTTGACAAAACTATTTCTTATTTACTAATATCATTAATCTCATGACTGAGTTGGGAGTTAACGGTTGAAAAATAAATAATAAAAAAAAAATTTGAATATTAGAAAAGACATTGCGTAACACATGTACATCATATTTAGAATCCTCTCATTTTTTAAATTAGTAAAATGTGCTAAAATATAGTTAGTATTTAGTAATTCAATTTAAAAACTGAATATTCATTCTTTTGTATTAGTTTCCGTACTGATTGATTAACGGGTATTCTTGTATTATAAATTACAAACTAACCGATAAAGAAATTAGGTAATTATTACTGTCTATCAAAATAAACTAAAATAATTTTTAAACCCTAGAAAAACTGCTGTCCGGTGTCCACCTTGCACGGGTAGACACCTTTTTTCTAATATGATAAATGTCTACCGTCGTTAAACTCTTAAGTTTAAAGATCTAAGGTTCTATTTGGCTTACACAAACGTTTACAGATGTGAGTAGAGTGATATTAGCGTGATCACTAGGTTGTCACGCGGCGACAGCTAAAGTTCGCCGACGGGTCTCCGATATACGGCAAGATAGCAGCCAAAAACTTCGCCATTCCTATTAGATACGACACCCAGTTTTCCAATGATACGTACAATTCGAATATAACCTTTGATCTACGCTACTATTGACACATATGTAATTTTTTTTTATACCACTGAGGTGGCAAACAAGCATACGGCCCACCTGATGGTAAGTGGTTGCCGTGGCCTATGAACACCTGCAATACCAGAGGTATTACGCGTGCGTTGCCGACCCTGAAGAAACCTCTTTACCCCCCTTTTGAAGAACCCCATGCTGTAGTCTCTTGGGAAAACCTCGGCAGACAATAAGTAAAAGTATTTTTTTACTCAAATAAACTTATGTAACCTTATAAGCATTTTGAATAGTCATTGTTGACAACAGTTTCCAGCGAATACCGCAAGGGGATCAACTTAACTAAGACCAATAATGGATTGCTAATTGACTGAAAAGATCATCACCCATTTCGATCGATATAAAAAAAAATTCATTCGAAATTTCGAAATTCGAACAAATTATTTATAGTAATAGTAGAGCAATCATTATTCTTTAAACACTCAAGTATCTTAATCTATATTGTTTTACCTAAATTAAGCATTATGATCAAATCTTCAACTGATTTCTTTTAGTGAGATACCCACATATTTATAATATCTTTCAAACAACGTCAATCATAACTGTTGTTAAATCAATATGTTGAAATATTTACATTATGTTTTATATATGTGAGATACGTGTACACGAATGACAGGAAGCTAACCCCAAACATCATCATTGAACCCTGCCGACAGGTGATATACAAATATGTCACAGTTCAGGCACCTCGCATTCCAAACACGTGCGCCCCTACACCCGATTATTGACTACCGAACGCTTCGCAATTTCGCGCTTTAAACCGAAATCGATATGAAGCCTCAGAATATAGTTGGATGTGAACATGAAGCCTTATTCTTTTAATTGCGTGAAACTTTATCATCATTATACAGAGATATTGATATTATAAATGTTTATTAAATAGGTAACTCAGCGTGTCCCTATTTCAAGTACAGGGTACTCAAAACTTTTCATTATTTTTCAATCCTTACTTCTTTCGAAATATGTATATTTTACTCTACTAATTAAATTAGTATTATGAAAATGTGTGATGGTGATAATGATGATAAATCATTATACTTTTTTGGACAGTCGTGTAAAAATATTCCGTTTCAGCGGCAGTTAGAACACTCCCTTAAGATACTTATATTTCAATATTATACAGTATATATGAATATAGTAAATACATATACATATATATCGGAGGGAAGGATTTATTAGTAATTGAAATAGCAGCCATATAGTAACATACCCTGTCAAGTAGGCCTCTTTTCGGTCCTCTGGAAACCTTCTTACTTAATTCCAAGTGAACTTATCACAATGGGTAACCTGACCTATCTTTTCATGATTGCCCTCACTAGTGTTCCGCTAGCATATATCGATAGCGCAAACGGCATTACTATTCCATTATCACTCATTGAAAAAAGTAATTACATACGAGAGCTATACCAGAATGCGTACTAATATAATTATTATATAACAAATAATTAAGTTACATAATGTAATAAATAAAGAAATGTTCCGGAAACGAAATGTTAGAGATGTATACATCCTAATATGTAGATATAAGAGAGTATAATATTATTATGATTAATTCTCGAGATATCCGCTCATCAGACTCGATGCTAATTTCACACAAGAGCGCACGTCAACGACCCCTCGAGTTATGGGAAAAAGTTGTTCAATCAGTGTAAGTAGCGATTTCTCGGCCGGACTCTACACACACTCAGATGGAATGAAATCAATATTCCTGTGGATGTGATATTCTAAAATCATAATTTTATACTTATACATGTATTTTTTATATTGTATTATTTATTTCGACTGTTGTTTTAAATTTTTTATCAATGGAATATGTTTTAACGTATAACGTATTATATTAAAATAAAACTTTCCTATTTATTATATACTTTTGAAAGTTTGTAGAGATATTTGGACGTTTGACATTTAATCACATTTAATCATTTAATAAAATTTAGTACAAAGATATCGTAGATCATAGATAATGTAATACGATGGCGTACATTAACGCAATGATTATATTATAATTCACGTGAACAGAGCCATACTGTAGTATGCCATACTGTTAATATTATAAACATGAACAGTAAGTTTGTTTATTTAATTGTTATCTCCTAAGAACTTGACGCTACAGCCAATCGCAATAAAACTTATTAAATACTTTTATATTTAGTATTTGACAGGGAGCATTACATATGCTAATACTTATTCCAGTCAATTAATGTTCCCGTTACGTGCTCACAGTTGCCGACACAATCAGTAATATATAAATATTAATAGTTGTAATTAAGAGTTGTGTGTTTTTCTTTTGTGATGATAGTTTTAGGATATAAATTTCATTTAATGTAAAATATACATATTGTTATATACAGTAAAAAAATCTTATATACATATATGAGCAGCTGTTTACTAATTATTTACTAATTATTTTACTGTTTTCCACCTATAAAAATTCAAATGTCTTCCCTAAATGTTAATCATGCTGTATGTTTTTGAATTGTAACCTAGTATAAAAATCATAATTACCTATATATATAAACCTAACATGGTTATAATTTGTTATATATATCTCGTTAAAATAAATGATTAAATAAATTTTTCTGGCCTTATTAAAATAAAAAGAATTTGAAATAAGCCACCATACTACTGTTAATTTATGAAATTTTATATATGTGTAATATAGGTATAGATACACAATAGCGGTATATATAATTAATTTGTACAAGAACCGCATCCATTATATGGAACTTCCTTTATTACTCAATGGATCTTATTGAATTAAATACTTCGCTGGTCTCCGGACATAAATAGCGAAGCTAAAAGAATAAAAGAATTAATGTCTATCACTAGAAAATGCAATGGTGCAAATAAGAAATAGCGTTACATAAAACTGTTATTTGTCTTCTTTTGTTAGAGTCCTATAAAAGACACTGACACAAATATCATTTGTGATATAATTTCTAATGAATGATACATGTTTTTTTTCTACTATTATGTTGGCAAACAAGCGTAATATAAGTCATAATATAATCTATGTACGCCTGCATCATCAGGGATGTCACATACACGTAGGCGACTATATACCTTGAGAAACATGTTCACACACTACACCATTTTATAAAATTGATTTATCATCTAATCAACCGTTATCTGTCCACCACTGAACATAAGCCTCTTCTTCGAAGGGCTTTGCCAGTAGTTGCCACGTTTGGCAAGCGGATTGGCAAACCGCAGTTAGGCTTTGTTGATGTTTTAAAATCTCTTACGATACATACGGTATATTTTTGTATACTATTGAGGTGGCAAACAAGCATACAGCCCAGCTACCGTAGGCTATGAACCCCTGCAATACATTTACATTACACACGCGTTGCCGACCCTAAAGGAACCTCTTTTTGTTACTATTATTATTTCAACCGTTAATTGTTCACTGCTGAGCAGGCTTTCTCAGTAGTTGCCACGCTTGGCAACCGCAGTTAGACTTTTAGAGACGTTTTAAAAAGGACACTGCTGCCCATCCCTCTTTCTTTTTAAGACATTGAATAAAGTAAACCATTTCTTGAACAGTTTCAGTTAAAGGCGGAAATTCTTAATTCATTTATATTCTGTATCGCTTTCGGTAATATCTTTCCTAATTCTAAACCGATTTTGTTAACTCTTTTAGCATTCGATATTCCTATGTCGTAATAGAAACGATGTTTTTTTGTGAGACAATATCTTCAATTATTCAAAAAAATGTTGTAAAATACTTTTGATATCCTTTCAATAAAAGAATGCCCTCTATGCTTCCCAACAAATACACGTTTTCACTTCTTAAATAAAAAAATAGCGTAGTATATTTCCATCACGTATCAATTCTCATGGGATTATCATGAGTTGTAACTTGTAACTGAAAATAGATGTTGCCTGCCCTTTAGGTAGGCAGCAGGACAAGGGACCACGGCGGATGTCTTAAGTGGCTGCGAAAGGGCTGGGGGCGGTGCAGGATATTTACATTGCCAATATATCCGAGAACTCCAACTTGCTAACTCGGAGACAAGTTTGGGCACTTCGAGGGTCTTGTCGTTTATGATTAGTAAGGGATGTTTCCCGTATTTTGCGAAGCTATATATACTTATGTATACGTTAATTGATTTAACATAAGTATTAATTTGTAAAATGCCGAATCTACGTACAGGTGAAAAGGAAATCAGTAGCATCCTTTTAAGGAAACGATTCGTCAATGAAACTGAACATTTTTACCATAAAATGTTGTGTCTAAAATTTTTGAGCCTTTTTTATTATAATTTTTTTTATACAACTTCGAATGGCAAACAAGCTGACGGCCCACCTGATGGAAAGTGGTAACCGTCGCCTATAGACATGAGCAGTACCATGGACATAACCCATGATACCCCCCATGCGTTGCCATTCCTGAGGACTCAGGTGTTATTCCTCTGTACCCAGTAAATTCACATCATATCCCACCCTTCAAACCGAAACACAGGCACTACTGTTTCGCCCATGATACCCCCCATGCGTTGCCATTCCCGAGGACTCAGATGTTATTCCTCTGTACTCTGTAAATTCACGCCATATCCCTTCAAACCGAAACACAGCCATGCAAACACAACTGCTTCACGGTTGAAACACGAATGGCACAGAGATACCCAAGCAATCGACTTTTATACAACACCAAAGGGAGACTTTGTAATGGCTTGTTTGCCACTCTAAGTTGTATAAAAAAAAATTAGTATTCTTAAGTAGTCTGTATGCTATACTCTTTATTCCATGATACTTGGACTTTTCATAGACTTTTCATAGAACAAAATAAGTGGATACCTATTATATATATATATATAACTAAGCCAAAATTCATGTAAATCCACTACAGCTTAAAACATTACAGCTACTCCTTTTTGTAAAGCAGTAGTGTAAAAATATAAATCTAATCATCACACCGAACCCCTCCTATCTAATTAGACTGGGGTACTTCTGACAGATGACGGATCGAATTTCGACAAAACAACTTCCGTTCACATCTAAGATTGAAAGTGTTACAGAGCATTTTTCGCATCTGTTGTACCTAAATGAGAGGAATCACGTCGCTTACCCCCGAGGCCGGCACTCGATCACCGTCCCCGTGTCGGCGTGTCGGCGAATAGATGACGACGCGCCACCATTGTCGATGAAATTAAATGTATTGTCGCCGTAACTAGGTGAGAGTGATACTGGAATTTTTTGATTTACCTTTTTGATTTTCTCGATTTAATGTGGATAATAAAATTAATAATAAGCCACATTTCCTAGTTCTGAGACTAAGATACACTATATTATGAGAAACTAGAGAACGAAAATATGGTGATATAATCCGGAAACCTCAAACTCAAGTCAATTTAAGAAAAATCGTTTCTTGAATTATAGTTTTACTTCAATTACAAAATTTTTTGGTCTTGCAGTTTATTATATAAAGATTTTTTTAAGTACATTCAATAATATATTGCAATTTTTTTTTCTTTTCAACAGCTTAATCCAATTGAATTCGAACCCATATCTCTCAACTGTCCCCAATTAATTTTAACCTGTTATTTATTTAATAATATTTTGTACATTACGTTTTTTTTTTATACAACTTAGAATAGCAAACAAGCTGACGGCCCACTTGATGGAAAGTGGTAAATGTCGCCTATAGACATGAGCAGCACCATGGACATAACGGAGTATACTGTTTCGCCCATGATACCCCATGCGTTGCCATTCCTGAGGACTCAGAATTTATTCCTCTGTACCCTGTAAATTCACGCCATATCTCATCCTTCAAACCGAAACACAGCCATGCAAACACAACTACTTTACGGTTAAAACACGAATGGGACAGAGATACCCAAGCAAACGACTTTTGTACAATGTCTTCCTCTGGTAAATTACACTTATTTAATTTCATTAGAAACCAATACATTTAAAATCATCATTAGACTGATATAGTTTAAATAATTATATATATAGCTTTAAGGAACCCTAAAATATATTAAGATCCCCTATAATACTGAAACTGTTTCCGTATAGCAAAATACTAACACTGATTCTGCGAGGTTACCTTTATTTGTTCTGGTGTTTCCGCTGTTTGCTCAGTACTCTCGTTTCCAGAGTTAGACGGTCGACAAAGCCGCTTCTGTCTCATTTGGATAATTCTAAGCAAATACGCGGATTTCCGAACATTATGCACTGGACCCTACCGGATTTCTGGGTCTTTAAAATTCATGTGACATTAAAAGTTGATGCCCTTTTTTGAACTCCAAAATGGAAGAGTTTCTCGGAGCGACTGCGTTCTTGTATCTGTGCATTTACTACGCAATAAATTTTGCCAGTTCTAAACTGATTTTATTGATTCTTTTTTTTATCAAAAGGGTTTGGTGCCTAAACCCTTTTGATAAAAAAAAGATTCTTCTGTATTTATCCTATACGAAATTTTTGGTTTAAAATAGTTTTTTTTTTTTAATAAAAGTTTTACGTAATAATACTTGTTGTAAATAGTCACGTGTAATAAAATTTAAATACTGGTAATAGTACTGGTTCGAAAATATAGTATGTTAATTAACCCATCTCTTTAAACTAGTATTGATATTCATTAATAGGGTCCCAAAATATTTTCTATCTTCATTTTCGCCTATACGTGAAAGAATTTTTAAAATCGGCTGAATAGTTCTTGAACACTCAGGTTATGGTATGAGCTCCCTGCAGAGGTTTTCCCAAGAGACTACAGCATGGGGTTCTTCAAAAGGGGAGGTAAAGAGGTTTCTTCAGGGTCGGCAACACGCACGTAATACCTCTGGTATTCCAGGCGTTCATAGGCTACGGTAACCGCTTACCATCAGGTGGGCCATATGCTTGTTTGCCACCTCAGTGGTATAAAAAAAAAACTTTTCCATTACAAACAAACAATCAAATCTTTTCTATTTATAATATTAATGTAAATATAATAAGCTACTACAGTTTTCATGTTCGTTGCGACTACAAATATAAAACTATACTGCTTACCTAAAAATTGCCTACCTACGTAACGTACTCTTAATAAACAACAACGTAATAAGCACTTAAAGGGAAACATTCTTATATGACTTACAATCGAATTTAGCTCCTATAGGCCACTTGAGACTATCTAGTGTCATTTGCAATATCTACGTCATTTATCCAGGCAATAACACAACTGGAATCTGGTTACCAGCATCGGAGACACGGCGCCGTCCGCGACAATAAAATTTCACGCGGCATAAAGCAAAAACACACCCTAGCGCATTACCACTGTTATGTCAAACCACCAGATAACATTGACCCCTCATATTTCATATAAGACCCCCGATATACTCATATTTTTATTAGGGAAAAGAGAGAGGGGGTAGGTCTTCAATGCTGGCGAATGGAACACATCTTGTTATGTTAGTTCGGATATTGAGAAACTTCTCTCGGATGTTGAGATAACTATGAAAAGTAGAACTATCACCAGAGTCGTTTTAGGTTGGGTTAACGTTTAACTGTAATGTACTTTAATGGCATCAGTAAAAAGTTTTACAATATATTTTTTTTATTTTTCGGTTAATAGTGTTCTTACCGTAATTAAGCCAATCAAGAGAGAAATAATCATTGTACAATCCTATAACTAGTCATAAAAAATTTATATTCATATTGTATAACATTTTAGTCTTCAGCAACGGCAGCGCATGAGGGGTACTGATGAGTTTGATAATGGTTCTTTCATGGAAAGTAAATTTTTCTTGTCTATAACTCGTTATTGACTACACGAACATAAAAAATACAATTTTTTTTCTAGAAACAAACAACAATCTATGAACAAGAAAAAACACATATGAAAAAAGGTAAATTCTATTGTAAATATATACAGTTGCCCTATATATTTGTATATATATATATATATATACACACACACACACACACACACACACACACACACACACACACACATATACACACATATACACACATATATGTGTGTGTGTGTGTATATATATATATATATATATATATATATATATATATATATATATATATATATATATATATATATATATATTTTGCTTGCTATTCCAAGTTGCGTAAAAAATATAAGCTACCTAGCTAAAGATCGCCATCAAGTGATAGGTACTACTAACGAATGCTCAAAATATTATTTGTATTTAAAAAAAAAAGTACGAAAAAATAACTCAATCAGCAGTACGCCTTCTGGGGTTGCGCATCGACCACTCTGAAATGTATGGATTTATTCGTTTTGATACTTTAAAAAAGGATTTTTATATAAAATAATTATCAATATGAACTAGGAAATTTAAGATAAGAAGAGTTAATCTGAATTTTTTATAAGTGAAAATTCAACATCTTCATAGTATTTAATTAAGTACGTAAAAATTGTTTATTTATTTATTAATTGAATAAATAGTTGATGTAATGTTAAGTCATTTATATGTATGGATTAAATGTAACTTGTACCCAATAATAATTTTGCGTGCTTTGAAATATAAGGCGAATATTTGTACTTCACAATAGATCAATATCTGTAAAAACAATGTTCTGGCAAATAAACAAATCTAATCTAATCTATCTTTTTAATTGTGTTTTTGATTTGTTACTTACTTAATTAGTTATTTACCAATTTTTGGAGTGGTTACATGGCATATGCTGATAGTCAATTGACGGTAAATAGTAACTGATGCCTATAAATAAAAACTGTATCAAATACTTCACACAATATAAGACTATGGTACCCCACAAGCATTTTATGGAATTAAGAAAAATATTGTAGGTATATATATCCTATACGTATTAAAAAAATATATTTTTCATTTGTTTTAAAGATAGTCATATTACGTTACTTACTTTAGCAAAAGTACAGTATTATATTATCTGTGGCTCTTCAGCCACAGTTTAATTTGATTACATTATAATGTGAAACTTATTTATCATAATATAATTAAATTACCATTGATGATTTTATTTCTCTTTACTATTATTTGTTTTGCAAATTTACTAAAATATATCACACAATCATATTTACAAATTTCATATCTCAAAAATTATTTAACCCATGAAGTTAAAAATAGGCGGCAGATTTTTTTGTGCAAATAATATATAAGAAAAAACTGAGAACGGAAACAATTAGTATTTTTACTTTTTTATTATTATTATTTTTATTCAAATATGAAGATTGTTAAGATGTTGTAGTTAATCTTGTAGAATTTTAATGTTTGCTCTCGTTAGGCGGTAATAAGGCGAGAGTTGTATCAGTCAAATATTGATGTTGGAGCTCCTTCATATTGATTAGCAGTGAAGTCGGGGCCTTCGCTGTGTACTTTTACAAACAATTAATTCGGATTATCTCGTAAAATTTTACAGAATAAATAAAATCATCAATTATTAAAATATTTATGTTTCTTATTTAAAATATATACATATAAACATAGTTTATCTTGGTTTTTAGAACACTGTAGAGAATTTCTAAATATATTTAGGACTAGCTATTGCCCACAGCTTCGCACGCGTAGTGCCGTATTGTATTGTATTGTAAAATCGTTATTGTACATAATTCATACTGAATACATTAAAAGATTTAATATACATATTGTACTTCTCTTTTAAGTTGAAACCTACGTTCTACAGCTCTTTAGATTTAATAGTTTTGACTGTGCACTTATCAATACACAGTCAACACAAATGATTTTATAAGTATCGATTATACGATCATATATGTATTTTGAAAATTATAATTAATTCTGATAGGAAAACTATATGCCATAGATAACAAGGGAAAAATATAATTATATGTCTTACTAAAAGGTTTTTAATTCCATATAAATATTGATTTTTAGTCTCAAAATTATATATGATGATTTATTTATTGCTATAAAATTTGTAATCAGAATATAAGAAATATGTTTTTTGGAATGAGACATTTCACTTTAGTAAATAGTCTCCTTATAAAGTTGATGAAGTACTACATTATCATCAAATCAAATTTCATCACGATCAATCCAGTGGTCTTTGCATAATTCGTGCACTCACGTGGATCAGTAACAGCCTAATCACCTATAAATATAGATTTACTAGAGGGAGACTTTGTACAAAAGTCGATTGCTTGGGTACCTATGTCTCATTCATGTTTCAACCGTGAAGCAGTTGTGTTTGCATGGCTGTGTTTCGGTTTGAAGGGTGGGGTATGGCGTGAATTTACAGGGTACAGAGAAATAACACCTGAGTCCTCAGGAATGGCAACGCATGGGAGGTATCATGGGCGAAACAGTATGTGTGTGTACTGTTATGTCCATGGTACTGCTCATGTCTATAGGCGACGGTTACCACTTTACATCAGGTGGGCCGTCAACATGTTTGCCATTTTAAGTTGTAAAAATAACTTTACGTAAAAGTATTAAATCAATTCTATTAATATAATAAATGCATGGATGAATGGATGTTTGTTACTCTTTCACGTAAAAACTACTAAACGGATTTGAATGAAATTTGGTATATGAGTAGTTTATATTCTAATTTAGCACATAGAACACTTTATGTACTAATTGACGCGTCCAGAGCCGTGGGGTTCAACTAATTTAAATGTATATATATACACAGTATGTACATAATGGTGACAGGCTATAGCTACGCTTATTGAGTAACCCAATCAATCGAAGACAAACATCAAAGGAATTCCACGGTCCTGGACCCAATTAAGACAGATTACTCATCAGGTCTCGGCCACGTTATACCTTGCCACTATGTGAATAGTATGTTTATTGACCAGTAAGATTATTAGAAATGGAATCTAACAGCTGATAGACCTCCACGTGATTCCCCTTGGATTATTGTAGGTACTTCTTCTTTATTATAATTATATTTTTATTTGCCTGCGTTACTCCTTGGTAATGTATATGTGAAAGAATTTTTAAAATCGGTTAACTAGTTTTTGACATTACAAACTATCAAACAAACATGCAAAAAATCAAATCAATCCTCTTTTAAATATTTGTATAAATTAATTAACGCATGGGGGGTATCATGGGCGAAACAGTATATTCTGTTATGTCCATGGTACTGCTTATGTTTATAGGCGACGGTTACCACTTTCCATCAGGTGGACCGTCAGCTTGTTTGTCATTCTAAGTTGTATAAAAAAAAAAATTAATTTAATTTTAATTAATTTATAAAAATATTTCTTATGTAATTAAAATCTTAAAAGATAAATTCAAGAGATAAGTTTACAAGATAAGTTAAAGAGAAATGGGACCTCAGAATCGAATTGAAAATGCAAAACTTTACAACAACGTGACGTCCTCAGACACTAATATAAGTATTATAAAATATGCAATAATAGCGAACCTCGGGATCACAAACAAAAAATTAACTTACATGATATATTTTTTTTTTGTTGGGAGTCGGTGCTCTCTTAATAAAATATTAATGATTTAATTTCACATTAATTCAACCCATGGCATTACAACTATTAATTTACATTATATTATATTAATTATAACATTATCGCCAACCCTAACAAGCAAAAGTAATAATGTCTTGGTAATTAAAATCAAACTGGAAATCGTCGAAACTCTGATTAGCAATTTCCGTTTTTGACGAGTCCTCTAATATGCGGCATCAAAGAAGCTTTCAATTGTCAAAGGAGCCGGAAAGATCGCGTTTAACAAAGAAAGGTTCCGGAAGAGCCCCAGGGTCGAATAGTTTGAGTTCCCGGGAGGGGACCGGGTGACCGGCCCCTCGGGATCGTATAGGAAAGTCGTTGCAGAATTTACAAAAATATAAATAGGTCAAAATGTAACTTAACATGTATAAAATTAGGAGCCGATGCTTATACGTATGCCTGTTACTTCTTCAATACTTTATAAGATTGCGTTACCTATATTAACTGCATTTATTATTTTTACAAATGGTTTTAAAATAAAATTTAAATAAATAAATATATTTATTGGGCGAATTTAAGAACTGTCTCTATAATAATAGTCACAAATAAAGTGATTTTTAGTTTTTAGTGTATTAACCAAGAAATTAAAATCCATACACCATTGCCATTACCAACTTCTACATGATAAAATGTACTTGTACGTGTTTAATGTAACGTAATAAGCAATAAAGTGGGATAAATTCAACAAAAAACTTAAAATTTAATATTAGAAAACTTATTTTTTAAAGGCTAGCAGCACACCTACTACGCCTCTAGCATTACTCATGCTCATGAGCGGCGGTAGTCACTTACCACAAGGTGAGCCGCTTACTCCTTTGCCCCTTTGTGTTATAAAAAAATATTTTTATTCTGCATTGAGCTCTTTATTTAACATTACCTGTACATGACTTCAATAGCATAAAAACGTATACATCAGATACTCAAAGCGTATATTAAAAATAGTAAATCTTTAATGTATGCATCGAATACATTTTATAATTATAGGTTGCATTTAGGTATATTACTCACATTTGCCTGTTTTATTTTAAATAGCTAAATTTGACAAAAATCTGAGCTAAAACTAACTGTTGACTGAATGCTTCGCGTACGTGGTGATATACGTGTTTAAATTGACAAGAATTTAGTAAAAAAAAAAGCGAAATAAACAATTTAAAGTAATAAAATACAGACGAAACTACGTTTCTGTACACATGTTTACGGATCCGGGTTATATCTCAGGCGAGTCTCGGGAATAGGGAGTAGTATGGGGGTGTAATTTGAACAAATGAGCGACGGCTAGCGAACCAAATTAGATTCGCGCCGGTCGCCGCCGCGCCGCGCCACCGGCCGTCGGTCCGTCTGTCTCACCAGCAGATTACGTCGCTGGGGTTCCGTGGCTGTGGCAATTTGTATCGCCTTGTATACCCAAATATCTACTACATACACAATAAATTTGTAAACACTTGCGAATACTCCATATTCTTCCTAACTACAAACTCCATTTTTTTATCGTTGCTCGAACTTTTCGCTAAAATCAAAGTGTCATAAATCATCATCTCACTAATAAAATCAACCTCCGTACAGTCCTATCTATATATTATCATGATTAATTCTTTTTTTTATACAACTTAGAATGACAAACAAGCTGACGGTCCACCTGATGGAAAGTGGTAACCGTCGCTTATAGACATGAGCAATACCATGGACATAACAGAGTATACTGTTTCGCCCATAATACCTCCCATGCGTTGCCATTCCTGAGGACTCAGGTGTTATTCCTCTGTACCTGTAAATCCTGTAAATTCACATCATATTCCACCCTTCAAACCGAAACACAGCCATGCAAACATAGCTGCTTCACGGTTGAAACACGAATGGGACAGAGGTATCCAAGCAATCGACTTTTGTACGAAGTCTCCCTCTGGTAATTTCATCACGATGGATTACCTATCTATCATTTGCAGACAGAATTATCTTTTCATTATCATCCATAAAAAAGTCGCATATACATATATACATAATCATAATACTATATTAATGTAACGTTTTTTACATATATTAAAAATATACAGTGAGTGTCTACCTACTAAAAGCATAGTGGTGTACCCACTATGGTAAATTCCGACAGCGCAAACAAAAATGTAATCTGACGAATAATACAATTCTGCCAAGGACCATCAAACGGGACCGGCAAGAGCGCAGCTTTTATAAATAAATCCAATCGATATTGACCGAATGCAAATAAATACCCTGTTATCCGGTGTTTAAACAGTGTTCTTAGGCCCCGCAGTGCGGACCACCCGCCCTCCCGGCTCCTAATCAAAAAATTGAACTTTCAATAAAGGGAATCATTAATTCTGCTTAGGGAGGGATCCCGTAAGAGCCTAACGAACTCCGCAAGAATTTCGGTATGTTTTTGTCGGATAATTATTTGAAAGAAATACTTAAAGCTACCGGAGGGATCAGTTCACCTAAATTGTATTTGATACGGACATTGAAAAATTTTGACTTGTATTTATGTAAAATATATTAAATTGTAAATAATGCGAGGTCTAAATTGATTCTGTAGGAATTTGACATTATGAAAGCGATAATTTTCAATATGGTTGGATATTTGTTTATAACGTTTAAATGACTAAATGGATTCGAATAATTTTTGTTATGCAGATAGACTATTTTGTTTTTTTTTCATACTAATATTGAAATTGTATGTGTTTCATATATATTAATTTTGTTAATATTAAGTTAGTTCTCTTTAAATCTGTATAATATATTGGAACTAACAAACAACTTAGAAATATTTTTCTTTATATATATATACATTAAATAAGAAATTATGTACACAAATTAAAATTAAGAAGACATCCGGACGAAGTCGAAATTGTCAATTGTCGAAAACGACAAAAACACAGGGACGCCATTAAATTCCCGTTACCTATGTATATAGTCATCGATAAAATATTAACATAAATTTTAAAAATAATACATACATAAATTGTTATTAGTAATGAGTGATAAAGTAAACTCACTTGACAAAATTAAGTTAAGAAAATAATTATTAATTAATTACTACCAGAGGGAGACTTTGTACAAAAGTCGATTGCTTGGATACCTCTGTCCCGTTCGTGTTTCTACCGTGAAGCAGTTGTGTTTGCATGACTGTGTTTCGGTTTGAAGGGATATGGCGTGAATTTACAGGGTACAGAGAAATAACATCTGAATCCTCAGGAAAGGCAACGCATGGGGGGTATCATGGGCGAAACAGTATACTCTGTTATGTGGTACTGCTCATGTCTATAGGCGACGGTTACCACTTTCCATCAGGTGGGCCGTCAGCTTGTTCGGCATTCTAAGTTGTATAAAAAAAAGTAGAGATATAACTGCACCTTTAAAGCTATATATAACTAATTTTAAATATTTTGATTGTATATTTATGTATATAAAAAATAAATATCTTTACTCATTTTTGTAATGAAACCCTAAATACGAAACACAAGAACACAACAAACAGACAAACGAGCGCAGCAAACCGCCCCGCGGATATTGATCCGTTATTTTTCTCAGACGCTATTACCGTAATGCAGGCAATCCCCCGACATTGGCTGCCGACCGGCGAGAATTAATGATGTCCTTTATTGAGAACACAATTTTTTGATTCTTCTCCCGAACAATGAAAAAAAAATGTACAGTCAGGTCAAATATTTCATTTTCATCGAACGTTTATAAATAATATTTTTGTATAGGTTGGTTTATTTTTTAACGATCTACATATTTATATCTACTTACGCATACATTTTTTCATTAATGAAAAACTATTACTAATAATAGAGTAGACAGATAATATAATATTTTTAATTTACTTATAAAAATAAACTAAAAATAAAATATTTTCCGCCTACATCAAATGGAAGTATGCGAAACTTTAAAATGAATTTAATATAAGATTTAAATAAATTTAATAGCTATCTATCTACCTGCCTTCATTCTATTTTTATTATTAAAATAAAACAGACAAACGTAGACCTTTAGATAAATTACACATTTTGTGACTTTTGGTAATTTTACTTTTTATATGTATATTATGCCGATTGTATCAAGAAAGCAATGTTAATATGAGTTTTTGTCTTCATATGGATGAAACTACATGTATGCCAAATTTAATGATAATAGATTAAGCTGTTAAGATACCTAAAGGTAACAAACAAATAATTTTAAAATTTTCATAAGAAGTCATGAATGTTTGGTTACTTACTTCGATTCAACAATGTATGAGAAGCGGATTGCTTTGTGCTCTATAAAGTAGATAACAAATTCACTTTATAATTAAATCCAGTCAGAAATCTAGAGATATTGTTATTGCCCGTAAGCATATTTTTTGCTTCGTCGTGTTTTACACATTACAACGTTTTACCCGCGAGCGCAGGAAGCTAACAAAGCCCTGTTTACACTGATAGGTTTATGTTAAAAGTCTACCCCAGTAGCTTTAGGACATTGTTAAGCTCTTTTGAATGTTTATAGTATTAAATCAATACTCTGTACAAAAAGATACGGATAATATATATATATATATATATATAAAAAATCGCCGTTAGTTAGTCTTGCTAAAACTCAAAAGCTGCTAGATCAGGGATGACCGACTTGATTAAACGCAAGATCTACTGTTTACTGACGAAACCTCATATCTTCGTCAGTTAAAAACTGATTTGGAAAATTCTTCTTTTATCTGAAAGGATATATTTGCAAATTGGTCCCATACAAACTATCAATATCGGTTTAGTTTTTAAGTAAAAGAAACAAGTTATGATATAATTTAAGCCGGTTTCCTTTTTTATGGAACATAATCTCATTTGTAGATAGTTACATTTGCACCTATTAAAAAGGCGACTTGGAAGTAAATAATACGTTATATACAACAATATGTAAGACAATTAAATTTACATCGGCTTCAGATACGAAGAGAACATCTTTAGCAATCGACACTTTGAATCTAAGCGAGTGATTAAGTCATTCAAACTCTACACCAAATGTAAATCCTGCCACATGTAGGTCAATCAAGCTACTGACAAAGTCAGTTGTCTCTTTGATCAATTACCCAGACAAACGGCGCGCATACAAGAGCATTCGTCAGTTTGCAAACCAGACAGCGAGCCAATTAATTGATGGAGACCAGCGGTATGGTGTTAGTCTAAGCTCTGATTACGCGAACTACAATCACAGCGCTAGTAATTTATAGCTCATTATTAAGTCCGAAGAAGATTTTCTATTTATATAATTTTTTGTAACTATATTATACAAATATACCTCTATACAGTGCGCTCAATCTTTGTATATCTTTAAAAACCTAGTTAAATCCCACTACCTATCCTTATAAACACTTAGTCCTCCTTATTTTCTACCAGATTTATATAATTATGGACACACGATACCGCATTATATTATCGATGTATTTTGTTTACATTCTCACACATACATCAGTATATAATGACAATTATAATCGTTTAATTTTTAGTACCGCCATGCCATGCTAGGAATGATGGGTGAAGATGAAATCAAGTCAATTGCTTTATCATAACTTAATCCAAGAATTTACCACAAAAGTGCAAGGAGAACCATATGGTAGTTAAATGTTGTTCCTATGGCATTGCTGATTCCCAATACGAGTACTATGGTTGGTTATTCATTATGGTATTTTATCAATACTATTACATATAGACATAGACCGAGACATAGTTACATCAGGCAGATCAAGGAAGGAGTTTGTGTTGTGTCGTATCAAGAAGTGAAGAGACTCGCTGAAAATCGTAGTGAGTGGCAAGAGCTCCACCGACAAGAGCGCAGCTCTTAAATAGATAGATAGATAGATAGATTACATATTGTTATACTTAATTCTGGTGTAGCTGGTCATATTAAATGACCGATGTGAACAACGCGTGATTACCTACCGCTGTTAAACAGCTAACTTAAAGCGAGTAGTCCCGTCACCGAGTACGAGAAATTGCATGTCAGACCTACCGACGAGTAATTGTGAATACTCCAATAATTTAATATCATCTGTTCCACATTATTGATCACGTCGGTTTCACCAATAATCGCTTTAAGTTAGCTGTTTAACAGCGGTAGGTAATCGCGCGTTGTTCATATCGGTCATTTAATGTGACCAGCTACACTGATAAACGTAACTAAATAATTATGATATGAAATAGCCGTGTAGCATTTTAAGTTCTTGGTTTTACCTACAATAAAATAAATAAATAAACTCTTTAAATAAAGACATTAATAATTGAATAGAAGAATTGAAATTTTGTGTTCCTTTTTTATCCAGTTAGCTGTAAAACCCTAAAAAGCGTAGTCTATTTCAATCAATCTCATTTGTATGCAATTAGTGTGACTGCGTCTGCAATTCACATAGTTGAGCGACAGTTCAAAGTTTGGCTGCAAAAGTTAGAGAGACTATTCTGATAAATTTCACACATTTCATTTATATGAATTATATATAAAGTATCTAAATTAATGTATATAGTTATTATTTTTTAATGTTTTAGAAAGATTGTGTAATCTGTAACAAAATAAAAAAATAAAAAGCTTGAATCTTCACATATAAATGGTAATTGTTAAAACACAGAATGCATTATAAGATTATAAAAATTTCTCTGTAAAATTTGAAATATACTCAGGCTGGATAGCAGCAAGATGTAGGTTTAAATCTCATCATTTATTATAAATTTTCGGCCTATTAATAATTATCATCAAAACTTTTTTATATAACTTAGAAAATTTTTCCTATTCGAAAGAAAGAATTTCAATCGAAGTATTTTGAAGACTTAAAATATTCACAAGAAAGGCAAAAAGGAAACGATACAATTTTATGCTATTTAAAAGAAAATTGTACATATAATAGTTACTTATCATACGACATACGGGCTTATACATTTAGACATTTAGATATTTTAAAAGATTTCAAAGGATTTATTTTAGAAATGTCTTCAATGCTTAGTATGAACGTATACAGCTAATACACATATACACATATATACAAATTTATTTTATTATTATTTGATTTATTTTAAATCGAAGTATTTTTCTGTAACTAAAATAGGTCAAAATTGAAAGTGACAGAATAATATTTCGTATCAGTCTTTTCTTTAGCTCAAAAATTGTAGAGGGAGCCTAGGGACCTGCAACACAGATAAGTTTTTTCCTACTTCTCTCCAATCAAAGTCTAATTTATTAAATACTACAATTGATTTGGATAAAAATAAATCATTTATTTAAATATACTTGATATATAAATTTACTTAATAAATATAATAACGCTTATTTTAAACAAAACACGCTAATGTTATTCATCCACATTTCTAATCAGTTAGTAATTTAGGGCCCATAAAATTTTAAACATTGACGTTTAGATACACAATTTAAAAAAAAACAACAAGACGCACAATTTGATATCAATACAATTATGTAAAGCAATTGTCTCTAGGTCATAGATGTCGCGTGATTATATTTATTATTACTTAATAATTCGATGTTACTGTGATAATGTGAAATGAATTAAAAACAATCTGATAGCCCATTTGATAGTAAGTGGTAACCGTCGCCTTTAAACATATACAACGCCCAAAACATCATAGAATACACTATAATACTTTAATACTTTTCACGCATCCCCATGCTTGAGATATAAGATTTTATACTTCTGTGCTTTTTTATGATTTTATGATTTCCCTCTCGTATATGCTATTGTCACTTCCCTTTAAACTGCAACAAAGCCAAGTAAACACTATTACTTAGTTACAGAAACACGAGAGAGACAGAGGTACCCAAATAGATAATTTTTGTATAAATTTTCCCTGTAGTACCTACATTTTGTTTATAAATAAGCGATCTTATTTCGATGTCACTATGATATTGTGATCTGTGAAATATTACCAGAATTAACATCCGCGGCATGACACCGCGCCCGTGTGATTGGCTGCGAGTAGTGCCACCGCCACACTGCGGACGTGACGCCTGTGGTGACGCGCCACCGCGCCACCGGTCGGCCTCACTCAGTTCCTACCCGCGGTTTTCTAATCCGAACTCTAAAATCCACATTTTCGTCAGTGGCATTCTCGTATTCGTTTTTTAAACTTTTAATTCAAATATAGAATTTTACTTGAATATACGGTAAAGCTTAAAAGGAAAATGTACATTAGTTATTTAAATAAATAAACAATATAAAAAATACATTTTATTATTTATGTTAACAATGGAAGTGAACTGTTTTATACTTATTAAACTTGTTTGATTGAATGAGTTTTGGTATAATTATAACACAAAATAGGTTTAGGTTATCTACTCATACGGAAACACTCCTTATGGGCAAGGCTTATGCCCAACAGTGGCCAGTTAATAATTGATATGATGATGATGATCACAGGTTTAGATTGATTGTAATAGTAATGATTGTAGTATATACATAACATGGTATTTAAAAAAAATACCTACTGTAATTCAATGTTTTACAAGTATTCGGAAAAAATATGCCATTGAATAAATACCGTAGATAGTGAATAGGTAACAAAATGTATGTTATTACCTTAAACTACATCTATGACGAAACACTCAGGCAAATGAGATCTATTTCAATACGAAAAATTCACATTATAAAAATTACGTTACATTTTTTATCTGTGAGGAACTATTGTCACGTGACACATCAAATTATAAACAGACCAAAAAATTAACACCTACAATGTTTAGAAAATCACAAGCGTGCAAATTTTCAGTAATTCTATATGGATATCGAAATATGCAGTATTAATTAAGATTTTTATTTTATCCAAGTTTAAAAGGTACGCAATAGTTACTTTAAGCTATTTAATGATTACTCTCGTCATTTGAATGTAAAATTATTATTGAATCCTATTTTTATAAATATATAAATAGGTAACAATAATAGGTGTTATAAATTATCTGTATGTTTTGGTTTTATATCGATCTATGATAGAGTCCGTTTTGCACGTATTTTATTTAAATCTATTCAGCCAAAAGAAAAAAATATGTTCACAAGAAACAGTCCAAAATTTTATATTTGAACACAATATTTAATACCAGGTCACATAATAATCATTCAATATAATTATTATATTTCATTTATTAAATTTATTAAAAATAATAATCATTATTTTCAGAAAAATAATGATAAAACCAATGTCTTCACATCAAAGCGAAGCGCATCTTACTTTGACTGTATTTTCTCCACCTAAATGTGTAAACAAAATGGATGATCTACTGCAGAGAAATGATCGGATCGATAAAGATGACGAAGAAGACGAATTCTCCACTATGACTGAAACAACCGATATTAGTATTCAGACTAGGCTAAATAGTACGATTATTTTGTTGTCTAATTTGCACCAGTATGCATGAGCAAAGGAAAATTTTATTCTGTGTCCTTTGCAATGTTTTTTTTTATACAACTTAGAATGGCAAACAAGCTGACGGCCCACCTGATGGAAAGTGGTAACCGTCGCCTATAGACATGAGCAGTACCATGGACATAACACAGTATACTGTTTTGCCCATGATACCCCCTATGCGTTGCCATTCCTGAGGACTCAGGTGTTATTCCTTTGTACTCAGTATATTCAGCCCTGCAAACACAACTGCTTCGCAGTTGAAACACGAATGGGACTGAGGTACCCAAGCAATCGACTTTTGTACAAAGTCTCCCTCTGGTAAACTTCTATCTCACCTCTTAAATTTTATCACCAAACTTTTAGCTTGCTTCATCATCATCATCTCAGCCATTACCTTTCCATTGCTGAACATAGGCCTCCCCCATGTACTGCCATAAGGAATTGTCCTGAGTCACTTGCGTTTACTGACTACCTGCAATGCATTCAAATTGAGTCGAATTCTTCTGTCCGTACGGGATCGTCACTCAAGAAACTTTCTTTCCCATAGGTTGTCGTGTCGTCGAGCTATGTGACTTTCAATTTGAATAATAAAATATGGCTGTAAAATTACATGAAGTTGACTTCATTCTTAGGTCGTAATAACTGCTTACCATCGGCTTACAACTACATACGTAATTTCCGCAAACATTGTCTAAAAGATGTAATATGTGTGTATCTATTTTGATGTTATGACTGTTATTATATTATGATATTATTTCTAAATTATAGGAAAATGTATACCCAGTAGCATGCTTCGAAAATGTATAAAACAAATAGTTCCAACACACAATCCGAAGAAAAGAAACAGTAAGATTATATCTACATTATATTTTTTATTACTTTACAGTTTTGTTACCTTTATAACAATTATTTTTATTTTAGTAAAATTAATGGACTGGAAGAGATACCATAGACTCAACGTAATCTATGCCTTTATTGATGAACTTGAAAGAGATTATCCTGCGATTTGTACAGTCAGCGTGATAGGGAAATCTGTAGAAGGACGGGACATCAAAGTAAATAATATTGTGATCATATTTTTTTTTTTTTACTAGTATATAAAGCTAGCAGTCCACTCTATCTTTTTACGATTTTTTTTTTTAATACATTGCAATCCATATTACTCGCTGAAAATATAGGTTTCTATAAGTGAAAGAATTTTTAAAATCAGTTAGTTTTTAGGCGTAACAGTATACTCAACGAATGGGGGGTACCATGGGCGTAACAGTATACTCTGTTATGTCCATGGTACTGCTCATGTCTATAGGCGACGGTTACCACTTTCCATCAGGTGGGCCGTCAGCTTATTTGCCATTCTAAGTTATATAAAAAAAAATACAATCAAAAAATAAAGTATTTCCTCTTTATAAAAACTTTAACTTAGTCACTATCATATTCTTGGAAGTTATTTTCAACTTGTATTGTATTTATTTTGTTATAAATTAAATAATTATATGCAGTAGTAAATTATACATTTTAAATACGTTTAATTCACGCTACATTAACATTAATGAATTTTAAGATGTTAAAGATATCCAACAGCGATGCACGCAATTCTGCTGTATGGATAGACGGGTCCATACATGCCCGTGAATGGATCAGCGCATCTGTAGTTACATATATAGCTGATACATTAGTTAGAAATTTTAAAAAACTCTCAAACTCTATCACCAACAAGGACTGGTTAGTAGAACGAACTAAATTTTCTGTACAATATTAAATACAATCTTTATATTTAAAATGCTATCGAAATCTTTATGTATAATATTTGTAGGCATATAGTGCCAGTTCTAAATCCAGATGGTTATGAATACACACATACACAAGATCGTATGTGGAGGAAAAATCGGGCGTGCTACGATGGACAATATGGTGTCGATCTGAATAGAAACTTCAGGTTTAAATTTCAAACATTATTTTAAATAAAAAATAAACGTTAAATAAAATTAATAATAATATTGTTCTTCTCATTAGTTGTGGTTGGGGAAACAATGGCGACGAAGGTTCTTCTGATGAACCAAACAATGTATTCTATAGAGGGCCGGCACCTTTCTCAGAACCAGAAACCATAGCTGTAAGAGTGAGTATAGAAGAAATGTGGTTTTTATTTTTAAAAATTGTGTTGTACTAAAAAAAACTGACATAAATTGTGGCAAAACCAGTCATTTTGATTAAAAGCTAAACTATAGAACCGATTTTGACAAATTTTCTATGGGATTAATCTGTAAGTATGTCCATTCAGATAAAAAAATCTAATCAGTTTATAATTGACGAAGTGATGAGATAATAAATATAATAAAATACAACCGAAATGAGAACCTCCTTCTTTTTAAAGTCAGTTGAAAAAGTTCACAGAATGTGTTTCTTTCAGGATACAATATTGAGTTCAACGACGCCATTCAAAGTATTCCTGTCATTTCATAGTTACTTCGAACTAATAATTTTCCCATGGGGATATAAGAAAGATCCCTGCCCACACTATCTTCAATTATTGGAAGGCGGTGCTGTAATGGCAAGGGTAACAGGATTCGCGTAAATAAATACATTTATAAAATATATTATTGTGGTAGTTGATGCTAAAGAACTAAACAATTTAATAAAACATTTTTATTGACAGGCAATTTACGATTGTACGAGAATGACCTATAAGGTTGGAAGTACTAAAGATATGACTTACTTTGCTTGTGGAACGAGTACGGATTGGAGCTACGGTATAGCGAAAATACCTTTCTCTTACATGATAGAACTTAGAAGCAAAAAACACAAATTCAAATTGCCAAAAGACCAAATTGTTGACACGTGTTCAGAAATTTGGTGTGCAGTGAAGTGTCTAATGGATTTTGTCGATCAGAAATAAATGCACGTGAAATTAAAAGTTATAAAGAACGAAAAGTTTTTATCATTTCATTAATAGGCATGAGTAAGTACTTATTGATATCATTGCAAATATTAAGTGATTGTAAATAAGATTTATTGATATGTCTAATATTAATAAACTTTTTGATTCCGATTACTTTTATTACCATTCAAATAAAGTATACTTTTCAGAAGATATGAATAAAATTAACGATTTTTTCTAGATAATACAGTACAATTCACAATTTTTTTTCTGTCTACGAATTCAGCTAATGCTTTCACAGCGCTCAGAACTTCTCTACAACAGTCTTCGATCTCCTCTCTTGGTAATAGAAATCGGTGTTCTTTGCTTCTCAACTCGACGAGATAGGAAAAAGGAATACGAGCAGTACCATAACTCCAGTCAATGCTTGTACCGCACGCACAGTACATGACATCTTTGAAGTTTCCCACTTTATACATGCGACCGCTTGTTTCGTAGATAGCCTGAATTATTAATAATAACATTAATAAAATATTGAGTAGCTCTGGATAAAAATATGAATAAATGATCGTATAATACCTTAGCCATAATTGTACCGCCTTCAAGTAAAGTTACATAATCAGGACAAGGTTCAGCTGTGTGACACCAAGGGAAAGAAATTACTTCACTGTAAGCATGGAATGTCAGAAATATCTTAAACGGTGTGCCCGAATATAAAATTAAATCCTGTAAAAATAGATATAAAATCTATTAATATAACTTAAACCAATTATGATGATGAAGTGAATCATATATGATTAGTTGATGTTTCTACCTTTATAGCTGCAGTTTCTGGTTCAGAAAATGGCTCCGTACCTCGATAGTTTAAATTGTTTGGGTCATGAGAATATTCATTGCCATTTCGTCCCCAATTATATCTAAAAAGAAACAGAACTAAATGGTAACAACGCAATAATTTTTTTTATGTACATATATTTTGATTCATCTACTAGTTATATACATATATAATAATATATATAAAGGCACACTGTGCACACACTAGTCCCGGCATAAAATAGGCTACCTCTCCTATTCCCGTGGCTGTTCTAAGAACCGACTAAGGGAGAGCGAGGGGGAGATGGGCAGCAACGTCCCTCTTAAAACATCTGTAAAGTCTGACTGCGGTTGCCAATCCGCCTGCCAAGCGTGGCAACTACTGACAAAACTCCCCAAGGCTGATATGATGATGATGATAGTTCATTGCCAGACTGTTTAAACATCACCTTTATAATTAGTATTTAATAAAGAAATAGGTACGTATTAAAATTTTAATATATCAAATCTGTACCCAAAATTCCTGTTAAGGTCAACTCCAGTAATACTATTTCCAGTTCGAGATCTGTTTTTTCTCCACATACGATCTAGTATATGAGTATAATGGTATCCATCTGGGTTTACTACTGGGACAAAGTACCTTAAAAATTACATAATGTACAATTTCATTTCTGAACACATTAAGATACAAAAAATATAATTTATAGTTCTTACCAATCTTTATTAGTAATACTGTCAGGCAGTGTATTGAAATTTCTAGCAATATGATTAGCTATGTAAGTAACAACAGACGTACTAATCCACTCTCTAGCGTGTATAGTACCATCTAACCATACAGCTGTATTAGATGCATTACTATTTGATATTTTTAACATCTAAAAACAGTTCTCCGTTAATAATTTCATTCTATAAAACTAAAGAAAGAATTACTATTTTAAACGTAGGTACCTTAATATCCCTTCCCTCCACTGACTTCCTAATTACACTCGTGGTGCAAATAGAAGGATAAATAGTTTCCAAACTATCCAGGAAACTGTATATTATATTTAAATTGTAATAATCTTTCCAATCCATAGATTGTTCTGGAAGAGTGTAATAAAAAAATCTCTATCTAATCTGTAGCTATAAGCTAACCAAAAGTAAAATAGAACAAAATGCCTTGACGTGAAGAATTTAATCCGATTCCATCAATCGAATTGACGGTTTGACATCATAGCGTATGAGTACATATTTAATAAATTAATTTCATTTACCAATACTGCTTTACAAGTGGAAATGACCTGAAGGTGATTTCTTACTCAATTTGACAATTAAAATTATTTAATTACTATAAACAAATATCTGTTACTCACAAATTTAACCACATGAATTTATATAAAAATTATTCTATGCACTCTTTATTTGGAATTAATACATATTTAGACTACTTAGATTTAAATCCATTCATCTTTTTAAGCATGCTTGATCCACAAACATAGTCTATCTATTAAAATCTGTTCGACTATTTAAGCATGTTTGAGTGACAAACATCCAAATGTCTTTACAAACTTTCACTTTTATAATACCAAGACGTATAAGTAAGCTGATATTTACTAATTGGCGAACGCTGTCTTTGCGTTACACTAATAGGGCTCCGGATTCGTTGTGGCGAAGCGGATAAACGTGTATCCGTCACCGTCACCTCGAAGGGGATCTCCCTCTCTTTCAGCAACTTTTCCAGCTGCATAGTACGTTGTCCCTCCACTATCACGTCCATAGCATTGTCGTACTCCTTGCAGATATTTATAGCTGCAATTTTATTATCATATCATTTTTACATAGAAAGGGGACCGCAGGTATTATCCTTAATTTAGGCCTTTTAACATCATACTAGTATTTTTTTATACTACTATAGTGGTAAACAAGCATACTGTGATGGTAAACGAGGTTACCGTAACCTATGAACGCCTGTAATACCAGAGATGTCACGCACGACGTTGCCGACCCTTAATACGGCGTTTTCGAAGAAGTACTATAGTAAATATATATATATATCACGTTACTCGCTGATAATCTAATCTATAGGTGAAAGACTTTAAAAAATCAGTTAAGTATTTCTATATTATAATTTTAGACAAACTCGTAACTTGTATGGTTCCATTCCATCCGTATTTTCTAGCATATAGCTGTTGTAGTTGCATGGCTGTGAAAGTTGGCTCGATTTGGAAGGTGGAATATGGATGTAAAATTCAGGTTACGAAGCATAACACCTCGAGAATACCAGCACATAAAAGATATTATGGGCATTACAGTATATTCTGTGGTGTACGTATCTATAGGCGACAGTTATCACTTACCATCAGGTGAGCCGTTAGATTCTTTACCATTCTAAGTGTCATAGTTTTATCAATCTTATAATACAGTAAACTAATAAACAATTACTGTACACCATCATGTGCCTCACCGCCTTTGTAGTTGAGACTTCTTAGAAAAGTCTTCTGTCCTTCTTTTAAGCACTTGACGTCCCATATCTGATATCTTGAGTTTTTACGGGCCACTTTGACTAATTTATTGCACCGAAATTTGGAATCTAGTAAACAATTCTCCGAAATTGTAAATCAAAATTTTGACGCTAGTTTGACATTTTAATTCGGCGAATAATCTATATCAGAGATAATTAGAGCTGTCAATAAAGCTTAAACCTATTTTATTAAGTCGATTTAGTATACAGATTAGATGATAAAATCTCTTTTTGCAGTAACTTCTTATCTTCTCGTACTTTAGTAAGAAATGATAATATAATAATTATCGTAAGAGTCGTACGATATTTTAAGCTACTTCTAAAATAAAAAAAATCTTCATATAAAGAGAATATAATCTGTGAGGTTTTTAGTAACATTATTTCAAATACGATAATGTGCTTTACCAGTTCTAACAAAATCTTAATCTGTGAGATTTTTAATTCATTAGATTCATTAGTAACGTTTCGTCAGTACGTGTATATTATGTAATCACATCATTATTTGAAAACAAAATATGGTATATTTTTGCAGCCGATAGGATTTACTTCTATATTGGTCTCATTATAATTTAGGGACAAAAACTATCAAAATCTAATTGTAAACACAAGATGTAAAGAAATGTAAATATTTCAATCTGATGATTCATACGTGTGTTTTCTTGCGATTAAAGTCGCTATTTTTTTACAAGAACAAAATATACTTGTCATCGTATAAATAAGCTTAAAACTACCAATTATATAGTCTAGAGATGACTGTTGAGCATTTTCGCAAACAATGGGCGTGTAATCAAGACGGGTGGTGGAAAGCGCTCGGGCGCTAAGCACCGCGCCACTGCTCGCTCGATAATTAGATGTAATCAGATATTTTCAGTAAACGCCTTGCCGCCGCCGCCCGCCTTGTTCTCGCCCATGCACTCCCCTCTAATGAAACGGAGGCCCTACCATAGGACTACACAATATTTTCAATTCTCACGAATGACTTTTTTTTAATTAGAGAAATTGTGCCTGTGAATAGATTAGCTACAGCAAATGCTTGTTGCTATAAATTTACCAATTATTTTAACTATATTAATTAAACTAGAAAATATATATTTAAATATAAAATTTTTAATTACCCATATATGATATAAATTCTTTACGTCAATTTTATTTATTTATAATTTCTATTATATGCAATTAATTTGTCGATTAAGCTACTACAATCATCATCGATTTGCCTCTATTTCATTAATTGGAATCTATGCAGTATAACGACGTAGTATATTTTAGACTAACTGTATCCCACGGCATCATGTGCCTGAATTAGTACATAAAGTATCTTATGTAATGTAAATATGTAATATACCCGTGTACCTTTCATTCAGTAGTTTTTGCGTAAAAGTATAACAAACATCTATCAATCCATCCATTGTACAAACCTTTTTTAGATATTTAGAGACTTACTTTATTTTAATAAGTATTTATCTATCTAATTATAATTAATTTAATAACAATACTTATTATTTTTATTAGGTTTTACATTATTATTATAGACTTCCTATATTTTACATTTTATCTTTTTGGATGAATCTCTAAAATTGTGAAAACCAATGGTAGCTCGGATCTCTTGGTAACCCGCTAACCAGACAGCGGACCCCAAACGGCGCCCCCTGCCACCCAAGTGTCGCCTCGACTCGGTCTTAAGCGCGTTTATCTTTTTAATTGTGCCTGCCCTCCTGGTGACGCTTGTTACTTGCTTGTTAGATTTATCGACATCTCACAGTATTATTTTATATGAAAACCCGCTCGTATGCAACATTAAGCTTATAATTATTTAATGCTCTATTCGATTGAATTATGCAATTTTTTACTTAAAACTAAAATACTTTAGGATTCATTTACAAATGAAGATTTTGCACAGTCTTTTGGTATTTCTATTGCATTCTCATTTGCACGGCTGCATATTTAAGTTTCATCATCATCATACCAGCTGTTAACTATCCACTGCTGAACATAGACCTCCCTCAAAAATAGGAGTCTCCCACAATATTTCTTACATGAAGCAGTTATGTTTGCATCGCTCTATTTCGGTTTAAAGATATAGATATGGCAGTGTAATAACAAAATACAGAGGTTTAATACCTTTGGCCAGGGGGAAAGGGATTGTTAGTAATGGAGACTGAGAATCCCATTGCTAGCAATATAGTAAACCAGGTCGACCTCCTCCTCGCGGTTCCCCCTGAAAACTATCATGGTTAATTCCTGATGAATTCATCACGATGGGCTAACTGGCCTGTTTTCATTCTCATCTATCACCCTTCACTGGTGCCTCGCCAGCGTATCCCGTTAGCGCAGGCGGGGTTGCCATACCATTATCACCCAGCAAAAAAAAAATACCTTAGGCCTCAGGAATGGCAACGCATGTGGGGCATCATGTACGACGCAGTATACTCTCTTATGTTTATGGTACTGTCCATGTCTATACGATCTTATATACTTAGATACGTCTTGTTCACGACAATTACCACTTTCTTTCATGTAGGCCGTCAACTTATTTTCTGTTTAAAGTTGTTTAAAAAAAATATTTAGCCCAGTTAAATCACCAGAGTAAGTGATGCCATAAAATAAATCTATAAATACAGTAAAAAGACAAATTGAACACAGACTTTTCCAACCTACATACATATACATTTATAATGGCAGTGTTCAGTAATTAGTCGCTAAATATAGGCTGCGGGGTGGCAAAGGGAGGGGTGTTCGTGGCCCCTTTGTTTTTCATTAGACACTGCTTACCTACCTGGTCGTTATCTTTACAGCCACTGTGACTACTACTCTATAAATGAATTCGATAAAGAAGCTAAACAATGCGTTCTTCATGAAAAAGTATTCAAATTAAGATTTATCTACATTTCAATATAAACTTCAGATTTATTGACTAGAATTTTACCGCTAAATATTAAAACATTCTTTTTGTCTCTAGTTGGAGTAGTAGAGAGAAATTAAAGAATTTTACGTTGGTTGCAATGGTTGGTTTTATTTTACGGAACTGTTTAAAATATGTTTTTTTTTATTTAAGAACTGTGTTAAATATTTTATATAATGCTTTAATGTTTTTTTATTCTATTTATTAAACATATGAACGAATTTTGTTAATTTTGATAATTGATAATGATAACAAATTTACAATTTATAGAATGAATTTTGCAACCACTTTGTAAATATAAATAAATTATGTCTTAAACTTGATCAAGTTATGACTTTTATTTCATCTTAGAGTACTGTGAATGATTTAAAAACAACAATTAACATTACTTATCATCAGATGACTTTTCAATATATTTAATTTTCTCTACAAAACTTTACGTAAAAAACTACTTTTATATATAGATATCTTTGATATTTCTTAATCTTAGCCTTTATTAGTAATTGTGACGTCTATATTACCTTAATTTTTTTTTCATATCAAGGATTTCCATATACCATTACACATCCGTTTATTCCCAGTATAAAATGAGCAACTTCTTCCTTTCCCGTGGCTGTCGTGAAGCAGCGACTAAAGGAATTTATTGGTCGAAGAATGAGTAGCAGCGTCTCTTTTAAACGTCATCATAGCCTAACTGCGGTTGCCAATCCGTTAGCCAAGCGTGACAACTACTGGCAAAACCTCCCATAGGGATGGTGCATGATCGACAGTGAACGATTAACGACCGATATGATGACCCATGGACCTTTTAAATAAAAGACAACTATCGAAGCTGAACTGCTCAACCGTTTCCTCTAGTAAATAACACCATTTTTATTCCAATACTTGATTACATATTAATTATATTAAAGAATCATTTCAAGAACATAAATACACTTATCGTTAAATATTATAACATCATTATTAATGTAATGTAATCATTATATAACGGTAACGTACCGTTGATTCCAAAATCGTGTCATCGGTATCGGACGCCGAGATTAAACTGCAAACAGGATTTAGTATATCAATTTCATTGTACTGGTTTTCAATCGTTCCATTACATTAAATTAATTCGCTGTTACGCGTAGATAATTTATATTTTGACAATGTTTGTTTCAGAACATATTATCTAACTCTATTATACCTTTTAAAGTGTATATAACTCTTCATAGTTACGGCCAAGTTATTATTTTTCCATTCGCATTTAAAGATGAACTATGTCCAAATTATATACGCTTACTAGAAGGAGCTACTGTTATGACAAAGATATATATGTAAAGACCATACTAAATAAGCAATCTTAATATTAAACTAGTACAAAATTGGAATAAATCAAATCTAATGCTTGTAAAGATGGATTAGATTATAACACAAATGTTATAATTATGGGAATACTTAGTTTCTTAAAACAGGACGTATATTTACAAACTCATATTAATAACCTAAAATCTCGTCGCTTATTTCTGCAAGTATGAAACTTTTTTAATCTGAAGAATGTATCTTTAAATAAAACATAAGCGGAAATGTTATACAAAGCTCACAGGTTTATTTAAACCAAGTTTCATTAAAAAGTCATGGCTGCAAATGTCAGCGGCGGCATCTTGGACTATAATAGTTTGTGAATCTACGTTCTATTTTAAGAAACTAAATGTTTCTAAAATTAAATTTTTAAGCAACGCTAAAGGTTATGAAAATATACTTCAGTTTGTATAAGCACTAATATATGCTTATGTAAAAAATTGCGTTAACTATTACAACAAATATTTGTTATTCTACATCATTAGTAGATATGGATTGATTTGGTCAATATTTACTGTAAGTAATTCTCTTTTTGTTCTTACCCAAGGCTATTCATAAATGCAATGGCAATACATACTATGTGGGCATTTCGCAAGACGTAATGTATGGAGCTGCAGGTACCAGCTATGATTGGAGTTACGGAACAGCCAGTATACCGTATTGTTACCTTATTAAGCTAAGAAGTAAACAACATAAATTCAAGCTGCCTAAAGAAGAGATAGTAGAAACTGGAAATAAAATTTTAAATTGCTTTAAAACTGTAATGGAATATGTGGATATACGTTCACTAGACAGATTTGAGGATAAAACTTTAAGGTGAGACTGTTTTTTTTATAACACATTAGGCAAACAAGCATGCAGTTCACCAAATAGTAAGTGACTACCGCCGTGCATAAGCACTCACAACACTGGAGAAATAGCAGATATGCTGTTGACATTTTGAAAAAGAATATGCTCTTTTCTTGAAGATTACGATGTAGTTACTGTATATTGTATGAATTATCATACTTCAATCATTGTTATCCTTATTTGTAACATTTACTGATTACTACTATAATATTATGGGGGGAAAGGGATTGTTAGAAATGGAGACTGAGACTCCAATTGCTAGCAATATAGCCAACCAGGTCGGCATCCTCGCGGTTCTCCCTGGAAACTATCATGGTTAATTCCTGATGAATTCATCATGATGGGCTAACTGGCCTGTTTTCATTCTCATCTATCACCCTTCACTGGTGCTCCGCCAGCGTATCCCGTTAGCGCATGCGGAGTTACCATACCATTATCACCCATCAAAAAAAAAACTATAATATTATGATATTCAAAAGATATCATCTAAAAGTATTATACTTCCAATATTATCCATTTTCATTTTATTATGTGTACTGGAAGTCGGTGAAGTGGATTGATAAGTTGAAATGATAATTTACAATGGATATTAGTATTATTAATTTCCATAGTTTAAGGATAATATCTGTAGTTTAATATCTTTTTATAAGTTTTTACTTAAATAAAACCTTGTTAATGGTAATTATATTTTATTTATTGACAATTGACAAATCTAGATAGCAATATCAAACAGATCTCGTCAAATTGGTTTCCACTTTAAAATAAAATTACAAGTTATTAATTAAAAAAGAAACAAGTCATTTGTTTCGTTACAAAACCGTACCACAATTTTTTTTATTTTATTTAGGTAAAAGTATTCAGTCAAAGTGGCATCTACAAAAGATATAACCCAAGTATGGCAAGTAAAATTTATTAGAGAAGGTCAAAGGTATTTTGTGAAGTCTTTGGATACCGTAGGAGGTGTGTACAGTTAGAGGCATTCTAATTTAGAAAAAAAAATCAAATTACATCGATATGAATATTCTCTTAAGTACATAAACAAAATCTGTAAAATGTAAAAATTATAAGTTAACAGATGGACAATTAATACCATCAGATAAATTGTTTGGAAAGATATTTTTGTTTTTTTATTAATGTGACAAAAGTAATGAAGCTACGATACTATTGTTGTTAGACATTTCTGTTTTTTTTTTATCATATTTCGTATAAGTACTTGGACAGAAGTTGATTAGGTGGCTTATTGTAATGTCCTTTTATTTCACGCTACCTGTTTGAGGGAGTTTTTCAAAATTCTTATAGTAACAATAACTTTATTGTAACAATAAATTATAATTATGTAATATAGATATTAGGCACTTGGTACTAAATATTTATAAGTGTAATTATAGGGTAACAACAACAACAAAAGAAGATTCTTACGTTATTACTTTTAATTATAATTAGATTTATTTATACTTCACGCAAACATTTTTTTTATTATTAGCTTTTTTAATGTCTTCATTAAAAGTTCATAGTGTAAAAAGTAAAAAGAAATCCTTACATTCTTACACCTAAGAAATGAAATGAAATGAAATGAAATGAAATGAAATGAAATGAAATGAAATGAAATGAAATGAAATGAAATGAAATGAAATGAAATGAAATGAAATGAAATGAAATGAAATGAAATGAAATGAAATGAAATGAAATGAAATGAAATGAAATGAAATGAAATGAAATGAAATGAAATGAAATGAAATGAAATGAAATGAAATGAAATGAAATGAAATGAAATGAAATGAAGTGAAATGAAGTGAAATGAAGTGAAATGAAGTGAAATGAAGTGAAATGAAGTGAAATGAAGTGAAATGAAGTGAAATGAAGTGAAATGAAGTGAAATGAAGTGAAATGAAGTGAAATGAAGTGAAATGAAGTGAAATGAAGTGAAATGAAGTGAAATGAAGTGAAATGAAGTGAAATGAAGTGAAATGAAGTGAAATGAAGTGAAATGAAGTGAAATGAAGTGAAATGAAGTGAAATGAAGTGAAATGAAGTGAAATGAAGTGAAATGAAGTGAAATGAAGTGAAATGAAATGAAATGAAATGAAATGAAATGAAATGAAATGAAATGAAATGAAATGAAATGAAATGAAATGAAATGAAATGAAATGAAATGAAATGAAATGAAATGAAATGAAATGAAATGAAATGAAATGAAATGAAATGAAATGAAATGAAATGAAATGAAATGAAATGAAATGAAATGAAATGAAATGAAATGAAATGAAATGAAATGAAATGAAATGAAATGAAATGAAATGAAATGAAATGAAGTGAAATGAAGTGAAATGAAGTGAAATGAAGTGAAATGAAGTGAAATGAAGTGAAATGAAGTGAAATGAAGTGAAATGAAGTGAAATGAAGTGAAATGAAGTGAAATGAAGTGAAATGAAGTGAAATGAAGTGAAATGAAGTGAAATGAAGTGAAATGAAGTGAAATGAAGTGAAATGAAGTGAAATGAAGTGAAATGAAGTGAAATGAAGTGAAATGAAGTGAAATGAAGTGAAATGAAGTGAAATGAAGTGAAATGAAGTGAAATGAAGTGAAATGAAGTGAAATGAAGTGAAATGAAGTGAAATGAAGTGAAATGAAGTGAAATGAAGTGAAATGAAGTGAAATGAAATGAAATGAAATGAAATGAAATGAAATGAAATGAAATGAAATGACATGAAATGACATGAAATGACATGAAATGAAATGAAATGACATGAAATGACATGAAATGAAATGAAATGAAGTGAAATGAAGTGAAATGAAGTGAAATGAAGTGAAATGAAGTGAAATGAAGTGAAATGAAGTGAAATGAAGTGAAATGAAGTGAAATGAAGTGAAATGAAGTGAAATGAAGTGAAATGAAGTGAAATGAAGTGAAATGAAGTGAAATGAAGTGAAATGAAGTGAAATGAAGTGAAATGAAGTGAAATGAAGTGAAATGAAGTGAAATGAAGTGAAATGAAGTGAAATGAAGTGAAATGAAGTGAAATGAAGTGAAATGAAGTGAAATGAAGTGAAATGAAGTGAAATGAAGTGAAATGAAGTGAAATGAAGTGAAATGAAGTGAAATGAAGTGAAATGAAGTGAAATGAAGTGAAATGAAGTGAAATGAAGTGAAATGAAGTGAAATGAAGTGAAATGAAGTGAAATGAAGTGAAATGAAGTGAAATGAAGTGAAATGAAGTGAAATGAAGTGAAATGAAGTGAAATGAAGTGAAATGAAGTGAAATGAAGTGAAATGAAGTGAAATGAAGTGAAATGAAGTGAAATGAAGTGAAATGAAGTGAAATGAAGTGAAATGAAGTGAAATGAAGTGAAATGAAGTGAAATGAAGTGAAATGAAGTGAAATGAAGTGAAATGAAGTGAAATGAAGTGAAATGAAGTGAAATGAAGTGAAATGAAGTGAAATGAAGTGAAATGAAGTGAAATGAAGTGAAATGAAGTGAAATGAAGTGAAATGAAGTGAAATGAAGTGAAATGAAGTGAAATGAAGTGAAATGAAGTGAAATGAAGTGAAATGAAGTGAAATGAAGTGAAATGAAGTGAAATGAAGTGAAATGAAGTGAAATGAAGTGAAATGAAGTGAAATGAAGTGAAATGAAGTGAAATGAAGTGAAATGAAGTGAAATGAAGTGAAATGAAGTGAAATGAAGTGAAATGAAGTGAAATGAAGTGAAATGAAGTGAAATGAAGTGAAATGAAATGAAATGAAATGAAATGAAATGAAATGAAATGAAATGAAATGAAATGAAATGAAATGAAATGAAATGAAATGAAATGAAATGAAATGAAATGAAATGAAATGAAATGAAATGAAATGAAATGAAATGAAATGAAATGAAATGAAATGAAATGAAATGAATGAAATGAAATGAAATGAAATGAAATGAAATGAAATGAAATTATGAATGATGAATGAATGAATGAAGACTAATCTTAGTTTCAATTTTCAGCAATTAATATTTGGAAAGAAGAGCATAGCACAATGGATATAATGGTGGAAGGTTCTAGAGCAGCACAAGTATCTGGGATGTTGCACGAAAGGGAGATCCCATACTCCATAGCCATCGGGGATGTCAGAGCTATGCTTGAACGTGAACAGGGTGCAACTGTTACAAAAATGCCTAGAATAAACTCTGCTGATATTCGTAAGATATTACAGTATTTATTACAATATTAATAATAATGATTAGTATATATATTAATAATAGTTTAATATTAAAGTTTAAATAAAATTTATATGAATGCAAAACGTCATAAGTACAAAAACCTGCAAAACATAGCTATCCTCTTTAATCTTTGTATCCAGTAAATTTATATCCAATTGCTCTTATATTACATTTTTTAAGTGCTTCTAAATATTCTAAATATATCACTTCGCTATTTGTTTGACAGACATGTTATTAAATTTGTTCATTTCCAGACAAATGTCAAACACATCACAATATGAGACAAAATAGGTGTTTAAAAAATTCCCATCCTCCTTTCACTTATTTTCCACGTCAACTTTCCACAGGTCATAATATAGATTGGAAACACTACCATCGTTTGGACGTAGTATATGAATTTCTGGAAAATTTATCGACAGACTATCCATATCTATGTAGCGTGATTATTATTGGAAAATCAACTGAAGGCCGAGATATTAAGGTAATATTTAGTTTTAAATGCTTTCTTCATAATAATAAAAATGCTTAGTTTATAAATATATATATATATATATATATATATATATATATATATATATATATATATATATATATATATATATATATATATATATATAGTAAATATTTATTACTCAACAATACTTAACGGTTAAGCGAGTTTGAATTTAATTTAATATATGTTTATATAGGTCTATCTTTATACTAAATATGGTGAGATGCTAAATATATAATAAGCTACTTTTTATCTTAAATAAAATACATGAAATCTTTGGAGTTTATAATACACGACAATAAAATTATTATTTATTACTATTCTTTTGTTGATACTGTAATAAATAAGTAAGATTAATTATTTTTAAAGTATTGCCATTATATTTTTTTATGAAACTTATAATGGTAAACAGCTCCGTGGACTTCCATTCACTAACGTATCGCATACAAACCTAAACGCATTCAATTAAGCATAGCTGCTGCACGTCAGAAACACGAATAAAACGAAAGAATTGAGAATTGACCTTCATACTACAATAGATGCTGAAGGTATCAAATGGCAATAAGGACAATATAGGTGTGTGGTTGGACGGATCCATCCACCCTCGGGAGTGGATCACCACCGCCGTAGTGACGTATATAGCTGACCGACTAGTCAGGACCTACCAAGATCAACCTGACAGCGTCACTAACAAAGACTGGTAAGTGGTACAAAATTGAATATATAATAAACTAGCTTCTATTCATGACTTCGTAGGATATGTTTACTGACCGGGATAAAAAAATTGCCTATCTCCTTCTCCATACCATATAGTGCATGTTTTCTAAGTCGTTATAACGCTAAGAGATAACAAAAACCTCAATAGATAGATATAGAATTTTTGGACTAACGTTTTGAACAATAACCTTCCGAAGAAAAATGAAAATCGGAACATAATCCTACTTAATTTACAGGTACATTGTGCCTGTACTGAACCCAGATGGATATGAATACACACACACCCATGACCGCATGTGGCGCAAGAACAGAGCTAAATATGGAGAGTGCATTGGTGTTGATCTCAATAGGAATTTTAGGTTTGTTCAGTTACCAGTAATTCTTGACACGTTAACCAATAGACAAGAAAATAAGCATTAATGTGTCTAGTATTTAACATAGTGTATGAAGTATAATGATTATAATAAATAAATGGCATACATAATTAAAAGTAATAATAAATTTACCGATATAAATTTTATTATTGTTACCTGTAATGAGTGTAAATTTTAAAGGCCTTATTTTTGTTATTTTACAGTTATGGCTGGGGAGAGAAAGGTGAAGAAGGCTCGTCAGAAGATCCTGGCAATATCTTCTTCAGAGGCCCGAAACCATTCTCGGAACCGGAAACAGCTGCTGTTAGAGTAATTACAAATAAAATTAACATTTGAATTAATATAGATTGTATGTTATTCATATTGACACGTGCTATTTAATAAAACCTCCTTGTGGTCCCAGCATAGAATAGGCTACTCCTTCCTTTCCAGTGGATGTCGTATGAGGCGACTAAGGGATGGGCAGCAGCGCCTCTCTTGAAACACCTCCAAAGCCTGACTGTGATTACCAATTCACCTGCCAAGCTTGGCAACTACTGGCAAAACCCCCCAAGGAGGAGGATAATGTTCAGCAGTGGACAGTTAAAGGCTGATATGAAGAGTTAATGAAATACGTCGCTTTGCATAAGATCTGAATTGTATTAACTTAGCATTTTAGAACAATACTTAACAGCATTCCAATTCATGTACATATATTGCGAGTATGATGTGTGTGAATACGTATATAGGTATTTCGCATCAATATTTTTCCTACATCCCCCCTACCCTTAAATATTTTATTGTCAAAACTATCATTGTTACAAAATACTTAAAATACTTTTTTATAGCGTGCGATCACAGATAGCCTTTGGTGACGCACGCGTCACTACTGGCATCAATACTCCGTTGTGTAGCGCTGCCTTGTTGCACGGAGTCAGCGGATACGCAAACACGTCGGACACGAAGAAAAGTAGAGAACAACTTGGGCACGAGGTTCTCGTTCGTCGCCTTAGTTTCGCGCGCTTTTTAACGGCCGTCCGTTCGCGTACACGGCACGCGCTGCCACCTCGTCGCGTCGCGAGTGCAGTGAGTGCATGTGAACAGTTACAAGTGACAATTGTGTAGTGTTGTGAACTCTAGTGCATCGGACTAACAAGTGTTAGGGTGGTGTACTGCGCCATAAGCGCAGCGCACCAGCTCCGGAGCCGGTGCCAGAGACCAGCACTCTCCTCCCCGGCGACCCGCGCCGCCTTCGACACCCCGGCCAAGTATCGGCAACAGGTACACAAGTCACTCCGGTGACTACATTCCATTGTTACATTAACAATAGGCACACACCCCCCCGCCGTACTCGGCGGGGCGGTTAACTGTACACAAAGCGGCCGGGTAACCGTCGCCCGGCCGGTGACTAATCCTTGTATAAAGGGCGACTCATACCTGGACAGGTCCCAACAGGCCCTTATATACGCGGCTTGTAGCGGCTTATTTTTTGTGTCCACTTTTATAGTAGCGCATTGTCCGTATTATAAATTTAAATTATTTTTAGGTATTGGCACCCGACTTAAGAGTCGGGTGCATTGCTAATTTATAAGAGGAGTGTTTCCTGGGACAACATGTCGCTGTCCCAGGATGACATTCCACAATTCGTGGCCTTTTTAAAGGCCAAATGTCCTGGCCTCTTAAAGGCATTTTTCGATGAGCGCAGGGGCGCACATGTGATACATGACGACGCCCCTGCCTCGCCGGCGGCCCCCCTTCAGGAGGCCAACGACGAGCTGTCCTCAAACCCACCTTCCCCCGGGGACCACCTAGTGAGTACCCCGGAGCCGATGTCCCCTCAGGAGGTTGCTCCCAACCGCCCCTCCTCTGAAACGGAAATGGAGCTAGACGCTCCCAACGTCGTCGCCGAAACAGGCGACTCCTCCGACACTGCCTCCTCCTCGGAAGAGGAATTTCAAATTGTGGGTGCCAAGCGCACCAAACGCGCGAAGCGGGCGCGCGATCTTCCCCCGCCTAAAACCCAACGTGCCAACGATGGCGCACCCGTTCCGGCTAACGCCGATAAAACCGACCGCGATCACGCGGGGAAAGTGAGGCCTCCTCCTCCTATAATCATCCAGGACAAGACAGCCTGGAACAGGGTGTCAGCTGCGCTGAAGGAAAAGCGCATATCCTTTACCCATGCAAGGGTAACCTCACTAGGAATCAGAGTAGTGGTTCCCACATCGGCGGATCATCGCCAGTTAACTTCCTTCCTCAGGACAAACAGTGTGGGTTACCACACTTATGCCCTCGAGGAGGAGAAACGACTGCGCGTAGTAATACGCGGCGTCCCTAAGGAGCTGGACTGCCAGGACATCCTCGCAGATATCCGCTCACAAAACTACCCCGTCCACGAGGTACACAGGATGTACCGCAACAGGGCCAAAACGCCACTAGACATGGTACTAGTGGTACTAGATCTCTCCCCAGAGGGGAAATCTATCTTCAACATCCGAAGTGTCTGCCTGATCTCAGGCCTATCAGTAGAACCGCCAAATAAGCGGACTTACCCCGGGCAGTGCCACCGCTGCCAAAATTATGGGCACTCCGCCCGAAACTGCTACGCGCGCGAACGTTGCGTCAAGTGCCTGGGAGACCACGGCACCAAGCAATGCACTCGCGTGAGTGGCACCCCGACCCCACCTAGCTGTGTACTCTGTGGCACACAGGGCCACACAGCTAACTACCGCGGATGTCCCCGCGCTCCCCGTCCCGGCCAAAACAAGGCCTCCGCAAAAGCCACAAAGGCTCAGGCACCCCGCGCAGCACGCCCCGCGCCCCTTACTATCCCGCAGCCCTCAGCTGCACCACCTCCCCCGCCAAAAAATGCTTGGGTGCGACCTCCGGTCGTCAAGGCGACCCCCTCACCCACCATGCCATCTGCAACCGCTCCCACGCTTGCCAAGATTGTGGCATCGCCCGCTCCTCCGCGCCCCGCCCCGCAAACTGGAACGAACATAGGCTCAAGCTTCGCAGCCGACTTCGCACTGGTAGCGAAACTCGCCAGCTCCATCGACGCTGGCGAGATTACGGCCCTGGCCTCCAAATTAAGGTCAGTCAACGACCCACAAGAAAGACTCGCAGCCGTCTGCGAGCACATCGGCGTACTAGTCGCCATCCTCAATTTTAACAATTAATTATGGATCTAAGGGCGAAAAGATGCAAACCTCGGTCCGTTAAGTTAGCGTTTTTCAACGCTAACGGACTACAAGGGCAAAGAGACGAAGTCCGTGAGTTTCTCACCGTCCATCAGGTGGACGTTCTCCTACTACAGGAGACCTTCCTCAAGCCTTCAACACGCGGTCCAAGAATCGCAAACTACAATATCGTACGCAATGACCGCATCAGTCGCGGCGGCGGTACGTTAATTTATTACCGAAGGTCCCTTCAGTGCATTCCGATCGACACGCCTCCGCTCGTAAACATGGAAGCCTCGATATGCCTCCTCGCGATGACAGACCACCGACCGATCTATATAGCATCGGCATATCTCTCTCCCTCCAAAAAGCTACTCCGGGCCGACCTCCAAGCTCTCATGGACCTGGGGGATTCGGTAATTATTGCCGGAGATCTAAATTGCAAGCACAGCCTTTGGAGCTGTGCTTATCCGAACCCAAACGGTCTCACCCTGGAACGCCTTTCGCTCTCCATGGGTTTCGACATCCTTCCCCCAGTGCACTTCACGCACTATCCGGCAAACACTGCTCATCAGCCCTCCATCCTCGACATGGCCCTACTAAAGAACGTAGCCTTAAGGCTGAGTTCTATGGAGGTCCATGCCGAACTCATCTCCGACCACCGCCCCGTCACATTCTCGCTAGGCCCACCTGCAGACGGGGCGCCTCAATTTAAAACGGTCACGGACTGGAGCCGGCTCGAGAAAGTCCTCGAGTCGACTAACTCTCCGGTACTGGACCGCATCCCGGACGTAGTCGAATCTATCGAGGAGACGACTACAGCCATTGACGCGCTAACAGAGCACCTGCAGTCGGCAGTCAAGGACTGCTCCAGGGAGGTTCCGGATACGGGCGACCGTAGATGGAACCTGCCTGATGATGTAAGGGCTCTGCTGCGCACTAAGAATGCAGCCACACGAGCGTATGACCGCTATCCCTCAGAAGAGAACCGAACCCGCCTGCGAGATTTACAGCGCGAAGTAAAGAGTCGCATAGCGGAACTTCGGCGAGACAGATGGGATAAGTTCACCAAAGAACTCACCCCCTGCCATACCGCGTACTGGCGAGTAGCCAAAACCCTCAAAACAGACCAGTGTTACTCCGACCTTCCGCCCTTAGTCCGAACAAACAACAGTCCGGCCTTATTTGATGAAGAAAAGGCTGAATGCCTAGCAGACAGCCTAGAGGCCCAATGCATGCCGAGTACCCTTCCGGTGCCCGATGATCATCTAGAGAAGGTAGAATCCGAGGTGGAGCGAATCCTGTCGATCCCTCCAGTAGAGTCACTCCCCCCGTTACACTGGATGAGGTGCGAACACTCATCAAAGGAACCCCCAACCGAAAGGCACCCGGTGCCGACGGTATCTCTAACAGACTCCTTAAGAGTCTGCCAGAAACCATTCTGCTACTTCTAGTAGCGATCTTCAATGCGGCAATTACCAATGCCATCTTTCCAGATGCTTGGAAAGAAGCCGATGTCGTAGGCTTTCCCAAACCTGGGAAAGATAAGTCCCTTCCCACCAGTTTTCGCCCCATCAGTCTCCTCAGCTCGCTGGGGAAGCTGTATGAGAAGCTAATACTCGCACGCCTGAAAGACTGGCTACAGTCCAAAGGCATCCTGATCGATGAGCAGTTCGGCTTTAGAGCCAAGCACTCAGCTGTTCATCAAGTACATCGTGTAGTAGAACACGTCCTCAACGCCCGACACCTGAAATCCAACGGGGTCACATGTGCCCTGTTTCTCGACGTAGCGAAGGCCTTTGACAAAGTCTGGCACAGCGGCTTGATTTTCAAACTGCACAAGATGGGAGTGCCAGACAGGCTCGTGCACATCATACGAGCCTTCTTGTCCAATAGGTCATATCGCTATCGCGTCAATGGAGTGCGTTCCAGCGCACGACCGATTAGAGCCGGCGTCCCTCAAGGCGCTGTCCTCTCCCCCACCCTCTTCTCGTTGTACACCAACGACATCCCGCGTCAGCCCCGAGTGCAAATCGCCCTCTTTGCTGATGATACAGCCCTATATGTGGACAGCACGTCGGCCGCCTGTGCAGCCAACAGGCTTCAACGGGCGGTGGACGAGCTGGCCTACTGGTTCAGAAAATGGCGCATCGAAGTCAACCCAGATAAAAGCGCCGCCGTGCTTTTCACGGCCAAAAGAAAACCATCCCTTCCCGCCTCTATTCAGCTGTTTGGCACGCCCGTCCCCTGGACGAACGAAGCCAAATACCTAGGCGTGACACTAGATTCCAAGTTGAGTTTCGCATCTCATCTTAAGCGCGTCCGAGGCCTGGCCAATTTTATACTGGGACGCCTCCATCCCTTTATTAACAAGCGCAGCCAATTGTCGCTTAACGCAAAGCTGACGCTCTATAAAGCATGTATAAGACCGGTGATGACGTACGCTAGTGTCGTCTTCGCCCACGCCCTTCCTTCATTACTTCACCCCCTTCAGGTGGTGCAAAATAAATTTCTGCGACGGGCCACGGGCGCCCCGTGGTACGTGCGCAACGTGGATCTACACCGCGACCTCAAAATACCCACTATAAGGCAATTTATGAAGCAAGCGTCTCGACGCTACTTTGCCTCAGCCGAGTCCCATTCAAATCCGCTCATAGTAAGAGCGGTCAAATACAAACCCCCCATAGAGAACGTCGCTCCAAAACGTCGTCGCCCGAGGCACGCACTCTTGGACCCCGATGATCCAACTACGACGGCAAACGCGTCTCCCTCCCTACCTACCGCGGAACCCTCGACAAGAGCCCCTACAAACACACCCACACATCGCACACACCGCCCCCGCCGGCGGGGGCGAAGAACCCTCGCGACACACGGTCCGCGCGCGATCAGGTTTGCGCCCGAGCGCATAACAACCGCGTCGCAATCTCACCCACCCAGACGTACCGACCCTTCGCCGTCCCTCGACGGGGGTCGAAGTGCGGTGGCCTAAGCCGAGGCCGAGCCACTCTGGCGCCCTTAGGCGCACACACACACCGCAGTCCATAAGAAAGAGTCGACACCTCTGTCGCTCCGCTCTCGCGGGCTTGGAGTGCCATCAGCACTCGCCCCTGCATTCGCGTCCGGTGAAGCTGTAAAGGCCACACACGGCCAACAGCAAACACATTCAGAAAAAAAAAAAAAAAAAAAAAAGTGCGATCACAGATTCGGATTCATCATTCAAGGCATTCCTGTCATTCCATAGCTACGGGGAGGTGATAATCTTCCCTTGGGGATACGCCGGTGACCCTTGTCCTGATTATGTTGATCTGCTTGAAGGCGGTACAGCTATGGCGAAGGTTAAAATTAGTGACACTAAGTTCCACCAACAAAAGTATTGCTCTCCAAATAACTGTCGGTAATAGATATGAACCAACGCTATAGATATCGCAAAATACTATAACTCATAGCATCTATTATGCTTTATCGTTCCTGAGATCTTGTTTATTGGTGGGAATGTTATACCTTTTGTATCAAATATCGCGTTATCTTGCTGCTTAATACTTCGGACATAAAACGCATACATAATTAAAGATTGTGTCCCATAAAAAAACCGACTTGAAATGTAACAAAGCCAGTTATTTTGGTCTAAAAACTAAATTACTGAAACGATTTTGATAAAATGTCTACGGAGCCAATCTGTGAGTATATCCTTTTGGATAAAATTTTGTGTGTGTATGCAGGTATGCACGTACGTGCCTTTTTGCATGAATGTGAGTGTTTGTCAAATATGACGCTTTTTTTCGTGATGACCTATTTATTACATATTCATTGTACATATAGCATGTACATATTTCCTTAATCAAACGTTATTGTCCTGCAGGCCATCTACCAAACTAACGGTCATACTTACAAAGTTGGTAGCACCAAAGACCTCATGTACTTTGCAGCCGGCACTAGCACAGACTGGAGTTACGCTGTTGCCAATATACCATACTCTTATATGATCGAACTGAGGGGGAAAACACACAGGTTTCTGTTGCCCAAAGAAGAAATAATCTCCACTTCTGTTGAAGTCCTCAACGGCGTTTTAAGTCTAATGGACTTTATTGATAAGAAATGCAGAAGTTCACAATCCTGTGTATGCCCGAAGTGATGTTACTTAATTTATTCATAAAATAATTTAGTTTTGGAGCATTCTTGTCGACAATTATTGTAAACCAAGTAAGCCATGAGCTTGCTTGGTACATAATAACAAACTAACCTTGCCAAACTAAATTGTATGAAAAATAAAAGTGACGCATTAAATTAATAAAATTATTAAAAATAGTAAATACTTATTATACGTCGTAAATTTACTTTAATAAAAAATATTTGTTTGAATATTTCTCTTATAATTTAACGATCCAATTTCTGGTTATGTGTAATTTAAATTTTATTTATATTTTATGTATAATATTCTTTTGTATTTAAATGACGAAATACTGTGGCAGTACAATTAATCATGTCTGTTATTATACATAAATCGTCGTAAAGCCCCTAATATAATTGTAAATTTGTTTTATATAAATCCGAATTATATTCTAATGTGTCGTTTTATTCATAGTTTATAAAAAAAAATAATCTTTCTGCCTACCCCATTAGGTGATAGACGTGATGTATATGTATCAATTATATGCATAAAAATATACCTCAAGGAGCACTGTGAGTATATTAAAGTTATACTATATACTTATAGATTAAAGTAAAGAATTTATTAAATAAACTTTTTAATAAAAATGATAATCCGATTAGGATAATATCGATAAGAATTCTTTGAAAACGAAGTTTATCAGATAATAAATAAGTAGACAGTAATATACAGAAATATACTTGTTAGCAAAAACCGCTCATTAAGGATAAGTGGAAATATATGAGCAAACGCACTATAGGACGACCTCCACTAGATGAAGTAACAACCTCAAATGCTTTGCAGTAAGTCAGCACATGTGGGTGGTTCAGAATCGTAATTTATGGCAGTCTATGGAGGAGACCTATATTTAGTAATGGGCAGATAATGGTTGGATAAGTGAAAATTAATTTACATTCATCTCTATCATAATTTGGAATAAAATTCTATTTTTACCAACGTTCCCCGCGTTAGTAGGGATAAGTGACAGTGGCCAACATATCGTTGAACATACGTCTATACGATGAACAAAATATAATATTTGGGTGTAAGAAAAAATTTAATTAACACATTAAATTTGACCAGGATTTCTCTGATCATAAACCGCATGTAGACATCAAAGCAACATGTAGACGCAAAAGCTAAAAGTTACATTAAAATATTTTTCGGATTCATGCCAAATTGGCTGCTCTTGTGGTTCTTATTATAAAATGGATACAATCCAAAAGTTTTTGTCGCGCCAAACTACTCCTATAATTATTCAGATGATATGATTTTCCTATCCCCTATGATATCATAACAATACAAGTAGATTTTGTTATATAAAAAAACGATATACTTCAACCATTTTTGATGAAATTTCTATGAAACCTTTCAGATACAAAAATAATTTTACAAATAAAAATCTCTAAATGTCCTGAAATAACAAGCAAAAAAAAATTTATTAATAACCTTCTGCTTTTTTTGAATTCAGTTGAGAATCATGTGATGCCATGATGTACAACCATAAACTATTAAATGCCCTAATATGTTTATATAGTACATTTTCTATAGTGCTAAAAACGAAAAGGATAGTGAAAAATACATTTAAATAAAAAAATCGATAACTTTATTTACAGATTTTGCATTATCTTATAATACAGTCAACAATTTCTTTAAACATTACCATTTGAGATTCACATTCATTTAACTAACGTAAAAACACCTATCGACAATAAACGCTATGTTATCGAATTCGTTTTTGACATAAAACGTGGACCACACAACAATCGTACTAGCAATCCAACATTAAAATGATCGATGGACGCATTAACATCTATTAACATCTTTCAGAGCGGGCAACTTCAGAGACAATTCGGTACGTCAAAGTTGGATATTTTTTTAAACGGTATTAAAAGCCGCACTGGCCAAGTTTTATACGACACTAACACTAACTCGTCCATTTTCACAAACGTGTCCATTTCACACAATCGGACGGTAAACAAGCGAAACACCAAAAAATGTGTCCTTGCCACAATTCAGATCTGCACAAACGATGGTTAAATTTATTCGTGGACAAAATTTCCTTTTGTGGAAGCCGTGTAGTTGCACAACTGAGAATTATTTCCTGTCGAACTTAGAGACCTGAGCTTACAAAGCATACATAAAAAGAATTTTTCCCGTAGAGTAAATGTCATTCTGATATACTCTCTGAATATTACTCATCTGCACATATTACTTGTAAAGACTCGTAATAGCCGACAAATATCTATTTAAATTCGATTAATAAGGACGCCAAACATCCACTGGTCGTCTATCTGAGGTAATAAGAGATTTACTGCGAGTCCTAACTCCTTGATCGGTCCATTCTGGAGACGCCGGTCTTTTCTTTCCTGTGCCTGAGGGCGTTGACCCTTCCTCCTCTCTGTCAGGGCTCGAATTGGAATCTTCTTGTGGCGCAGGTGGTCTCAACCACCAATCATATCCGCCATAAAGCTGAGAATAGAGCCACGCTGGAGGTGTTGGAAGTAGTGGTGAATTAAGAAATAGTTGTGCTGCTAAAGCGCTATGGAAGAGACTGGATGGCGCTGGCAGCGGTTGCAGTGGTTTTCTGGTTCGAGTTACGGAGGTGAAGGCTCCTGGACGGTCGTCGGGTGGTGGGCTGCTCGAAGCGGTAACAGATATGTCGTCGTCTTGCGGTGAACTCGGACGGGAGTTCACAGGACTCGTTGTGCTGTGTGCGAGCATTGTTATTGGATTTTCTGACGTTGTATCTGTAATTATTGTATCATTTAATGATAAGATAAATCTTATAAAGCTATTATTAAATATAAATATTATTAACATTATTTCTATCAATATATTAAAAAAAAGTGATGAGAACAAAATGCCAATGTGTAAAAAGTTTATGGGTGTCACAGTATATTCTGTGAAATCCATGGTACTGTTCGTGTCTATAAGCAACATTTACTATTTCATACCAGATGGGCCGTCAGCTTATTTGTCATTTATAGATAACATAAAAATACTTAAATAATTTAAAAGGCATTCAAACCTGTATCGATAGGTGGTGGTGGAACGTGTTGTGACTGCGTGTGCGTAGGCGGAAGAACATGCGGCGTGAAGTGCGCATGCGTGGGTAGCAGTGGCGGGGGATAATGCCGAGCTAACGCACCCCATTCACCACCCGGCAAGCCGGCCAACTGATGTGCTATACCTGCAACAATAATAAATATTATTAGTAAAAGTAATGTTATCTGTTGTATTAACATTTACATACTATGTTTTTGCCTACTACTTCATATACGTGGATTCCAGAAGTAAAAATACTAATGAAAAGTACCACTTTTAAACAACATATTAAAATAAAATATACACCAAATTTGAAGTTAAGTCTTCAGGAATAAAACTATGAAAACCACATTCAATTTGATGCAATTGTTTTTACGTGAGGCCGGAACAAAATAAAGACGCAACAAACGGACAACATTTCTAAATTGTTGTTTTAGCTTCTCTTGCTCTTATTAAGACCCTGACATCAAGTTTTCATAAATATCTTCCATGAACAGACATCGTCATTATTTCATCAGTTACTAAAATTAGGGATACAGTAAACAATTGGATGAATTAATTTTTCAAAGGGAAAATTATCATAAGCAATCTCTTCTAGATAATCTTTAAGGTAGAGAACATTGAGAAAAAAAAAATGATAATCATCATGAATTGAAATTATTTAAATATTATCATTACGTATATTTTAGTGTTCTAAATATCTAGTTTGAGGCCATTTTTTATTCAGAAGGTTGCAGGTTATATTGTCTTCAAAGCAAATTGGTAACAGAGATTTTACATACGCATTACTAACATTTCTATACATTTAAAGTATATGGAAACATAACAAAAAGACAATCAATCTGAATGAAGTCAGTAATTAATATATAACATTATAATAATACTCGACTTCATTTGACTCGATAGAGTAATTTTATTTTTATAAAAAAACACAACCTGTTTTCTTGTTGATTATACCTACTTTTTTCAACATTAATACATGTAAAAATATTTATTATATTTAATAATAATATAATAGAAATAGCTACAACGGTTACGATTACCCATCTAATGTTTTTCTCGATCTCCAAAATTCATATTACCAATTGTATGTAAAAATTGTATTTGAGGCATTTTATTTTAACACATATATTTTAATAATGTGGTAAAGGATATAGGTATCTCTAGGTAATACTTAGCTCTAATAAATCCAACCTCCAATCCCTTTACTAAGACGGCAAACACTAACCTACTATGAAGTACTATCAAAACTCAATCAACAAAACAATGGCGTCAGATTTATCGTGAACGCTCCACTAACGCTAACTGGATGCTTAACGCAGTCATCAGAATATTTAAATAATGAGTGAGACGATTCACCCCGGCCGCCCCCACAAAGCTTGTTTCAATTCGCGCCTTATCTCCCGCTTGGCACTCCTCAATAGATGCCTACTAACACCTCAGTTGACAACTTTGAGATGTTTGAGATCAACTCAGTCAAAATAGAAGCTAACAATGTTATTGAATTAGACATTAAAGTGTCTCGAACAGTTACGATAGCCTAAATCAAAATATTAAAACACTTTCGTTTTGAATATTCTGTCTTTAAGCCACATAAAAACAATCAGTACTTTTCATTATTTATATTATTCCAATTCTCCTACGTGATTTAAATACTCATACATTATAAGATAATAAATGTAAATACCTATATTTATTTTTATGCAACTTAGAATGGCAAATAAGCTAACGACCCACCTGATGGAATATGAAAACCGGCGCCTATAGACATGAGCAGTACTATGGACTTAATAGAGTATACTGTTTCGCCCATGATACCCCCTATGCATTGACATTCCTGAGGATTAAGGTGTGATACTTCTGTATCCTGTAAATTCACTGCCATATCCCACCCTTCAAACCAAAACACAGCCATGCAAACACAACTGCTTCACGGTTGAAACACGAATGGAATAGAAGTACCCAAGCAAACGACTTTTGTATAAATTTTCCCCCTGATAACTAAATGAATTTAATGACTAACCTAGAATATTTAGACCCGAGCTAAATATAAAAAATCATTCTGTAAATTAGCACGACAAAAAGTCAAACCCGAGATTGGGTTCGGTATTTGAATGCAAAGCAACGCCCCCAGGACTACACTACGGGTCTTAATTGAGTTGTAAATGATATTTTCAAACCCCCGAGGCTAAGGAAAAGTATTACAAATTGAAGTCCTTTTTTTTTCAATGTTTTGGCATTTTAGCTTCTAAAGTTCTAATGTACAGTCAAAAGATAATGAACTGACATTGGTTTTTTTCTTGTCAGATTTGAAAGTAAAACCAGCTTTTTATAATTGGACCGTTTATTTTGAAAGTGGTGTAAGTAAATTTTTAAGAAAAATGAACTATCACGTAATTCATGCTTAATTTAATGTAATTTTTTTTTATATATAACTAGTGTTTAATTTCTCAAAAAAATCCCATGTTTTGTACAACTTAAAATCGGTCGGTAAATGAAATTGTATAATCATTGATTATGAAAGTGGCGTAAGTCCAATTGACAGAGGTAGGTGGCATAGCAGATGGATGCCGATCAGTGTTTTGTTATTTTTCATTTATTTTATACTAGCTCTGTCCCGCGGTTTTACCCGCGGACGATTTGCATTTGAATTTCATTTCAACAAAAAATCTCCAAAATGCAATTAAAAAACAGATAAAAAAAAATACTAATGGGGAACAGGACAATTGGTTGCAAATATGTTGGTCGAGGTTCCTCAAAATTGCACCATATACCATTTTTATAAAACAACGATGACGGACACAGAATTTAAAATTATCAATTTATTACCTCTACGTCCTGGAAGACCGTTAAAATTTGAAAAAATCGCCCTGAAGCCTTTGTACCAAAATGACCTATTACGTACGAAAAATATAAAGACATGAACCAGCTACTACCCTATATACCTCCGGTGCATCATGCATATTTTGAAACACTACCACATATATATATATATATATATATATATATATATATATATATATATATATATATATATATATATATATATATATTATTATTATTACATATATTAATTAATATATATTGCAATACAAAAACTAATAAAAATATTTTTTATTATATCTCTTAGAAAAATTTTGATCACAAAAGGAATGTTTATCATAAAAGTCCAACAATGCACTAACAACCTCCCTTATGTCACCAGTGTTCATAAGCCACGGTAGCTGCCTCATCAGATTATATGATAGAAACATGCACGGTTAAACAATAAAAATAATGTATTACAATTCCTTTCGCAATATATATATAGGAAATGTGTTTTGGTGTCATAATTTCCAGTTGACATTTTTAAGCGCATAAATTAACAAAGTTTGCCGGCGCGACCCCGTATATTCAGCTTAACCCTTTAGCACCCACCTTGGGTAATTCCCTCCCCGAACCAGCCCAACCCTTTCAGCAATAGAATAAATTACAGGCCGTTTTATGTCGCAGATACCGTCGCTACGAAAATGTTAAACACATTATTTTGAATCCAACCGCTTAGCCTTTATAGGTGTAGTGCTTTATGGCTTCACTGCAATTAGAGAATAGCAGCTTTTTAGGATTAAGCCTGCTTTAATCTCGACTCCAAGCGGCTCACGCTTTACGATAATGATTTAAGAATTGAATTCGCGATGAACGAGTTGAGATTTTACTGTTACAAGACATTTCAGCTGGTTAGCGCTTTATCACTTTATTTTTTAATTCATAATGATAAATTCAAACTTATTACTTAAAGAAACAGCGGAGTTTCTTAATTGTTCTTGACTAAAAATAAACAAATAAAATAAATGTACACATTAACAGGATTTTTTTACATTTGAAACTAACTAATGCTCTAAATTGACAAATACGATTCTTGCATAATAAGATTTAATCAAATCTTAACATAATTGGAATGTAAGGAACACCAATACAAGATAAATAGCAGAGTAACTGTTTTAATTTATAAAATATGATTCAAAATTAACATTGATAAATAAAAAATACAGTCTAAGTGAAAACTTCCTTTTTTAGAATTGCTATAATCTAATTTTACTTAATTATAACTGAGATGAAATTAAGTTATATAATTCCTTATCGTACAATAGTATGATTACCTAGGTCAATTTCATCGGTTTATCAATGCCATAAAAAATGTAAAAGTATTCATTTTGTATTCTACGTTGAAAGTTGCAAAAGAAAGGGCAACTCCGGACGATTTGCATTCGTTAAAAACGTCGGAATTCTTTGTGTGCACGATCTGTAAGCACACCAACAATCTTGAGACTTTTTTTATATTGACAAACATAATATAAATCTTCAATTATAAATGCGAAAGTTTGTAAGGAAGAATGGAAATTGGATACACAGATAGGTTATATCCTAACTTAGAATTTAGAATAGATACTTTACATATCAAAAGGCAAGCAGTTAATATGCATATATATTTAACGGGTTAAATTTAACGGTAATATAAATAATAATAGAAACTCATATAAATCACGCCCTCACATAATCGATATACTTTCTAAGATTCATAAATTATCAATTATTTTCAAATATCATCTAAGGAATATAATATAAATTCATCAGTTTCATATATATATATATATATATATATATATATATATATATATATATATATATATATATATATATATATATATATATATATATATATATATATATATATATATATATATATATATATATATATATATATATATATATATATATATATATATATATATTATCATTAGAACTAAGAAAAGTATCAAGATATCTTTCGTTGTACTGTAGCAACATTGGCCGCAGCGGAAGACGCACCAGTTCGCTACATTGCCTCGGACAAAAGGGTTTTTTTTCTTAGCGACTTTGAAAAATCGCATCGCGCCGCGAGAGGGTTGAACCGAAACATTTTAATGCCATTTGCTAGATTGCTTCTTGCATTTTTCCAGCCTCCCGATGTTACATCGCTAATCCGCGAAGACGATTGGGATTACTCGGATAAAAGTATTCCCGTTTTAGTGTGATTCCGACGTTCCAGGATTAAGGCGGAATTTTTTAAGGGCTCGTCTAGACCCTCGGTGGTGATTAAGGAAAGGGTTGGTAAAAGCACTTTGCAGTAATTATTTTACATTTCTTCGAACATCAGTAAGAGGGCCACTTCGACGGGTTCCCCTTTTTCTTTTGTTTTCGATGAATGTTGAACTTTTGTACGCTTTACCTATACATATTATTACATAATACATCCTACTAATATTATGAGTGTAAAATTTGTTGATAATATTTAAACATTTGCAATGCATACATAATACGGTGAACAATACTTCTACTATATATATAGTAGAAATAATGTATGTTCATAGTATACTATTATTCTACATAAGAACTTAGATGTAAGGTGTGCATATGATTATATGCATATATTTTATTAACATGAGCGTCTTTTTTATTACTTGCACTTCTTTCGCTAAATAGCTATCGTCTTTTTTCCTAAAGGTTGTCTGGAAAAGATTGTATTAGCGATAAGACCGTTTTATATACTACTATATGAAATCCACTGCCCCCACCCCCTATATATATATATATATATATATATATATATATATATATATATATATATATATATATATATATATATATATATATATATATAATATATATATATATAATATATATATATAATATATATATATATATATATATATCATTTTCTAAAGATTGTTTTTGTTATAATTTAGGTTTTTAAACTTTATTCCTTTTTTATCTCTTTACCACCAATTACTCACAGACATCAAATTAATTTTTTCTATTAAAAAAGTTTTCACTTAAAGACATTCCTATACTCATTTGTTAAAAGATTAGTTAAGAATAAATTAATCTTTAGTGCTCAAATTACAAAAGCATTAGCTATGAAAATTAAATACCCAAGTCTCTGATATTAAATCAACAAAACAAGCTTTATAAATATGGTGTGTCACTTAGCTATACCTTCTCAAATATTTATCTCGTTGCAAAATAAACAAATGTGTACGTAGATAGTGTTGGTTATAAAGTGTGAACATTTAATTACTTATCTATTTTGGGGAGAAACTTACAACTTAAATTAATTTTCATAAATTCACGCTTCAAGTGGAACTCGAGCTGTTTACTGTCACAAACCATTGAAATTGCTTTTAAGTAGGTATTGTTATTGTTGCTTTGAAACTAAACAAAGTTTCTAAAGTGAATTTTCACTGTAATATAATATGTTACCTACATAATAGTCAGTATCATAAAGATAAAGAAAAATATAAAGAACAACTTATAAAATCATACTTCTTCAGTAAAAGTCACTAATAACATACTAAAAGCTGACGTTTTTTCATAAATACTGGCTTAGTAAACGGATTGTTGTTCAGTCTAAAATATGGTACAACACAATGACAACTGACCGTCATACTAGTGAACGGGTACAGCTTATAGATCTTGCTACTTTATTACTTATCAGTATAGTTGTGTACAACACGATTACCAATCCAATTTATTAATTTCAAAAGTATCTTACATACCTTTAAATCTTTTAATAACCAAATCATATTCACTATTAAAAAAAAATTACCTTTACAAAGTTAAATTAAGGAGATTAGCTAAGGATTTAGAGTATTATTATTAGTATTTAGAATATTTACAACGGATATTTTTATCATTACCTCGCTTACTTTAATAATAAGTATTACAATCTAAGGTAATACAAGTATGACGAATGTTATGGTAACCACACGATAGGTAAACAAATGGTTCAATACACAAACTTGTGGGTATGTATGTATAGTTCAGTGAGGACTATGACGTCACAGAAGGAGTTAGCAAGACTGATGCCCTCCGTACATCATAAGGTTAATAAGAGGGCTTGGGAACTAACGACGCCGCTTTGTCAACGCGCCTTAACCCGCCGCCGCCATCTTGCGCGCCATGTTGGATTTCAATCTGCTTAACGCTTAATGAATTTGCGTCTATTGATTTTGTTTAACCCCTTTTTGTTTTGCTTAATTAACCTTTCGATGTAGAAAAGTAGCTGTGACAAGAGGCAGTTGACAGTTACAAGTTTTGGTGTCTTAACAATAATATAGGTAGGTACAATAAACAAATATTGTTAACATTTATTTTTAGTATATTTATTTAAAACAATATGATTTATAAAATAACTTTACCCTTGGGCACCACACAGGTTTCCATATGGGTTGAACCTACATCTAAGGCAACATGTTTAAATAATTATGAACAGACTATCTGTGAAAATAACTATCAGGGTACAGAGGAATAACACCTGAGTCCTCAGGAATGGCAACGCATGGGGGGTATCATGGGTGAAACAGTATACTCTGTTATGTTCATGGTACTGCTCAAGGCGACAGTTATCACTTTTCATCAGATGGGTCGTCAGCTTGTTTGCCATTCTAAGTTGCATAAAAAAATTGTATATGTAAGCAATACATACTCATATAATGTGTTTATGTAAGTATATTTATATAAACATGATTTATAGGAATTTCCCATTGTATATTATATAATTTGTGAGTGTGTAACTATTCACCCACAACAAGTTTCAATATTTTTCACGGCATAATTACATTTCTGTTGTTTCAAAGGTTGACTAGGAGAGAATACTATATAATATTAAGTCCGCCTTTTGTACCAAACTTCTTTTTGTAATGTAGTCAATAACAGCCAAGGATATCAAAATATACACAAAATACGTTAAATATATTCACATTCTTGTCATTAAAAATCCATTCATAGTTATTAACTCACTCAGTTGTTTACTACCCAATTCACAATATTTAGGATGAGAGTTTAATTCTTATGAATGAATGAGTATGAATGAGTATACTTTATTTGCATTATACAATATAGGAAATAAGCAAGGCAATTTACAAACACAACGATATAATTGTATAATTACAGTAAAACGGTCTTCAAAGACAACCTCTTACTAATAAAAACAAAATTGTACTACAAACACTCACTAGTAATAATAAGTCATAATCTTCATCATCATATCAGCTGTTAATTGTTTACTAGGCCTCCATCTTGGGGTGTTTTGGCCAATAGTTACAATTTAGTCTTTAGTGATATTTAAAATGGGATACTGCTGCCCATCCCTCGACCGTTAAATTCCTTTAGTTGCCTCTTACGACACCCACAGAAAAGGAAGAGGTGGCCCATTCTATGCCGAGGCCACACGACACATAATGTAAGTAATAATAAATACAGGTAACAAATTCAATTAATACACTGCGTTTCTGAGATAAATATGGTAATTGGGGGGAAAGGGATTGTTAGTAATGGAGACTGAGAATCCTATTGCTAGCAATATACCCAACCAAATCGACCTCCTCGCGGTTCCCCCTGGAAACTATCATGGTTAATTCCTGATAAATTCATCATGATGGGCTAACTAGCCTGTTTTCATTCTCATCTATCACCCTTCACTGGTGCTCCGCCAGTGTATCCCGTTAGCGCAGGCGGGGTTACCATACCATTTTCAACCACCAAAAAAAATGGTATTTATGATACTAAAATAGACGTCAAATTTCCAGATCACATAATAATATTAATGTCAGTTTGATACTCTCTATAAAATAATGATAGACTGAATATAAAATGTCCTTTTAAACTCACAATTATTAGTATATTAAACTAGTCTAATTACAGACTTACTAATACGTATTAATATCAAATGGGATGAAGTACATTTATTTACATGAAATTGTATTTGACATTTTTTTTTATAAGAATTGTTAATTTAATAATTTAAGTATTTAAAATTTTGCATGCCTAATTGTGGCGAAATATGTGGACTTAATATTACTTTATCTATCTGTATATTTACCATATTTCTTGCAAATAAACATTCATTCATTCGTAGACGACCATTATTAACTGTTGTCAATAATAAACATGTCACTTAGGTAAGTAAACATGATATAGAGTTATGAAAATGCTCGTCGCGATTAAGAGTTAATCGTGCTCGCGTCATCATTCTAATTCATTTGAGAGCATTTAAAGGCGCTTTAAAAGCGCGAATCACGCCGTACAAAAGGCTATATGAGGTGGGTGGGACATTTAAAATTTACAAATGCGTAATTATGCGCCCGCATTGTCGCGCGGCTGCGGAAGGGTTATGTCGCCCCCTTTCTTCTCCCCTCCCCCACAATCCCGGGCTTCCGGGCCTAATGCTATATTTAATTTTCTCTAAGGCTCCCTCATTAATAATGCGAAGGTTGCGACTTTAAGTAGCGCTAGTACGACGACGTGAGCCTCTCCGATCTCCTCGACACATGGATCCCCGAATAATAATGATAAATTACATTTTTTATAGACGTAACGATTATGGATTGTTTCTTGCTTTATTGTAATTCCGTTTTGGTACGATTGTAAAAAAATTATATAGGCAATGATAGTTACGTTCATATTCAATGATATCATAATTAGAAAGAATCCCAAATATTTCTGAGCCAATATTTATTCGGTAATATTTTAATTTTAACAAAACTAATAAAAAATATAGAAACCACGTGACACTACGCGTTACACGTCGTATAGACTCTGTATGTAGATATAGTAGATAGTTAATAGATAGATACTCTTTATTGTTTCCTCCAAAAGATTACAATAGTAAACTTATTAAAGATACAAACAATTATAAATTTATTATTTAATACGTATATTTTGTCTATATTATATATATGCTAGTATATTAGTAAATATGAGATATAAATATAAATAAAATAAAAATATAATAATCTACCTATCTACTAAAAAAGTAACAACTTAATTTTTGAACCACCTTTATGTTGATTTGTACGGAGAGTAGATTTAAAAATTTAGACTATCCCCTATTATTATTTATCAAAGTAAATCTATCTCAATGTACTCGTAAATTATTTCAAATACTGTTTAATTCATTCTAGAAGTATATGTTTATGTTCATTTATTTAATCGATGCCACATCCAAGTCATTTCTTACGTCAGAACAAAACGAAACTGTACGAGAACGACTCGAAGCGTGAGTGTGGATAATTAATCATGATTTTGCAAGGGTTATTGGTGCGTCGAGAGGGCATCGAAGACAGTTGCCACTCGTCATGCTAACATAGTTCGCGGAATTTACATATTGAAGTACTGCAAAATTGTTTCTCGCGAAAACAAAAGCAATCCAAGTCGAAAGAAGCCTTACGCTAGGCTCAACCGATTATACTCGTAAGGCGTATCATCCTTTAATGAAAATAACTTTACGAAAGGTACGTGTATATTTCGAATTATGAATAACAGTGACTCGTTTCTGAAACAAGTTGGGCAAGCTATACGTTATAAAACTTTTTCTCTTTACTTATAAAGAAATTTTTATAGGTGACATGTTAATGTAAATCCCATTGTACTTTATTCTAAATTAGTTGTATCCCGCGATTTTACTTGCGTGAGTAAATACATAAAGTATCCTATGTGCTAAGTTAGGATATAATCTACCAGTGTACTAAATAACTTCTAAGTAATTTTTGACAGTGGAAGAGAAATATCCATCCACCCATCGTTTTATATTTTGTATGTGATTTTTAGATTGATATAACTTTTTTTATTCATAAACCGATTAAAAATAAAACAAACACTAGATATTAAGTGGAGCAAACCGCAACGCATTAGTGAAAAATGCATTGAAATCGGTTAAGCCGCTTCTGAGATTAGCGTGCACAAATGTACAGACAAAGAGACAAAAATTATAAAATTCATTGTTTTTGGTTCTATTGCGGTCATAATAGCTTTTTTTATACATATTCCATGTACAGACAGTAACTAGTTCCGATTTTATTATATGTATTGATATAAAATAATATGTTCTAAATAACTGCCACTCTTAAAGGACAGACACACTCAACCGAATGTAAAATATTGTCTTGAATCAATGGGCATTCTCAGAAAAAAAGTAAATATTTTTTTTAATTGCTTCTTCTGTAATGAGATATAATAAGTTGCAATAAGATTTGTTATATGGCTAACATTTTAAACAGTTTTAGATATTGTTAAACCGTCTATTGGCGACAGACCTCTATTTTTATTTAAATTTCCCCTTTTTTATTTTAAATTTGTCTATTTTAGATATGTTTTTAACACTCTTTTGTTTTATATATCATTATTAATATAATATTTATATAAGTAATAAGTCTTATATTATTAATTTAGAATAATAAATATATAAAAATATTAATATAATGGCCTACTTATCTAGCAGTTCACAATTAGTACCGTCTTTATAAATTTCAAATCTGTAGCATTAATTGTTGCAAAAAGATAGCACTCTAAGAAATAAACGAAAAAATGGACAGACAGACAAAATCTCGCCTTCAAGGCTTATTTTTACCTTACGGAATCCAAAATGCACAACAATGTGCGACGTTGAGATATTCAATCAAATTGCTTCTCATTATAAGTCCAGCTTAGAGAGTAAAGTAAATTAGCATGCATTAATTCCGGTGTCTTGGCACGACTGTCGCATGTGTCTCGGGTCGCAACAAGAGTGTGTAATTGAGTTACAGCCCTTTGACACCCGCTTTAACGAGGTTTGCGACGGCACTTGCGTAACGATGGCTCACGCTCGTGTCTCACGCCTCACGCCTCACAGTTCGCCTCACTACACTAACGTGGAGACAACAAAGGTGACAAACTAACATATACACCTATTTATATTAAAATATAAAATGCAACCATGTATAATTGGAAAATAATATCAGTTTATCCACAAAGAAGAAGGTAAAATTATAAAATCAATAGCTTGATCTTTTTTAATGATTCCTATTTTAATGAGGCGGAGTCATCATGAGTGTTAATTGTACCCACAGACTAAGATCATGTACACTATCCATCGACAACAATGGAAAATCCCTTTTCTCTGAAAAAGTTTAATAATAAGTCACTATATAAGTTATTTGGATACATTTTTATTCATCTATATTTTTCATGTTACTTCAAAAAGTCAATTTTAATAATTAGTGTCTAGTTTTATTTCATAATAACTAAATCCTACAACTTTCTCACCTTACATTACGATAAAAAATACCTTGTGTTAATCTTACATATGGTTTATCAGTATGCAAAATTGCATTATAATACGTTCAACCACTTGATCACTATATAACAAAAGTCAATGTATAAGAAACATTTTGTATTATGTAATTATAGTTAGGTTAAGCTAAAATAATAACGTTTTTGGAACAGGAAAAGACCTATTATTCTAGCAAAATTTCAAATGGCAGTATATGAAAATCATAGAGTTATTAACTTTCCAGTGAGTAATTTCTTTCCGGTAATTCCTTTGTCTAATTCATCTCTAGGAAAAGATAAGTCACTTGTGAAGATTTTCACAACGCTAAAAAGTTATAGTATCTTGAATTTTGACTGTTACAAAATTGTATTATTTAGCCAACAATAAAATACCGTGGCTATTCAGATTTATCACCATTTAGTATCGTGTTTATTAAGTGAGACTACACAAGTTGGGGTGTCGCGACGGCAACCAGCCGACGCTTAGCGACGCGAGCTCTCGCCCCCTGGCGATATTTTGTACAGGTGCGACCTCCTAACTCAATGACGATGAAAATGATGAGAGACAGATAGGTTTAGATATACAAATATGTATTTATATTGTAAAAGTTATGACTTTCGTATCGCCGTAAAAACGTAGCCGTTTTGTTGAATAAATTTTGCACATGTTTAATTTCAATAATGAATCGATATTAATACATATTAGTTTCATATAAACTTATCTAAAGTACCTTACATATATATAAAAGAAATAAATTAAAAATTCCATATTCAAAATACAAATAAGAAAATTTTGCAAAAAAACCATCAATATTAATATGAAACTACTGTAAGAATTTTATTTAATTATTTTATATATCAATTAACTTAACTTTATGGACACTCACTATTATATATGGGTTCCTTTCATACATGTGCTTATATTACTTGCATACACCCACTCTAACTTGCCTACCTCGCTATGGAATCAAAATTTTTGTTTGTATAAGTAAAATCCGTTATTGGCTGTATTCATAAGAGACTTAGCATGTAAGTTATTTTTTAAGAGCTGTGGATTTTTGTATGAAATAAAATAAAAAAAAATAAAATAAATACTCTCAATTACAAAATTATATAAGAATTTACGATAATATCCCATTAGTATATAATGGGATATTTTTGTAAATTCTGATAGATACACACATACATACATAAATAAAATTTAAGCGAAGCGATCTCCTAAACTTTCTGGAGGGACGAGTACAAATGCATTGCAGAAATTAATAGATGCACGTGTCTCAGAAGAGTTCTTTATGGCAGTTTAAGGGGGAGGCCTATGTTTAGCACTCGACAAATAATGGGTGATATGATAAACGATAATGATCTTCCAAACAAGCTAAGTGATTACAATATACTTACTTTAAGTATCATTTCTATTATATCAACCCTTCGATCAAATTTATTAGAGATACTTATTCGTTTCATAAACTTTCGAATCACACTTTACATTACTGTATAAGGAGTATATAAAATATATTTTCCACAAATATTAAATTCCCGTATTCAGCCTCCGCTGTTTCTTACAGGTGTCAAAAGAGGGTACCGAATAGATAATTAATTGTTTCGCAAAACTTCTCGGCCAAATTAAATCCCTTTTTGAGGCGTCGGACGCGAGTGACAACGGTCGCTGGATCCCTGACAATTTAATATCAGTTGGATAGAAACGTCGGCCCGGCTCAAAGAACAGGGGGAGTGGTGCGACGAAACTAACTTGCTGTTGATGACGTCACGTGTGTACAAAGAGCAACTGCCAACTTGTAGATGAAGGTGACGACATTTTTCCTAGACAATTTCCTTGTATATTTATTGGTTACCGCTCTATATGTTTGTAAGTCACATACTTATTTTTTTAGTCATATAAAAAGCGTTTTGTTCACGTATAGAACAACCGTGATAGTGTAACGGTTTATTATGTCGCCTTAACTTCCGATGCTCGCTTATTTGATTCCCGCACAATACAAAATTTATATTCATATCTTTCCGTATTGATATTAAACAATTTTCTTTATATATAATATATACGTATTTACAAAAAAAAGTATTTAAATATATGATAATTAGTGATGTAATTAATCATATATATATATGTATATATACATTTATATATATATATTGTAATTATTGTATATTAATTAACATTATTATTGATTGTTATATTATGTAGTCATGCATGCCAAAGCGATATCCCTTAAAAGGATACTAATATTTATTAAATTTAAATTATTAATATTTATTTATCGGAAGAATTGATATAACCTCTAATTCAAATAATAATTTCAATTATATATATATCTCTAGTATATCTTTGTTTTGCCGAATTATATAATGCATTTAATCATACTTAAAAATCCTGGAGATGAATACATTACATTCTTTAAGACGTTAATAAGGATTATTTATTTGTTATCAAATCTTATTGATAAGGATATTATTTGAAAAGGATAATATTAAATGTATTGATTAGAATTTTTAACTTTATGAGATTCATGACCACATACACGATTTTTTTAAAATGAAATTTTGAAACTGCATATTGGGTAAGAATCTGAGAATCGGTATATATACATATATATATATATATATATATATATATATATATATATATATATATATATATATATATATATATATATATATATATATATATATATATACATATTTATCCATTTATATATTTTATTATGATTTTTAGCATATGAAAAATACATACAACCTCAAATTTTCACCGTTTTACAATCAACTCCTATTTATTATGATCGCGATTTTTATATGCTGCAATAATATATGGGGTACCGATATTAACCCATGCCTAATATGTAGTAGTTGGGAGGGACAGATTGTTAGTAATGGAGGCAATATAATAATTGTATTACGTATAAATTTTCATGACAGTTCTTAAGGTTCCCCCTGGATAATGTATATGGTAAAACTGCATTTCAATTCTCACGTTTCACTGGTGCCGCCAGTCATAGCTAGTAATAATATAAAAAAAAAAATTTAGTATCACATAAATAATAATATAAAAATATTTTAATTATAATGTATATATATTGTATCAATTTAATCACTTACCTGATAATTTAAAAGGTAGAGACCCCATGAGAGGATCAGGCGCGAACCTCGGCCCGAAGTGGAAGGGATGGAAGCCATGATGGCGTGTCTTTGATCGAGGCTCCCTGGGCCCATCCACAGTCACTTTGATCGCCTTCTGATAAGTCGCCACTTGTGGTGGGGATGTCGCCAACATTATCGTTAGTGTGAACGATTTACCTGTCAACATTTGATTGAAATTAATTAATGGGTATTGTTATGTCTGCCTACCCCATAAATGACACGACGTTAAGATAAATCGGTTTTATTGTACTTTATAGAAAGACGATAGATGAAAGTAGCCTAATCTTTTATTTAAATATTTCAATAAAAGTCATTATTTATATCGTTTAATATAGGTAAAGCGAGCCTGACACGTGCTCAAGTCACAACCGCTCATGATTAAGGGTCTTGAATTGATCTCGAAACTAATCCAACTTTCTCAATCTAATTACATGTAAATTTAACCGGTGGTTTCAAATATAAAGTAAATAATTACATTTATTTATATATTTTTAAACAATAAATGTTAATTTATTTATATATATTTCTACCTAACATAAAAATGTATATACACCCTATCAGACCTCCATAATTTTCCTACCATCACAGTTTATTCTAGTGGAATTCGTCACGATGGGCTAACTAACCTGCTTTCATCGTCACCTATCGTCTCTCACTGGTGCCCCGCCAACGTATACCGATAGCACAGGCAGGACTACCATTTCATTGTCACCCATTAAAAAAAAATATCCCTACTATTACAAATGCAAGTAAATTTGTTTGTTACCTCTTAACGGCTTAATCAATATAAAATTTTGATATACAAGTACTATATGGAATGAAGAAGGACACAGGACAAATTATTTTTATACCTACTTTTTATACCTGTCAATAAACATATCTCGGTCACTCGAACAAAGTCGCGGGTAATAGCTAGTCTAAATATAAATAAATGAATAAAAATAATTTATTTGCATGATTATCATGCATACATACATAATAATACAATACAATAGTGTATTTAACACTAAATGTTTAGAATAATCCGTTTTCAAATACCCCAAAAGTTACAGTTATATACAAGTAGATTGTAGAGAATAAATCCCAACAAAACGTTTCTCAGTCATCCAAAACACGTCTCAAGATCATCTAGCAAAGCGAGAACAGTGGAATGCGGCGGGTATTCGACGAGATATCGCCAAGAGTTATTTCAGTGGTGGCTGATTTGTGGCACGTCACGTCACCGGGAGAGTGCCGCGTGCCTTCACGGACACAACCCTTGCATACAGATTTACGAAATTACTTTTTGGAAATTGAAATCTTTACTATTATTATAAATATGAAAGTTTTTTTTTTTACAGTCAGATTAAATATTGCCATACACAATCAAACACTATGACGATGAAGAGACTAATCTTTATCTCGATCAATCAACATACCAGAGGGAGACTTTGTACAAAAGTCGATTGCTTGGGTACCTCTGTCCCATTCGTGTTTCAACCGTGAAGCAATTGTGTTTGCATGGCTGTGTTTCGGTTTAAAGGGTGAGATATGGCAGTAAATTGACTGGGTACAGAGGAATAACACCTGAGTCCTCAGGAGTGGTAACGCATGGGGGTATCATGGGCGAAACAGTATACTCCGTTATGTCCATGGTACTGCTCATGTCTATAGGCGACGGTTACCACTTTCCATCAGGTGGGCCGTCAGCTTGTTTGCTATTTTAAGTTGTATAAAAAAAAACATACCTCGGGATGATATCGCTAGTAAAAACTATACTATTAATACTATACTAATTCACCAAATTATTATTAATATATCAATTTCACTTTCTCAACTTTGGATTTATTGAATAAAGCAAAAAACATCTAAAATACAAATGTTTCTTACTATAGATAGTAACTTGAGGTAGGCCTCAAAAGACGTTATTCTCTCAATATAGGTACTTTCCTTTTCTTAAAATCCATATTCAAACAATGATTTCGGTGTTTAAGAAGGTTTTATATAAACATTTGTAAAAGTTAAGCTCATTCAAACCAGCCATTAACAGCGTTTGCGTTTACCTTTTAAAACAACATTTTAATAACCAACTTAGATCATTTACTCATAAATTAAAAGCAAAATATCTCATATTTACGTTGCAAATTATAACTGAGTAGAAGAAACGAACCGAGATAACATTCCGGCGTAGCGCACAAAACAAAAGAGAAGCTACCATTCGCAGCGTCTGGCTTGGAGCCAGAAGCCGCGTGGTCCTTCGAGCCATGAAAACTACATAAACACCCACCCCGCGACCCACTCCTCGAACCACCCCGACCCGAAATGAGCGGGCACCCGCTTATTTTCATAAAACCCACATAAACTCGGCGCGAACTTAAGAGAGACCAAGAAATTGTTATTCAGCGGCGAAAATAATTTTCTGTATACCATATAATATAAAAGCTATGTACATCTTTATACTTGTAACACGAATAAAATAGAAAAATAATAAAGTATTTTCCAGATGAAACTCCTCAATTTTTTATATAATCTTTGGTTATAGGTACGTACTTACAAATAAGTACCTAATAATAATAATAATTTCATAGAAGTCTATTTTTATATTCTGTATTTTACTAACGTCTCTATTTGTTATTTCCATATTAGGGTATATATTTTATTCAGAATCTCATACGTTAGAAACGTTAATACATTAATACATTTAAACTTTATTTTAAGACATGGAGATTCTGGAAATCCCTATCTATCACTACCAAAGAAATATTTTGTAACGTTTTTTGTTTGTAAAACTTGATTGAACAGTAAAATCTTAAATTATAAGCTTCAGAGACCTACTGCCTGCTTGCCTGATTGAAATTGTGAAGTATCAAAATTATTATATTTATACATACATATACATATATATATATATATATACATACACACATATACACATATATATATATACACATATATACATACCATACACATACAAATACACATACATGACAAAAAAGAATATACTTTTATCTCACCCTACTGTATTTCGATTTGATATTTTTATTATCATTTTTTATAATAAAATTAGACTACAAATCTTACTAATATAATAAATGTAAAAGTTTGTTTGTTTGTTACCTCTTGGCGATTAACAGCTTAACTCTACACACTACTGCACATATAACTCTACCCACTCTATACACTACACTATGAAATTTGGTATACAGGTACTAAATGTAACTATTTTTATCCCTGTTCGTAAACATATCCCGGTCACTCGAAGTCGCAGGTAAAAGCTATGCTCATATAATGTTAAATAATGTTAAATGACAAAGATTGTCTGTAAGAGACTGCCCTAGCGATAAGACCGCCTTTTGTACCTTTATGTGTATATTTCAATCTGTATTAATGTTATTGTATTTCGCTTTAATTATTCACTTGTCATTGTATATTTTATTTATGGTGCAATAAAAAGTTAAATAAATAAATAAATGATGTGATGAAGATTAATATATTCAACCATATAATTATTATTTATATAGATATATATTAAATAGAGTAGTAACAATACAGATATTACAATTTAACAATTTTAACATCTGTATTGTACCACGACTGTTTGAAAAAAAAACTACAACAAAGATCAACAAATTTATAAGATTTACTTAAAATTGCTTATATGGTATATGTATATCCTCATGTAGAAGAAATCCTCTAGTATTGCAAGCATTTATAACCTATTAATGATTGAATCACTTATCATCAAATAAAGCGAATACTGATAACAGTCTCGTTATAAAAACTTTTTTTTTATAGACAAATTTTAAGAGACAATCCTGCCTACAGTAACCGCCGACAATTAGACTAACTAATTGCCCATTTGCCACCGCAATGCGATACAATATATTCCACTGTGCTAAGTCTTTCTTTGCGTGTAAATAAAAAAAAAACAACAAATTGTCGCTATTATGAAAATAAACGACTGTAAAGGGTCAAAAAAGAAAATAGATTTTTCTGATAATTGAAAAAAATATTAGTAGTATGAGGTCTACTACTATCGACTATCTACTAGTACTCTTTTATTTAAAAAAAATCTATAAATTTTGTTTAATAATAGTTAAATAAAAGTTTTTATATGGGATCATGCATCGGAATTATCGATTCTTTCCAATATTTCTAATTGATTATTTAATAAGTGCTCAAAATAAGTAGAGAAAGGAACCCGAATATCAGATAGTTTTTTGAAAATTAGGCAAAAAATTCCGATTCATCCGATTCCGAGTTCATACTATACAAAAAATAAACGAATTAGACAACAGCCGTAGTAAATTATATACAAAATATAATTTAATAAGGCTTCTAATATCAGATATGAAATAATATGTCAATCAAGAATGTCTGATATTTTTTTTTATGGGTGATAATGGAATGGTAACCCCGCCTGCGCTATCGGTATACGCTGGCGGGGCACCAGTGAGAGATGATAGGTGACGATGAAAGCGGGTCAGTTAGCCCACCATGATGTATTCCACTAGAATTAACCACGATGTTTTCCAGGGGGAACCGCATGGAGGTTGACCTGATAAGGTTAATTGCTAGCAATTGGTTCGTTAGACCCCATTACTAACAATCCCTTTCTCCCCGATGTCTGATATTAGGCACTCGACTGAAAACAGATAATTAAATAATAATAAAACTTTAAAAAGTTTTATTTATAAAACTCATCAAAATTAATATCTAATATTATTTTGTATATTTAAGAAAATTTTACTTTATCTTTTGAACACCCAACATAAATCATTTACTTTTCAACCAGCTTCAAAAAAAGGAAGTTCTCAATTCGATTGTATATTTTTAAGTTTGTTACTTCATAAATCCATCAGTTCTAAACCGATTTGGATTGTTTTTTATCTGTCAATATATACTTGCAGTCTAATTATATATTAATAATAACTGGGTTATTCTGTAGCTAACATAACTGTGTATGAGGTATTGAAATATTCGAAATCCAATTTTCTAAGGCATCCAATATTCGGACCCCTTTCCCTGTGATAAGGTTATAATTATTAATAGAAATAATGAGAGTAAGCCTAATATAAAAAAAATAAGATAACAAATTGTATTTTTCCTTATTAAATCGAATTAACTGTTGTATTATATCAATGTCTAAATCTATTTATTATCACAAAATCATAAAATCATCTCAATTTCTTATCTTTATTCTGGGAAAATATTTGTTTGTATATTTCTTGTCATAACAGGCAAATTCCAATTTTCCATCACTTAAATGTACAATAAAAAATACTCTGCTTTTTTCTTTCACAAAGCAATAATTAGTGGATCGCCAGATCAACTTTTGAACGATTACAGTCAAGAAAAAGGAATATAATTCATAAAAAATCGTAATTCTTATATCATTTGGGTATCCATAAAAAATTTTGCACCCCACACTAACATATTGCTCGCATGCACGTGCGAGTGTGACATACTTCATAAACTGCTGATATTGATCCCGCCGTGAGGGGGCGCCACTGATTGTTCATAAAAATATGCGCCAAATAGCTTGGGGTGTAGAATATGTTTCATTTATATGAGTTGCTATGCGAATATTACTTGTTACAACTTTAACTTCCAATATTACAGCAAATGTAAAAACATGTAAATGTTAATATTTAAATAAAATACACGTCAGTACGAGTACATCAAAAGATACCTTAAACAAATAAATTTTAAATCAAAATATATTTCGATTATAAACCGACTACTCAATTCCATATTATTTTTTGTCGATTTCTATAATTCTTTTTTTATTCAACATTGTTTCCTACCATATAAATTTTATGAAAAGGAATACGAATTCTAATACCTGAATAAGATGATAGATATCTTTAACAATTTACCTGATCGAAAATATACTTATAGTCATTAAATCCCCACGAAATAGAATTGTTCCCAGCAATTTCCTGGGCACGTCAGATTAAAAATCAGCTTTATAACGTCATAAAGTAGGCGGGGGCGTTAAGATAAGAGTACTGCTCTCCGCTCCCGGCTAAATAAAAAATGAGCCACAATCGTAATGGCTGCAAGCTCCTTTGATCTCGGTTTCATGGCTTACTGGGGATTTTGAGCTCAGAGAGCGGCAATTTGGATATAAAATACCTAATGCGGACCGATCCACATTAGGGACATTAGCGGATTGGATCCGTATCTATACCTTATAGATAAGTACGCCCTTAAATTTGAAGTAACACACAAACAACCTTACAGATATGTTTATATCAATTAATATTTTCTGTTAAACATAAAAAGCCACGTAAAAATGCCAACACCAATAAGTTTACCCCCCTAACAATAAAACCTGCCTAATATAAGCGGGACACCGTAAAATCCAAGTTTATTGAAGCGTCTCAAAAGAACAAGAGCAAAGTCAAAAGCGGGCACAATTAAAAACGTCCCAGGGGACGCACCTCAAGCCGAACGGTCAATATTACTCGACGAGACCCTCAATTTTCACCACTCTCCCCAGCGCTAATAACAATAATTAGGAATGAGTGGTTCAATAATTAAAAACGGAAAAGAGAACAGGAAAAAGACGGACCGAGCTATAAAGAAAGTGTTTCTATCTCTCTTACTTAATAAGAGCCGCATGCTTGCGTTTCGTTCGAGCCCTCATCTTAATTTCGCTTATGAATTTTTTGCAGCCGCCTGCAATTTCTTTGTTAAATTAATAAAAATTTAAATGGACGCTCGCTTCTTTTCTGTAGTCATGGTATAAAAAACGATTTTAAAACTGTAGACATATCTTTGAACTCTCATTAAAAATCCAACCCACACTATTGTCTAATTACATACACAAGATCTACATACCCAGATATTTTATTTATTATTACAGATAATAATTATTGAACTATAGCTTAGCTTTTACCTTTTTTTTATATATTAGCTTTTACCCGCGTCTTTGTCCGCGTCACCGCGATATGTATTTTCACTGACCGGGATAAAAATGTATTATTAATCTTTCTCATATAAGTATTATCTTTCTCTCTTTCTCGTATACAAAATTTCATACATTGGTTATGTCGTTAATAAATAAATTTATTTTCACATTTATAACATTAGTAAAGTTTTCTTATAAGATATCAAATCAATTATATTAATTTGAAGATCGAGTTTAATCTGCATCCCTGCCCGTAGTTTTTATAATATTTTTTTATATAAATATTTAAGTTTTTATAAATATTTAAGATAGTAAGTTAAAATGTGTACAGAAAACGTTAATACACTTTACTCATTAAAGTGTTTTATTGAACTAGGTATTATTTTGCGGAAGTCCATATTGCTTGTTACTTGATTAGAATAATTTCGTTTAATTCCGCTACCGTTTAATTGTATATTTATTTTCTTTTATTAAAAAAAAAAAACCAAAAGCTGTAAAATTTCAGTATAAAAACCAGCTGTAAAGACAAAAAGCCAATTACAGGTTTCACAAATAAAAACAAAATTTAACAAAATGCATATGACGTCACTAATACGTAGGTAGGCAGTTATACTGTTAAAGTGTGTCATTATAAATGTAAAAGTAAGTTTATTTATTTCCTTTAATTAATTAAACCATTCAACCAATCGTCATGAATTCGCTGATAAAAACTATAAGAGACCATTGTAGTTTAAAGAAGTTAACAATTTTCAATTTTTATTATAAGTTGTCACCGCTTCACTGTTATTTCTAAAGAAGAGAACGCTATATAGTATTATATATATAAGGAATAATGTAAGTTACTATAATATTGATCACTTGAATATAAGCATAATTTACTTCATTAGCATACCCTATAAGTACTAATTCACATCACACGTCCCAAAATAACCCTCGAAATACCCTATAAGATGTTCTGAAATAACAAGCCTTAAAATCATTAGTTCGTAGGGCAGCTATATGAAAGGGGAAACTCTTCAGTTAATAACGAAAGGTGAGGCGGAGATCTTTTTCGTCGCGGCTTTATACGGAAATATTTTTCCACCTCGGCTGAGGGTAGGTGCGCATTGGGAGGGTGTGCCGACCTATTGTCTTATTTCACCAACATTGTTTGTTTAACTGCCGTGTAGATAAACGACTTTGTTGACAACTGTCTAGTGCTCCGACCTAGAATAGTCTACGGTGCCTGCTTTTTGATGTAAGAACTAATTTAAACACAATAGTAAAGTAGAAATAACAAATATGCACATTAAATTTATTTTTCAGAAAACTTAGTTGTACAACCTCTCTATAATATGCCTACAGATTATTTTTCCATTTTCGTCAGTCTATTTCTTTGACTGGAAATTGCGTAAAAATCACTATCTAATCCTACTCTAATAATAGTCGTACAGATGTATTTCGCTATGTGTATGTTAACAATATGGCATGCTTTAAAATATACATTATAATATATTTATGATTATGTTTACAGCAATAATTCATACCCGTAGATCCGTTTACTTGTCCATTTATATGGAAGTTAAAATCCCAAGGAAAACATGGAATTGTATGACGTCATTTTATCATTAATAATACAATAAAACTCACTCTAAATCACTTTTAATAAATAACGACCTACGTAATACAATTTTATATATTTTACACTTTAAGTTTATAAATAAACAACAAGTGTACAAAAGTTAACATTAAAATAAGTTTAGCTAAATTTAAATGTTTAAATACTAACTTTATATAAAGCATAAACAACTAATAGGACTTATTTTAACTTAGTAAAACTATATTTTTATTTTAAGTTCAGTTAGTTTAAGTTAAGTTTCTGTTAAAGTTAATAGATTTATTATTATTACTTACAGATAATACTGAAATAATTACGTATGTAATAAAAAAAATACTGTTGGTAATTTTGTCAAACTGTCCTAGGTACTATATACCTAATAGAAGTTAAAACATAAAATCAGACAACCAAAAATCAAGGAAATTGTTTTGTATTTCTTCTGATATCAAATGATGAGTTATCTTGTTTGCCAACACTCGTCTTTTAGGAAAAATATTACAAAAAATAATGACGTTAGATCATCATTATTAAATAATATAACATTACATTAAAAGTCTCAAGACAAAATTACTACGAAATAAAACCTTTGACTTGAAAATGTCCGTCATTTTTAAAAAGTGGCTAAAAAGTGCAAAATACAGACCAATTAAAGGAGCACGAGGAAAACGGGAATAAACGAGCATGGGGTGTATTTTTTTCTGTAAGGTGGGGGTCAATCAATCGATTAGCAGATGTCGCTTCTTGACTACTGATGCGGTAAATTGGCCTCTTATTGCATCGTTCGATGGTAAGTACTTGTATAATGAGGTGGCCCAAACGCCTGATTGAATTAAATTTTTATAAATTTTATATTTATTTATATCCCCTTTATATTAGTTAATCTAAAATATTATAGTATGTATACCTTTCTTTGCAATACCTACATCCATTCAAGTAACAAACGTTTCAAACAAAAATCTAAATAAAAAAATTAACATCTGTACAAACTTTCATTGATAATGAAATAGAATGTATTTAACTTATTATAATATTTATTTTTTATTTTAGAAAAAATACATGATGTTACGTGGTCATATTACCTTAGCTAAATTTATGTGTGAACTACTCTATCTGAGATCACAGTGGTCAATGACGATGAATGTTATCTAGCTAAAAACAAGGCAATCTGCTAAAGTTTCGCAAGAGACACACCTACGCCATGTTTATGTCGACATTCAAATAAAGAAGTAATGAATCCGCGCATAATTAATATTCCTGCTGAAAATCAAAGTGATAGGTGTCCGTTCCCCGGCTAGCTGACACAGCGTCCTCTTGCAAAAAGTGGTCGGGTCCCTCATTAAATTTTTCGCTTATTAAAAATTCCCTGCTCCCGTCCCCTTACATCTGATAGGCAACTTTTTATTCCGGAACGAAACAAAAGTTATGTTCGCGGGGCACCGATCTCCCCTTTGTCTTTTAGCTCGATAATTTGAGTGAGATTTTCTCGCAATTTAAGATAAACAAAGAGAGCGCTTACCCTTAATTGGAAAGCAGAGCGTTATTCAGGAAGGAACGTGACAAATAGACACCTCTTAACTTCTTTTCCACTTTCCCGCCGCTTTGGGCTATATTACTTTTTTCGTGTACACGTTAGACTTTTGTTTGTTTAAGTTTATAATGAGCGGTTCTTGTATTTATACGCTCTCATTTAAAATTTTATTTTGGCACATATAAATTAATGGTATTGTCGTACTGAAATCAAAGAGTTCCGTACACGTGATAAAAGTTATGTTAGAAAACACAGTGACGTGACACAGTTGCCTGTCTCCCCTGTGAAAGAACAAGTTTGTATTTCTTACAAGTTGCCACCCGCCACCCGCTTCGTTAGTTCCAAGCATCCCGGCCCCTACACTATTTGAATATGAGATACGAGGCAAGTTTACAGTTCACCGATGCTCTTCCGATGTTTGCGACCCCAAACTTTAAGTTTGTACGTGTTCGCTGTTCATTTGGATCGATCGAAATAGTTAAACAAAACAGAATCTCAAGTTTCAATCCAAGGCACCTTCGCTCTGTAATAGATCAACGGGATCCGGGGGAGTTTATAAATATATCATACTATGCTATCTGATTTATTTACTGATATACATTTCATTAACAATACAACAAATATAATTTTACGAACTTTTACATATAGATACTTAGACAAGCTTCGATATGAACGCTCTTAATATGAAACTCTTTTTAATATAAACCTACGTGGTTTCTGAATGCTAATGTAGCATAATTTCTGTAACTTGTATTTTAATTGATAATAAAATAAAAAAAAAATACATATACGTTTTGGCACAAAGCGTATAAGTTACATAAAAGGATTAAAAGATATGATATCGATTACAAACTACTAGGAGACCTAAAACTTAATTGTGAAGTACTATAAGTGCTAACGGTTTACCGCACCGCTATACCTTTAATGTTTAAGATCTATTTTATACCATGACAGTAACTTTCACGTTGAATTCCCCAATAATTTTTAAAATAATTATAAATAAATAAATAAAAATTAAGACTTGTTTATTGATAAGTGCATCATTTGCAAGCGAATAAAGTGCTAGGTTACTCCTGAAATAAATTGCAATAAATGGATATTGAAATTGAGACTTCGCGCTCTCGAATTGCAGTATTAGCGACATAATAGTTCAATATTGTTATAATAGAGGCAAATTAGTATAACTTGTCAATGCAAACTAAGTAAACCGATCCCAGTTATGACTTAATTCCTAACTCCTGTTCCATGAGTGCAGTATAAAATTGTCATTATATTGGTATTAGATTCAAAAGTAGACCCACATATTTGGATTTTTATATTTATATATTTAAGGAGAGTAAATAAAAATAAAAGTTTGTATAAACCAACGTTTATCAGTCATTTAGTATATATCCATAAAGCAACTAGCGCAATCCAACCAGGATATAGCTTAGTTAATACACTCATAAACTTGGAATTAAATGACAATGTTGCGTTACTATAGCATTACATAGTAACGTATTTAATTAATTAGCAGTAAACCACATTTACTTCCTTACTCATAAAAACAAAAATCTACAAAACTATTTTAGCTGTTACACTGTTTTGTCACATTCTTTTAAATTAGAAATTTAGTACCAAAGGAAGAGAGAAAACAGCGTTCTACTAGTTAATAAAATACAAAAGCTCTAAGGCAATCACCCACTAATCGCGTGTCCACGTAGTAGAAACTTTAGAAGTGCAAATGTCGAGACGCCGCGCATTTACAGGCGGTTGACCGCTTAAGTATTCATATTCCATTACGAAAATTACAACCTGTTATGTCCATGGTACTGCTCATGTCTATAGGCGAGTTACCACTTCTATCAGGTGGACCGTCAGCTTGTTTGCCATTCTAAGTTGCAAAAAAAAAAATTTTATATATATTTATTTTTATATTTACTTTCTTTGGGCGTCTGTTATTCAATTTCTCTTAAAATGTTAAACGGATTTGAATGAAATTTGGTATACTACAGATTAAATTTTAAATTAATACATAAAATATTTTTCTCCCAATTCACGCAGGCAGAACTGTAAAGTACATTTGCCATAATATAGTTCAAATTGTGAATAAATGTGTCATTCACAGGGCCGACATATACTGATCACCAGAAGGATCAGCAAGTTTAACTGAAAGAACCGACCGTATAACTCGAAGATCTGATAAGCTATGAGAAAAAAATTCCTTAGAATTGATCCAATATCTGACATTATTAGCTACACTAGTTACTCCAATTGCCACAGTTTTTTTTTATATTTTATAAATTGGTAAGAAAATCATAATTTTCCTTGTAACGCTTCTAAGGAAAAATATTCAATCGTTCATGAGTAAATACCCTAATTAAAAACACGAGTCCGTAAAGTTAAAGTCACTTTTATAACTTTAAAGACTTTATAATATAGATATAATTTATATAAAGTAGAAAATCCGCAAAATGTGTGCTTTTTTATAAGTATATAAGTTTTCCGAAAAATAAACACATCTTTTGTTTCCTACTTATTTGTCTACGTATCTATGCAACTTGCTGTCAATTTTAATAAATTATCATAAAATTGCCCAAAAGATGTTCCAGAGGAGATGATCAGATAAAAAGTACATAATATCTCACAAAAGATATTTTATAATAATTCAACCGGGAATAGGAATGTTAAATACCCACGAAAAATTACAGGTGTGCAGGGATTTGATATCTTGTGAATAAATAACTAATAAAAAGAAACATATTTTGTTTAAAATTTCATAAATTCGTATATATAATACTGGAAGCATATATGAATGTTTACGATAATGTAGAGATAGGGCCCATAAAAAATCCCCCTCTCCCTTGAGTGAGCTCTCAAAAACAAAGCCCCACTCGCCTTGCCTTCTGAATATTTTAACAGGTCTTCTCTTTGTTAGAATATTAAGTCAATGGAGGTAATTGATCTGTTGAGGCCCAAATATACAAAATCTATGCAATAAATCTTTAAGTAGCTTACCATCGAATATTATGCTCTTGTTTCTCTTACCCTAAAATATAACTACACTGTAATTTAATATTTTACAGGCAGATATACGTATATAAGATATTTTATTAATTTGCAAATGTAAGTAATTTTTACTATAAAAAAAAAAATCAAAAGTTATCATTATTTAAAGTCAACAAAATTATAAAAGTGCTAAACTAGTGCTTTAGTTGTATGCCATATCGTTATATGTTTGTGATATTATAACTCGCACGCGTCACGCCTTTGCTCAAAAATGCCACTTTTTAAGCAAAGATGTAACTTTCTTTAAGCAAAGGTGTAACTTCACTACATCAGTCGCCACTTCTAGATAATCTATAGGTATATAACCTAGTAATCGGGAGGGAAGGGATCGTTAGTAATGCGGGCTACCAGTCCCATTGCTAGCAATATACCCTGTCAGATCGACCACCACGCGGTTCCCCCTAGAAACCATCGTGCTGAGTTCCATGTGTATTCGTCACGATGGGCTGACTGACCTGCCTTTTTTCATTATTCACCTATCACCCCCTCACTGGTGCCCCGCCAGCGTATACCGATAGCGCAGGCGGGGTTACCATTCTATTATTCATCCATTAAAAAAAACCTAGTAATCGTGTTCATTCCATTATTTTAAAATTGTAAATAAAATACATAAAACAACGCGAAAGTCTAAGACTAGTGCCATTTTAGTTTGGCATTACGTTGGCGTAATGAGCAATCTTCCAGACAGTGTGACCAGTAGTAGCAAAATGATATATTGACGAATCGTCATATATAATCGGCTATCGACGTTCATTAGAATATTGGGGTAGTCTGAAATTTTATTTTTAAAACTTCACGATTCACTCACCTCTTCCGCTTCTACCGACGAACCTCAAATCATTGAACTTTGCCACTTGGTTTTTCATGACCGCTGTGCAATTTCTTAATTCCGCGGAACAATTCTCATCATTGCCAGCTCTGACTGTGACTAGCGTGCCGTCCCCAACGTCACCCAGTGCCACCACTTTGAATGCCACAGGCAACGTTTTATTCGAACGCCAGTGTGGTGGGAGTACTGTGCAAACCTAAAAATAAAGTAGTTTATACTCAACTGTAAAAAGTTTTTTTTTTTTTTTTTATTACAACACAGGGGGCAAACGAGCATGCGGCTCACCTGATGGTAAGTGACTACCGCCGCCCATGATCACCCACAACACCAGCGGCATTGCAGGTGTGCTGCCGGCCTTTTAAAAAGGAATATACTCTTTTCTTGAAGGTTATGTTGTCGTATCGGTTCGGAAATACTGCTGCTGGAAGTTGATTCCAAAGAATGGTTGTGCGTGGAAGAAAGTGCCTTGAAAAACGCACGGTGGAAGACCGCCACACGTCCAGATGATTGGGATGAAACTTTAGTTTGTGGCGGGTTGTACGGTGGTGAAAATCAGCAGCAGGTATCAATCCGAACAATTCCTCAGAACACTCCCCATGATAAATTCGGTAGAAGATGCACAGAGATGCAACATCTCTGCGCAGCTTCAGTGGATCAAGTCGGACAGTAAGGCGTTGACTATCGATAATTCGAGCCGCCCGACTTTGAATGCGGTCTAACGGAAGGAGTTGGTACTGTGGCGCTCCTGCCCACAGGTGAGAACAGTATTCCATATGCGGCCTGACTTGGGCTTTATATAATTTCAGGCGGTGTTCTGGCATGAAATATCGTCTCACCCTATTGAGCACTCCTAACTTCTTGGAAGCTATCTTAGCCTTCTCCTCCAGATGACCGCAAAACTGGACGTCGCAAGATATATCAACGCCCAGAATTCCTAGACTCGACTTTTTATCAAGGGAAGTGCCCTGAAAGTGAGGAGATACGACAAACGGCGTCTTTTTTGCGGTAAAGTTCTACAATTTTAAATCTATCTACAAACCTATTGAAAAATAAAATTTATTTAAATTAATAAAATATATTTTAAAATCTGTTTATTCGTTTAAGCTTTATAACCACAGATAAATGGACAGAAAAATTATGAAATTTATTTATATTATTTTTTCTCCCACTACCTACATTGTTGAAAATAAAAGTACATTATACTTTAAATATTTATATATTTTGTCTTTTGCATCACTTAACATTATAATTTACTATATTTCTTTATAAATGGTGTATTATAATATAAATAAACAAGTTAAGCATATGAAAAAAAAAATACTGAATAAAACTAATTTATTTATTTTATAGTAATAACAAACACGAAAACACAAGACATAACATAAATGTATTATAAAAAACAACTGGATTATACTCACAACATGTGGACTTCCAGTCTTAACTAACTCCCCAGGATGATCAGCTAGTAACCCTTCCAGGGTTCTCTCAGCCAGCAGCTCAGCCGTGAGTGGCTGACTTGGCAGACCGCTATAGCTCGACGACGGTGCCTCATGACCTAGCCCGTTAGTCGTCGAACTCACTTCACTCGACAAGTGCATCGTCCAAGTCTACACAGTTTATCATTTAACCGTTACAGTTTCAATAGATGTTAGCACCGTCACATAACTTTTACTACGAGATAACAACTCGTATCGAACTTATTACATGTTTGTAACTTTGTCGATCTTGATTCCAATTGTGATGACATTTTCAATTCAGATCCTGAAAATAAAATAGTTATTATAGGTATAAATTAAAAAAATTACGTAAAGATAAAAACGCATTACATTTGACTAGTGGCGCGAATCGAAATCGAATCCTATGTTTTTTTTATAAAATAAAATATAGCATACTCTTACAAATTAAGATTATTGTCTTTTTATGTGTGTTTTTATGTAAAGTTTATGTGGTTGTCAATAAAGCTCTCTTTATTGTTTATTTCTTTGTTTCATTTTTATATTTATATATTGTGTTTCTCTCATAACACTGGTCAACAAAATTTAATTTTTTTTTGTCACACGAAAACTTATACCAAATTTTAAATATACTATGACCACCAAACAATAACAATAGAAAAAATTGACACATCAGGTTTCTTTGTGATATCAAGACATATATTTTATAAAAAGAACAAAAATCACATAAACACATAAAATCAAAAAACACTTAATTTAAATATTCCTTAATGTACAATAAATAGCTATGATTTTCGTGAATGTTTGGCTTCTGGTAGGTCCCTTTTAAGTCTCCAACAGTAATCTGCTAGCATTCCTGGACTCCTTTTCCCTTGATAGCACTTTTCTATTAAGGAAATGTCCTGAAGAAATCTTTCGCCTTGTTCGTCACGCACAGCACCCAAATTCTCGGGGAAGAAATCCAGATGAGAGTGCAGGATATATATTTTAAAGACATATTACTTCCCAAAGCTTTGTATGAAATTATAAGCTCATTGATTAAGCCTTTGTTATCTTTCGCTTTATGGTTTCCTAGGAAATTTTGGACTACATTCACAAAACATTTCCAGGCGACTTTTTCCAGATCATTCAGCTTTCCTTTAAAGTTTTTATCCTTCATTAGTTCCCGTATTTGTGGACCAAGAAATATTCCCTCTTTAATTTTTACCTCGCTGCGTTTGGGAAATTTCTCTTTCAGGTATAAAAATCCACTGCCATTTTTAGGCACAGCTTTTACAAAAAGAAAATATTAGGCCGAGCTATATATGCAATGGTGTTAAAAGTATGTCGTCAGGGTTTACTAAAGGATCATTTTTAACAATCTTCTGCCCTGGTAAGTGATCCACGCTTGGGCCATACTTTCCTTGTGTAGTGACTTTTTCTGTCTCTGTTGTCCCATTCACAAATTAAACAGCAATATTTTATGTAACCAAGCTATAACTCAACCAAAAGAGCAATGACTTTAAAATCTTCACAAATTTTCCAAATATATTTATTGTATTTAATAAACGAAAATAGTCAATTTGTAAATTTGAGATGTAAAAGTTAATTCTCCACACACATTACAAAAACTGTCCGGGTTATTAGAACACTTTCGCGGCATATTTACAATGTAACAAACGTAATTTCGTTAAATGCAATTATTATACAATCGCCTAAATTAAAATTATTCAAACAAAAACGTAAATGAGGTCAGAAAAGAATATATAGCTGTCACAAAAAAAAACTAGATGTGACTGAAACAAAATAATAGTTTTTTTTTTTTTTTTTAATGAGGGTATATCAAAACAAATAAAAATCATCATAAAGTTCGTGTGACAAAAACAGTGTTTACCAGTGTAATGTTGCTGTATATGTGAAAGAATTTTTAAAACAAATTTAGTGGTTTTTGAGATTATCCATTAAAAACAAATATACAAAAAATGAAAATTTTCCTCTTTATAATATCAGTTTACATTTAAAAACAAAAAAAGATAACGATAATTTTAATAAAGATAATGGTAATTAATGATTTCATTCGTTTAAGAGAAGAGAAAAACTCTATAAGATTTTAGTTAAAAGAAATCTTTTTCTATATATAGTACAAAATTAGCAGGAATCTAATACGCAAATACTAGAAAAATATCATCAACATATTACACACAAAAATCAAGTCAAGTTTAGAAACTTATCCTTTTAGGAGTTGGTTGATAAAGAGTAAAAACCTGCACTAAAATAAAAATCATTTAACGACTGTTTGTTATGATTCCGAAATATTCGAATGCATTTTGGACTTTATTTATATATATTTATTTTTTACATTCGACTTCACTAACGCCTAATACATATTTACGATAGTTATTTTAAATTAAAATAAAATATTTAAAACATTAAAAAATACTTATATAAAATATTTAAAAAATATGTAAAAAAAAATTAAAAAGCTAATAAAGAATTAAATAGAAATGAAAAAATATTTAACAATTTATTTTAGTCTTTATAAATTTTGCATTGTGATGACAACTTTGGAAGCCTTTTTTTCATAAGTTAAAGTACAAATAAAATAATAGTTCGACGAAGTAAAAGTAAGAAGTGCGTCACCCCTGTTGCCAAGCACGGTTGGTTAACCACCGCGGCTCGTTTGTCAGTCGACTGCGACTGGCGCCCTCTTTGATCTCCGCTTTGACAGTGACAATATACACTACATATAAAGGAAGACACTTTGTCTTGGGTCACGAATTATATGTTTAATAGCTGGTATCAAAAAATAATACAAATCTTATATATAAAATTCTCGTGTCACGGTGTTTGTTAACAAACTCCTCCGAAACGACTTCACAGATTTTTATGAAATTTTGTGTGAATATTCGATAGGTCTGAGAATCGGCCAACATCTATTTTTTGTACCCCTCAACCAAAGGGTGACCCACCCCTAAAAAATTTTTTTTTATTTTTTTGACAAAATATTTTATTTTTATTTAAATATGATTTAGCATTGAAAAATACATACAACTTCAAATTTTCACCCTTTTACGATTAACCTCTGTTTTTTAAGCGCGATTTTTATATTCCGCAAAAAGGTTGCAAGATGGCAATCGAATAATTGTAGTAGGATAAATTTTCATGTATAGTTCTCGAAACAACGTATATGGTAAAACAACGTTTACCGAGTCAGCTAGTAATTATATATAAATTTGATTAATAAATAACATCATATAGTAATTAAATCCTCCTTTCACACTAAACCCTTTATTAATAACAATTAAAACCTACAAATCTATTTTAACGCTTACACTCACTTTCAAATTGGGAATTTACCACAAAAAAGGGACAAAACAGTTCAATATCTAAAATAGGTTTATAAAAGGTTTAACGTTTTTATGAATAAGTGAATACCTGTGTTAAAGTTCAATAAATATAATAAATAATAATCCTGTTGTGGTCTCGGCTTATCCTGATGTGATATTAGTACCTATTAGATTGGAGATAATAAGTAAAGATAAAATCTGATTAATTAGACCAAATGTATAAAACTATTATTGAAGATGAAAGATTTGAGCGCTATTATCTATTGTACCTACATTATCATTATGTAACAATATTATGTAGCAACATTAACAAGGTAAGACACAGAATAAACCTATTAATATTAAGAATGCAAAAGTTTATGAGGCTATTTAATTAGATAGACATTCATTAGTCTTTCACGTAAAAACTATTGAACGGTATTTAAATGAAATAAGGTACATGGATACATTATATACTGACTTAGCACATATTTTATTTAATATACTAATTCACGCAGACGAAGCTGAAGGATAAAGCTGGTATTATAAATATAAAAGTGAGTTTATTGTTTCTTTTTAACATCTTGACAACTCGACTTTTTATTTAGAATTTTCGTATACGCATAATATTGTATTGTATTGTAAAATTTTTATTGTACATAATTTATATTGGACACATTAAAAGATTTAATACTTAGTATTTAGTACGAAAAACGGCATAGGCTACTTTTATCCTGGTCAGTCAACGTAATCCGATAATGCTGTCAAATTCGCGGTTAAAAACTAGTTTAGTTAATATATGAGTAAAAAATTATAGGTACCATATACTTAAAAAATATTTCCTTTCATAAGAAAGTAAAAGGAATAAGGAAGTAGTATTTTCCAATAACTTGATATCTTATCCCCTATAATATGTGCACTTAGGATAACTTGAACTTGTGGGGACTGAACCGTAAACAAACCGTTGTACGAAACGATATGTCGATTGGGATGTTAAGTTAATTCGGCAAGGGGTGACTTCAATATTCCGACATACCCTTTACTGGCAACGTGTTCACTTTGATTTCACTCATGAAAGAGATGTCGGCATGTTAGTTGATAAAAAAATAAAAATTTTAGAGATCCGTATAGCACTATTGTTGTACCGATGATGTCTGCCTTGAATCTTTACGCTCTTGCTATATAAAAGTTAAAATGTACATTTAACACTTGTTTAATAAACAAGTGTTAAATGTACATTTAAACATCGTATTACAATAAAGCGTAAATCATGCAAGTCTAAACAAAAGGAAGTCTAAAATATAAAATGTGGTTAATAACATTTTATTTTTTATAATAAATTTTGTTATAACAATCTATCGGTTTTGATACATAAAACTTTATTGTCCGCACTCTAATCGCTAACTATGCAAAACTGAGAATGAAAGTGATGGTTACAAATGGAGACTAATAACCCCATTACTAACTATATACATAGACAGGACGACCTCCAAGCGGTCCCTCTAAGCCATCGTGGTTCTTCATGTATTTATCACAATGGGGCTTGACCTGTTTCATTCTCACCTATTATCACTCACTAATGCCAGTGCGTCAGTGAATACCAATAACGCAGGTGAGATTACCATCCTATTATCATCCATTAGAAAGTCCATTAAAAATTACTCAGCACTAACACGATAACTAAGTGACTTTGTCACATAAGGTCTGTAGTTTTCATTTGTTTTAATTATGGTCAATTTTACTTATCGAACAGATTACTGTTAATAATAGTATCTTAAATGTTGTATATCAATTTCGACAATAAATAAACCGAAAAAATTTGCAAACCTCTATAAGACTATAAAATTCAGTTTGGACAATGCACAATTGCACATGTTTTTGTACGTTTACAAATTCGAGCCCCTAATGCTCATACAAAGGGGGAGTAAAGCATTGTAGAATTTTTTATGATACATTTTCAGAGGTATACAAAACTATTGAATAGCTCAAAAACTAAATGTGTCTTAGCATTAATTTTTATATCATTACTTTGTAAAAAACTGTCATTTCCATATCAAACACAAGTTTCTTTGGGAAATTATGTTTAGTTCTACCTGTATAACTTTTTATTATACCAATAATGATAATTAATAATATTATATAAAAATATTATATTGGAAAATCGTAACCCTATCAATGATACCTACTCACAATTTTTTACGCTACTTAGAATGGCAAACAGTCTGACGACCAACGTGATGGTGAATGGTAACCGTCGCTTGAAGGGGGAAAGGGTTAGTAATGGGATCTAACAGCCCAGTTGTTAGCAATATACCTTGTCAAATCGACCTCACGTGGTTTCCCCTAAAAACTAGAAAACATGATTAGAAATCATAGTAAACAATTCATGAATTCGTCACGATGGGCCATTCCACCATTCACTGGTTCACAGGCGGGGTCTTAATTTTATTTTTACCCATTAGAAAAAACCGTCGCCTATAGTCATAAACAGTAAAATATATTGCCATGTCCATGGTATCCCTCACACGTTGTCATACCTGAAATCATTGCAATTATGATGTTTGATACTAAAACTCTCTTATTTTTAATTATATTTACCGCTAACACCTAAGTAACACATATCTACATAAATATATTATTTTAGTTAGTAAATACCTATTTTTATCTGATATAAATAATGTAGGCGCAATTAGACAAGTTAACAACACTCATTCGGAGATTGCAACGGATTTATCTCATGAATACGATAGCAATAAAATCTTAGCTTAAAAACATACATAAAGGGCAAAGGTCGTAAATAATAAAACATGTACGGTCGTGTAGGGGTGCCTACAAGTGGGTAACGCTCGTTACCCGAGCCTGCACCCTTCCACAAAGGAGCCAAGCAAATAGGGTAAAGTTACATTACACCCACCATTTCTGACTCGCTACCGTTCACATTTGGACGATATTTTTAATGAAATCTTTACGGGTCGATAGATTTTACGTTTTTATTTTATACCATGATGGAAAATAATAAATATTGGTATTTGTTTCCATACAATAACTTAAAATGACAAACTTGGAGTACACCTGACGAAAGAAAATATACATGATAAAAAATGTAATTCGCGGTTTGAGCACCGAACGTTTCACACTAGGCTCCGAGTAGTGATATAATAATTTGCCTGAAGATGCTTCATTTAGAGGTAAAACATTTGGCGCAAAAAATGTATAAAAAAAATAGCAGTCGGTGATTGATGGCTCACATGGAAACTTCTGATAGTATAGTGACAGTCGATCTTCGAGTATTTACAGTCACACACATACTAATGGTAGCAGAATTAAACAAAATAATTTAATTCAAATAACTAACAAAATCGCTATTGGTCATTATTATCATAACTTTGTTTTAATGACCACTGATGATACTCTCATGAATTGTCAATCTTATTTTTCCATACCCAATATTTTCACTGATATTGCACTCTTCAAACTAAAATATAGACTTATGAGTATATTATATTCGCCTGTTGGTAGAATTATAAGTAGAACAAGTGACTTCCTTAAAAGTATTCGTAATATAATATAATATATAATAATATATAATATATAATTTAGAAAAAGTACAAATACTTTGTGAGACTATACACATTAACTTTGAACAGAATTATATACCGATATAGTTTTGGCAATGCAATTCCCCAGGTCACATCTGCTGCAGACCTAAAGTTCCAAGATCCGTCGTCCATTATCAGTCCAATTTTAAAGCGAACGCGAAAGGAATCAATAGCGAGGCGACACAAGGGACACAAATTCCTGAGGGCGGTCCCCAGAGACGGACACGGATAATGATCGTACGACCAGCGACGGATACAAATGGGTTAGCAAATGTAATATCCGACCGTGTCCGAACCCTACGTGGCTGATATTCAAATTCGGTCTAAGACGAGATTCGAACTGATTTCGCAGTCGCTTTACGTACATCGCGGAGACAGAACCTAGAAGATACGCTTTGAAGTCATGTAGCAATCATGTACTAATAGCACTAAAATCTGATATTTAGAAAAAATATGTAAGCGACAAAGAACTAGCAATGGAAATTGGAAATATATAAGATATGGAAATATTCAAGAAAACTTAGAAAACTAGGGCTGTGAAGAGGAGCAAAAACGAATGAAACGAAAAAAAAACAAATTTGTCAATTTTGAACTTAATAGACAATATAAGTGGCCTGCACTCCACATATTGCCCATCCCTTTAGGCTCAGTACTAACAAGTAAAACGTCGTGGAAAACAAGCGCACTCGCATAAAATATTAAAGAGATATCTATTTACAGAGTGTTCAGTGTAATGAGCTTATTTTTAGGACACCTAACAACGGTCATAAGTTTCGATGCGTCTATATAAAGTACTTATATTTATAGTGATATGATTAGTATACCAGTATATTTACCAGAGTATACCAGTAGTATATTTACCAGAGGGAGACTTTGTACAAAAGACGATTGCTTGGGTACCTCTGTCCCATTCGTGTTTCAACCGTGAAGCAGTTGTGTTTGCATGGTTGTGTTTCGGTTTGAAGGGTGGGATATGGCGTGAATTTACTGGGTACAGAGAATAACACCTGAGTCCCCAGGAATGGCAACGCATGGGGGTATTATGGGCGAAACAGTATACTCTGTTATATCCATGGTACTGCTCATGTCCATAAGCGACGGTTACCACTTTCCATCAGGTGGGCCGTCAGCTTGTTTGCCATTCTAAGTTGTATAAAAAAAAATAGTGACATATTAGCATAGATACTACTCTGTCACTAACCAGATATGCTTGTAAGGCTTTATTTCGATTTGATTGGTGAGAAATGTTTATAAAATTACTGCAAACCATAACTTTCTTCTCTTTGGGAAAGATTACGATTGGATACACTATCAGCTCGTTTGATATTACAAGCTTTATAAAAACACTATCCGAAATTAACTTTGCAAGAAGGTGAAGCCTGTAATTATATGCTTGAATATGCTTGAAACTGAATAAAATTTATACCTAAATGGGCAGTCAGAGCCATTATCTATCACGTAACACTTAACTAGTCAGCATTTTGTAGAACGAAGGTTAAATGCTAATGGCACATATTTGGTCAGAAGGTTCATCGTAATGGATTAACTAACAATTGATCATAATGGTTTATGTATATACGTATCAATAGAATCCTGATCCGAAGTTTGGCAAAAATCAACGTCGTACAGCACAATTAAAAGGATAAATCCGAAAACTGTAAATTTATAGTTACATCACAAAAAATCTTTTTCTTATAAAACAGTTTTTAAATTATAATTTGTACGGGACTCTCAGTGTGTGGATCCGACTCGCACTTGGCCAATTTTTATTATTATTGTTGAATTTTATGCTGGATTTTTGTTAATTGAAACGAATTCTTTGTTTAGCCTTATATTATTATATTATTCGTCCAAACAAACAATTAATATAAATCTATCCAAAAATTTAATCAGTTTAAAAAAACTAGACGAAACGAATATATTTTGTAAAATGTACAATACAGAGGGTCGTCCCTTCGCAATATTGGTGACAATAAACAACATCGGGCACAATCAAACAGTTAAATAAGAATGGCGTGGAATGCGTCGTTGGGATGTGACGTCATTTATTAAAAGTCTACACCAGAGCCCTCTGACTATAGCTTTAGAGAAATCTTACCTACAGAATATTTGATGAAATAACACTATTTGTACCTATAATGCATTTAAGCAAAATCAATCAATGATGATTATTTGTATCACTTTTTTTAATCACTTTTTTAAAAAAAGAATAACTACATCCAGATATATACAGCAGTGCAAAAATGTTTATACTCGAGTTATTATTAATCCCTATACCAAACCGTCTGGCCAGTGTAGAAGGCTTATATTATAATGATAAGATCTCTTTCAAGAAGAGTCATTACCCAGAGAGCACTTTTACCTATCTATTAATTTTATTTCTAACGTCGTATAGACATATGTATTTAAATATAAACTATGTATCCTTAATAAAATTATAAATGTGAGTTTGTAAGAGTGTTACCTTATAACAACTTAACCAATCACTATAAAATTTAATATACATGTATTATGTGGGATGAAGAAAGATATAGGCTAATTTTTATCCCACTTACGTAATAAAAATAACTATAATAAATATATAACTATTTTCTCTTATTTATTTATTAACACTTTATTGCACCACTCAAAAAACATGTATTACGTTTATAAAATACAATTTAATTAGTTGAATAAATAAAATTTATTTAACTACTTATTTGTGACACAGGTAAAGATGTGTGTCGCTGACAACTTGATAAAGTGGCATTTTTGATATGGAAATTAAATTACATGCATTTGTTGTGAATGTGGTACGTAATAGAATGAAAATATTCTCACCGTAGCTTCTCAATATATCTTCAAGTGTTTCTTAAAACAGCAATCTCAATAATCTTAATACTGGATACAAATACAAACTTGCTGTTCCGAAATACCGTTTAGAAAAAGTTAATAGTTCTTTTATGGGAATGGACATTAAATATTATAATAAGATATCGAAGGATATTTTGGATCTACCTTTTGATAAACGTATATGTATATTATATATATATATATATATATATATATATATATATATATATATATATATATATATATATATATATATATATATATATATATATATATATAATATAAAGAGTAACTGTAAAATTTCCTATATTCCTTTATGTTCTTTTTATATGTGTATTTTTTGATACTTTTTTCTATTCGTTTTAATATATACATAATTATAGGTGATGTTCGTTTTATTGTTCTCCAATCACAGCATTTAAGTACCTATACGCACAGATATTATATATTATTTTCAGTTTTAAGATAAACTATTGGTGATTAATTCAAAGTGATCTGTAACACAGGTTTATTCTATTTCAGACACCAGTTCTTCACAATATATTAACTTATGTAACCTCCAAAAGTAAATGTATTACAATATAATATATGTACAACTGGTATTGTGAAGAGAATAAACTTTATTATTATTATATTATTATTAAAGTATCGATATCAAAATAGGATACCAATTTCATACATATATGACATGACACCGTAAAAGGTAAGAGCAACCAACAATACCGTAATTAAAAAATGAGAAATCCTTCCTTACTTGAGATTGAGTTTCCCCGCGTATTTTGAGTTAATCTTGAATAATGTATAATCATTATGGCGCTTAAATCAGCTAATAACACGCACGCTCCGTCTAAATATTTAATTCGTTTTACATTTACAACCGCCCACAGTGCTGCCACCTCGTGTTTTTGCTTAATAGACACTGTTTTATTATTTATTTCAAAAATGAAAATATCTTTATTTAAAACTAGCTGCTACCTTCGGTTTTGTATATGTGGTGTCGTTTTTCCTTTACGTTAAAATTTTCAGATATTTTTTCTAAGCGAATGCCTACGTTATAAAATAATGTTCCAAATTTCAGCTTTCTAGGCTTAATATTTTAAGCTGTGCATTGACAACCAGTCAGGAAGGACAATTTTGTAATTATTTAAAATTGGACATTAAAAAATAGTCATTATACACTTACATTATAAAATAAACATTAAAAATTAAAGTTATCCATTATATGTGTTGTGATGTAAGTCAATATCGATATGTACTTATAATTGTTTATCTGCAACAATTTTCATTTTTTTCACCACATTATTACATTTCTGTTTCACCAGAGGTTGACTGGGAGAGAATGCTATATTGTATTAAGTCCGCCTTTTGTACCAGAATTTTTTTGTATTGTGGTCAATAAAAAATAAATAAACTTCAGCATTCTAGACTTAGTAAGTATTAGTAGTCTAGACATGTACAAAATGAGATGGAAAAGGATACTTGTATGTGTGAATGTATTGGGTTGACTGTAAGAAATTTATTTCAGAGATAAATCCACCCTTGATGACAATATTTATATAGTATTTTCTATGTAGTTATATATATATATATATATATATATATATATATATATATATATATATATATATATATATATATATATATATATATATATATATATATATATATATATATATATATATATATATATATATATATATATATATATATTAATCCCAGTCAGTAAACATATTCCAATCACGCGGACGAACTCGCGATTAGTGTAATACAATTTAACACAGTATTCTATTATGTCCATGGTGTTATTCACGTCTACAGATGACAGTTACTACGTTCCATCAGGTGAACTGTCACTTTATCATAACAATTACATAAAAAAATCACAATTTGTGTTGTTCTAATGTACTTAAGTACAATCTATTATAGTTAATTTTCTTAATATGTTTTTTTTTATACTACAAAGATGATAAACGAGCACATAGCCCGTTTAATGATAAACGGTTACTGTAGTCTATGGGCGCCTACAACACTAGGGATATCACGTGTGCGTTACTAACCCTGAAGCAACATTAATATACTGAGAACCCCATACTGTAATCTCTAGGGAAAACCTTAATATATTTTTTTACTAAAATATATTTCTTATGTATATACACGCGACCAATTTCACAGGTAAATTATATCAAATGTTGTTCCTTTAAAAATTTCGAACTTCACACAAGTATGTAGGTATCTATCTAAATGTGCCGAACAATGGCGCGAACTCCGCTCGTACCCCATAGATGTCGATGAGCTATGGCGTTTATTTAGTTCATTCCTCGATAAGCAAAGGAATTATCTCACATACAGGCAACCCCTCCGTCTTTAGAATCGTTAATAAAATCGATGCCTCCCAGCATTATAGTAATTAGAAAGCAGCTAAGTACTTATGCAGGTAAATATATTTCTAGATGTAAATAAAAAAAATTATTATATACTAAACTAGTTTTAACCCACTACTTCATCCGCATGGTTGAGATATATTGATTGACAGAGATGAAAAGTAGCCTATGTCGATCTCTATACCAGATTGTACTTGTATACCGTATTTGACAATTGGTAGAGCCATTAAAGCGGCAAGAGGTAAAGCAAACAAACTTACTTTCACATTGATTATATTAGTAAAGATATAATAAAGTCCTGGACATAATTCACACACTCACACAACGCTCACATAATTAACTAGGCAAGTTACCGAATTTCCTTGCATGTCATGAAGTCGCTTATACAAACTTAGAATATTTAATATTCAGAGAACAATTAGAAGATAAAGTTTGAGCCAACCACATCCTCACTAATGAAAGTTCAAGCCAAATTTTTAATACATTTTTACATTCAATATTTCAATAATTATTTGCAATATATAACGTCGACAGTGCATGTGTGTAAAGGAAACACAATTACAGGTTAAAGCTTTGGTTTCACCAATTAATAAGTATTAGCTGCATCCCGTGGCTTTACCCGTATGAATCAATACATAAAGTACCCTATGTGCTAAAGTAGGATGTACCTTACCCGTGTACCAATATTCATTCAAATGTGTTCAATAATCATCCATTCCTACAAACTTTCGCATTTATAATACTAATAGGATAACAATATGAATCTACATAAAAAAAAAATGTAACTAAATCATGTCTGTACATTGGAGATATTTAAAAATTATTTATATAATATAAAATATCTTATAGAAGCTATAACAATAATTTATAAAAATTTTGTCTATCTATCTGTCTATATGTTTGTTCCAGTAAAAACCATCACCAAATTGCAATGGGATTTAGACAGTCGTATTCCTAAAGGTCTAACTAAAAACCTGATGTGTGTTTTATTGTGATATTTATCTAGAAATTGCGTATTTCATTAATTTCCCTACTACTAAAATTTACGTCTACGAAGTAGTACGCAAAAAGCTGAAAATTAATATTTATGTTTCATTTAAATGAAAGTAAATTAATTCCTATAGCTATAGGGTCACGTTTGCGACATTTAACGCCGAGGGACACGTGTGTAAGGAAGACAATTACAGGTCAAAGTTCGGGCCAGCCACATCCTCACTAATGGGAGTTCGCGCTTACTTTTTAACAACTGCCATTTCCAAGATTAAATTGCAATTCAACGTTATTATGTAGGATTATTCTTATTTCTTTTAGATAGTATCAAATTTTTAGTTATTTCAATTTAAAAAGACGATTGAGTAGTTTCTGCGTATATTTTTCGGTATATTTAAATAGTATTCTTAGGCTCTTATTTTTTATTTTTATTACTTTAGTCGTTTTATTTATCATTATCATAAAATAAATAATTAAAGTATATTTTTCTATATAGTATTTTTTTTAATTAAAAAATAGTAAATATATTTTAAATAAATTTTGTATTGTAATAAATAATATACGTACAGATCTTCATAATTCTAATTTCTAATTATATAAGATTATAATTTTTTTTATATAGAAAATTCACACTATCTCTATGTTTAAAAATAATTACGTTTATATACGTAAGACAATCACTACAAAAGCTCGTATAAATATTTGCTATAGTCGGATCTGATAGCTCATGATGTATGTAAACAAAACCTTTAACCGAACCGTACGAAAACGTAAAGCGGTGCGTAACAAGACGTTTAACCAATGTTATCACAGAGTACAGCGGGCGGGATTATCAGCAAGTTGATCGCGGCGCGGCGTAGTGTACGCCGGGGCTAATGAGCCTGCGGTTTTCAGGAAAACAACGCACAGTGTACGCCGCGCCTCCGCCACACCGCCGCCTCACCCGAACTCAACTTGGCGGACTCGAACAAACTTTCAACTAGGTAATTAATTTTCGACATTCTCACACTACACGATTAATCGTCGCTACCGATTTTAACTCGTCAATCTTTTATTTACTTCATCATAACTCGAAATAAAGTTACCTCGAAATGTTCGTTAAGAAATTTTTCTTGAAAAATCCATTATCCACAAATCACAGAGTTCGCACTAGAATGTATGAAATATACTGAAAGTTTAGTGAGTAACCGCGAGAGGCGCGCGCGTCCGCCACCGAAACGTGGTCGACATTAAAACCTTAGCGGGAAAGAAACGGTCCCCTTATTACGTCTCGAAAGAAATTCACCCGCACACAGCGGCGCGCCGAAAGAAGTCCACCCACACAGCCAAGGGCTGCAACGAAGCGACACGGGGGGAAACGATACCTCTGTGTGAGTGCCAGGGTACAAATAAGTATTAAAAGAGATAGTTAGGTGCGGGACAAGTATGCGAAACGTGTATGCCGCTCCTTCCATATGTCGCCAAACATGGGAAATTCTTAGTTCAAAAGGCCTCAGAGAGGACGCCATCACACATAGTCTGATATTTTCGCTTTGTCCAAGGAAAACATACGGAAATTTATTTTATCGTTTCAATTGATATAATAAAAAAGACAAGTCAAAAGCCCACGTATTCTATAAATAAACAAAAATCGTGAATCCTATTTATACCACGATGCAGTTCGTAATATACTTATGTATAGAATATCTTACTATAAAATTGTATAGATGTTGAATGTACATGGGAGATATTTAAGAAAAATTAATATAATGGATATTATTCAAATCAATAAATGACTAGAAATGCTGTCTGTCTGACTGACTGTATGTTTATTCCAGAGTCACATATAAACTACTGTATGCACTAAAATGGGTATCCAATTAAATATCCTTCGTCCATACAATATGTTTCAAAAAATTAATAAATCCTACATTACAGTTCCTTAGTAAAAGATATTCCAAAAATGTTGATATATGTTTTTTTTTTTTTATACAACTTAGAATGGCAAACAAGCTGACGGCCCACCTGATGGAAAGTGGTAACCGTCGCCTATAGACATGAGCAGTACCATGGACATAATAGAGTATACTGTTTCGCCCATGATACCCCCCATGCGTTGCCATTCCTGAGGACTCAGGTGCTATTCCTCTGTACCCAGTAAATTCACGCCATATTCCACCCTTCAAACCGAAACACAGTTATGCAAACACAACTGCTTCACGGTTGAAACACGAATGGGACAGAGGTACCCAAGCAATCGACTTTTGTACAAAGTCTCCCTCTGGTATGTATGTAGGTAGATATATTTTTTACAAAAGTTACTGTCTACGACAAATACGGACCTCCCATAAAAACTTTCAGCCCATATTTTAGCCCCTTAGAGACATATTTTCCTCAAATTTATCTTAGTTTTATACTAAGCCGAGATCTTAGCGTAAAGGTAGTTAAATAATTTTATAGCAGAAATATAAATAAAAAATTTTTAGTTTCTAAGTTTAGAATTGACAGATTTCCATACAAAGTTTCAACATCCTTTATACCCTGTAAAGATAAGTCGTTGTAAATTTATTCTCATTTATATTTTGTACCTATACAAAATATTATACAAAATAGGTAGATATACGAGTATGTAATTTTTATAAGTTCGATAATGTTGCTGTATTGAAGAGTCAAAACGCAAGGTACTTATTTTTTAGACACCATTTACTGTTTTCATATTTTCCAAGGAACTCTAAAACAATGAGTATGAGGGTCAAAATTATTTATTTTAAATATAAATTTTAAAATTTCAAATGATGTAAATATTTAATATACATCATTCGAAATTTTAACATTTACCAATAGTAAAAATCTAATATATTCATTTTTCAGAACATATTGAGAATACTTGAACTGTGAACGTAATGGGAAAAAAGCCAGACAGTTCATCCACCTGTTTCCAAATAAAAAAAAAGAAAACAATATTAGTTCACCTATTTACTTCCATCAATACTCGTATGAACTAAAGCCGTGTCCTTTTCCATGCTGAATACTTTTATTGTATGACAAGTTGACAGCGCACCTAATAAAAAGTAATAAACATCGCCTATAGATAAGAACAGCATTATTAACGTCTACTAAACGTATGGCATATTTTATATAAAAAACCATAAAAACAAAGTCACTTTCATATTACGAAAAATCAAACTTGATCGTTTTGATTGCGTAAATCCACTTCCGACAGATCCTAGAGAGTTGATAACGTAAACACAAAGTACAGAATATAAAAAAAAATGAGACGATTGAAAATCTTTTTCTCTTAAAAAGGCATTCCGCGAAATCCGAAATCCTTTAGCATACTTAGCAAAAAATTATTAATGATGTTACGTGATTATGAATTAAAGTTTACCAAAATTCTACATAATGTTTTTAAAAATTCCCATAATGAAAGAGTGAAGTTGGTTGAAGCTGCTATATATATTTGTTTAATGTTTAACGTACGTAATGAAAATAATATCATCAGTTGATCTATAGTAACAAATTCATCAAGAAATAACACCAATGGTTTCCATGAGAGATTAACGTACTGCTAACAATGGGGACGCTAGTCCCCGTTACCTACAATCCCTCCCCCACCCCTTTTAAAAATTTGTATGATAATGATTTCAATTTCAATCTGTATATAGAAATAATTTAATATATTTTCTCATCAAATTAACGACTGTGAGGTTTATGTTAGAAATGCAGGTGTAGTTCATTGTATGAGTGGTTTGTTAATAAATTGCTCGAGTTAGCCTTTATAAATAGTACCTACCTCTAAATCAGTGTTGCCAGATTGGCAATAACTTTTTCCCAATTTCAGGTAAAAAAATTTGTGTGTTTGCTAAAATTTGGAGTAGTATAAAATATATAGAATCTCTATAAGAATATTCAGGTATTTTTTTACGTTTTAGATATTTGTAAAATGTAATAGTAGTTGTAATGTAATCTATAGAATATACTAATGGCGGTTCAAAAGTCGATATTGAAAAATTTCTATGTTACCAATCTGTAAGTATATCAGATAACAAAAGAATTTTCCAAATCGGTTTACAACGGAGTTATGAGGTAACAAACATACAAAAAAACCACATTTAGAACCTTATTTTAGAAGTCTTTGAAACTAAACACAAATTAGCAAGACAAGAGTAAAGAAAATCATATCAGTTTCATGAAAAAATATTTAAAATTTAGATACAAATAAAAAATAGCATCTGGCAATAATCTTATAAGTATTTATAAGAATATATTTCTACCAATGAACATATTAGGCAAATTGCCAAATGTAATGTAAGTAATTGAAGACATGAATGGATGAAGATTATATATCGCATTTTTAGATTTTTATACTATTATTGCCGTTTGGTTCCTCCATACAATGAGCCACCAATTTTTTTTTCGTTTGTATTGTAAAAAATAACTAAAGGAATATAATGATCGAAAGATGGGCAACAGCGTCCCTCTTAAAACATCACCGAAGCCTAACTGCGATTGCCAATCTGCCTGCCAAGCGTGGCAACTGTTAGCTAAACCCCCTTTATAAGGTTGGCCTATGTTAAGCAGTGGACAGTTAATATGATGATAGGTGATATGATGATGATGACGATGATGATGATGCATGGAAAGATTTAATGTGCATACTCACAACTATAAGTCATAGTAATTGAGTGTAAGTATAAAATTATATTAGTATACCTATTTTTTTTAATGGATGATAATGGAATGGTAATCTATCCGCGCTATCGATATACACTGGTGGGACACTAGTGAAGGATGATAGGTGAGGATGAAGTAGGTCAGTTAGCCCATCGTGACGAATTCAACAAGAATTGTTGACGATTGTTTCCATAGGGAACCACGTGGAGGTCGACCAAATAAGGCATATTGCTAACAATGGGGCTGTCAAACTCCATTGGTAACAATCCCTTTCCCCCCTAGTATTACCTATTAGCACGTTGTATATCATCCATTCATAGAATAGCGAAAATCCAAAAATGTATGATACTCCCTTCATCCATTGATTTCTTCAATTGTCAGCGTCTCATGAGTTGTTACGTAGATGATAATGAAATATATTTCTAGGTATCTAGATAAATAGATAGATACTCTTTATTTTTTTCCTCCAAAAGATTACAGTAGTAATAGAAACATATTATAAATATAAACAATTACAAGAATCTTTTCTAGATTCAAACTGAGAAAACAATGGGCAGTTACAGAATTGCCAGATGCGATTTTTTTTTTATTTTTACCTAAAATATTTTAATCTAAGTAGAATATATATATGTCCGAATAATCAAAAATTAAACCTGAAACACCATTAATGCAAAGTATTAGCTTCGCATAAACAATAATAACAGCACATAAAAAAAATAACAAAATTAATTAAGTGTGAATAAATATAAATAAAAATTTTATAAATTACAAAGCAATTAATATTTACAATTCAAAATTTACAAATAAAGTATGAATTAACTTACAAATAAAATTTTAATTTTAACAACTTTATATGTAAAAGGTCGATATACAAGTTTCCAGTTTTTCTAATATATGAGTATATTTAAATATATAGATATAGAAAGTTAGAATGAAATAAACCAGCTGTAGTTAATAGATTAGATCAATGGTTATAAGTGGCACCCGTTCACGAGTATGACGGATGAGCCAATCATCTTGTATACATATACGTATACAATCCAGTGCATTACACTGCCGTCAGTCTAGACATTTAAATAAATATTATTTACTCCAACCAGTCGTACTATACCCGTATACTACTTTACGAGCAAAATAATTAGCTAGTCTATAAGTATACATGTAAGATATATATGTATATATATATATATATGTATATATATATATATATATATATATATATATATATATGTATATATATATATATATATATATATATATATATATATAATAACCAAATTAATAAAATACAAAATTATGAAAGTTGAATAGTATGTCCTGTATTTATTTAATAATTATAGAGAAAAATGGCCGTGATGTCCCGGCATAAAATGAGCCACCCCTTCTTTCCCCATGGATGTCATAAGAGACGACTAAAGGATTTTAATGGTGGAGGGATGGGCAGCAGTATTCCTCTTAAAACATCACCAAACCCTAATTACGATTACCAACCCGCCTGCTAAGGTCAGCAACTGCTGGCAAAACTCCATAAAAGGGAGGCCTATGTTCAGGAGTGGACAATTCATTGCTGATAATGATACCAAAATAAATCTCTTAACACTGCCTATGATACGGCTACGAAATATAAACAATTCATAAAGAAGATTAAAAACAATGATATATGAGAAATCTTCTATGGATGGTCTCTTAACGATAAGAACAAGTGCGACCATTGGCGAGCAACGTCGACATAAAAGACCTCAGAGCGCCGAAAGCGGAAATTTTATATCATCGTAAAATTTAACTGCACACTTTAATAACTAAAGCCTGAAGCCGATATAGCGTCGTATCGTTGACAAAAGGATGAACACGGTTCAGATCTCTGCCCACACCAGCCGCGGCGCACCCACACACCTGCAACCGCACAGCCGCACAGCACCCGTGCCCACAAACCCTCACATACACACCACACCACTACTAACCCGAAACCCACACGCCCACCCGCCAAACACGCCCAACGTCTTGGGTTTTCTTATAAACCACGTTGTGTTCGACATCCCATTCTTGCACGTGGTGCTAGATCACAACCTCTCGCTCTAACGCAATGACGAGCCTCACATAAAGCGGCGCCACATTCCCGCCTTTTTTCCCACTCCATTTTGACAGCTCGCGGCTCCATATCTGGCCGGAAGATAAGACAGTGTTCACAGAAACATACAATCTTCTTTATAAAATTTAATTAATCTAAATATTGAGTAAGAACAGCTTAGATACACATATCCTTCCATATCTTTATAGCTATAAAAGTTATATTCAAGACTGCACAAACAAATAGATACAAAACCTAAAATAATATAAATACTTAGTTAAAGGTACCGTTTACAATTACAACATTAACTTCTTGACCTATATAACAATACTAATTTCGTAATGGTTAGATATAAGCTTAGATAATTATCTAAGCTCATTTCTTATCTTATTTAAGAACATCTAAGAACACAATACAGTACAGTTTTCATTAGCCTCAATATTATAACATTTTATCCTTACATTCAAGTTTTAGTAATATTGAGACAAAACAACATGAATATCTTTTGAAAAGCTGAAGACGTCAAATTTTCCTAGCAGTATAACGCAGTGTGCGCGTCGTCTTAGCGACTAAGTGGCTCAAGACGCGTTAGCGGGCGCGGGTGCGGGCGCGGGCTCGCTGGGCGGGGCTGTGGGGCTGCGGCACTCCGCTATCGGCACACCGAAACACACATTTTTCCCGCCGCAAACCTCGCGCCGAGGGTTAGCCGCGACCCGCAGACCTCGTTCAGATAGAATGAGAGGCATCGTCTTGCTGACCCGCTTGTACGCGCATGCGCAAATCACTTGTTTAGCGCGCCAATTTTGACAGTTCTGAATGAAAGTTTCAGGGAACGGACGACAAGTGCGAGCTACAGCTTGCTGCAGACAAGCCTTATCGGCTTTACAGGACTCCATAAATATTTATATAAAATAAACGTAAAGCCTTTAGCTTTAGATATAATGAAGTATATTGAATTTTGCTGGCTCTTAATAATATTTTTTTTATTACGTCACGTAAACGTTATAATTAACCATTGCCATTTTATTTAGCTGACCATAACAATAAGTTTCAGAAAAGAAGCAAATAAAAATTATACCTAATAAGCTAAGCTAAAGAACAGACACTGTAATGGGTAATTAGAATATGAAAAATAAAAACTGGTCAGCTAGGAGTTCAACTCACACACTAGATGAGATAAAATCTTTTCTGGATAATTTCTGTTTTTGGGTTATAATTGTGTTTAAATAGTGGGCCACATAATTTTGTCTTTGGACGTTTTTTGATAATTTACCAAAAACGGTACTAAATAAAAAAATCATTTTATTTTTCCTGTAATATTGACATATACCGTTATAAATCGTAATTATTTCAGATTTTTTGCTTCAGAAATTTCGAAGATAAGTGGGGAATATGATTTTCTCACATTTACGATCATAACTAAAAACTACGCTTCATAAAAATAAATAAAAATCAGTTTTAAAAATTACACAAGAAGCTCTTTCATACAACATCGCACTTGAACTAGTAGGTTAATTTTGAAACTTTGACTGCCCCTTTTGGACTAGAAATCCAAAGAAAATAAAAGAAAACAAAAAAAAACATTATTTTCATTACAATATATGCGAGCCAATAATATATGTAAAACTATTACAAATTTTAAACTGATAGCATTAATAGTTACCGAGATAAGCTGTGACAGAAGGACTGATAAGCGGATGGACAAAGTCACAAACCATAATGGTTCCTCTGGACCTTTTTAGTACAGAACCCTAAAAACTACACCATTTTAGAAATAAAACATCAATAATAAAAAATAATATTACAATATATTTTAATTTAAATTAATTAAAAGGACCTATGTATTTTTTTATATTTCAGAGAAACTTTAATTAAAATTTGTGACAAATTTAAATATTCAGTAGATGTTTGTAGACACTACTACGGATCAATTATTTGTTTGTGTACGTTTTCATTAAATTCGATTGAAACAGATTATCTACTCGTATACCTGAGTGCCGTGCGAAGTAATTAGATTAAATATTAAAATAGTTAAGTTAGCATAAAGTTTCTTTGTATAATTTCTATACAAAAATAAATAAAACTTATAAATTAATAAAAACACTTTTGGGTAAAACCAAAATCAAGTTAAAATAATAAAATTACATAACATGAAACTATTGTGAATCGGGGAACTACTCAAACATGAGCGGCCAAGGTCGGGCACCGCGGTCGTAACTGCGACCCGAAACTTACATGGCGTGTGGCCACATAGGTACGGGACGAGTGTGCGGTGGGACATATCAAAACAAAACGGGACGATGCGGCCTAATCACGCGGTCGCTGACAATTCACAGGTTAGCCGCGCGACCGCGGCCCGCCACCGCGCCGGCCACCTTAGAACATATTGTTACTACGTGTAACAGTTTCGGTTTACCTTTTCATTTTATACTTGTGTCTAAATAAAATGTGTAATTTCGTATTATTTCTTGTAATTTTTTTCTGAAAATTGATAATTGTATTTTTTTAAATCTGTATCTATGAAAACATGCAATATTCACTCGTGCCGTAATCACTTCCGTAAATTAAAAGAAAAAACTTTTAATATGTCATTTTGTATATCTCGCTCCCGTCTTTTTGTTATTATTATACTATTGTAAAATTTAATAAATAAAAGTATTTATAACATACATAAAAGACACCGGTAACACACCTGCAAGTCTCTGGTGTTGTGAGTGGTCATGCAGCGGTAGTCACTTACCATTAATTGAGCCGCATGCTTGTTTGCCCCCTGTGTTATAAAAAAGAATATGGTATGGTTTCACTGCGTTTACCTTCAGTGTTAATTTATTTTAATTTATATATTTAATTAATGTAATAGGTATGTATATATTATAATGTTCGTAACAATAATTACCACTCTTCATCTGGTGGGATTTCAACATACAGGTATTTGCATAATATCCATACCATCTCACACCTAAACATTATAGGTATATATGTGAATTTAACCCCCTAATAAATATTGTAAATGTGAAAATGATTGTTTGTTGCCTCTGTTATGAAATAAAATTCGATGTATACATATTATATGTATATTCTTCTTTTTATCCCGGCCAATAAATATATCCTGATCATACGAATAAAATCGTGGCTAAAATCTAGTTATGAAGTTATTTTTCCAACTGCGTCGAAACATTCTAAATAGCGTGGGCTGACTAATACGACACTACAAATACGTTTTCTAGTGTGTACCCGAAACAACTTGAGGCATAAATAAACGGCAACACCGACATCACTGAATAAATAACTTGACACTTGTTTGCAAATAAACAATTTAAAATGTCAAGAAAGGGAAAGGGCACGTGACCCAACCCTTTTCCTTCACTGACATTATGTTTTCTGACAACCAATTTTAGAGTTGTTTGCGTTCTCAAATAAGTTTGCGGAACATTTGCGTTGCATGTTTCATTTTATACTAAGTTTGCCGTACGCAGTATTACTCGTATAATTGTATTATTCTGCCAAGTATATTTCCAGTACGTATATTTGAAGTCAGTAACACAACTGTAAGATAATTAAATTACGCGCTGTTTATCTCTTCATACTTATTCAATCATATAAAATCAAGTAAAATCTATTTTTTTGAAAAGCTAACAGAGTCGAGTCTCTTGCACGTTCTTCTAAACAAAAACTGCTTTTTAAATTAAGCAAAGTCATACAATAGTGATTATTAAAATTGAATTTATTTCATTTAACATTTGGTTTTTAACATTAATCATGTATGTTCTAAAATACCTGACTTCCCTATCTATCTAAATATCTAATAGATATATATTTACTAGATATTTGATAAATTAGAGAATTAAATAAATTATATAATTTATCTATTTTTTTAATAAATTAGAGTAAACTTAATATGTCACTTTTACCTTATGTTCTTTCATACTTTCTCATTTCTGCACCAATATTATTCATACAATCTACCTACCAGCTGTATCTACATCACAAATTCTTCGCATCATTCTCGCATTTCTTTCATTCTCTTTCTTACATATCCAACACTCGCTGCCAAAAGCAGCGTGTGGATTAGATTTTGACTGGCGAATAACTTTCCATAACACCATTCATTTTGTTTCCAACATTCACTTTTCTTCCTATATCGGCTGTGTATTTCACATTTTTACTGAACTCAAATCCAAGTTAGGTAAATAGATGTTAAGGCATTATGCAGAATAGAATATTCCATCGATGCTATATTTTCTTAATTATTGTCCTATGTATGTAAAGATATTTTTTATAAACCTTTCCCTTATTAAAAATCGTAAAATAGAAATAAATTATATATAATAATATAATAGATAATATAGGAATACAATAATAAAACTAATACTTTTTTCTTATAGAGTATATCTAATAAATAATACTATTAAATTAAAAGTTTGTTTAGTGTAAGTGTAAAATAATTTGTTTTATAAAACAAGGAAATAGTGTGAGTCACAGTAATAGAAAATGGTCACAACTCAGTTTATTGCTTTGCAAAAGGGCAAAAATTGTTATTCTGTTGTGACCAAAAGCGTTTATCGTATACATATTATTATTGTCCATATACAAGTATGATGATATCAGCCGTTCACCGTCCACTGTTGAATATAGATCTCTTCCTGTTGGGGAGGATTTGTTAGTAGTTGCCACGCTTGGCAGTCGGATTAGCAACCGCAGTTAGACTTTAGTGATGTTTTAAGAGGGATGCCTATACCTCAGCCATAAGTTCCCTTAGTTGCCTCTTACGACACCCACGAGAAAGGCCCAAAGATGGTCCATTTTATACCGGGATCTACACGGCGAATTTATAGAACGGCGAAAATATAGAATGCAATAATTGATTTTTGTAAGCTGGTTATAATTGAACGACGAAACACGTTATAGCTCTGTATCTCAGGAACCATCTCTCACCTTAGTGATGTTAATAAATATATCAACGCACTATCGATAAATCAATATAGCTTTGAATTGCTTTTGAAATAGAAAACAAAGAATATGACTTCAAAACACCCATTTTTTTCAATAATTTGCAATATAATGCACATACCTTTTATCATTGCACCGCTCGCCATTGACAGATAATTCATCCTCACATGCTTGAACTTAAATAGTCGAACGCTCGGGCTGTAAAATGAGCTCCCTGCCGAGGTTTCCCTAAAGACTACAGTATAGGGTTCTTCAACAAGGGTACATTAAGGTGTCTTCAAAGTCAGCAGCGCACACGCGATACCCCTGATGTTGCAAGCGTTCATAGATTACAGTGACCGTTTACCATCAGACGGGCTATATACTTGTTTACCACCTTTGTGCTATACAAAAAAACACGTTGAAATGTGATTTAGATAGTTTTATTCTATAATATGAGAACATTCACAAAATGCATATAAAGCTTTATTGTATATATTATTATATATTGTAAATTTTATCTGCCTTTTTAACTTAAAATTATGAAGAAAAAGAACGGCATCGAATCTACGGGCGGGCCGTTGCGTGCTACAAATATCTACGGTATAGCTCGTAGATAATCTACGTATAAAGTACTACAAATAGCTACGATCATTGTAGACGCCCTAGCTACGATGCAGTTCAATATGCTAATAGCTACGTACGATAAATAGCTCAATTAAAATTACACTATTTCATAGTAGCGTAATTGTTTTAATGTGTCAAATTTATTAATTAAGTAATAAAATTTAAATATGAGTGTTTTTTATTGCTTGTTTCCTTTGGCTTTATCCTTTATTATGAAACTACGTGGTTATTATTTTATTTTAATCGTTATAGATTTTAATAAATCCTTGTACGTATTAAATTAAATTAAAATTTGCAAAAAAATCATTAAAACGATCATCAATTGAACTAGCAGGCATAATGCATGATATTACAATTGAAAATCTTTTTTCTTCTTGAAATAGTTAAATTGAAATATTATATATTCATTTAAAAAATGAGATCACTTATGAAGATCGATAATACATCTAATATGCCATGGTAGGGGGGAAAGGGATTGTTAGTAATGGAGACTGAGAATGCCATTGCATTGCAATATACCCAACCAGGTCGACCTCCTCGCGGTTCTCCCTGAAAAATATCATGGTTAATTCCTGATGAATTCATCATGATGGGCTAACTGGCCTGTTTTCATTCTTATCTATCACCCTTCACTGGTGCTCCGCCAGCATATTCCGTTAGCGCAGACGGGGTTACCATTCCATTTTTACCCATCAATATATATATATATATATATATATATATATATATATATATATATATATATATATATATATATATATATATATATATATATATATATTATAAACGTCGATAACAAAACCAACGTACTACGCGCACAACCCTTTACTCTCTCACCATATGCCGCGGCGGCGTTGCGAGCTCGCCCTTAAATAACAGAACTTCCCGCTCATAATAGAGAGATATGCCTTTAATATCTGCCGGAAACTGCCTCTCTGGCTTGTTTACTTTTTGCCTCTGTTCTTATATTAGAAAATGTATGTCAATACAACACTGTCCGAGTAATCATATTATACTAATAGTGCGAAGACAGTGTCCTCTAGTAGCAAGAATTTCTAGGCTGCTTTTATGTAATGTAACTACCAATCTAAAATCTAAAAAAAATAATAAAGAACACCTTATGCATCATCATATATCATCATTATAACAATCTTTAACTGTCCACTGCTGAACAGCCTCCCTCTTGGGGGGGATGCCAGTAGTTGCCACGTTTAGCAGGCGAATTGAGTAGCTCACTTAAAGTATTTGTGATAATTAATTGGTTAAACGATGTGAAATTCAATATCAATTTACTGTTTACGATAAAAATAAAAACAATTTAGAATCACAATTTAGATTTCCAGATAAATATTATACAGATAAAATTAAGCCAATACTTTGGCATTATAAAATCAAGGCACGGTACAGGTACCCATAAAATATTCTGCCATATCACCGCTGTATAAAACGATAGGTATAAATAAAAACTGTCGTGTCGTAGCGTTCGGTGAGCCGATTGGCTTCGATTATTGCTCCACGGAGACTAATATCCCTTTCTTTCGCAAATGTTTTTTGGGGATGTTATTTTTCGACGCGTCGGTCGCATCTGGCGTCTGTAGCACGTGAAATTGCCGACTATTGGAGTGTCTCGGGGGGCACAGTTGGGTACGGTAAGTGGGGTCACTTACGCTAAGTAGCCTTTTACAGAGGCACGTGTTTCCCGGTCAGCAGGTGCTAGGGCCCGTGTTATTGTGATTGGAATTGAGTCCATCTTTCGCGGGGCCGATTTTTATAGGCCATTCCGTAATGATAGAGACCGTCCCTAGAGTGCAGTCCTTTGATGACACCGTTGTTCGTTTGTCCTCTATTTGCAGACATTAAGATCCGAAAAAAATAAATTTGAAAAATTTTACGATCATGCTGAAATATATAATGCTAAACTTTACAACTAGAAAATATATTTTCATAAATGGATAAAAATGACATGTTAACCACCTTCGCTATTGGGATGATAGATAAGAATGCAAAAGCACAGTCAGCCCATCGTGGTGAATTCAACTGGGAACTACAATAATCTCCAGGGAGAATAATATGGAGGTTGACCTGATATTACTAGCAAAAATCCCCATTAAAAAAATCAATTCCACTCCGTCTCCTGCAACTAGAATATATTAAAAACCTGGATAAAAAGTACATAAATTATAACTAGATATAAGGGTAAATTTATTTTTAAAACATGTAGATAGAATAGCTGGATATATACGCTAACGGGGCACCATGAATGATGATAGGTAAGAAGTCAGATCAGTTGACCCATCATGACAAATTCGTCGAAAATTATTCATGATGGCTTCCAGAAGCGACCGCATGGAGGTCGACCTGACAAAAGAGGATAAATTGCATTAAATAATATTTTCCCCCTCATGCAGTTGTAAAAGGACATAGTGAATCTAAATACTACTTGTATAAAGCATTAATGTCCCTGCTGGGAACGGGGTTCTCGATATCATCATTAAATAATAACGATTGTGCGTAAATCAGACTGTATTGTAATTAAGTACTCAGTTAATTTGACCATAACCAAATTTAAAAACGTGAGTAAAATTGACATAAATACATAAATTACAATATCTTCATTATTCTCTATCCAACCTTTCGGCAGAACGTGTTTTTACTTCCTATTTCGTTTGCACATCTTATTTTTAGTAAACACGCAAGAAACAAGGAAAATTGAAATTGACAAAATTGTGAACATAGGTCCTGCCGGCTATAAATAAAAACGACATAACAAACACTGGAGGTGATAATCAGAACCATCAGAAACATGATAGGAAGGGACGCTGAGTATTCTTAGGAGCTTGCATTACGCTTTAGATTACATTTTGCGAGTCGACAAGTCGCCGCCGCGTCGTATCGCGCTGTCACGAACACTTCGCGACCCGTCGTTGCCTTCGTGCAATACGATTGCTAAATTGTAGTGTATCTTTTGAATTACACACAGGGGGGTTTATGACAGGGGGTCATATACACGACAGGTCATTTAGCAACGTATATTTGAAAAGTCACCACCAATATAATCAACTTCGATTTTTCTTTATAAAAAAAGTAGTATTTTTTTTAAATATCTCTTTCTGGAATATCACATAAAATTATTGCATTTAAAAATATTAATGATTTATAGGTCCTAATGAAACAAAAACGAAGTTAATATCTGGACTGAATCCTTATGGTATAATATTTTTTACATAAGATGACTCACCAAACGTGATTTCGCTGCATAAAAATATTGAAAATAACGAAATAAAAGTATCATATATCTCAAGTTGAACAGACAAAACATATTTACTAAATTCTATTAAAATCTGTGCACTCAAATAAAGTTTGATCGTGAGTACACATGGTTTTTGTGGCTTGGTAATTGAAACTAAATGTTACTGTATTTGCTTTCTGACTTATTTCTTGTAAACACACTAACAATTATTCTGATAGAACAATGTCAAATACATTATATCTTTATAATTTTCTGAATAACTCAAATATAATCCCGAGGGCACGCTTACTTGATCAAGCGCCAAACGGAACGGAACGGAACGGCGAATCAACGATAATCCTTATTACATTTTTTACTTGATCATAGACTATAAAAACTGAGATCCTGCCCGATTAGAATAAATTATGATTAATTGTACTGAGTATAAAAATGAGATTTAAACATGTTGAAGCATATAATATTACGTAAAAAAATAAATTCAGCATTTTAGAAGATTAGCGTAAACAAACAAATTTTTATACAACCAAAACAACCAAGTACATGTTTCCGATATAAACCAAAGGATTGCACTCTATTTGTTCGTATTAGTTCTGGCCAATTTCGCTCGCCATTTCCCCCATTTTTTTCAATACGCGTTCGAGATCATTTAACATTTTTATGTGTAATCTTGCTCGGTGGCTATAAGACAAGATTTTTGCGCGCCTCTCACTTTATTTTATCGACTACGTTTTACGGCAAGCTTTAAACAGATTAAATCTAACAGAGTGGGGTGTTTTCTGGATCCATTTCCCATTTTCTGGCCTGTATTTTGATTTTATAAAGAAAATTTACGTTCCACTTGAAACCTGGATATCGTAAACATTTTATTATATTTGGCACATACTTCTGTAAATACTGCTTTTATAAAAATAATAAGACAAGTTGCAAGCGGTTTACCAAGTAAACTCAGAAGGTAGACTATGACCAAAGAGTAATATTATTTTTAAGCATCGTTTCATTGTTTGTTACAGTAAGCATTCATCACCACGATAGCTGATATGAACTATTTTTATATAACTGGAATTTCAAACAAGCTGACGGCCCACCTTATGGAAAGTGATAACCGTCGCGTTGCCTACAAACATGAACAGCGCTAAAAATATTACAGAATACACAGTTACGGCTGTAATAGCCTTTATACATTAACATTCCTGAGGATTAGGGTGTCATGCCACTGTATTTACAGTATTATGATTCAGTAGCAATATACCGCATCTTCATCCGCGTCAAGTTTTAAACAATTATATATAAAGTATCCTATATACTAAGTTTTTTTTTTTATTTTACTTTAAATGGGAAATATACAATACCTAAGACATATAAAATAGTATACACAACCATAACATAAATCAGTAAAGTTTCCACAATAAACCAAACCAAATAATCGAGAGCAGATGATCATTGATATTATATATGATATTGATTTTTCGCATTTTTCGCACCTATATGCATAATTAGATTTAAATTAAGCATACGCATACGTGCCGAGGCCTATAAAACAGACTTCATAGCTTGTTTCTGCTACGCACAGGATTAGTTGGATGGTCGGTTTGTGTAATGAATCGTATTAAACAAGAGTTTTATAACGCGAACGTCTATCGTCCTTTTTAAATTATGCAACATTTGTATGGAAATACGAACGTCACCCCCGGCCTTACTGCGCCTCCTTAAAAATACATTGCGTGTATTTGTTGTCTTGGTTTGACGCTCGCTCGCGATTTGATTGCTTTTTCATGTAGATCATATCGCATTTATATTACGCACTTACATTTTTTTTTCTCTATAAATTTTAATGGTGCAGGGTGCAGTGTTCTCTTCACTTGTTTTCAAATGCAGTTATTTCGACCATATATGCGTTATTCTACAAGTTGTAGTCTATGGTGCAAATGTCAGTAGACATTTTAACAGATTCTATTAAAAATATATTTGTATGAACTGTATTGAGTAAAATTTTCTAAGAACAAAAATCTTTATTCGTACCCTAAGAACAAGAAACATTTTTAAAAATGAACTCAATTTGACAATTAAAATTGATTAGGTACTTCCACATTATTAAATGTATTATTTAATCTCTATGTTCTTTTTCAAGTACATATTCCTGTCCTGTCACCCGCATCATTTTAATAACGTGCACAATACATGTAGAATTGTGTAGGAAATTAAAAATATTTAACTAAATTTTAGTCAAAAGAAACATTGTTTTTTTTTTTAAATAACAATAAACTGTATTCATACATTTCTTAAAGGCCAAAAATCGAACTAACTAGAAATGTAATTAATAAACAATGTTTTTATGTTGTCGTACGAATCGATAGAAGGTCGATATTATTTAAGAATTCACTATCAGATAAACATTATATTAAAAAAAAAAAAACTACGAAATGTTACATTCTCAAAACTATATTAATGTCAATAACTATTATTGAGAAATATAATACAAATTATTTAAAATATGTATAATTAAATAAATTGTATTTAACGTATTACCATTTTTATCTATTTTTATTTGGTAGGTAGCTTCTAGGTAATATTAGATGAGCGTGTTTGCTGTTCAGAGCAGTCAACAAAGGGGAAATCGACTGACATATTGATGTTGCAATACACCAAACGCACGACACGACATGGCATACAAACACCATGTGTATGTAAGATTTGTACCTATTGGATTATCCAACTGCCGAAGAAAAAAGGGTAATGTTCCTTCAAGTTTCGTCACTAGCGCTGTTGTATGGCTGATCGCTTAAGATATTCATATATGCTGGCGAATATTGATGATATTTAAGGATAAAGTCAGGTCATTTGGTCACTTGTGACAAACTCGCTAGAAATTTACCGTGATGAAAGAATATATTGCTAGTGATGAAGCCACTAGGCCCCAATTCCTAACAACTCTCTCCCTCCAATTATAATGCTTTGTTCCAATAGTCACCTCTTACGACATCTTGAAAATGAAAAAAGTTAATTAAATACTGTATTCTTACTCTGTCACTAAAAGGAGATAAAAGTATATACATTTAATTGAATTCGTAAAATGCATGAACGAAATGAATTAACTTAATTCATTTTCAATCTTTTTAAAAAAAGGCAAACTTAGAAGACAAGTTTTTTTCTTCATATCCAACATAAATGCATTGCGACCTGTACTAATACCGCAAATACTACAATCATCATCATCATCTTATCAGCCTTTAACTGTCCACTGCTGAACACAAGCCTTCCTCTCGGGGGGTTTGCCAGTAATTGCACGCTTGACAGGCGAATTGGCAACCGCATTTAGGCTTTGGAGATGTTTTAAGAGAGACGCTGCTGCCTATCCCTCGCCCTCTCTTAGTCGCCTCTTACGACAGCCACGGGAGAGGAAGGGATGGCCTATTCTATGCCGAGACCACACGGCAAAATCACAAATAATACAATACTATTTAGTATTTAAGTACCTAAAGTTCAAAAACTTTTCTATTATCACATATACATAATGAAGTTAATTTAACAACATACCGGAACCAGTATATTTTTAATGGGTAAAAAGGACACGGTAACCCCACCTGCGCTATCGGTATACACTAGCGGGGTACCAGTAAGAGGTAACAGGTTAGGTTAGGATGAAAAAGTAGGTCAGTTAGCCCACCGTGACGAATTCAACGATAAATTAGTCACGATAGTTTCCAGGGGGAACCGCGTGGAAGTCGACCTGATATATATGTGGATAGCAATGGGGACTAACCTCGCCATTATTAACAATCCTCTTCCCCCGTAACCAGTATTTTCTACATCTATTATTACATAACAATATATTAAGTACGTATATGCATATTTAAAATTGAATAGTGGGCACCAACAGACGAGGTCAAAGCACGCGCCGCACGCCACCTTGTTTATATCATATTTTCCATCCGGGAGGTTTATTTTATTATTTCGATACGTAACGTAACCTCTCTTGCTAGCAGTGAGAACAATTTCAAACCATTCCTCAACCTGAAAATTACAAATTGCATCCTTGCTACGATGCAATAAGTCACATTTTTGTTTGCTTCAACGCTGATTTTAGGTGAGACCGTCATTCATGCTGGGCTAACCTTATATTCTTCGAAGAATGGTTGGTAAATTTTCAATACTCACTTTATTAGGGGTGAGAACGGAAGGAGGGTGAGTGAAACGGCCTTTATTAGATTTTCTAGAAACGTGAGTACCTACCTACAGCGAATTGCATAGTCTGCGTCGGACAACTCGATATTGAAAATCAGTTGAAATTGAGCAATTGTGCATAAATATATATAGGTAAATTATGACATTTTATTTGTTGTTTTAGTCTAAAGGAACAAATAAAGCATAGACAAGTACTTAAAGAGTGAAATCTAAATTGTTTTCAAGAAAGTGTTAATAATAAAAGTAATAATTTTCCCCAAAAGGGACATAGAAGAATGACAAAAAAATTTGAACCCCTAATACTAGATTTGATATGTAAACATGCAAAGTTAGTAGAACAGAATAACAAATAGGGCCCATTATATGGGAAGTGGTAACGTTCGTCTGTAGGAGAGAAAGGGTTTGTTAGTAATACGAGTAAGATTTAAAAGCCCCATTGCTAGCAATACACCCGATCAGGTCGACCTCAACGCGGCTCTCCCTGGATACCACAGTGGTTAATTTTTGTTCAACTAGTCACTACAGGCCAACTGACCTGCCTTTTCATCCTCACCTGTCACCCTTGACTGGTATCTCGCCAACGTATACCGATAGCACAGACGGGGTTACCATTCCATTTTCACCCAAATTTTCAAAAACTTTCGTCTATAAATAACAAAATATATTGTAACGTACATGACGCCCCTCATGCATTGTCATTCCTGAAGATTATAGTTTATACTGTTCAAGTATGGAAGGAAGTTATAGCCCACACTTGAATTTCTTAGGTATGTATTATTACTCGATATATCCGTCCGCTTCTACCGTAGGATTAGAGAGCACCTTTAATTAAGATTTGGCCAGAATTAACTATACCGAGGTTCTAGATCACTACGTCATTTATAGTGGTAAAAATAAGCATAAGGCCCGTCTGACGGTAAACGGTTAGCATAGTCTGTGGAATTCAGTCACACCAGAGATGTTACAATCACGTTACCAACCCTTAAAAAATCTTATTATAATATGCTTATATTCAGCAATAACTAATCTACGATTATGGTTTTCTTTAGTTGAACGAAAAAAAAATAAGTGCCATCTATTGAAATATAATAATACTATTTGTCGATCACGAAGGCGAACATTAAGTACAACTAGTATATAAATATTCCTATAGATGTCACTGTTTTATAAACAACATCATGTATGCTGTCATAAATCTTGAAAATTAAATAAACTTCATTAATAAAGATTTTATTTTTACTGCCATATTTATCCATGTTATTAAAAATTACATAAATTTAAATATCATACTTAAAAGGAAGATTAATCTACACCATTTTTCAATGGCAACATTGACTATAGGTTTTTTTTTTTTTTTCTTTTTGAATAAGCTTTAGAGTTAGGTTAGAATTGTTTTGTTGTGATGTGTCAAAATTATAATTTGAATGCAACCTACGCCCTATGTATTTAATAAATTTATAAAACAATATGTTTTAGATAAAATTCCAAAGCAATAATTGGTTCTAAAATGTCCGTCGTAATAGAAACTACGCTTGGAGATATTACAGTAGATTTATACATAGAGCAAAGACCTGTGACATGTCTCAACTTTTTGAAGCTTTGCAAGATGAAATTCTACAATTACAATCTATTTCACACCATACGAAGTGGATTTATTGCTCAAACTGGAGATCCAACTGGCGAAGGATCGGGAGGACAGTCTATCTTTGGGTTACTGGAAGGTCCTGAAAAACGATTTTTTTCCGGTGAGAAAATGCCCAAGATCCGTCACACAAATGCTGGTTTGCTGTCCATGGTATGCACAGGAGATATGATGGTAGGTTCACAATTCTTTTTTACTTTAGCTCCAGATTTAGACTCATTAAATCCTGTACACTGTGTTATTGGAGAAGTGACTGAGGGCCATGATGTCTTAAGGAAACTCAATGAAGTAATTTGTGATGAGACATATCGACCATATCAGGATGTAAGAATCACACATACTGTTGTACTTGAGGACCCATTCAACGATCCAAAGGGTTTTAGAGCACCATCAAGATCTCCGTCTCCGAGTGCTGAGCGATTAAAAGGAGGTAGGATAGCTCCCGATGAAGAAATAGACGAAACACAAGGCAAAACTGCTGAAGAAATACAAGAACTAATAGAAGAAAAAGAAGCAAAAGCAAGAGCGACAATCTTGGAAATAGTTGGTGACTTACCTGATGCTGATATTGCTCCACCTGAAAATGTGCTTTTTGTATGTAAACTTAATCCAGTCACAACTGATGAAGATTTAGAAATAATTTTCAGTAGATTTGGTAAAATTGTGAGTTGTGAAGTAATAAGGGACAAAAAGACTGGGGACTCTTTGCAATATGCATTTATCGAATTTGCTGACAAAAAATATTGTGAAGAAGCTTATTTCAAAATGGACAATGTATTAATTGATGACAGACGTATCCATGTAGATTTCTCACAGTCTGTTTCTAAAATGAGATGGTTAGGAAAAGGAAGAGGTGTGAGATATTTTAATGATGAGGAAGCTAAACATAATCATAACAAGGAACAATCAAATAGACCAGAAGGCAAAGATAGAAGAGAAAATAAAGATAGACAATGGGGTGACAGAAATAAGAGATATGACAATGAGAAATGGAATAATCATGACACTGATAAACACAATGAAAAAAGACATCACTTGCACAAGACTAGAGATATGGAAAATCATAAAAGAAAAAGCAGAAGTAGAAGTAGATCTAGGTTAGAAAAATCAAGAAGTGATAAACGTGACAACAGTTCTCGAAATCAAAACTATTCTAAAAGCACAAATAATGAAGACTCCCACAAATATACTGATAATAAAGAAAGAGAAAATAGAAGTTCACATAGATCTAAAACACTAACTTCTACTAAATCACAACATTTGGAACACAATGACAAATATGATAGAAGAAAAAATTATGAGTACTCTAATAATAATGAAAAGGATATAAAAGAGTCACAAAGTAAATTAAAGCGTAAGCAATTTGAAGATACAGATTCACTACAAAATCATAAAAGAGTGAAGAAACATAAAAATATAGAACCACATACCCCATCTCCTGTCTCCAAGAAAAACAAATTAAACAGAAGGGAGAAAGATACGGATATAAAGAAAAAGAAGAAAAATGTAAAAAAGAAAAGAAAACCATCAACTTCATCTTCTGATAGTGAATCTTCAGACTCGAGCTCTTCTAGTAGTGATTCTAGTTCTTCTAGTGAAGATAGAAATAGAAAAAGAATTAAAAGAAGAAAAAAAAAATATTCATCATCCAGTAGTAGTGAGTCTAGTTCATCTTCATCTAGCACATCTAGCTCAGATTCAAGCAGTGAATCTACAAGTTCTAGCTCAAATAGTGAACCGAGTAAAAGAAAAAGAAATAAGAAACCCTCCAAAAGACACATTACAAAGAAATCTAAAAAGAAATCTTAATTTTTAGTATTTGACATAGTTTTCAAAGTGGTTTTCAAAATCATTTTTAAAAGTGGTTTGTGACTTTTGTTTTAATTATTGCTGTATTTATTCATTTTTATTTATTCAACATAGCAACTGAAAATTTAATGACTGTTACCAATCATACATTAGACAATTTAAATATAAATATTATTCTGTGTTGCCATTAGTTGATTTGCATGTAAATATGTACTTAGGTACATAATTAATATTCATATTATAAAATTGTATATTCACATACTTCACTATATTGTTTATTACTTATTTTCTACTATTACAACAGCTGGATGTTATATATTATTTAAATTTATGTCTGTGAATATTGAATATTTGTATATGTATGTATGAAAACTGTATGATAGAAATGTTATATTGGAATGTCATGTAATATGCTATATAATTAGTAATGATATTGTTAATATATATATATATATATATATTATTGGATGATAATGTAATTGTAATCCTGCCTGCGATAATGGTTTATACTAGTGGGGCATCACTGAAGTATGATAGGTGTGAATGAAAAGGCAATTCAGTTAGAGCATTGTGATGAATACATGATAATCAACCTCCACGCGGTTCCTCCTGGAAACCATAGTGGTTAATTCTTGTTCAATTGGTCACTATAATCCAACTGACCTGCCTTCATTCTCACCTGTTACCCTGCACTGGTACCCCACCAGCATATACCAATAACGCAGGCAGGGTTACCATTCCATCTTCACCCATTAAAAAAACAATCCTTTCCCCTCACTAATATATATTTCCCTATAATTAATAGCCTTAACTAGGATATGATAAAAAATTAATATAGAGTACAATCCAAATCCGTTGAGCTAGACTGAATTAAAAAAGTATTCTCAGTCCCAGAGCAATAATTATATCTGTGCCTAAATCTTGTTTACATAAAATAATATGCTTCAAGACTATAAGTATGTGAAGATAATAAAATGTATTCAATGTAATTGTTAACAAAAGGTCTACTACATAATCTAATTGGCCTATATTTTTTTTATATAATGTGATATCTTTGCCAATTTTAATCCCATTTGAATAATACTTTTTTTCAATCAATAAATATTGCTCTCATATTAATTTTATAATTAGAGGAACTGCAGCATATTTGGAATACTAGTTTTATTTTTGAGAATAAATTGAAAGAGGAACAGGATCGGTAGGTAAAAAATACATTTAATTATTGTCAAAGTATTAAACTTTAATAATGAGAACAATCAAATATAACAATCAAAAAATATAACAAAAAGTTAAAAGAGTCAAGATTTATAAAAAAAGAGGTGCCCATATGGAAGACAGGCGTGACAGATATGTATGTATGTATGTATGTATGCAACTAGAAAACTCCAAAAACTATATTTGACTTAGAGTGCAGGTAATTTGGAATATAGTATTCCAAAATACATTCACATTTTTTCTTTGTTTATTGCTTACACTTTTTCTTAGAAACTAATAGATTTCTTATCTTTGTAACAGTTTTATTAATCTTTAGTTCTCTAGATAATCAATCTTTTTCAATAATCAGTCACAATAAACACTGATCAGTGTTTAGTTTGAATTTATAGTTTACTATTCTTAGTTACTCTTGCAGTAATCACAAATATACACACCAGATTCATAACCATCACAAGCACCATGAACCCACAATTCGCACATTCAGTACTGTACCCATTCTTCACTCCTGTTATCCTCGCTATGTTTTCCGTTACAGAAATACACTCAACGTCTTCGTCAGTAGGGACTGCAATCTCATCTCTCTTGCTTCATCGTCGGAAGAGTCTGTGTTATTTCCAAATATAGCCCTAGGATTCGGATCTGATGAATCACTCTCTGTTATATTTCTTTTCCTTGTCTATTTTGCTATCTTTTTCTTGCTCTTTTCCTTAATATTTTCTCATTGTTTTGTTTTCTTTATCACACTTTTTAAATTGTGCATTCTCAAGATCTTTTTTTATATTAATAATATTTATAGAAGAACTTGAAATTACTGCCGATCTTGCTGGCTTACCGCCTCTAATGCTAGTATTCTTTTTTATCACTACTTATAAAATATGCATAAAATTTGGAATATTCCAAATTATGTTCACTCTCGGTATTCCAAATTAACAACACACCAACCTTACCTAAAAATCCATGTCACATTTTTTATTCTAGAAATATTCACCAAACCATTGTAACATCTTAAACTAACAAGGTCAACTAGCTGTTTAAATAATTACAATAAAAATTTAAAGTATTACAGTAAAGATTACAACGGATTGCATTCTTACCGAAAAAGTTTTCAAAACAAGTGTCTCGTTTCTTTGGAGCTGGTAGCTGGAATGTCCAAATGGTGTCCTGATTTTAACTATCTATGACTTCGTATATCGAATGGCGTTATGTTTACTTAAAAAAAACACAGATAGCGTTTATATTGATTCAGATATGGAACTATTCCAAATTACCTGCAGTATTCCAAATATTCTGCACTTCCTCTATTAATTGCTTTTGCTTTTTTCACCTATAGATACATTGTTTTTCTGTACTTAAATGAATAAATTAGAATGAAAAAGGTGGGTTTATAATATTTATTTATTATAAAATTAGACTAATTATAAAATTAATTTTTAGCCTCTAGTTTAATCACAATTTTTATAAGATAAATACTATAGGTATATAGTAGAACTATATATACTATCATTTTAAATATTAGTAGATAATTAATTAGTAGTAATTAATTTTTAACATAAGATATACTAGATACTTGAACTTCTCTGTTAATTTGATGTATACTATTTTTTTATGATTATAAGTTTTTTCCTACCTAAAATATTATGTTTCATTTGCTCTCAATTCCACACCTGTTATAGTTTAACCAAAGTGAGAAAAGTTATTTGCTGATGTACCTCTCTCTCGTTTTTCTGGCGTGATGTACTTGTGCTTGCATGGTTGTGTTTCAATTTGAAGGGTAGAATACAGCAGTGAATTTAAAGGATACGAACATAACAACTCAATTGTCGACAATGGCAACGCATACTGGTATTATGGGCGACACAGTGTATTTTTAACCAACTTCAAAAAGAAGGGTTTCTCAGTTCGGTTGTATTTTTTACACATATGTTTGTTACCTCATAACTCTGTCAGTTCTGAACCTATTTAGAAAATTCTTTTTTTATCTGAAAGAATATAATTACAGATTACAGAAATTTTATCGAAATAATTTTAGTACTTTAGTTTGTAGATCAAAATAACTGCTTTTGTCAGAATTGAAGTCGATTTTTTGTGGGGCATAATCTTTGATTATGTAAAATTGATAACTATATTTAAAGGTGACGTTAGCACTTCATCAGATGAGCCATCAGTCTGTTTGCTATTCTACATTATGTAAAAAAATATAAACGAACTCTAGTTTCATGGCGAGACGCAATTTTTTTTATGGGTGATAATAGAATGGTCACTTGCGCTATCGGTATACACTGGTGAGACACCAGTAACAGATGATAAATGAAACAGGGTAATTGGTCCATAGTCACATATTTATAAAGAATTAATCAAGATATGTATAGTACTTTTTAGAACCGCACCTCTCGGGGGGAAAAGGGATTATTAGTATGGGGCTCTAAGAGCCCCATTACTATCAATACAAGATCAGGTCGATCTCCACGTGGTTCTCTCTGGAAAACATCTTGGTTAATTCCCGTGAAATTTGTAGTCTAACTAACCTAACACCATCCTCACCTATCATCGCTCGCTGGTTCCCGCCATCGTATACCAATAGTGCAGGTGGGGTTAACATTCCATTATTATCCATAAAAAACGACCACTGGCATACGAGAAGAAAGAGACTATTGCTAATGGGGTCTAACAACTCTATTGCTTACAATATACCCTTCATGCGGTTCCCTCTGGGAACCATCATGGTTAACTTTTGTGATTTTTTTACTACGGGCCAACTGATCTGCTTTCCTCCTCGCCTATCATTTGTCACTGGTGCTTCGCCAATACATACTGATAGCGCAGGTGGATTCTTTTTTAATGGATGAAATGAAATGCGACTGGTATACACTGGCGGGGCACCAGTGAAGGATGAATGGTGAGGATAAAAAGGCAGGTCAGTTAGCCCACCGTAACGAATTCAACGATAAATTAATCACGACAGTTTCTAGGGGGAACCGCGTGCAGTTCGACCTGATATGGTATACTGATGGCAATGGGTACTAACATCCCCATTATTAATTATCGCTTCGTCCTGCGCAGGTGAGTTTACCTTCCATTTTACTCATAGAAAAGGCCGCTGACTTTTCTCGCATGTATGTAAATAAAATTGTATCATCTATGGAACTTAAAAACATATGTTTTTCTTTCCTCTCATGCTGCAAATATCTATGTTCGACAATAGACACTTCTCGTCAGTTGGACTGCAGGATCGGCTTAGGGGTGATCATAATTGGCAGCTTAAAGAAGCCTCACATCAGTAAAAGGTCGTATCAGCTTCAACGTTAGTGTTTTGACTGAACAAGGAGACTGCCATCATAAACAGAAAGAGGAAGTGCCGTGGAAATAATTTCTGGGGGCGCCAGGTAGACTAAATTGGGCATTGATGGACTGTCAGATCATTTGCCTCCCTAGCATTATTAATTAATAAATAAGTAGGAACTTTATTATACAGCTATGGTGGCAAACAAGCATACAGTCCTGTAACACCATGCGCGCGTTACCGACCCTTAGAAAACCTTAATACACCCTTTTTTTATAACCCCATGCTGTAGTCTTTATACATATTGATATTAAGAGCCATACGTTCACTATTTCGACAGAGTACATGGTGTGACGGGAAATCATAAAACATGTCAAATTTCCAATGTGGTGGGTATATATGTGTACCTATAACGTGTTTACAGGACGTGATATGCCGCCTCGGAATACCTACTAAATGGACCAGTTAGCTTTTGTACGGTTAAAGTGACTGAACGAGAAAATGGCCCTCGTTTATAACGCTATTGTGTATGTACTCCATCGTGGGCACATCTCAGACGATATGCATTATATTTTATTCCGCATTACACTTATCTTTCATCGATCGGCTTATTAGTATGTTAATGTTAAACAACTTTAGTCACCCAGCTTGTCTCACCTGGTTGCGAGTTCGATCTTCGCACAAACATTTGCACCTTTTCGTGTTGATGTCTGTTTGTATTAGTTTGGGCGTTTTCTATATATATTAAGTGTTTTGTAAACAAGTAGATTTTGATTTGTTTTACAAAGTAAATCGTCATCTTCTTATAAAAGAAAATTGAAATGGATTCAATTGATAATTTGTGAATGTCGTGACGAACTTACTTATCAAAAACATACAGAAAAAAATAGATAATTACTGCAAATGAAAAATATGTAGAGCTCAAATGTGTTATAGTATGCCGAATGATCTTGGATGTAGATGGTACAAACTATTATTTTACCTACTATGAATGAATCAATCAACTATGGACAATAACAAAAAGTGATGGTGGTAAAAGCACTAGCGGCTGCGTAGGTATCTAAGTACCCATAATAAGGAGAATGAGATCATTACGTGAATTAAAGGCACAGACTTGAAAACAACTTTCATTCGTCCGTAGAAAGAAATATAAAGCTGTAGCCTGTTTAATGTAACGTAATTAATAAGTACCGACGCCTCTACTCCGCCGTCTGGACTCATTTTCCTTGCAATAATATTCTTGTATGAAGGGCTTGTTTAGCTTAGCAGGGTTAGACGTCACAGCGACAGGGTCGAACTAAGATAAGAGAAGACCATGTGTAGAAACAACTAGAACTTATTATAAAAGGTAGCTACACAAAAATAAATATAAAGCCAGCCAGTTCTGGCTATTATTTTATTATGGATAAATGAATTACCTATAAATTCATGGTTCCAGAAACAACAAGGACATTATTTATTAGCCTCCCATTTTTTTAATAGATGAAAATAAAATGGTACACGCGCCTATGCTAATGTTATATAAGATGGATCAGTAACGATGAAATCTGATCAGTTGGCTCTTCAAGCGCGTAGAATTAGTAAAGGATTAACTTTTTTTACAATACGTCATCTGAATAGTGTTTGTTGCTCGAAGAAATCGCCAGGCAATCCAAACTAAAGGCAACGAGATGGGCCGGGTTTCCTTTAATATGGTTGAACACGATAGCTAACTCATCCGTCATACTCGCGAACGGGTGCTTCTTACAAGGACTAGTCTGTTCAAGAATACTAGTACTTTAATTGTGGTTTTTATCTACATGAAATTTGTGATAGTCATTTTATCAAACGACAAAGTAAACATAACTTTCTTCTTGTTTTGTTCTTCTTAGTTGAAATTGCATTCTGAACTGGACGACAAATTCATAAAAAATTAATATGAAAAATTATTCAAACCTAATTCTCTGCATTTGACAGATATTATAACTGGCAAATAGAACTATCTAGCTATTACAAATAAAGATGTGTAATATCCGATATCTATATATTGAGTTCTTCAGGATATTGATGACGACCCATTGCGATATCGCCCATATATGTTAACATTACGAGTGGATTCTTCTTTCGAACATTATATATTGGATAACCGATGGTTAATATATCTGTTATTGAGCCGATATACGTAGAGACATTGTAACTACAGTATATAGATGTTGCTATATATTACCTACCCTTAATTACAAGTAATTCAATTCCGTCTTACTTCTAAGAGTATTAGTAGGAACGTGATCTGGAAATAAGGAAAATTCATCTCAAGTTAACATGGATAGGAAACACTGTGTTTCGGTCTGAATAACCAAAATGGATAAGAAAATCATTTCTTTACATATTTTTTTTTCTTTCAATTCGTTTATTATATCACTGGCATATAAATATGAGTAGTCAGTTCGTCCCTGTGCTATTCATTGCGCTCATTGCGCATGTCGCGAATTTATCGACAGGAGCAGTAGGTTTCCTCTCCAGCTTGGGCTCTGGTAGACAACACTCGCTCTCTGCTTGCGGATAATCCACACTCATTTTACGCACTTTTATTATTGCTCTTTTATAAAGGATTCACAATATTCACATTTACAATCTGTGACTATGTTACTAATCGCCCTTACCGCGTTGTCCGCGGTGCTACTTGTGTGTGATGGGGTGCCAACGCCTACGAACGCCAAAGGTAATTTTTTTAATATAATTATTTAAGTAGTCGTGCAATTTCCGTCGCTTATTATGTGATTGCTTTGTAAATGCTATAGAGTTGTGATTGTTTTGACTAGTATATTGATCAGTCGGAGGGGGCCTGGCCACAATCTATATTTAGCAACAGGTGGTCTGCGCGCCGGATTGTTGCTGCGTAGATTCCACCTTTTACCGGGTATTCATTGTGACCTTTCACTTACAATGACCTAAAAATAGAGGTTCCATCGATTGTTTCTATTCATTAATTAGTATCTTAAAAGCCGTTTTTTGTTTCTCATTATATTTTCAAACTGAATTCTGAAATAGGAAGTAAAAAAGTGGATCTAGATAAAGAATGAAAATATAATTTAGATAAGAAGATATTTCCACTGTTAAGGAACTTATTTCACAATCTTTTGCAATTTTTTTTTATTATTGAAAGAATAGCAAGCTAGGTTTCATCTAATTGTAGTTATCCCTATGTTCCATGAAAATTAACAACATCTAAGGAATTTTCAATATATTGCCAGCCTTTTAGAAAGGAATAGATAAGCTTTCTTTTTAAAAACTTCATGTGGAATTTGTTTCGAAAAATCTCTACATTTCAATGGTGTTCTAACTTCAAATTAGGTACCAATAATGCACTCTGTAAGTTCATTGCATATCTGATTTGTATTAAATTACTCAAAATGTTAGTAACTTGAATAGACGAATAATTCAATGATCCAAATATATATATTCCATACACCCAAAAAAGATAACCCTACCCTCCTCTCTTCAAAAGACGGTTAAAATATATTATTATTGTAATTACAGAAATTAAATATATAGTAAATATTCTTTAGATCGACTCTCAATTTACAAGACCTTTTCATTGCATTCCCAGTACATTGCGTATGTTTTGAAATTTCTGAGTTGTAGAAAAATATGTAGGTATCACTCAACGACATCATCATCATCATCATCATAGCTTACCACGAATCTCTCCTAATAAGAAAGATTTAATATTCCCTCTCTAGCACCGAAATTATATGTATTGTAATTTGTATGTTGCACATAAAGTTTGCTGAAAAACGTCCCGTAGATACTTATTATGAAAAACCCCATCGACCGACTCTTAATTTAGTGAAATAAATAATGTATACTAAAAAATACAGACGAAGAAGAAAAAAATCATTTTCAATACATTATCAATAAATTTACGATTCTAATCAACCTCTGAAATATAATACATACATAGACCATGATTATTATTGTGCAAACTTTTCTCTGTTGCTTTTATATTAGGTTAACATGCATATGTTTTGCTCGCTTCGGTATGTGCCTGTTTGTCATTAATATCGTTATACTTTTTACTTATCTGCAATTAAAAACAGCATATTTTTTAAAAGACTATGCTACAACCGATATAAAAATACTATCTACCTTTACGATCATTGTAAAATTAATTATTGCCAAAATATCTATTAGATAAATTAAATTTTAGATGGCGGTCCAATTGGTGAACTACCAGAAAATTGGGACCAAACAAAAGACGACACACAATCGTTATTCCTGAACAAGAGTGACAAAAACGATCTGGAGCCGTATCCACTAGCTCTCAGTGAAGAAGGTATGGCCACACCAAAGCGAGCCTTATCACAGTGACGAACTAAGGGATTGGGTGGATGGGACGATGGATTATAACAGCTTTAAGTACTAAAACCTACATGCCTGCTTTTTAATGAAATTAGAAGCCGTCTCGATTACATTTAATTCCTTAGTTTGCTACTACCTCATCCACATTCATATTAATTTACTACGTAATAAAAAATGGAAAAAATCAAAAATAGAATGACTAAATAATTTTGAAAAAAAATTATATAACCTAATTACTTACAAATTATATAGATGTCGTGACCAGATCAAACGTCAGATCTTAGAATTGATCACTTCATGATATGTCCAACCCTTAGTGCCTTGTTTGCCTTACGGATTGTAACTAATGCGAACTACCAGTCTCATTGCTAGCGATATACCCTGTCAATTGCCACGTGGTCCCTCCTAGAAACCGTCGTGCTAAATTCCAAATATATTCATCGCGATGGGCTAACTAACCTGCTTTTTCATTCTCACCTAACATACCTCGCCAGCATATATCGTTAGCGCAAACGGGGTTACCATTTCATTATCAGCCATTGAAAAACTCTTAGAGCCATTTCATGAAATGGTTTTATTTCATGATATGGAAAATATCCACTACCCATATCATGTGGGCTGGCCAGATCAATGAATAAAGCAACCGTTGACGATATAAAAAACTAATTGCGTGGCTTCATGATATGATCAAACATTAGTGATCATATTTTTATTCATTTATATTTTTCTGTACACAAAGATTACACTTATAATTTATTTTGAATAAAGATGTGCAACAGGCGAATTAAACTCTATAAGAGTTCTGTTCCAGCAAACCAAAAATGTTGTAAAAATGATCCATCGATAGAGGCGCTGATATTAATTTATTTTTATAATGCATCATGGCGGCGAACAATTTTATTATTTTCAATTTTACACAATTTTAATAAACCCTCGTGGGTGCTCATGCTCTTTTGGTGACTAGGCCCATCATCTTTATTTAAACTGAAAAAGGACACTGTTTGCTGAACAAGTAAATGCGACCTATACAGTAAATAATAAGAAGCCCTATATTAAACCAATCATAAATTGAGATATCATCATAATCTAATCATATCATCAAATCTTGACGTTTAAACAATATAGTCAGTTTTAGTTGACCATATTATGAAATAAAATTGTTTTAGAAAATGGTCGTCCACATCATGAAGTGATCAGTTCTAAGATCTGGCCACGACATAGACAATTCATATTAGTCGATTGTGATAAATAGGGATGTGGATATTATTCACTATAGCTGTAGCCGCTTAGATTGCTTGAATTACGACTATGGGCTACATATGGGCCATACATATCTTGAGAATATCTATGGCCCATCTGTATGCCAAATAAATTTCAGTTATAACCCATAACATTACATAAAGTAACACTTGAACAGCTGCTTCCTTCTAAAGGCGACAGCCTTTGGAAGAAGTGGTGGGTAGATAAATCGCTCCCTACCAAATACAACAAATGTGTGTTACACAAGAAACTACAACAGTCGGCAAATACCTCTGATTACCCCAATACAGTTTATATTCGTGAGCATATTTTTTTCATTTATAATTTTAAAAATTAATAAAATGGAATAACCATCTTTTATAATTGTTAGTAGGTATATGTCAAATACTGACTGCATAATTTCTTAATTTAGATTTTAAGTATTTATATCTGTTATAATATCTTAAATAAGATTATCTTTTCAGGTAATGTAGAAGGTTATGAGCAAGGAGTAGAACAACGATTCGACTCGCCACAGTCCACTGGAGAACTAGACAATCTGATCATGAGGCCCGAATTATATGGTGAGCCTCCAGCAATGGAAGGCTTGTCGTCAGGGTACGACTCCCGACGACGCAAACGTGGCAGTGGCACTAAAGTGGGAGGAGCAGGCGCTGCCACCAAAGTTGCCACCAAGTCAGGCTCAGGAAAGAAAAATCTAAAGTAAATACGGTTTTTACATCTTGAATAATTGTGTGTTGAAGTAGTTTGAAAGTAGCAGTAGCGAAATAAAAATTTAAAAATAACTTTAATTTTGTAGACAGGCATCTGATACGCAGAAATCTTTTGTGTATGCATATTTTAAGGCAGGACATTATTTGTCCACTGCTAAACAAAGACCTACACCATAGACTACAGTCTATAGGGAACAGTTTTGAGCTCTCAGTATCCACTAACTTCCTACAATACATTTGAGATCGTCACTCAATCTAGTAGAGAGTCGTCCTATACTACGTTTGCCTGTACGGGATCGTCACTCAACAACCTTTTCTCTCATACTCGTATATCCAGCATACCTAAAAGGCTTTATTATAATAATTATTATGACTATATTGATGACTATATGAGAAAACCATAGAAAAAGACTGAATAAAAGATGATGCAATAAAAAAGGATGTAAATTTCGAGATAACAGCAAAAGAACGATGAAATCACTATCATCATTTCATGATATCTAAAACATGACTTTATCCTTAGGTCCGAGGAACATGACGCTCTCTCTCCTTTAGACTCAGCATCACATGATCAAGATGCTCATCGCCGCAAACGTGGCAGTGGAACTAAAGTAGGCGGAGCGGCGGCTTCCGCAAAAACAGCTACCAAAAACTCCGGCGGAAATAAGAAAAACTTCAGGTTAAATTGTTTACTAAATCTTTTTAGTACGTCTAACTAGCACTTACCTATTTGTGTATCATGTGTATATACAAGAAAAAGTAAAGCGTCTTACATATAAATAAATTTACATTTGGCTTTAATTATTTATTATTAAGTCTTTGATTTGTGTTTAACGGAACTTCATTATAATATACTATACTATATATTACTTATACGCCAGTAATTACATAATGAAATGTAATGACACCCCGTTGATCGGTCCGAAGTAGAGTATAAATTACAAAATAAAAATTATATAAAAACCCTTTATAGGTATACGAAAGAACTAATTGAACACTACTATTATATATGTTCTGAGTGCAATTCACACTTTCCGGATTTTATTTATGAACTTAGTGTAAAATATAATAAAATTATTCTCTTATTCAGGCCCATTTCGGAACGCCGCAAACGTGACTCTGGCCTTAGTGCGGCTGATGTTCGAGCTCTACTAAATTTATGGGAAGCACAAGAACGTAGAAAGCAGGAATGGAATGCCAACCAATGGGCTGCCGATCGCTACTACGGACGTGTGAACACAGTTGAAGATGAACAGCCTGAAGTGGATGAGAATGGTGACATTTGGTATAATGAACCAGTTGTAATTAGCCCACGAGAGCGAGAGTATCCTCATCATTCATACTTTTCAGAACAGAACCGTATGGCTATGACTCACGGCTACCCAGACATGTACCAAGTAGACCCGTCTGAACTTGCACAGCGGTACGAGGAAGCACGTCGCAAAAGGCAATACGCAAATAAAGTGAAACGCTTCATGGTAGCACGGAAGCGTTCTGATAATATGATGCATCAAAACAATTACAGACCCCGGGATGATCTGTATACTCTTGCAGAACTTCTTCGCTCTGCGCCAAGAATCCAAGAACAGGAGATTCCAGTTTACCGGCGACTGATACTTTAAAGCAGTCTTGTGGAGGAAGGTGTCCATTCGAAAGATCCTGTGAGTCGGATTATCAAAAAAGAATGAATACAGGTCCTACGATTAGCATGTCTTAAATCTGGAAAAACAATTCGTCATTCAGGATATGTGTTGCCCGAAGGGCAATATGGCATAATTTGGGGCGGGAGATTGTCGCGCATTTAATTCGCAGTGTGTAGCGGATACCTACCAATTTAGTAATAGACAAGATCGTATTATTAATGCCATTTTATTATATAAATATGTATTATTTTATTTGTTGAATATAAATGGCCTACATTCAATTCCTTTTATTTAAAATTCGAATTTTCTTTTAAGTATAAAATTACGAAAATAATTGTGTAATATTTCTGTTTTACTTAGTATCATTCTATTGTTGCATATCTGTGAAACATTATAGAGTACTAAATTTTTAAATTACCTATAATCAAATTTAATTAGATAGATATATGTCTAGTTTCTTCGAATATTAATAGTCTGATGTGAAGTTAAACTTCACATTTCATTTAATATATTTAGTGTTAGATTTTATGTGTAAATGGTAAACTGCTGTATTAAACTAGTATTATCTTATAAATAGAGTTTTATTTACAATAACACATAATATATATTTATTTTAAATGTATGTCTCAATTTTAGGTAGTTAAGAGGTTATAAAAGTTACATTTTTGTTGTTGGTAAATAAAATTTATAGAAACCACAAATCAGATACATACTCATTATGATAAAAATATATATGCTCACTCCTGTAATCACCGATGTGGTAGTCAGATGTATTAAAATTAAAATACATCTCAATAAGTATTCTATTTATATATAAGTTTTAGTTCTATTGATGTTATAGAATAATATATACCTCAGTGACCTATACTCATAAATTGCCAAAATACTGTTAGGTGAAGGTCGCAAAATAAGCTTTTAAGAGAAATATAAGAAAATAAAAAAATCAGTATAAAAATATAAAAGACGGATTATGATGGCCAGTAACATAAAAAGCGTATTATGATGGCCAGTAATACGCCACAACTTTAATAATCTGGTCGGTGGTAATAAAAAAATAATAATTAATTATGCAAATTCATTCCTGTCAATGTCAGATACCATTAAGAATATGCGGTAACGACTACTATTTAACATAATTTAAGGAAAATTATAAACTTACTATGAATGAAGAATCCCATAATATAGTAAGCGAAAAATACCTTCCCGGAGAAATATTACAAAGAAACGTCACTTCTAGTAACAAGAATTTGGAGATATTAGAAGATGGCCAAATCCACTCGAGGCCAAAGTATGAAACATTTTGTTGGTTTTTCAATTACACTAATATGTTCATATTGCGATTATTCAAAGATTTATTCCAATCCGTCTTGCGTTATTTTTATTCCGATTGCGTTATACCGGACCATATCGTGGAATTAATGAGGGTACAGAAAAACCTTCGTATAGAACATGATCCTGTGTATATCAGGTACAAATCTATAAATTCGTGTCGTATATCTATGATAGAGTGCTCAACCAAAACAATTTCATTAGTTCCAGACAGTGTCACCAGATCCGAAACTCACAGTTTTCAATGAGAAAATTTTTCAAAACTTTTAAGTCATATATTGTTTCTAGTAAAGATGACATCAGCTTGCGATGTGTTCTTAACAAAGACCAATTCAATAATAATCATAGATGATATATACATAACAAAAAGCCAATATTTGTAACTATAGATTATAAGATTTTAATAAACCACAGAAACAACAAAGATTACACGGTGTCCAAAAAACAATTGACCACAAATGTTATATCTAATAGGGCATTAATCAGCACAGGACATAAAAATGCTATTTCTCTTACAGACATGAAAAGGTCAGAATTCAGGAATGAGTTTCAAATGTTTGACGTAAATCTTCAAAATGAAAAAAAATTGCACTAGATGACAATGATAATGATACCGAATCAATAGTTATTTCGTACGAAATAATGATACATTTATAGATCTTAAATTCCTAAAATGAAAACTATTATAGAAGGAGAGCAATTCACACTATTTTCAATTCCTTGTAAAAGTGAAATGCCGTCTGATATGAAATTGAAACATAATGAATAAATGCTTCTATTATATATTACCATTATTGTCACTGAATTTGCACTTCATTTAAAATTCAATTAAAATTCATTGAAATTTATTTATCTTTTTTTTTACTAATTAATAATATTTTTTGTTTATTAATTATTCCTAATTTGTAAAAGTTTTCATTAAATATAATTGTAACGTTCAGCAGTACCTTGTCACACCATTTTACTTTTAAGCGACTTTCAGCCGAAGAATTCCCCTGTTCTGCAAGCAACCAAACATATGGTATTAATTACCATAGCCAATTAATTCTTAAAGCAGGCTTTACGTGTATGTTTTCGAAAGTAGAGGGACCTATTCACCACTGCTATAAAGAACGCCTTATGCATTATCATATATCATAACAACCTTTAACGGTCCACTGCTGAACATAGACTTCCCCCTTTAAGGTAGGGAAGGGGGTTTACCAGTAGTTGCCACGTTTGGTAGACGGATTGGCAGTCACAGTTAGCCTTTGGAATTGTTTTAAGAAAGAAGCTGCTGCTCATCCCTCACCCTCCCATAGGCGGCTCTAACAACACCGCCGGGCAAAGTAAGGGCTGGTCTATATTCTATACCGGAACAACACGACGAGCATTATGCATGCCTCATAAAAAATCTTAGTTTGAAGTTTGTTCCATGACTAACGTTACTGTAATAAAGAAACTATTTAAAATACCTCTAATACACAGTTAAAACAATTTTGTACATGACTTCCTAACTACATAAGTGATTTCAAACAAATTCCCAGAGGAAAGATGATAATGCGATCTAACCAAGCCATGACAAAACAACTAGCTGTTTCTCATGACTTAAATTATCAATATACACATTTATTAAAAATCTCAAGGTAACTTTGGTAGTTAGGTGTTCTTTAGATTTACATTACACTGGACGTTTATCTTAAAAAATTATAAAAATTACGCATACACCCTAATATTTACTATTGACATATGCAGAGTTATCGGAGACTTCCTTGGATGTCAACATCCCCTCATACACTGGATCTCCAAGATCTCTTAATTACGGCTCCAAGTCCTCTCTAAAATCAGATGAAGAACATGAACCAAAACTAAAAAGAGCTGTATCTTTCCTGCTTGAAGATAATAATTTCTTAGTAGCTGCTGAAACTGGTAACGACAAGTTATTAGAAATTATCATAAGGTAATAATATATTTTTTTAGTTTGAAACTTGGTCTATCCATGATTGTCAATAGGGAACCGGCATAATGCCACTGATGATATAGTGACTCATTACTCAATCTATAATTAAAGAAAATTATTGCCTCACTTAATAGTATTTTTTTATTAAAAACATCGTGAACAAGTCTATAGTTATTGTTATTAAAGTTTAAACTTAATAGTTAGCTAACTAACTTATTAAGATAAACTTAATAAAATCTTAGCATCTGCACTCAATTTTTTTTTAATGCGTGAAAATGACATGGTTACCCCGCCTGCGCTATCGATATACACTAGCGGGGTACCAGTTAGCGGTGATAGGTGAGGATGAAAGGCAGGCAGTCAGTTAGCCCACTGTGACAAATTCAATGATAAATTGGTCACGATAGTTTCCAGGGGGAACCGCATGGAGATCGGCCTGATAGGGTATATTGATAGCAATGGGGGTAAACTCCCCATTATTAACAATTCCTTCCCCCCTCTGCACTTAATTGTAGCCTGCGTTTGCTTAGTGGACTGTTCCTCATCTACGAGTAGTTTTAATCCATGTGAATTAATAGAAATTCAGCGTTGATTTAAAAGAAACAAACTCTCTTTACTTTCTTTCAATCTTTATTTGCTTTCTAAACTGTATTTATTTCTAGAAAAGGCACAAATATCCAACAACAAGACTATCTTGGAAGAAACGCCCTTCACTTAGCTGTTTGCGCTGGCAACAAACGGGCTATTATAATCTTGTTAGATGCTGGTGTAAATGCTAATGTGAAAGACAATGTTGGCATGACACCACTTTCGCTGTGTTTAATGAGAAGGTTTGTTTATTACCTATTAGTTTTTACATGCAACATCGTCCGTGTGATCGGGGTATTTTGGTAGACCAGGATAAAAAGTAACCTATATTATTCACCATCTTAAATAGTACGTATATACAAAATATCATGACAATTGGTTGAACCGTATCTTAAATGTTTACATTAAGGAACGCCAAAAGATAAGAAACAAAAATATTTAGATATATTTAAATGGGATTTTTTCTGTAGCCCCCTATATTTTAAAATAATTCATTTTAATAAAATATACTAAAATTCACCCTGTAGATAAAGACATACAAAATGAAATCGAAATCATTAACGTCTTTATAAGAGAGCATTCTAACTTTAAAACTGAATATTTTTCGGAATGAAACAGAGCACCTAATAAAAACGGCTAAACAATTTATTTATTATAATAGCTACTTTAATTCTCAGTAGCTAAAAAAAATGTTTTGTATATACTGAACTGATATAAATAGGAATGTAAATAGGAATTATTTTTCAGGCCATCATTAGATATAGCTAACCTTTTATTTGATCACGGCGCAGTAATAGTACCTCGTTCTAATCCCGTCGATACGGGATTATTCCTTCGTAAGTTATTATTTTTTAATAAAAAATATTTTTTTATAATAAGTACTTACATAAAAATTATGAAATATTCCGTTTGTATTCAGTTTTTTCCGAGGATAATAACATTTTTATTTCAATATTGTAGCACTTTCGCCGTGTGGTCACGGCATAGAATGAATCACCCCTTCCATATCCGTGGGTATGGTAAGAGGCGACTAAGAAAGGCGACGGATGGGCAGCAGCGTCTCTCTTAAAATATCTCCAAAGCCTAACTACGGTTGCCAACCCGCCTGCCAAGTATGGCAACTACTGGCAAAACCCCTCTAGGGTGAGGCTTATGTTCAGCAGTGGATAGAAGTTGACATGATGATGATAATGATTGTAGTACCTACTACTTTGATAACCAAAGACTCTCGCCAAATACTGTCAAATTATTCTATCGACAACAAAAATTGTTAAAAATTCTGGGAGCATCGTACTAAACTTGTCCTAACAATTCATAAGTATAGGTTATGTAGAGGGGAGAGAAGCAGGTGGGCCGAGCCCAACCTAGAATCGTCTAATTCACACCCTAGGATTCAAGTGAAACTTTGTAAAGACATGCGCCTTTTTTAAGAGATCAGGAAAATAATCTTAAATATTCCATTGTATAAACATTACTACATTATTGTTCAACTGATTGTCATTTTCTCTACCCTTGAAAAGAAAATTAACATGCTATTAGGTGCCAAGCTGACGAGATAACTTTTATTTCGAATTTTCCTATTTATAATTTGTATTGACCCTTGGCGTATTATTAAGATAGTATATTTATTGATACTCCTACATAATATCACAGAATAATTAGATAATAATGTTATTTCATAATCTTAAATTTCATATTAGTTAATAAAATTATATTTGTTCAGAATTTGTCATGATGTGTAAACCCACTTATGAAGAAGCAAGAATATTAAAACTTCTCGTTGAAAAAGGTGCTTTAGTGAACGATCCAGCAGCACCTGGAGGTCGACAAGCTCTACATTTCGCGGCTATGAGCAATAATTGTGTACTCATACGTATCTTATTAGATCTCGGAGCCGATATGTACCTCACCAATCATAGACACGAAACACCCAAAGACGTCGCTATAACTTACAAATGTCGGGATACTCTAACGCTTCTGCAAGAATTTGAAGCAAATTAAATAAAACTAATAAAATAAAAATAGTAATTCCCTCATTACAAACTCTAGTGATATAAAAGTTTAAATATTAAGATATTGTTTAGTACTAGTAGTGTTATGTTAGTTGAATTTTAAAAATGTGTAATTCATTTAAACAGAAATATAATCATAATAAACGTTTTTTATTTATCAGGGCTTACTAAGGTGATAAATTTATATCTATATATACTGCGAAATATTTTTCTGTGATTTAATAAAAGAGGAACTTATTAATTATTCAATATTTATTTTATTGTCCATGACACGATTCTGAATCGATATTTTCATTATTTGCAATCAATACCTCAATACCTCGAAAATTATTACCTCGATTATTCGGTAGCTCAATACTGCTCCCATTCGTATAATTTATGGAAATGCTTTATCACTATCATCTCAATTATTTTATGGATATCTTGTATTAACATCATATGTACCTATATCAACTCAATCTACAATTGAATATTGTTTCTTTTTTATTTATTTCAAAAAGCTGTATGGATATTGATTCCTTTGTATGCTTTTTAAGATGACAAATTTTATCAATGGTGGGTGACATTCTGATTCTGACATTTGTTCTACAGTTTCAAAGATGGCGGCCTTGTCGCAGTTGCTTTTCCCTGCCAAACAATACTAAGAAAATTGATTTAACCAACTATTTTTACACATTTTACAAAGAAATTTAGATAGATATTTCAATTTTTTATTTTGCCTGTACTAGTCATTTTGATAATGTGATAATAAGTGTACCCATGGCTTCCAATTCGCAAGACTCGCCTGTTCAACAGAGATTTGTAGAGGAGATTGATTACAGTGAAATACGCGAAATATCGGTAAGTGTTTTATGAACAAAACTCGTTTTGTATGTTTACATTTGTGAATGATATATCTAAATTACTTTTTTTTATTAGATTGTCGGTAAAGGCGCATTCGGTGTAGTTTGGAAGGGTCTGTGGCGAAACACATTTGTAGCTGTAAAGCATATAAATTCGGAAGCTGAAAGGCGTGAATTTGCCATAGAAGTTAGGCAACTCTCCCGTGTTTCACATCCCAACATTGTACGGCTTTATGGCGCTTGTACACAGAGGGACCACGTTTGTCTTGTAATGGAATACGCCGAAGGTGGCTCACTTTACAATGTACTACACAATCGCCCCAAACCCAAATACACAGCGGCACATGCTATGAGCTGGGCACGACAGTGTGCTGAGGTAAATTAATATTCATTAATTTTATTAAACAGTTACTTAATTTATTAATGGTAAAAATTTGCAATAACATCATAATGGATAATTGAAGAAAAACTTAACAGTAAATTAATTTTGTAAAAGAATTCATTTGTCATTTTATATACATGTTTTATTATATTTGAATAACTTACATAGGTAAATATTTACAATTTGCAGGGTGTAGCATATCTTCATGCTATGAAACCAAAACCGCTCATACACAGGGACTTAAAACCACCAAACCTACTTCTAGTGGGTGGTGGTCAGAGGCTGAAAATTTGTGACTTTGGCACAGCAGTTGACAAAGCCACATATATGTCTAATAATAAGGGTAGTGCTGCTTGGATGGCTCCAGAGGTAATTATATTGAAATCATTATTGAAATAAAATGAATTTGTTATTCAAACTGTAGTCATATGGAGTTCTAGCTGTATTCTGTGGCTTAACTTATGCAAATCCATATACAAAGTATTTTAAATGTCAAGTTAGCATTTATATGCTAACTTGACATTTAAAATACTTCTATAAATCTATCTATGTGCCAAATTTCATTCAAATCTGTTCAGTAATTTTTACATGAATGAGTAATATATATTTATTCGTCCATACTCAAGTATTCAAAAACTGTTCCCATATTTTAAAACCTTGTTTCTTCCATAAAGCTTTTGAGTTTTATAAATAGTTATGTTTTGAATTTATATATACTTTATTGCAATTATTTCTTGTGGTATTAACTCTCTTAAATAGTATCTATTTATGTAGGAAAATATGTTATTTTTAATCCTTTTTACAAATACTTTAAATTAGTTATTTAATACCCAATCTGTCATTTTGTGTCCTGTCTATTATTGAAAAGATTTTGAAGAAACATTATTTATTCCAAATAATTCCATTCAGAACAGTATACTCAAAATTTGCAATCTGGTCCAGCTTTGCATAAGTGGATAGAATTATCAAAAATAATATATAGCCTATATAACTCATTGATAATGTAGCTCTCTATAGGTAAAAGAATTTTTTAAATTGATGCATAGTTTTTGAGTTCATTTGTTATAAACAAAAAATCAAATCTTTCCTCTTTATAATATTAGTATATATAGTGATATAATTAATAAAACAAAAATTCTCTACAGTCTTATTTCTTTCATTCCAGGTATTTGAAGGGTCATCTTATACAGAAAAATGTGATGTATTTTCATGGGGTATTATTCTGTGGGAAGTACTCTCCCGAAGGAAACCTTTCGAAGAAGGAGGCTCAGCTTATAGGATAATGTGGGCTGTACATACAGGTATATGAACTGAAATTATGTTGTAAATAAACATATTATTATGCAAAAAAGCACCTACCTAATAAAATAACATTATTCAGCACACTGGCAGACAACAAACATATATTGGTGTTGAAAACTTAAATATAATAAATTTATACATTTTAATTATTGTTATATAAGTTTAAACCACTCCTAAATTGAAAATTCAAAATAAAATGTACACCATTTTTAAGTTACATGTTTAGAAATAGAAAAGTAAGAACCTTATCAAATTTTGCACAGTATATTTTACATAATGCCAAAACAAATATACAGACAAACAAAATACTATTTTTCTTAAATGTACAGATTTCTAGTTACAGTTTTATTATATTAATGAGATAAAAAACCTCCCAGTTTTTTTCAAAGTGTAGGTCACATAGAGGGTCACAACTTTTCTAAGATGTAATATTAGATAATATCTAGATTATTTTTTTATACAACAAATAATCATAATATCAAACTACATATCCATTACAAGTTTATGATCTTAATACTTACTGATTAATTAGTATGACTGTCCACTGAAGGAATATAATAAATCTTACTACTAACTTGTAAAACACTATAAACATCACAGAATATACTGTCACCTATGTGTGAATTCTCAAAAATGAGGTCTGTTATATTAGATGGAATGCGATTTCCTTGGCTTTGTTAAGTATTGTTATTATGAACTTAAATATTTACATTATCAATTTTTTTTTCTTTTCTTTCCATGTAAAAAAAATTATTTTGTGTTTTTACAATTTTAGGTCAAAGACCAAATTTAATAGAAGGCTGCCCAAGACCAATAGAACAATTAATGACACAATGTTGGCACAAAGTACCAGCAGAAAGACCGAGTATGGCCCAGGTAATTTTTTTATCATACACAATTATTAAGTTTTCTCTTTTTACTCTTTGGCTTCTTATCTGTGTTAAATTAAAATGGCCTTTATATTTTTATGCAGAAACAGAAATTATAAAATGACATATTCGGCATAATATAAATAGTAAGGCCAATACCTGATTCTGTTTTCTAATCATAAGAGAATAAACTTAATTTTATGACTTAGCATGAAAAAAGTTCAATTTACATTTACAAGGGTCACTATACTGAAGACTGATGAAGCAATGTATTTAGAAATGGATTAGGTTAGTGAGAAGATGTAGATAAATAAGTTATTCTTAGGTTGTTTCACCAGTATTGCTAGTTTGGTGGAAATATAGATAGAAACACCAGTATTAAGTATTCCTCAATGAATAGAGAGAAAACTGCCAGATCTCTCAATACTACATAAATTAATTAACTGTTCACCAGCCAGATATAGTTTCCTTTTGGACTTTTACTAATTTTATCAGCCCCTTATTGTAATACAGGTGTGATATAATAACAAACATATACATATATTTTAAAAGATTTTCAAAATATATGTATATATATGTTTGTTATCAGGGAGATCCCTGATGCTACCCTATATTTAGTTTTTTTTTTTTTTTATAAATTAATCTAAGTAACGATAGTGGGATTTCACTGACTTTATTTGAAATCGAATTTATTATGTATTCGTGAAATGGTAATTAATTGTACCTTGCTATTTTTGGGGAGAACCTACTACTATCTTACGGATACTCATATTTATCAGGTATGCAAGTACTATTTACCTGGGGACGCGTCGCGTTAACTTACAATAGTGCATTAAATTTGTCCAATAAAACACCACCATGATGCTTTGCATGAAATTCAGCTTAAATACTTTATAAAACTAGTAAATAATAATATATGTAATAAACAATAATATATATAATAATACAGTAATTGAATCTTCTTGAACATTACCTATTTTAATATTTTATATTACAATAGTTAGTGTAGTGCGCAACTGCAGTCTTGATTCTCCCAAAATCCAATCCAAGCCTCTTTAAGTTTTAAAACTGTAATGGAAATTATTTATAATTTTTTATTATTTAAAAAAATATAGATACTAGCTTCTTACTTTGAAGAGCACTTAATCTTGAAATTCTTGACTTCAATGTGCCCTATTCACACCGTTAGTATTAGTAAAATAAACTAGTAGTAATAGTGCATATTAGCAATACTTGTAGTAGCATAAAAAATGTACGTTTTTGTCTAAAGCAGTAAAAATTTTTTCATAATATTCTAATCATGAAACTATACTTATTTCAGGTTGTAGAACTAATGACGGCGCTTTGTGAGTTCTTCCCAGGCGCCGACAAGCCAATAGACTACAATGACTGTGAAGAGGAAGATATAGATGACCACTACATGATGCACACAGAGGACGAGCTTGGCACCGAGACAGATGACATTTTATTATCCCAGGTACTTCTCCCAACAGACGTAGAATACGAGAGCATCCCCAATCAAGCTGTGCTCAGAAATACAAACAACTCTGTAAAGGCACCCAGGCCGCGAAGTTTCGTCGAAACGCAAGTGACAAAAATACAAAATCTTATGGCGGCCGAGACGCAGCCCAAAACATCAGCGTTGCCCCGCGAAGAGCCAGATGCGTTAAACAGAATAGGACCAGTAAGAATCCCGCAACAATTCAAACCACCCGATGAAGCTGGCAGGTCGCCGGTATCTATAAATCGAATTTCCAGCTCTCCCGTACCTCCAGATGGCAGGCAATATTTACCTAGTGAAGGCAGCACACCGCAGGACAGCTTGCTCGCTGTTAGAAGCCCAATTAATATATTTAGTGAGAGTTCCTCCCCAAAAAGATTATCTCCTATAGTTTATTATAATGTTGGTAACATGAATCCCAGGCATATGGATATAGAACAGTACTGGAATGACAAACTATCACCTAGATGTTCATCAGTGGCGACAAGTAATTCTAATTCACTAAGAAAAGAGGACTATAATCAGAACTATTGTGATAGAGTGAGTGCAGGAAATAGTCCGTTGATGCCAATGAAAGAATACAATGGAAATATCCCACAAAGGCAGCCAATTCAAATGCCTTTACAAATAGATGTTGATCCTGTAAGTATAATTGAAATCACAACACTCCCTGATACCAGTCCAGCCACTTATGTATGTAAATATTTATGTAATCCTTATATTTGTATTTTGACCCTACATATTTTCTGTTCTTTATTCTAATTTAAATTTATTCCTTTCAAACTAGCATGGTTGCATTTATACAGCAATAAAAATTTCTATTAATATTTAATCGATTACCATTTTAATATTAGTCAAGCTAATAACTGTTTAACCATATACCATGAATTTTCAAATATCATACTATTGTTCATTATTATGTTTGATAACCTACAATTTAATTAACAAATTATTTCCTTCTACATAGTATATGTTATTATAACAACTGAATATTTTAATTAATTACCGTATTGTTTGTATTTACAGAATGCTTGGGAGTTACAAGATCCTTCTGTTTATGATGAGTACCTAGGTGTCAGAAATAGTGCTGGTTTTGACAAATTTTACACCTTGGGTAAGTACTGCATGCTATTTTTTGACAAATAATGCTATAAGGAAATTCATAGTATGATGAACCTATATAAGTCATACTATAAATTAATACATTATATAACATATTCCATTTTATTTATTGTGTTATATTATTGTTATAGTATTCATTTATAGAGCATTTTTCCAATTCCTATAGGACAAAAATAAAAAATTATTACAGCAAAACTGCTGTTTTTTTTTAGTAAATTCAAAATTATGAACGCGTTTTCGAAATACAAATTATTTACTACGATAGATAGCTATGATAACGGAGCATGTCACGGTTTTAATTTTACGCGAAAATATGACAGCATTACATGATAGACATTTACAAAATACAATTAAAATTAATATATTAATAAATAAATTTAAAATACAAATAAAAGGTCGGAAATAAGTAAAAAAAAAATGTTATTTATCAGTGGAAGACTTCATTCAAAGTCGTTAGCATTGATATATTTACCTTACCTATGAATTCTGCTACACTGCTGTTTCGGGCTAAAGAGAGAAATATAATAGTGAAATTATATATTACGGAGACAACAATTTAGTCCTTAGAAATCACAATATATGAAAGATACCATTGACCTCACAGTGATTGATGCTGTGTTATCCACGGTCCTATCTGTAGGTGATGGATGCCACAGCCTTAACGATTCTGAATCTTCCAACTTCATATTTTTTTCGAGTTTATTGGCCCTCACACTCCCCATGAGTATCTCCTGTAGAAACATCGCTGTGTGTCACCGTAATAATAAGGGAATATAAATAGATAATAGGATCGATTCTGAGAAGTCTCTTCTCTAAACTTATCTTTTAAACTAATATTTTAATTTGAGAGTTTCGCGAATTGATTATCGTATGGATCATAAAGTAAATTTATAATATTTTTTACATAAATCTATTAGAAATTAAATTCGTATTAGTACTCATAATAAAGATTTAGCAATGATATCAAATAGAAATTTTAATTTAGAAAATAGGTTTAGAGAAATGACGTCTTAGAATCAGCCCTACTGTTATTGAAGACATTTTTAAGATTTTGCGTGTGTAGCTTGAGCCTGACAAAAACTTATACAAATAAAAAATCGCTTATAGTAATTGACGTATTTATTATTATTTCCCATATATTGAGATCGACAAGAAGGAAATATCGACAAACCTACATACGTATCTGTCACGCCTGTCTCCCTTTACGGCGGGTAGAAACAATGCAAAGTCAAATGCTTCAATTCAAACAAGACTTTCACATCCTCATCATTCATCAATCTTTTTATACATGCTCACTGATTATGGGTACTTGTAATTTAGCCCTTCTACAGCACTAGCAATATGAGATCTATTTGATCGACGTATGTCCGTCTCGGGCGGCCCCTATTAACATCTCCATTCATTCTTACTTGATAAATCTCTTCGTAATTCTTCTTTCATGCATCCGCTTCAAATAGCTAAACCAACACAACATTTCATTTTCAATTTTTGTCACTACATCGTCTTTCAGTCTACATACATATCTTTTAATGTATTACCACACATACTTCTCAGATATCTCATCGCCATAACATTTATCTTACTTTCAGACTTCTTCTGCCATACCCATGTTTCGCTTCCATACACGAGTGTTACTGTCAGTACTTTCTGAAATATTACAAGGCGAACTTTGCTCCATACATTTTTGCTTGCCATAATTGAAAGCAGTGCACCGTTAACATTGTTTCTCGCTTTAACTCTCCTTTCAATATCTCCCTCACACCTTCCATTAGTGGTGGTTTTATTGTAAACAATGAACTGAAATATAGAAACTCACTCACTTGCTCCACTCTTCATATCCTATCATTATCTGGCATGCCCTTAAACTTTCAGTCATCTCAAAAATCTTCGTCGTCTTCGCAATAATTTTTATATCTTTTCTTATATACGCTTCTTTCATCACCATTTGTTGTAATTCATACTGTTACAATGCAAGCAATACTTGGTCGTCAACGTATAAGAGTCTTAAATAGTGGCTCATTCATTCGGAATCCACAATCAGATTCCTTTAAATCGGTCAAGCAACTATCCATCAATAGATTGAACAGCCAAGGAGATGCTAGACAGCCCTGTTTAACACCACGTTCAATGCCAAACCAGTCCATATAAATCCCATTTCTTCTGAAACAGCCATTCGATTTCTTATATAAGGATTTGAATGCCCGTATACCACAGTTCATTCCTCTCCAGTCTATCATAAGATTTTTCAAGATCAATGAAAGCTCAGAAAACATTTAGATATTGAGCTGTTCTCTCTGCTATGCACCTTAAGGAAAAGACTTCCATACCCTTTCAAAAAACTGCTTGCACATCCCAAATTTTACTCTCCGTTTTATTCATCGCTTTTTAATCAAAAACCTAGCATACAATTTTCCTACAACATTAAGAAGGCTTATTTCACTGAAATTATCGCACTATTGCTGTGACCTGTCTTTATATAATAGCACAATAAAAATTTTGCCCCAGCCACCTGGAACACAACCGAACCTCCAACAATTATTAAGCAGCAGGATACAGCAGGCTTACAATGATTTCTTCACCTTATTTAAGCATTTCAGCAGATATTCTATCGAATCCCGCTGATTTACCAACTTTCGTAATCTTCATTGCATTCATTACCTCATCTACCTATACATATAAATAAGATTGGAGTGTCTGCTTTTAATATTGAAATAACCGTTTTTTACTACATATGAATATATATATACGGTACATACACCAAAATAATTTTTTTTACAATTTTTGTCTGTTCTGGCTAATCTCGGGAATGGCTGAACCGATTTTGACGGGACTTTTATTGGCAGGTAGCTGATGTAATAAGGAGTAACTTAGGCTACGTTTATTTAAAAAAAAATCTTTTATTTTAGAAAAATAAAGTAATGTTGAAGTACTGTCCAGTACCGCGTGCGGAACGAAGTTCGCCGGGTCAACTAATTCATACATATATCACTTTAACTGTCGACTTCCTCGTTCATTATTTCATCTTCAACGTTCTTTGTTTCACTTTCAAATCGTGGTTAATTATTGTTGAATTCGTCGCGAAGGAATGTAAATTATACACGTGTCCATCATTAGTCATAAAATTTTATATTAAAATATATTTAGAATAAAAATGGTGGACTTCCTGTTCTATCCAGAAACGATTACCATAAATAACTACAAAGTTTTTCAACACTCTGGAACGAAAATAGTTTATGGAATCTTATACAATCTAAATAAAGCTATGATTATAGAGAAAATAAAAAATTGTTATATAAAACTAAGTAACAATTTAGCCTAATTTTGAAGCTAGAGCCAAAGGAGGAAGTTTTTAATTGGACTGTATTATTTTGTGTTACGCAATATATGCACCAATTTCTTACCGAATTTAATATTTAGTTTAAAGCTGCACACGCTACGAAAGCTTAAAAATGGAGTAACTTTTTACATTTTCTTAAAATTTCCCTTCACTGCTCTGCTCCTATTGATCGTAACATGATGAAAAGTATACTATACCTGCCTAGGAGTATCAAGAATAATTGTACCAAATTTCTTTAAAATCCGTTGAGTAGTTTTTGTTTCTATAACGAACATACAGACAGACAGACAAAAATTGTACTGATTGCATTTTTGGCATCAGTATCGATCACTAATTACCCCCTGATAGTTATTTTGGAAATATATTTCATGCACAGAATTGACCTCTCTACAGATTTATTATAAGCATAGATAGATAATTGAAATGTAATTATTACTCCTGTGTAAAATTGTACCATTTTCCTTACAATTTACCTTGATTATTTTTGTGAAACACGATCTTAAATTATAATAATAAAATTAGATTTTTTCGAACAAAAACATAAATTAATCATAGCTGTCTCAAAAAATGTCGTAAAACGTGCATGAACAATATAGCAATCGGATTAATACAATTAAATTAAATACAATTAATAGCTATAATGGAGGTTGTGGAACTTCTAGTAATAATAATGGTGGTCAATCTTCGAGTGTTAGCAGTCACACACATACTAATGGTAGCACAATAAACAAAATAATTCTAATTAAATGACCAAGATAAAAAACTACCCAGTAGGTGGGAGTAAAAGGTAATACATATGTTGGATCAACTATTTTTTTTTATTAGAATCTATTATCACAAATTATATTTAAATTTTGCATTGAACACTGTTTATACAATGTTAAGATTGAATCGCCATATGTGCAGCTGCATCCATCCAACAGTAACAAGATTGTCGTCTAAACTTGTAGCAATGCATCATTGGAGCGCATGAGTAACCGCGTCGAAATAGCCTTGTCCTGTACCAGGACGTGCTCACCCTCTGACTCACGATAGCTCTTATTTATCATTTGCACTTACAAGAAACAGACTTGTTGTGTTTGTTTGCAAACAAAGAAACAGTCATCCTTAACATTATACAGTTCTGGATTTCTGTGTATTGTAATTTATTGGAAGTAATTATTATATTTAGTTGGATATATTTAAAAGAGTTCCATATTTATTAACTGAAAACCATTCTATCTCCTAAGTTGTAGCAAACAGTACACAATTACAAAACTTCATTAAAATCGACTGAACATTTTTGGAGATTCACGTGTACGAACATCGTAACACGGAAGTTTCCCTACTCATATGACAAGGAAAATGTATACCACAAAAAGAATCATACGAATCGTTAAGGCAACTTTTCAAAACCGATCGTATGTATAAAAAATATTTTACAGTAAAGACAGTGGAACAAACGAGAAAATTTCAAATAATATATAATAGATATTACTAAATTTATTTTTGTAAGAGTTCATTTTCATTTTGGCGAAAAAGTCGTATTTTCAATTACAAAATCGTTTCGTTTCTTTCTTATTCTTTTGTCATAAAAAGATGTTAATACTCTTAAATCGTGAAAAAAAAAAGTTTTCATGTAACAATTTTTTTTTTCGTAATACCAATATTTTATCATAATGTACACATCTCACTGACAGTTTTATAATTGACGTCGATGGACAACGAAAGTTTGCGTCCACTCTCGTCACAATGAACCACAGACCAAAGATAATATTTCAGACTCGTATTCTGAATTTGAAAATGGACTAGATTGAAAAAAGAAAGAAATAATATTTAGCTTAATTCTACAGATACAAAAAATATTTATCAGTAAGAAAAAATAAAAACACTAAATGGGTGGCACTCAGTTGTAAGTCCTTTGATTATCGTAGCCAGATCTGATCACTTCACCATTCGATCAATAATTTCATAATAAAAAGTTGTTGTATTTCATGATATACCCAAATAAAACTAACTGTATCATTTAAACGTCGGCGTTTGATGTTGTTTACTTTTGGCCATATCATGAATGTAGGGTTTCTATGACATTTGAGTGACTTTTGTAAAATTAGATAAAAATAAACATAAAATGAAAACATGTTTAGTGCACGGTGTTCGTACTCGTGGTCAGGAAGGTAGATTAGGTTAACTTCGGTTTTATGTTGATAAGATTTACTGCTACCAATCCTACCAATGTACGAGCTTTAATTCACATTTATTTTCAATTGGCACATTATTGTTATTTTTTTATTAATATAATTGTTCACCGCCATGACGCAGCACAAAATATTAGCCCTTCTAACGGTGAATAAAGTAACCATCTTACAATATGATCAGTAATGTTCGACCATATAATGAAGTAGTAGCCTTGATTTTATCTTTTCATATCGTTAAACATTAATTTATTCATTAGTCATGATGTAAGCAGCAGGTATTTTCCACGTCATAAAATACAACCATTACATGAAATGACCAGCCACTGTGTATATAATATACGCGCACATACAAAATGCTTCAAAGTTAACGTTATACGTACCAACGTTAACGTAACGTTATAACGTAAATAGGGTCGACTCTTGCCATTGTAGTGAATATAACAACATCTTGCCATGCATATGGCAGAGAGAACCTACTGACGTCTCACTATAGAATTTTCTTTGTTAACGGTGTTTTACATCTCCAGAGCTAGTTGGACACAGTTTTTGGTTATACCAATAGAATAGTTATTGTTCTATTGGTATTTTAGTAATTTACTCTTCCCTGAATATGTGAAATTTATTTTAAATCCCATATGTAGGAAAATGACCTCGAAATATGATTAAAATAAAAAACAGTTCCAAATATACATGACCAGAATATGTTGATTGACCGGGATAAAAAGAAGCGCACCAAATTTCATGACAATTGCTTAGCTAAGAGAAAGTAAATAAAGAAACAATTTAGTTTCACACACATTTAAAATAGAAAAAATCAGCTCTTTGTTCAGTGTACTCAATTCAAATTTTGGAATATTTTGTAAAGTCACATATATATGTTTCCGATTTGTATATATTAAGTATCATAATTTGTTTTCGGTCATAATCGGGAATTCGAAATCTCCATGTTTATAAAAGACGCACGTACGAGCGGATTTAAAAAAAAAAAAAAAAGATTTCGTTGTGTGTGCGTTCCTGTTTCTAATAAATCATAAGACTACAAAGTAGTCGAAATAATTGCATAACAATATTTTACAATAATAACAATCTATTATTGTAACAGTTATAATTTATATTAAAACTTATAAAGAGATTCATCGTCGATACAAAAACATTGAAGCTAGAAGTATAAAATTTTGTCAGTATTTTTATTATATAATGCAGATGCAACACGGTTCGTGTACGGCTACTAGAAAATAAACAATATCTTAGCTCGAAATTTATGTATGCCAAGTCTTGATGAGGCAGGTTTATAATAACTTATAGGTTCTTAGAATCTCGCTTCAGCGGCTGCATCGCTGTGATAAATATGAGCACTAACTATGAACTTGTCTGTATTATATGTATTATGATTAACAAAATTCTTTAGTTAATAATAACTACACGCCAAGATCCACATGTTGTTTATTCTTTCAGTAAATTTTCTTTTACTTTATCATTTAGAACTTTGTTTCTTCTTTCAGTAAATTTTTTTTACCTGCGCCTACATGTAATGAAACTTAAAATTAACGCACAGTCTTATACAGTAAATTAATAACACTAAAACCTTCATTTTGCTATTTATTAAATTTAGGCACTGTTTTTTTCGATAAAAAGACATACAAACATTGTTTATAACATATGCCAAGTGTAATAAAAACCAACTTAATTATCTTAATAACGCCGCTTCTATATTTTTTGTTGCTATTATACCGGGTCGTGGTTTTGTAACATAATACCTTTTTTTGCGAATTAAATCTATCATTTATGTGATCATACATTACAAAGTGAATCACTAACATTTCTTAAACTCAATGTGATTAGTTTCTACATTATTCTCCATGGCTTCGGAGAATATCAGTATCGAGTCCATAAATTTCTAAAATTTGGTTTTATAGAGGTAGCGAATTTCAAGAATCTACCTAGATGACAAATTCCCCTTTTTTATGGGCTTACCACTAATTTCTGTTATTAATTTTGCCAGTTATTTAAAGTTGTACAGGAGGTTCATTTACAATGGATGGAGGATGAGGATATTCAGCGGATAATGAACGCCTGAAATATTGACAATTATTGATTTAATTTACTAACGCGTTATGAAACTTTGAAGTTGTAAAAAAATTTTAAATTTTTAACAATTTTACTAAATGTAGGCTATTAAAATGCATTTTAATCAATTACGATTATTTCGATTAAAATTTGTTGTATTTATACCTATATTACATTCTCACTTTTATGTCTATTTCAGTCTATTTCATGTATATTTCAAACTGTGTGTTTGTGTATTTTTTTAGCCCTTCGTAATTTAAAACATCTCGGCAGCTCGTTCTCTAGTCACCTATTTTATTGGAGCATGCCACACGTAAAGAAACGTATAATTTTCAACGTTTACAAGGCTAAATAATTTTACCGTTAGTCACAACACTACCAATACGACTAGTGATAATATAGAATACTCTAACTAGGACATTTCCTAGAATGTTGCCGGAAAATGTTGGCGTTTTTGAGAATTCTTTTTTTTTTCTATTTATATACCTATTTTTCTAATGGCTTTTCTTAAAAACTAATTATAAAAATGCAACCGATTTTTTTTTACAGATTATGTAGTAGTTACTGTTTACTGTAGTTTATTTTTTATGTATAATATAATGGACACAATATGAACCGTTCTTCTTGCTTAAACTGATACTTAACTATTTTTTATCTTTTTCACAATTTTCTTTTTTTTTATTCTATTTTGTCTTATGAACACAGTGACATATACATATACACCCAAATATATAAAAATAATGAATTCTTCCCTAATTCAGTTTGTATTATAATTAAACTGTTAACAATTGGTAATATAAGAATCTGGAGGATTCAAACCATGTCCGTTTTGATGTCTTTTTCGATCACTCAAGAATTATTACAAGTTATTTTTTATTTTATATTTTTACATGATTTTCTAAGTTTATATAATATTTCATTAGTAATTATTTGCAATTAATAAATATTTTATTTTATTATTATTACATCAGCCGTTGCCTATGCACTGCTGAACGTAAGTCTCTTCCATAAAGAGGGGTTTGCTAGTAGTTGCCACGCATGGCAGGCGAGTTGGTAACCCCAGTTAGGCTTTAGTGATATTAAATTCCTGAATTGCCTCTTACGACACCCACGAGAATGGAAGGGGTTGCCTTTTCTATACCAGGACCACACGGCAATAAATAATTACCAAATATCAAATCGAAAATACACTAAATATTACAAAGTTTTACATTATACTACACGATTATAATACAAATTAAACAGAAATTGAATTATAAAATTAATATTTAATTTATATATAATTATTATATAATATACTATAATATACCATATATTACTAAACATGCGCACGGAAGACCGAAGAAAAGGTGGATGGACTGTGTGAAAGATGATATGCATAAAAGAGCCCAGAAATGACAGCTAACAGAGTTTTGTGGAAGAAGATATACTGCGCTGACTTTAAATAAATGAAAATAGGCAAGGCTGTGATGACAGTGATGATATATACTATGATCAAATGAATAACTTATATAAGGAACATCAACTATGATATTTCTTATATAAGTTATAGAGTGCGCTTGGGCTAAGTAGATCTGATAATTCGCGTTGCGCATGCGTGTTAAATGCAGTAATAATTCAATAGCTATGAACATATAATATGTATGTAGTGCGGTCCAGATGCGGTCGGTCCCGGAGTGACTCACGCTTCTCGGAAGAGGCCGAGACTATTTTAGACTGTGTCCGCTTACCTTCTAGGAACCCAGTACACTGGGACCAACGACCGAACGAGAAGCCAAAGTATTGTTAGACCGTTGATGAGGGTGTATACCGTAACACTAGCGACATCTAGATTACCTATCAAATTTAAAAATGCATTTAACATATTTCTGAATCATCGTCTGATTCTGATACAACTTAAATCTTTATCACGCAATAATGTTCTGAAGTCCATCACTTTGTTTCAACTTAAAAATAGTAATTGAAAAATGAGCTTAGAAACTTTGAAAGCAAAAGATTAAGGGGAGCTTTTATAATTTACGTTATCACAACGCTATTGTTGGTATATGACTTTATCGTCACAATATAACAGCAATGCCATAATATATGCTGTTTTATTGTTAAAAGTTTCACAACTGCTCACGATTAAGGATCACGAATTGATCTCGAAACTAGTAGAGCCTTCTCAATGTAAGTAAGTTAAACCGGTAGTTATTCCATTAAAATATATGCTGTTGTATGGAAGCGCTTCGTTATTATGGTTGTGTGTATGACAGGATGATACGTGGATGTATTCGAAACTAAAAGCGCCCTATAAGCGCCTAATTCTTCATGGTGTATGTATAATATAAGCACCTTATACTGAATTCTAAGAAATATTTAAAATTATTTAATTTTGAAATGTTGACGCATATTCATAGTACCTGATTTTTTTTAACGAAACTGAGGCTTGGACGATATGTTAGTCCACGCGAAAACATTTAAAACATCGGTTACGGAGGAGAGTATTGTATATTATGGTGAAATGTAAGAATTTTAGCCCTTTCATTACTGAACAGCGCTAATAACAAACCAAATGAATCCGAGTGCCATCAATTGGCTTGCTCTCTGTTACTTTGGATTCTAATATGCTCTGGCTGTGAGTTTGTCGAGGGTTACATTCACTACATTGCAATAGTCAACAAATACCCCTGCTTTATACCCCATTAGCGATTACAGTTATATAGGCATGGGTAATATAATACTGATCTGATATCTATATATTATGTTCTTCTGGGCATTGATAATGGAAAAAAGTTTATTTCCTATTATACACATTATATAATCCATTTGGATATCACCAATATCGGTCGAATATCTATTTTCGAATATGTTAAAAGTCTGTCCAATATTATTTTTTAGGTAGGACTTTTAACATATTCGTTATTGGAGCAATATATAGGTATTGTAACTAAAATATATAGATATTGCAAAATATTATCCATCCCTACAGTTATGATCATATTTATTTATTTATTCTCAGCGCACTTATCTATGATTCGTGATTTAGATGTTTTATTTAGTGTATGGTGTATAAACTTAACATGAACTAATAAACAAATTAGTGCGTTGTTTTTATCGATTTGTTTTGTAAGCGTTCCCAGTAGAAAAATTGTTCGTGAAGCTTATGTTTTTAAAATCGCAGCAGACCGTAATATTTGACTAATGTTTTGGTTATTTGTTTTGTTATACATTCGCGTAGCGGTCACGCTTTATCAACACTCGGGATAGCGTCTTGCTATGACTGCGTTGCTAATGTTGTTTATAGTAATCAGAATTTAAGATGCTCGATTTTTCGAAATTGTTAAATTAAATATGTAAAACTTTCTAATAATGTCCAGATGTAGCAATCATTTGATGATTATCTATTTATTAGTAGCTCTTTGCCTGTTACATCGCACGTGTGGATTTTAGAAGTACAAACGAAATTTCTAATATATATATATTCTTGTTTTTAAGTTAATAACAATGTTAGCAAAGGCGAACTTATCTCTAAAAGTATTGTAAGTAGTAGTGCAAGACAGAAATTTAAATAAATATTATTTATTAAGAGTTTTATCAATTTTTCTTAAATATCTTTCTATGTCTATATTACAATTGTGTTATATTAGTAAGAATAATTTTACGTTTATGTTATTTTATATATTTTGACACTTTTTAATTTACATAATATATAGGTCGATTTCTTTACTTCCAACTGCTCCACTACCGCCTTCCGTGTGACCTTTAGTTTAAAGTACTCACAAATTTATTACTCTATCAAATTTGCACGTGGCGACGCTTTTAGAAATACGATTTACGTCATACGATTTCCCTCAGTGTCAGGAAAACTTCTGGTGTATCGAACTGTGAAAATAAATTTGAGACAAAAGCTCAAGTCGCATGGTCTGCGCATGCGCAGATAACTAGACGGGTCATCTTGTGTTTATCCGCTGCTTCCGGGCGCGGTTGCCGAACGACCACCGACACTACACACGTCATTTGCTGTATAATATTACGGAAAAACCCTAGATATATGAAACGAAAATATTATCGTTATATGTTTATAACATAATAACATATATATCAATGTATTTTAATTATTATAAATAATATATTACAATTGCATACAATGCGTCCGTCCATACTATTCTAACCAGAGGATTAATCTAGTTTAACTACAAAATGCTATATATTATCATGTAATACAACATGCTGTAACAGGAATCTATAGACATCGCTGTAAATAGACGTCGCAATTGCATTTACATTGCACTTTTTCATGTTTTCAGTTTCACTCAGAATACTTTCTATATTCTTTCTAACAGGGAAACTAAATATTTTGGCCAAAGAAAAATGACTTGAAAACGATAAAAACATACAGGAAACTCGATTGTTTTATCATCTTTCTTTGGTAAAAATGTTCAGATTCAGATGCAAAACATTCCTTTCAAAGGATGCTTGTATGCTTGCTTATAGAAAATATTTTTGTAACATGCAAAGCAAGTAGTTTAATAGTACCATGCTTATTTATCATATTCAGGATGAAATTAAAATCATGTATTAGCATCGTTTGGGGAAAACATTCAATTTCACTCATACAACACTCATAAAAGATTTCGACCATTAGATTGAAACACTTGCGTCGTCTATACCCTCGATGTCTGGGATGTGGACACACTGGTATATCATTTTAGCCCACATTTTTTCAGGAGGGAAAAATATTTTAATGTAAATCGTTTGCTCTATAGTTAGTAACTAAATAGTCCCAAATCTGACCGCCCTTGAAGCACGCCCAGCATATGAGGCCATTAAGATTAGAGGTGTGAAACGATAAGAGCCTCGTGGCTCCCTAGTCGTGACCCATTGAGTGCTGAGTCAGCCGACAGACGTCAATGCGGTAAGAACAGCATCGTGTTAAAGTAAATAAGTCGTAATATTTTCATGGGTGCCGCCGTGGCGGGCATCTCGCCCGTTATGCGCTGCTCAAATAAACAAATGTGTTGATTTTTATACAGTAACGCCGCCAGCTTTTAAATGCTGACCAATCGATTTTCAATATCGATTTATCGAAATCCAAAATGTATACTAAAATGGTAGTATTGTTATTACAGATCTTTATATACAACCTAAATTTTTTATCATATTAAATTTAATTTTGCATGCGTAGGATGACACCTAATCAGTTCTCTGCGCAAGCAGTATCCCCGCACAAGTGTCCTCTACACAGTATGTATATAAATGACTATTACTTTATTGTTGTGTTTGTATTATGTTGCAGTTTAATTAAACCTAAAGATCTCGTAGATTTTAATGTGAATTATGGCCACTAGCTTCCTTTTTAGGATGTCTATAAAATACACAAAGACCAACGCAGAACATCTCTGTTGGTTTTACTAGATTCTAATATTCTTCTAGAAAAACAGTTTCTCTCCTCAGATCCCAGTATTAAAAATGCACAATGTAATTAAATAAGCAACCTTCATGTTAATGACCTATTGTATTGTAAAATAAAAAATAAATGTATCTTTATACGTTTAATGTGAAATTAAGCTAAGATATTTGTCGAGTGTCAACAGATAGAATCGCGTCGGCGTGTATGAATCAGCGAGATACAATTAATCTAATTTAAGGTTATCGGGGAGGCATGGATGTGGCTATGTCGTCGTACAGTCTCGTTGCGCGACCGCGCGCCGGCGCATCTTGCCCGCACTGCATCTGCGCACACGCATCCGGTGCATACGCGCGCGCGCACCACGCACCTCTCGTGACACACACGGCCGTAATACTTGTTGCACGTGATATCAAGGACGTTACCAATGTTATTGTAATTAGTGAAATGCCGCAAAAGGACTGTTCCGTACAAGTTTCAATAACGGTACAGCCCGATTGCGAAAAATTGCAAGTGATTGTCGACGTTTTCATGAGTGAGTAACAGTATCTTGAGACAACGTCTAATTATCTTCGTTATTTCTAACAAACTAATTATTTACTTTGATACAAAACATACTCATATATTAATTTCTCCAACATTACTATTGGATTAATATTTTACACTAATTGTGGTCAAATATTGTGTAAGTTGCAGCATTAAGAGATAATACCTAATTAAAATTGGATCAGCGTCAAACAACATCTGGTTTCTATCTTAAATGTATGATTATAATGGTTTGAAAGCTGCAAGAGATCTGTATGAAGAAGTTATTAAGACTCTCCCATTACAAATTGCAGTACATAAGGTTTATGATTGATATAGGAGACACAAGATAAACTAAATTCTAAGAATATTAGAAAATGTTACGATATGTTAATTCAACTTCATGATACAGATAATATTAACCTGTGGATGGAATACATGAAGTTTGAAACCGATTCTCAAAATGTTCATGTAGCTTCCAATATTTATAGAAGGGCCATTGCATCACTTAAAAAAATTAACAAATTTATCAAAGCGCAAACTTTAGCTAAATTAAAGAAATTATAAATAATAATATTACCGACAAAAATATGCTTACATTCTAAGCTCAAATAAGAATCAAAACCAAAATCTTCTTAGAAGTATATTGTTTAAAAAAAGTCTCAATCGCCAGGAACTATCTTAAAGGTGCTTGGACTTCGTCACCAACAAGTAACACATGTATATTTTCTACCTTTTTATCTGCATTCTAGGATTCTATTCATAACACATGATAAAAATTTGAAATGTATTCAGAAAGAGATACTAGTGTAAAATTAATTCTTTCATTTTGCGACTATGTTACCACTCTGAGTCTTATTTATTTTTACTAGTAAGCTAGTTACTTCTCTTACATTCCCTATCTCTATTTCTCCCTCCACACTTTTAGGTGCGAAGAATACAATTATTGTAAATATAACTTGTATATACAGGACCAAATGATAACACCATTTATAAGCAGAAAAATTATGCAAACAGCTTTTAGTTCGGTACTTTTATTTCTAATGGGTGAAAATGGAATGGTAACCTCGCTTGCGCTATTGGTATACGTTGACGGGGCATCAGTTATAGATGATAGGTAAAGATAAAGGCAGGTCATTTGGTCCATCGTGAAAAATTTGACAAGAATTAACCCCTATTTCCAGGTTTCCAGGTCCCCCATTTCGGTTTCCAGGGAGAATCGCGTGGAGGTGGATCTAATAGGGTATATTGCTAGCATTAAGGTTGTTAGAACCAATTACTAGTAATCCCTTTCTCCCCAATTTCGTTCGTTACTATTATAACCAAGCTCACAGGAACTTACGCAAATAACTGATATAATATTAAAAAAAAAAACATAGCGACCCACTATATTTTCATTTGAATACGCCTATTTTTTTTAAATAACGATTCAATTCACTATTAATTAATTGATCAATCTAATGATTGACCTCGTTTTTGTTTTAATTCGTTTTTATTTATTCCAAAGCTTTATATTCTTACGTATACGAAAATTAAAAAAAATAATTATGAAAATTCATTGTGATAACATAATAAAATAGAGAAAATAAACAAGGAAATGAACAAACGTGAACAACGCCTTTTTGTTTTATATTGTTTAGAGATATATATCTTTCATTACCTTGGAACTTTCCTCGAAAAATTATTACAATGGATAAAGCCATAATAAAATCCATCAAGTCGTTTCAAAAAGCCTTGGGCAAATACACAGATTGAAAACAATCGCCACTCGCGTCCACCTGGCTTAGCTGGCTGGCGACTTTGTTTTATATTATTCAAACATTATATAATGACAACGTACGCGGTATCGCCAACTCGAGTCCGTTCCCGTGGGATTTTTGGAAAATCTCTAGTGATCACCCACGCTTTATAAGAAATATGTATCTTTTATATTAAGTGCAAAATATATATATTTCATATTATTGATCCTTTATACTTATTGGTGTTAATTTGACAGATTTATTACATTGATAGACTTTTTTTGCATTTCATATGCTTAAAAAGATAGATTTAAAAAAATTTATCCCTTCAAAAACCCAGAAATGATCTTAGTTTGTATTAAATTTCTTAGAATCGATAGTCGTAAGCTCGGCGATGCTTCTACAGTAAAAATCGCAATATTGAACAAGGAAAAGTTGAGGAAGATTTTAGGTATAAATAGTTATTGTTATTTTATTTGAATTAAACGACTTGATTATGTTAACTTGTAGAAAGTATACATAAAAAAATTATATGAGACTCTTCCTTAATCTCTCCTATATCAACGGAAAATACTCGCAAAACCAGAAAGATTTTACACAAAATCTTCTTCACATCTGTTTCTATCACCAAGCATCAGTAGTAAGTAGCAAGTCTGTATTTTGGTTTAAAAAATGAAATATGACAGTAAAGTCAGTAGGCATTCTGGATCGTCACAGTATATTCTATACTTCTTTATATTAGAAGGGCTGTCCGCTCGTTTACTTTGCCAAGTTGGAGTCGTATAAAAATTTATAACAGTACGACGCCAAAGAAGTTTGCTTCTAGTCTAAAACTTACTATTTTGTAGCATTTCCGTAGTTGTATCATAACGTATAACAATTATAATGCATGCATGAAATGAGAACATGTATCAACAGTCGATATTTTTAAAAAAATCCATTAACATCGTTTGACATAGATTGCTGAAATTAATTACAAATTTTTATAGGAAGTGGTGACCTAATTTAATTTATAGACCTGGGTATATAAATACTAATCGTATAACTAGTATTAAAAAGAACTTACACCCAAATTATATGGTAGTTATTATATAAACTTATCTGAGTTTTAATTTTAATCAGTCTTTCGTTTTTACATTAATTGTGTATTTCAAAGTCATAAAATAGCATACTCGTAAATAATAACGTATACTATAGATGTGTGTGTTTCTAGCGATTGCTTACATTTTTCAACCAAAAAAATCGAAAAAAGAAATACAAAATACTCCATCTTGGACAAAAGCAATGAACGGACCCTAATGAACAGACTATATTCAGACAAAGTATATTAAGTGAACACGATAATATGACGCTGAAATAAGCTGAAAACTCAATCGGCTGTCAATTTTAAATTACCTTGTGGTTTATTGTCTTTATGTTCATATATTTATTATTTGTACATCTAATATACTCGTATAAAATTCTCGTGTCGCGATGTTTGTTAGCAAACTCCTCCGAAACGGCTTTACCGATTTTTATGAAATTTTGTTCATTTATTTTTCATACCTTTCAATGAAAAAGGTGACCCACCCCTAAATATATATTTTTTTTTATTTTTTGTCAATTTTTTTATTTTTATTTTATTATGATTTAGCATTGAAAAATATATACAAATTCAAATTTTTACGCTATTACGATCAACCCCTGTTTTTTAATCGCGATTTTTATATGCCGCGATAGGGTGAGATGGCAATCGAAAATAATAATTGTAGTACGAGAAAATTTCATGTATAGTTCACGAATGTATATAATAATGTATATGGTAAAACAACGTTTGCTGAGTCAGCTAATAATTATCTATAATACTAAATAATAATTAATATTGTTTTAAATTAAGTTGCCCATGAGAAAAACTTCGTTTGCGTAGATCAACGCCAACGTATTTATATATTTGACCCTGAGGTTTATTTATGATTATAATTGAAACTTTAATAAGTAAATGTAATATACTAATCTAAATCGATACATTTGGATGGAATTATTAGAATTGTGAGTAAATAATAGGTCATAGGTGTGTAGCCATTTGCTTCCGTTTTTTTCTCCTATTATGGCCCTTTTTCCACTAACATTAAAATTATAACTGTTAAATGTCTGAATGCAAAATTTAATGTCTCCCACATAAACAGTAATAGACCTCTTACCTTTTTCGATTTTCCAACGAAGTTTCATTCCCTTTTATTTCTGAAACATGTTTATTTCTGAAACATCAAACATCTGAAGCATATATTCGAAGGCTGAATCTAAATTTCCTCTTCTTCTTTCTAAAATCTACAATTGACGTAAATTGAGACAAATTTTCAAACACTTTTTCAGCCATTTAGGAAATAAAATGAGTCTTAGATAGATTACAAATATACTGTGTAAGTTTGGCATATATAGCTTCAGTTTATTATATTACGTCATGAGGTTTCACAAGATGTTACAATTAATATCAAGTTCTCTACATGAACTCTGTTAGCACGTTTCGTTAAAACATCTTACGTCTTGTAATTTGACGGTCACTTCTTTTTATTTTCTCTCATACTTGTTACAATTTTAAACGCCCCTGACATCTGATTTTAGTGGACTAAAAATCCAATCTCTTTCAATCAATCACAATTTACTTTTTACACAACTGATCAAAAAAAGAGTATAATATTTTCCAAGTTCATGTGTGTATGTGAGTTTCTTTATTTCACCTTAATTTTTAAATGCCTTAAGAAACTTGGATGTACAGGGTATCATGAACATCCTTATAATCATCCCGAGTGATATGGGCTATTTTTTGTAGCTCGTTTATTGGTAGGAAAATCATGTTTTTTAGAATGCAGAGCAAAATTAACTTGTATCGAATGAATGTTAACTAAATATGGGCGATATTTATTACAACAGCTATCACCGACCATTAAGTAATCAGTTGTCAAAACACCATGCCAAAATCCGCCTAACTATACTAGTCTAGATAGATATCAGCGTTGATTGACGCTTTCGCCGTCCCGATGAGTCATCACATATAATATATTATGTTGAAAGCGAACCCTGGTCTAGTCTATAAGCCAAACATCTCTCTAAATATTTACCTATATTTTCCTGCTTTCAACTATATTTTGTTCATTTTCCTGAAGTCGAGTCAAGAACTACGATTTATTAAAGCTATGAATACCGGATATATTTAATTCGTAAATATCATCATCAAATCAGCCATTAACTGACCACTGCTGAACACAGGCTCCCCGATAAGCTGTTTTTTTACCTGTAGTTGCCACGCTTGGCATGCGGGCTGGCAACCGCAGTTAGGCTTTGGTGATATTTTAAAAATGACGCTACTACCCATCCCGAGACCATAAATATACAACTATTTTTTTTTCAGTGCGACATACAGTTGTAAACAATTACACAAGCGACTATATATGAAGGCGAATCAACGCCACGTATGGCAACACCTAGCATCTCGCTCCTCGGCCGCTGTCCAAAATTACGAGTGCTCTAAATTTATTTCCAATGTTAACTCTTTTGTTGTACGAAGTGAAATCTCGAAGCGTCGTTAATAAACAACCCTCTTTGAAGATTAAAAATAAATCCTGTTTACATGTCCCGTTATCACGTAATGGAGAACATGCTGAGATTTTGATGTAACTTTACTACGCCGTAATTTATAGTTTAACCATTAACTGTTTATTTCTAGATATTTTTAATTATAATAATTCAAAATATTATCTAATATTCAATGATCATATATAATACAATGATAAAAACAGAGTCTGTATTGCAAAAAAAGAAACTCTCCATTTTTGGTGATGACTTTGCCAATGCTATTTGCGTAGTATTTTTCAGCAATTCGGTGGGCAACAATTAAATAATAACCGTAAATCATTAGCGGTGAGACATTTTGCAGACGGCGCCTGTAGGTAGTGATTCAGTCTGGAATACGATTGCCTTTATAGCTGCGATGGTGGCGCAGAGTGGCCGGGACGTTGGCATCGACACCGCTACATGACTAACCGCGCCCGCTCTAGATACAATCAAAATATGTGACAAGTTTATTTCTATTCGGAACAACACATTCTGCCCTGCTCGATATAGTTGAACATCTGCGGATTTTTTCGACGACATAAGTAGGTCGGGGCTTGCTTCTGCGTCACGAGCGTTGCTCCGACGGTACCGCACTGCGTTTACGTTTACGCGAAATCGTTACGCCGTTTTTCTACGACCTCGCAACTGTTATCCATGCCACAGTAAGTTCGAACCCGTTCCGTAATCTATATAACACAATAGAACACTTTAATACCTGAATATATTCTCTTGGTAAATAACACTTTCACTTTGCCAAGAATTCTCTAAATCGTGATTGACATTTACATCATATGTTGTCATTGTTCTGTCTGTTTCTTTTCATATTTAATTTTATTCAGAAAATTTTCCTAATGAATCATCCGGATTGGATTACCTACATTATAATCAAATAATGATTACGATAAATAATTTAGATTTCGTTTTAAACAAAAACTACTTCAATTAAGAGTGAATCCCTCTAGTACATCGTTTGAATTGCAAAAAGTATTATTAAAAGGAATGTAAAATTGACGAACATAATCTTACACTCACATTATCTCACAGAAATAAGATTTCAATTAGACTTAATTGAAATCCTTAATTTCTTCTTTTAAAAGTAATTGGAAAACTTGTCTCTACGTGGACAGAACATAGTCAAATTCCCTGTTATTCTTGTCAAAAAAAGAAGTCTTTAGATACTTCTTTTGTTGACGCTAATCCAAATTTATATTAATTGTATAATAAATGTGTTGGTACCTACGTGTTCTGTTGTGGCGAAGGGGCATCGCAGCCCGAGTCGGGAGCACTCCTCTAAAATACACGCGTGACTCAGCGCGCTATTTCACAACGCTACCTTTGCCAATAGCTTTTGTATTACTTCCTATTGCTACTATAGATTCTTCCACTGAATGCCCACTTTGATTGGAGGGTTTCTCATTCTAAAAACGTATGTACTGTTTACAGTTTATTTCTGTGTATATTATTTAATAATTTATGTAATCCAAATATTTTTTTTTATTTTAAATCAAAATATGGTATCTAGATATATTAACAAAAGCACTGATTGTTTCTTCAGTTGAATTTTAGTAATATACTTGTACTTAATTATATTACTATATTATATAAAAGCATAAGCTTTTATCTATAAAGTACCTTAAGCTGTGTAATCTTTAATACGAATGGCGTGACAGTTTATTTGCTTATGTAGACATTTGTAGCTAGCTATGTTTGCTGTCAGTAGCAAAAAATCAATCCATCAAAATATTTTCTTTTAAATCAATATCATCTTCCTACTCTTACGACATTTTCTTCTTAATCTTACTAATATAATAAATTGTAACTGTGTCTTAATAAGACCAATAGAAATCGAAACAATATTTTTTAGAAATTTTGTCTTTCTGTATGTTTGTTCCGGCATCGCGAAAAAACTACTGCACCAAATTGGATGTGGTTTCCACAGTTATGTTCCTGAAGACCTAAGTTAAAAACTGGTGTATGCTTAAATCTTGATATACCATCTAGAAGTAGTATATCTCATTGTGATTCCTACTTCTGAAAATCGCTCATACGTAGTAACGGGAAAAAGCTAGTAAAGAATGAAATTGAATAGTTCATGTCGGTGGACTATTTTAGGACTTACCGTTACTTTTCATCATATAAGATAAATCTAAATATGAACCAATAATCTATTAAGAAAGAAGATATTAAGAACGTAATCATTATAATGTAGACAAAATAAGCGCGACATCTAACTTAAAGTTTTAAGCAACATAATCTTACCATGTATTGCTTAAACCATGTTATCGTTAGTATATAAAAATGCCCTATTAAAGACGTCACCAGCTATAATTCTGTATCTAATCCACTTCCGACACGCTCCACCGCCCACATCTCGTAGTAAACAAAACCACAACAACATTCTTCAAATCCAATCAAATTAGTTAATGTTCACGTAAATTCCGTAGTCGAGTAATGAGATAAATATTTATGATAGAATTCTTTGCTTATCCTGCCTGGCAAGAGCGAAAGTATATTCATGTCTGTTGTCAATAATTTACAAGAAAATCGTAGATACACTAATTTTTTTAGCTTTATTCTCTGAACAATCATTTAGACTTCGATTACATGAATTGATTTGATTTTTGTTTTTTAGATTTTTTCATGACTTCATAATTAGTACGAGATTTATATTTCGAATAATGTTTCCAACGTCCACCCCGATCTGTCTATCTTTATTAGTGTAATATGGGTTCTTTACGTCGTCTCGCCTGTCCTAAGTAGTTACTGTTTTGTATCCAGCGTCATGCGATTCTTTGATGTGATCTGGATACAATCACCTATAATGGTGACTGCCCCAGATCTAGTTTGCAGTTGAAGTTGGCACGTAATTGTAAACTGCCCTCTTTATGAGAGGCGGCTAAACGCCCAAATAGCGTCTTTCATACGATACATGAACATCTGTGTTCAATGGTTCACTGCAAATCATTTCCATATACTTACCTTTGTATGATTTTCTTTCTTCATTCCTTATTGCCGATGATGCCATTCTAACAGTAATATCTTCAAGTCATAAATTTAGACTTCCTTCAATAAAACTGTTGGATTCAATAAACATGAGAAATGCACATAATTTTAGCTCTGTGTGAATCATCCCAAGTCTGTTGGCCTCTTCCAAACCGCACGTATTATTGTCCTTTGGAGACTTTAAAATTACACGCAAGGACGCCTAAATTCGCTCTGTAGATATTTCCGTATCGAATGGAAGTGTCTCCGGTGAATCAGACTTTTAAATTTTGGATGTGCGACGTAATTCTCTGTCACTAACACAACCTGATTCCAACATTAAAAGTTTGGACATTCTGTACATTTTTGGCACTCGCTATTCAAGAATGTGAAGGTATTTTATTTTGCATGAAAAAAAATATACTTTAATTTAATTGCTATAAACACAATACTATTACATTTTATTAGTCCCATTGGACTCCGAATGTACTATCGCTATAGTTTTAAATTTACGTGTTCTTATATCGATTGACATCTTAAATCGTCAACAATTTATAAACATCTGCCTGTTTGTCGGAATAGTAAATCTGCTAATAGAATAAACGTCGTTCGTGGACAGTTCCGCAAGATGTCAGTAAAATGACGCAACTGGAACAGTCTGCTGCCCGTCGCGACGGCAGATTGAAAACATATTAACGCCACCGATCAAAGAGTTCGCATTCAACGATGGATTTATGGTATTACAAAATAGCTACACACAAAGTCTCACAGTCTCCAAAATACTAATGTTATTAATACTTATATCCATATCTCGGCTTAAGAATGCCTAGGACTTAGAAATTTTAATGAATGACACTTTTCTGACATTTTCGTGATTCTTTTGTTTTTATCCCAGTTCCCTTACAAGGCAAGCAAATTTCAATCCTTACATAGCTACACATGATTTCTTTAGTTTCATAATTCGTCCCACACGCGGCGATTTAGAAAATTCTTGACTTCAATCTCACGCTGTTTGTCTAACCATGATTCTTTTCTATCAACGCCTGTTAATCGTATACAGGTTAACTACTGATCTTTACATCGTGCTAGAATAAAATACGCATATGATTTACAGTTCCGGTTTTAAATTTTATGGTTCATCGAAGCTTGCAGTCGTTAAATGTTTAGATTAGTCATGATCGTTGGGCAGCCGCCCGTCCAAGAGAAGTCTGTCAACGCTGCTCCGCGCGCCCGAAGCGACATCCCGTCCTCACTTACTACTCGTTAATTATCACTTCCGCCTAACGGAATTAGTTGCACATGCGTATTTTTTAAACACTATTTTTTTTAAAGTAAATTTCGACGAAGTGAGCGTCCTACCTACAATATTTATTTTAGGGTAAACTTGCTAAGAACATTTATTTATTCCTTTCTCATTATATTATATTGTTTCATTTATCATTAATGAATAATTTTATGTTGGTTTTACGTTGTGGGTTTAATCTAAACTTACTTACTTAGTAATGCTAGAAGATAGAAGCAGTCTATCTTTTAGCTTTACTTTAGCCTCGAACCTTTTGTCAAACGCCGTATAACTTCAAACTACATTAATATATTTTTCGTGTAGGTCCTGTAATACCATATTATTTCTATTCTACCTTACGGTCTATACTTATGTCCTGCATTTATTTTCGTGCACACCCACCAATTTCAAGAACTTGCTTTCTTCTCCACCTTCTTCCTTGATTTTATCTCATAAGACTGAAATCATCATACTTAAATAATGATTTTTGATATACTGTCTTTGTATTTGTCAAGTTACCCTTAACCACATTTTCCACAACTAAAGTAAAATTCGTTATGGTCTATCCAAAAGTAACTGGATTTCTCTCCAGATACAAAATAACAAAGTTGGACCTTCTAACATAAAAAAATCTTGAACCTAAAAACTGTAGACACCAAAGAGCGACACCCTTACAGTTCGCACATAATAGTAGTTGGATTAGATTCTAAAGTATCCGACCTTGTTTTATTATGAATATTACTCCCAACAAATCCTGCACAGCGACTTTTCTCCTGCAGCTATCAATTTATAAGTAACTACGCCACCTTATGTCTCATATATTTATAAAATGTATACGAGTACATGAACAATACTAAAACCAAAATACTACAATAGTATACATATTTTCTCTACCAAAATAACAGTCATTGACTGAATGTAATAGTTTCTAATAAAAAATCTTTGAGAGATACATGTGTTACATTTGAAATGTGCTTTCTGATTGTAGTTGTGGTTTAATGTAAGTGCCCGTTCTTAGCTTCCGTTACACATTAAGATTTACGCGTTGGATTATTCTGGACTCTGTTTAAGTAATACTTTGAGTGTAATGAGCTATTAAAATACGATGTTGGCACGCTACTCAGGCTATACAATTTTAAGGGCAGCGCTATTCGTGCCTGTATTTTATTTTATATCAGTTGTCGTTTTAGCTATCTCAGTCAGGGAGCATTTGATTGCACTCTACTGACTTTTACATCGAATCCCAGTAAACTACGATATTTATATCTCTGTATTTTCAAATTCTTGTCTGAATCATTTAAAAAAATATTGTCACATACTTCTTATCTTGGTTCAGAGGGTACGTATACCCATAGTCCGAAATGCTACGTCAAAGACTTTCATGCTCAATGAAAGCAACTTAGAAACTCTTGACATCATCAGGGAGTGCAGTACTGACACTACTTTCCCCGTTTTATATCATAAAATAATTTTGTCGATGTAAATGCATTTTTAACTAAGAGACATACACACACATAAAATGGCAACACACATTCACATTCTACAACTGTCCAAATACTATGTAATAATACTATACTATAATATGTATGACATAAATTCATCATCATCATGCCAGTCATTCATCGTTGACAGCTAAACATTGACCTCTGCCTTAAACTACAGTAAGGTACAATGTTAAGCCTACATCTATTGACTCTTTGTAACACTGTTGAGGTCTTCACTCTTTATAATTAATAGCCCTGTACTGGATTTGCATAGGTTGTTAGTTCTTCGAACTACTTAACTGGCTTATATCCTGAAGTATGCACAAACTTAACTATATTTTTTACTATATCAGTAATTTTATTCTGCTGATATCCTCATTTATTAGTCTAACATGCAGTACAACTCCTAGCTTACTAAATTACTTGAAGCTTCGTCATATGCCTAGCAGATAAGATCCTGAGACATAATTTATACTCTATATGAGCTGAAACTTCGTGCAAACTGACATATAATTTTCATTATTTTAATTACAATAAATATTATATATTAGCACACGACGTAGGTAATTTACGAGTTCGATTCTTGAAACTTGTATGACGTAGATAAATGTTTGTTGTTGTTGGTATGTAATATGTCACGTGTCATATTAAAATGACATGTATTTACGTCGGGCCTGTGTTGATTTTGCGCACTGCACCTTGGCCAGTGCACATCGCGATCGTTCTATGAATTAAAGCTCGTCGTGATGCTGCAATCGAGCCCTAAATTATCCCTGCGGTTGTGACGTGTCGACGTTGCGAGTCGCGAGATTGTCCGGCGCTCGTCCAACAAGCCCTGCTACTGTGCGATCCGGCTACTCTTACTAGCGTAGCGAATGATTGTTAGTAAACGCAGTGGATAGCAGTTTACAACTGAGTGATCTATGAAGTGCACGGGTGCGGCGGGGTTATTCGGCGCCGGTGCCGGGTGCAAGAGGCATCACGACGTAGGCGCAGGTCGTCGACCGACTGCGGGAGCGGTGCGCGCGCGCCCTCCCAGAGAAAACCGTCAGAAAACCTCGCGAAGGGTGGCAGCACACGGTGTCCGCATTTAGCTCGGGCTGACGTCGCTGAGTCACCGCACCGCGAATAGCGGCGATTTGTTCGTTGCACCACTCGCTCCCGGCTCTCCCGTCGATTATTTTGAGCGGGCGGTGGCGTGCACAGCAGTGCTCGGCGCACTGTCTCCGCGAGAGGACGCGCCATGACTCCGCTGCCCGCGCCGCCCGCGCGCCTCCGCCGCCTCGACGCGTGTACCGCCTCCGCCGGCATCGTCACCACCATCAGGGACACAGTCAGCTGTAGTTGGATATTTTACAGTGAGTGTCCGCTGCCGCGCGTCCGACGCGTCTGTTGGACACTAAACGCTCGCTGAAAACTTACATGACGCGGAAACTCCACCGCCCTTTACAGTGGTGGGCAGCGCCTTTCTGCCTGCGTACTAGTTGCCCTTCACTCGTTTATCTACCAAACCATATTAATCCCACTGACATCTTTATGTTAAAAGTTATACAGCTACCATAACTTGACAAGTGTTTATGTACTAATTGAATACATCCCAAACAACATTTTCACAACGTTTCTAGATAGTTGTTTGTATAGTGATTAATTTATGTAGTGAAAAAATGTTGTGTGACCGACGTTTAAATGTCCTTATATGTACATAACTAATTAAAAGTAGAATTTTTGTTGTTTACATTTATAAATTGAAGTTGTCATATACGTCATATTATCATTTGTGCTTACAATATTAAAGTTATCCGTTCTACATGCAGTATAGAAAGATACAGTGATGATGAACAACAGGTGATTGTCTTGTATAGAACGCTGCTGCCATCTGTTTGCGGAAAAATGAATCTCCCGCTGAAAGCAGAAATCTAGGTGAAGCGTCTGACATCAGCAACCCAAAGTAAATTTAACTCTTGACGTATTTAACCCTGCCGTGGTACTGCGAGTGATTCCTCTATACACAAAGATTGTTCTAGCTTTGTACACCAAGTTCGTGTGAATAATTATTAATTGTGACGAGCGACACCATTGTTCACCTGGGAATCTATCACGTAACGTAAAACCAAACAATAAAACTACCTATTATAGTTTGTATTGGTTCTGTTATTGTGTGCCCTTGATTTGTATGCAATACAGTATTTCGTTATTCAGCTACATAATTATTAAGCGTACCATCGATGTTTAAATTTTTAATTAAGTTTATTAAAACATTAGTTTTGTTTTTATCTTGTACTGAATCTTAAAATTAGAATGAGTACTTTTATTATGGTTCTGAAACATTTTTCCCATCACGAACCCTATAATTGATAAAATAAAAATTACTAGGCATATATAAAAATGCTTGTAATTAAGGTTACTTGCATATAAATCGATTGAATACTAATATAAGTACAATTCTGTGTTATAAAAACAATTACAATTTAATGTTTAAAATAACAAAAGACCTATTATTGTTTCAATAAAAAGCATATTAAAATGGTTTGAAAAAAATATTGTTAGATGAAGTTTAGCTTCCAGAGCTGAATCGCTTAATCAACATAAATTACGCTAAGACATTTTTACGTTTTTTCCTGATAATCAAGATAAATAGTTTATATAATACATTGTTATGATAGATGTCAACTTTGAACGATACTATTAGATATCAATTATGTTTTTACAAATAAAACTATCTTGGACTGAATATGGTTTGGATCATAGATTCTGTCTAAGCCTAAGCTTAAACTTTGTCGCATATTTAAAGTCAAAAAACCTTCCCTACTGATCCCTATGATCATATAGTCATAATATTCATATTGAAACTATTAGAACTTAAGCTAAAGACATTCCGCAGTTTCCAGTGAATTCGTTCTCTTGTTGTTATACTGCATTATACTATTTGTACCCCATTCTATGGATCGTATGAATTAGGATGAACAGTGTTCTAAGTATTTATCCAGAATATGAAATGTCTCTGTACCAAATTTTATTCAAATACGTTTAGTGGTTAAAGCGTGATTCAATAATAAACATTCAAATACATTTACAAACTTTCACATTTATAACATCCTTACATATTATTTATTTCATTCTCGGCTAATTTGCCGATTTTCTCAGACAACCCGTCCCAAAAACCTTTAGAAAAAAGAAAGCTGAGATCCCAACCCCTTTTATTGCGTGTGAGTATGCAAATATGCATACACATATATATTACATCCTTACTTGTATTATAAATATGAAAATTTGTTTGTTTGTTATCTCTTGATGCCTCAACCAATCGTCATGAAATTACACGTAGTACCTATTTGAAGTGGATAAGGACATAGCCTACCTTTTATTCCGGTCACACGACATATCAGGGATTCGTGGACTAAGTCGCGGGTTAAAACTGGTTACGTAATATACACAAATAATAAACATTTGTATTTTTTATTTTCAGATAGCAGTGGGTCGACCCAAGGCGAGGGGGCTGCCCCCCCACCAGAGCCTGATCCAGCGCTTGACTCCATGCACACCATGCTCGAGCCGCATCTAAGGCCTATTTCCCCTGACCTCAATAATGAGGAGTCCAAGCGGATATATGAAGAACATAAACAATTAGCACCAGAATATCTTAAGGTTAGACTTACCACTATATTTTGTTGCCTAATATTACTTTTAAGATTCTTCCTACCATGGGATCAGCCCTCGACTAGAAAAGTAGCAAACGAAACTGTTGTTAGCTTGCATGAGAAAGAACAACATCACTAACATACTTCGCCAAATAGATTTACTAATGATAACGATTCTATCCGTTAGATTCATTTGCCAATTGTTTATGGGAGCTAGAATACATAGATTATTATACTCTTTAAATAAAATTATAGTCATGTTACCAAAATCATGAATATAAAGTAATTATAAAGTTGAAGTACATTTAATATTGTATACAATTTTTTATTACTTATTATATTCATATTTAACCGTAACCAATAAATAATTATAATATTATTTACAAAGAAAAATAGAATAGCATCCAGATTAAATTATCTGTAAAATTAGTAAATTTTAGAGACTTATCTTTTAATAAAAAATGTTCAAACGAAAATGTTATCCCAGTAGACGTAGTAGAAATTTTACCCCACAATCCCTAAAATATACTTGAAAAAAAAATATGCTCCTATGACATTGATAAAATTTTTCTTCGATTCTAGGTCCAAACCGAATTAGCGTATTTAAGTAACCAAAAATCAGAATTAGAAGCACAGATGGACGAAGAGGAATTACGACAAAAAAGAGAAATTATACAGTTAGAAAATGAAAAGGTAAATATTGTTTTGTCCACTTATACAATTATTGTTTTTTTTTTTTTTTTTTTACTAATGGATCACGTGTTAACATATAACTATTATATTTTTTGTGCAAGTTGCAATGCCAAACAAGATGACGGTTCACCTTATGAAAAGTATGTACAAGACTCTTGAATTGTCAAAACTGATCAGCTCATAGATATTTAACAAAAAATAATATGAGGAATCTTAATAAAAAGAAATGGAATTTAAAACAATACTTTTAAATTTTGACTGTCTGTTTGTTTCGGTATTACCCAAAAACTACTACACCAAATTGGATGCGGTTTTCATTATAGTGTTAGTGTTGTGAAGCACTAATTTAAAAACTTGTTTACGTCATCTAGAACTGATCCATTTCATTGGTATTCCTACTTCTATTTTAATTGATAAAATGATATAATTTTGTTATTCTAACATCATTTATTTCATATAAATGTAACATTTATTTCAGGAATCCCTAATCAAGTTGTACCAGAGTTTAAGAAAGCAACTGGCGCGAGTGGAGAGCAATAGTTGGCTACCAGAGGACATGCCGCTCGAGTGACGGCGCGGGCCCACCGCCCGCACCCCAGGGACCACAGCGTGACCACATCGTGACCACGGCGAAACCACCGCGTGACCATGTGACCACGGACCCAACCCGTACGCGTCGGATTCTGTGTACTAAACTACCAGAAACTGGAGGCTGGTGTTGCACTATTAATAGTAGATATATCGGGGCCCCAAACAAAGAAGCTTTGACATGCCGATATGTAGGTAACCGTCTTGAGTAATAATATCTCCCTTACACAAGTGGCAAAAGTATCTGTCAATAGATTTGTTTTATTATTGTGTGCAAGAACAAGACAGCGGATATTACCTATTCCATCTCATGCTTACGATATTGACAAGATACTTTCCATTTGTCTAGAGGTGTCCGTATGACCGATGACGAGAGTATGACCGTTATGGGGTTGATAAACCAATAATCAAAATTTATGCAACACTACTGGAGGCTACCTTAGACAGCTACCTGTACTGATCTCAATTTTACACCAATGAGCCTTCACGAGTATATTATGCCTGTTTACAGGATCGCATTATATATATAATTGCATGTTGTGTATGAATTTATAACGGTATAGTCATTTGCAGTGCTTTAACTTTAACTGTAGTTGAAAACTTCCTCTAACCCGTTTCGTTAGTTTTGTTATTGTCACGCAAATATATTGCAATAGTTTTAAAACTCGTCTGGGTCGTTGCAATAAATATGCGGTAGTGTGTAAGCATTTCACTATAACAAACTTATGTAAACAATGTAATCGGAAAACAAGGTAATATTTTTGTTACACAGTTGACCGTAAACGTTATACCGCGTTTTAAAGCAGTGAAGTGGCGAGACGCGGAATGTGATTAATCGGGCGCACTTGAGATGATAATAATATATCAAAAATGGGTCATGCATCCTTCATTTCTCAATGTCAAAAGCCTTGATCGTTTTTATAAGACACATTTTTAGTTTAGTCGTTTTAAGTCACTTCAATATGTAACCAAAGAATATTAATTTAATTATTAGTTTAATAATCTAAAGTTCCCGAATTTATCGTCTTACTTAATATAGAAATATTTTCATTCTAAGATATAATATTAATATAGCTTATTGAATTAGTATTAAATTAGTAAAAATCAAAGATTTCTCCATACATAATAAAATGACAAAATATTTTAAGTTTATAATATCGATCTCGTGTCCTGCACCTTTTTTCTCGCACACGCCTCTCGCCGTTCAACTCTGTATAGCGCTTACGGTCAAACTATACAGCAATATTTCTTAATATTTTTATAATCCCACCACAATGATTTATGTATTTGGTTTTTTCATTGTAGTGAATTTGTAGTATTTGTTATAAGAGCACGTTTTAGTGCTTATTAATGTGCGCGCAAAATATGAATTTGAAGCAAGATATCTATTAATATACCAAGGTATTATTATAAATAATATAATAATATCAATTGGCGTAAATAGTTTTGCGCATATGCATTTGTTTCATAATGTATAAATGTAAGATAGTTAAGTATAAAATGTTAAGTTTAATAAATAAAATGATGATTCATATTACTTTTTTCTATTTTTATCCTAAAAATTACATTAAAAATAACACAGTATATACAGATCTTGTCTAAAAAAATAGGCCAGTTTCACTTGTCTCTGCCAACTTTCCCTCTTGGTGGTAAGAGTGGAATTTTTTTCCAACTGTCCCTACCATTATGTGTCTAGAAAAGATAAATATAAAAAATATGCTACTTTCCCCTGGCGATATTTCTTTCATAATAATAATCTTTGGGTTGTATTTATTGACGATAGGCATTTTTTATTGCACAAAGAGTTTTCATTTAAACTCAACTAATGAATAGTGGTAACATGAACAGCCACGCATTAAGGCTTTTATGGGCGACAAAGTATATTATACCCATGGTACTGTTTACATCTATAGGTAACGGTTACCTCTTTCCATTAGGTTGACCGTCGGCTTGTTTGCCATTCTAAACTGCATAAAAAAACAGCACCATAAACATACTGAACAATATACGGTTATGCCCATGGCACCCCTCATATATACCATTGCTCATACCGATTAGACTTCTAAACGTACGTTACGACTTAAATATGTGCGGCCTTATTAAAGTTGTAACTATAATGGAAATAACTAAGACTTTTTTTTTATTCTCAGTCATCACTATGCTGGATACTCGGAGATGGTTTTCGAATCATTAATGTTCATGACACTAAACTGCATCCATCTGCTTTTATGTATTATATCGTGTCTACATTTTCCTATTATTTCTACGTTCCTTAGATTAACATAGTACGTTATACTAAGTCTATGCTATTTTCATTATCATACGTATTGTGCACATGACAAATCATTGGCTGCGCACGCTTCCCCACACGCAAGCCAAGCCGAGCCTCTATCCGCATGCGCAATTCAATTGTTCTTATTGAACCGTACGCACGGTGAGTACTATTATAATAGATATAAATATTACGGAAGTACAATCTATGCAACACTGATTTTTTTCCTACTGACATCTGTCGACCGACACATAGTTCGTTTAACCCTTAAATACCTGAAGTTTCAAATTTGATACCGGGGTTATAAATCGCATTGGGCGTCTACAATCGATTTTATTTTAATATTTGACTGTTTACATGTTACCAAATGTTTTTTTTTTAAATAAATATATAAAAATATCGTTTTTTTTTTACTATTTTTCCCCATTAGTAAACACAGTAAAGGGTATACTTGTATATTTTTTAATTTTATTTAAAAATTAAGCTTTTAAGGGTTAACATAAACGAATCAAATAAGCATAAAATTACAAACAATCTTACATTGATTTTTACTACCTTCTGATTAATGATACTACGTCTGATTGTCAAACAAGAAGTGGCTAGACGCTAGAGCCTTGAAAAATCATAAAATAACTACGACCGTGCAAACGCTTGCGATGATTTTCATCGTTCATTATCCTTGTTAAACATGCATATCCATCAATTTTGAGATTGTCACACTCTATCTTGTCCAGGCTCGCTCCTCACTAGGCTTGCTTGCACAGGTACATGAGTCGAGAACCTTCCTTCCTCATTATTATTGCTGGCCAATTGTCACTTCAGCTAGCAGATCCTTCGCACTATATCGACCACTTTAATTCTTCTTTTGTTATAGAATTTAATTATCCTATTGGTTATTATCTGTGCTTAAGTAGTAAAACTCCATAACCTACATAGACTTTTACGCCTAACAGTGTTTGAACATGTTACAAAAACGATATGATACCCTCAAGTTGAGGGTCCCTCGTTTCACGCGGAACCTTTCATATTTCTTGTAACCTTTTTGCATTAAATCTAAACCACAGACTTAATATAATGTACTAGGTATAAACTAATATTATAAATTGTATTTTTCAACCGACTTCAAAAAAAGAGGTTCTCAATTCCGTCGTATTTTTTTATATTTGTTACCTCATAACACCGTCAATTTTAAACGGATTTGGAAAATTATTTTACCTCAAACAATGTATTGCTTAACTGTTTATAAAATTCTTCCATCTATAGAAAGTTATATAAATAAGGAGCCACATAGGCTGTATTTTATTTTCAAAGAAACTCGAGATTCACCTATCTGCGAAGTCGGGACGGGTCAAAATATTTAATAAAACAAAATTCAGTCCAAACAATATTTATTTTCAACTCGCATCATAATTTAGTTTATTGGAATGGTGAATGTCATATTAAATAAAATTGCGACTTTTGGCACTGCCGACTGGTAAGTTCATCAAAGTACGAAGTGAGATTCCAGTGTTTTATAAATGCATTCTCGATGTTAACATCGGACACTAGATACACAATACTGTTATCAATTGAACGATATTATATAATTGTAATAGCTTATTTACAATAATTACACTTTTGTCTAAATAACTACATTTTACCGAGGTCTGTGGACGCTACAAAATATGGCGTCAACTTTGCTAACCACAATAAAAACTCGGACTTGTTTTACAACACATAAAAGATTTTACAAAATATCTTCATAGATAAACAGACCTTGTATCTCATAAACTTTTTTATTACACAACTACTCTGTGATGTATACCATAAACAAATTAAAACAATATGCCAATACATCCTATAATCAACTTTACATTATTTAGTGATATGATTGTAATTTATTCATCAATATATCAAATTGTTTTAAGCGAATTAAAACCAAATTACTATTATTTAAAATGTATTTTTACATAAATAATTCGGCATCGAGAGGACTAAACCCGGCCCTCGTTTGAGTCACCATCGAGCGCCTTGCTATTATATTTTTATTAAAATATAAAAGGAACAATACTTTATACTAAGAAATATATACTTCGTTGTTACGGGCCTGATGTACCAACTATCGTAGAAACTCTATTAGAACAAATTATAAAGGCAATTCCACCAAGCCCCTTCCTATATAGAGCATATACACTAAAATTTTATCATTTATTCCTATCATTTCGAAATCTCATAAAAATAATTAAGGCAACAGTTATATTATTTAATGGAAATATAAATTATTGTTACATCTACAGAATTCAATTTCTAATTATCTAAGCTTGTGACAGAACTCTATTGAGATACTCTCTCTAAATCATTGTAGATTTAACAATAACAATATAAAACATGAAAGTCCCTTAGCTATAATAATCTCACACTTGAAATTCCTACCAAGTGTATGCAAACACTCTGTGCAAAATGAAAACGCAGCAAATAAGAGTACTATGTGAAGTATAAAAAAAAAGTTAATCAAATAATCGACGTTCAACTACAACTTTTCAGTTATAACTGAAAAAGAAAAAAATTGTAAATAAACTCCAGTATATTCATGGCAGTGAAATAGTAGTAGATGTGAGTTATTTATAATAATAGCTGCTATATATAAAATTATAAACGCAGTGTAAACTGCTCTCACATTAGACAGAAAAGAAGAATAATTGGAAAGTCTTTGAAATGTAATAAATTGTCTTACGAATCTATTTATTGACTAAAAATCAAACTTAGGATTTTTGACACGACCTACAGAGTCAAATAAATAAAAGTTGTAAATTGAAAAATAATTTTACATCGCATACAATTTTGTGGGTCGTGTTATAAATATCCTAAGCTAAGTATATGCAAGACGGTTTGGCAAATGTTCATGGCACATGTGCCTCTAGCTATACTAACCGATTGATAAATTGTTACCATTAAAATAAAATATAAATGTATTTAAGCCTAGTGGCAAAGATTAGCACCATGAACTTCACATAAAATGCAAGGAGTCTTTACATTCCGCGTTGGCGTTTCTGGAATACGTGTATATTGATGTTTGTGTATAATGTGTATCTTAAAATGTAGTGAGCGAAGTATTAGAAGAAGAAAACTATATTTAACAATTGCAGTCAAACACCAAACAACGTCACCAGGCCAACTTAACACCTATTCTGAGTATCTATAAAAGATTAAAAACTCTTTTTTCTATATATATATTCTATTTGTGTGAGGAAAGATTTAAGATATTAATTTCATATAAAAGTATATCGAATAGCAATATTTTACAGAAAGGAAATAAATAAAAATTATAATTCTATACAAACAATAATGTTCAATAAACAACCACAACTCAATACCTGTAACTTTTAGCAATTAAAAATAATTCAATATAATCTTTCAACTCCATACACCTAATGAATAGCAATTAAACTCACTCTACTCAACACAATACTAGTTTGAGCAATGTTTACAGGGAATACAACTTAGCATATTTTGTATTGTCAACAATTCACATGATTTCGTGTCTCGATACAATTCTAATAGATATAAAATTTCAGATATACACAAGAATAAGGAATAAATCTGATATATAACGAGAGGGGAAGACTTTTATGGTCTATCGTTGTCAATCCTGAAAAAGAAAATAACAAGTTTCATCACAAACATCATATTTTAATATTTAAACAATAAATTAAAAATGGAAAGCTTAATTTGAGACTAGATGGCACTCTGTAATGTTGTTGAAAATATTCTTTATTTTTATTTTGTTTGTTTGGTATTAGATACTTATTTATTATATATGAACGCTCTTTCTAGGGTGTAGTAATTATTAAATTTATAGTAACAGAGTGATAACTTAGTAGAATAACACGTGATAACAGTCCAAAGATCAAATTATAATATCATCATCACATCAGCCATTAACTGTCCACTGCTAAACAACCTACACCATATTGGGGGGGGGGGGGGTGGTTTGCCAGTAGTTGTCACACTTGGTAGGCAAACGTAGTTAGGCTTTGATGATGTTTAAAACAATGTTGCCCATCCCTCTACCATTAAGTTGCCTTAGCCGCCTCTTACACCCACGGTAGAGCTTCACTAAGCATTACTTACTTCATGCTTTGGATGTATGTGTAGGCATCTATTGTCTGATGGCCAATATCTTTGATAAAGCATTTGCATTCCTTATAGACAGAGGTCTTTGTGTGTAACGAATAGAAAGTCTCGACATTAGAGAGCACCAATCTTAAACAATTACAATTTGCCCATGTTTTAAAAACAAAAATCCTTAGTAATATTATTAATGTAAAAGTTAGTTTATATGTTGCTTATAGCGTACTAACGGTCTAACCAATCATTATTGGGGGGAAAGGGATTGTTAGCAATGGAGTTTGAGAGCCCCATTTTTTTAGTGAATGATAATGAAATAATAAGCCCGCCTGCGCTAACGGTATACGCTGGTGGGGCACCAGTGAGGGATGATAGGTGAGGATGAAAAGACAGGTCAGTTAGCTCATCGTGATAAATATACCTGGAATTCAGCACAATGGTTTCGAGGAGGGACCACGTGGAGGTCGACCTACAAGGGTATATTGCTAGCAATGGAACTGGTGGTCTGCATTACTAACAATCCCTTCTCCACCAATAATACGAGGGATTGTAATCGCGTATATGACAACGCATTATAAGAGTACCGTGTTGTAGGGAGGGGTGATTACTGTTTACAATAGGAGGGAAAGGGATTGTTAGCAATGGAGTTTGACAGCCCTATTGCTAGCAATATGACCTGTTAGGTCAACCTCCACGTGGTTCCCCCTGGAAATCATCGTGAACAATTCTTATTGAATTCGTCATGATGGGCTAACAGACCTGCTTCATCCTCACCTGTCACCCTTCACTGGTGCCCTATCAGTGTATACCGATGGCGCAGACGAGGTAACCATTTCATTGTCATCTCATTTCATACCAGAGGGAGACTTTGTACAAAAGTCGTTTGCTTGGGTACCTCTGTCCCATTTGTGTTTTAACTGTAAAGCAGTTGTGTTTGCACAGCTGTGTTTCAGTTTGAAGGGTGGAATATGGCGGGAATTTACAGGGTACAGAGGAATAACACCTGAATCCTCAGGAATGGCAGCGCATGGGGGGTATCATGGGCGAAGCAGTATACTCTGTTATGTCCATGTACTGCTCATGTCTATAGGCGACGGTTACCACTTCCCATCAGGTGGGCCATCAACTTGTTTGCCATTCTAAGTTGTATAAAAAAAAACATTACATGGTCCCATTGTTGGGCATGGGGTGTCTTTTCATGAGTTCTGTTCAGAATTGTTGCTCGATATTCTCCATATTGGACAACTATTTATTTACGACACTGATGAGACAGCATGGTATAGGTTATTATATCGGGCTTTCCTATATTGAGTATTTTTGTGGTCAATGGTGAGCTTTAATGCAATCGTTAACTGGTTAAGTTGGTCATTTTAAGTTGTATAAAAAAAATCTAATAAAGCTACTGTATGCAATATGTACCGTGGCGCGCGCGGCGGCGGCGGCGACTAGCTGGGCGGGTCGCGGGCGGCGCGGCGCGCCTGCCACTTGAAGTCGACCTGCATGAGCCACTGCTGCCCGCGCGACCGGTTGCACGCGCGCAGCACCGGCTTCCACACGTCCGTAGACTCCGGCTTGTCCAGGCACATGCCGGTGTTCGTGTGCTTTATCGTACGCGTCTGCAAACCGCGGCACGTATGAAACTACACCATTACGACCTTCGTGGTGCGGGGGAAAAGGGATTGTTAGTAATAGAGACTGAGAATCCCATTGCTAGCAATATACCCAACCAGGTCGACCTCCTCGCGGCTCTCCCTGGAAACTATCATGGTTAATTCCTGATGAATTCATCATGGTGGGCTAACTGGCCTGTTTTCATTCTCATCTATCACCCTTCACTGGTACTCCGCCAGCGTATCCCGTTAGCACAGGCGGGGTTACCATACCATTTTCACCAATTGAAAAAAAAAAAGACTTTCGTGGTGCAATGCCGGACACGTTACTTTCATCATCATTATATCAGCTTTTAACTGTCCACTGCTGAACATAAGCCTCCTCTAGAAGGGTTTGCCAGTAGTTGTCACGCTTGGCAAACGATTTGGCAGCCGCAGTTAAGCTTTGGAGATGTTCAAGAGGGAGGCTGCTGCTTATCTCTCGCCTTCCCTTAGTCGCCTCTTAAGACACTAACTGGAAAGAATGGGATGACCTATTCTATGTCGGGACCACACAGACTACATTACTTTGCGTAAATGAAATCGCGGATTGGATTCCTAGCCAAGTCAATTTAGGAAGCTTTTAAAATTAGCTCGGCTCTTGATATTCTGAATTGTATTATAAGACATTTGTTATAAGATTCATAATACCAGATGTTCATTGTTTCATTGGTTCTTTTTATCATAATAGACATATCATATATAATTATAAACTATATAGACTTAAGCAGACTATCTTATAGGTCAAGTCATAACGTAGACACAAAAAAAAATACAAACGAATTGAAAACCTCCTTTTTGCAGTCAGTTAAAAACAAATGTGTCTGTTTATTTTTCCCACTACAACAATCTCGTTGATCTTTCTATTGTTGTCAACCTTTCCTTTTGTGTGGACGTGTGACATGAACACCACATATTTATTTACGTAGACTTATATGTATTGTCTATGAGTTTGTCACATGTGTGATTTTATTATAAACATAATTATAAACTTTATTGTTAAGTGAATATGCTATTGATGTTTAAACATTAAACATTATTTGCTCGTGTCACACTATTAACGAGGCGTTGTCTACATGATATTGGTAGTCAGTTTGAGTTAATGAGTCATGATGATATCATGGCATGTACATGTTGATACAAAGTGTTTGGATGTGATTTCCATTTACGTTACATACAGGTTACACTTATTTTTTATATGTAAATTTAAGTCCAGAGCAAGCAAATTAAAATATTTCGGCAAATTTATTTGCATGCGGTTCATCGCTTAAAAGTAATCGACGGTTAACGACAAAAATATATAAAATTGCATTTCTGAGTTTACTTCATATACAATATAACGAAAAATAGTTGGTTTTAATTTAAATTCTCCAACTAGTGAAATAACACTTATTTATCTATGTAATATAGATAAGAAGATCGGTGAGTTAGAAACTTGTTCAAGTTTTACATACATACATACATATTTGTCACGCCTGTCTCCCATTAGGGTAGGCAGAAACAATGGAACGCCAAATGCTTCGATTCAAACAAACCTCTTTCGCTTCTTCCACATTCATCAATCTTGTCATACACGCTCGTCGGTTACGGGTACTTTTAATTTGGCCCTTCTTCAGCACGTCGCCTATTTGGTCGACATACGTCCGTCTAGGGCGGCCCCTACCGACATCTCCATTCATTCTTGCTCGATAAATCTCTTTCGTAATTCTTCTTTCATCCATCCTCTCCAAATGACCAAACCAACGCAACATTCCTTTTTCGATTTTTGTCACTACATCGTCTTTCAGTCCACACTTCTCTCTAATCACACTGTTTCTTACTCTATCTTTTAAAGTAATACCACACATACTTCTCAAAGCTCTCATCTGTACAGCATTTATCTTACTTTCATGCTTCTTCTGCCATACCCACGATTCGCTTCCATACATGAGTGTTGGTGTCAGTACTCCTTGAATTATAGCAAGGCGAGCTTTGCTCGATACATTTTTACTTGACATAATCGAGAGCAGTGCACCGTTAACACTGTTTCCCGCTTTTACTCTCCTCTCAATATCTCTTTCACACTTCCCATCCCTCGTAAACAAAGAACCTAAATATAGAAACTCACTCACTTGCTCCATTTTTTCATCTCCTATCATAATCTGGCATGCCGTTAAACTTTCATTCCTCTCAAAAACCATTACCTTCGTCTTCTTCGCATTTATTTTCATACCTTTTCTTGCATACGCTTCATTCATTATAGTCACCATTTGTTGTAATTCATACTCCGACGATGCAAAAAGTACTTGGTCGTCGGCGTATAAAAGAGTCTTAAACAGAGACTCATTCATCCTGAATCCACAATTAGATCCTTTCAAATCGGTCAAGCAACTGTCCATAAATAGGTTGAACAGCCAAGGAGACGCTACACAGCCCTGTCTAACACCGCGTTCAATGCCAAACCAGTCTGTATAGACTCCATTTATTCTGACACAGGCATTTGAATCCTTATATAAAGATTTGAATGCCCGTATCAAATGGCTGCTCACCCCATACATTGCCAGTGTTGACCACAGTTCATTCCTCTCCACTCTATCATAAGCCTTTTCAAGGTCAATGAAGGCGCAGAAAACCTTCTGATGTTGAGCTAAGGTTTTCTCTGTTATGCACCTTAAGGAAAAGACTTGATCCGTACATCCCATACCCTTTCGAAACCCTGCTTGCACATCCCAAATTTTACTTTCCGTCTCATTCATCACTCTTTTAATCAAAATCCTAGCATACAATTTGCCTACAACACTAAGAAGGCTTATTCCGCGGAAATTTTTGCACTCCTTCAAGTTTTCTGCAAGTTATTCACTTGTTTTATGTTAAAAATAGACTCTATGGCCAGTTTATATCACCTTGGAGTCATATGTCCACTCCTGATTGCCCCTCATTCCGTGGCACCGGATCAGTTTGATGGGGCCGCGCGGGTGCGCTGCATCCAAGCAGTTGTCGTCAGACATCACTTGCTTGCGTTTCGTGTAAGCAAACACCTGTAACACAATACTGTACATTAGTGAATACAATAACTACAGTGAACAATACATAATACATCAATTTTGATTTTTGGCAAATAATGTGCATACAAGACAAAAGTATTTCATTATGTATATAGGTGTAATTGATATATGTATATTGTTTTTCTTATAACTATTTATAACTGGCGGCTTTTTCTGCGTAAAACAAGATAAAAGCACCTATGTTAATGCAATATACACTACATCTGAATACCAATATTTAATCCAATCTATACGGCCATTTATGCATGATTGTGTAACAAATATTCCAACCAACATCATCTTCCTACCTTTATCCCAATTAATATTTGGGGTCGGCGTAATATGTTTTTTATCTATATTACAAAAAGATTTGGCTTATAGTTTTACGATCGGCCGCCTGACATCAAGTCTCTTTGGGAATTCCAATATAATATATTCCAATATTTTTACAAATATTTATTCTATACATATTCATATTATAGTCATATTCGATGTCATTCTAACTTGTTGTTTCCGTAAAACTGGCTCACTATATTTGTAAATCACCGAGTCTTGGTCTATGGGTTCCCGCGATACAGGTTCACCTAGTGCGAGGTCCAATATACTCGCATTGTAAATTTCTTGTATTTAATAAATAAATAAATATTTCAAAATTATATGCATTATGTTTATGAGCCTTTGAAATGTGGTGCTGGAGAAAAATGGAGAAAATTAGCTCTGGAAATCCAATTAGCAATGAGGAGGTTTTGCTTAGGGTTAAGGAAAAGAGACAAATTATTAGAACTATTGAGGACAGAAGAGGAAAAATGTTGGGACACGACGAACTTATGAACATTATAATAGAAGGTAAGATAGAAGGAAGGAAGGGGGGGAGGGAGACCGAAGCATAGATACATCAGGTAGATCAAGGAAGGAGTTGGTGTCATGTCGTATCAAGAGGTAAAGCGACTCGCTGAAAATCGTAGTGAGTGGCAAGAGCTCCACCGACAAGAGCAGAGCTCTTAAATAGGATAGATAGATATGTTTATGATATTTGCGCCCCTTGATGTAAACCAAGACTACATCACAGGGCAACAACAATAGAAAAAGAACAACAATAATAGAAATATAATCTGTTTTTCAGAAATATAATCTGTTGTTAAGACTTGGCATATTTAATAAACAATGTTGTTGTTATAATTTATCTAAATAACAGTTCATGAACAAATAGCTGAAAATAACGTTTTTTTTTTTTCTATTAATTGATAATGCATGATATTAATGTCTAATATATTTTTTTGACTAGATATATTGTTCTTAAATGATCAATTACAAAAAATGGCATAAAACAATAATTTAATAAATATAGCATTCATGAAAAAAAGATTAAACAAAAAATATTTCCATATATTTCCCTACATACATGACATTTCTAAAATTGTGATTTAACCCTTCTTTGCATGATTTCTTTTATTGGTGAAATAAATCAAGGTGATAATTCATGCTCAAAATTAAAGGAAAAATGGTTAACTCAAGCTAAGATACCCTACGTTATAAGGCATGGGAACAGGCAGCATTTGGGGTCTTATCTCAGAACAGACTATATTTATAAACATACTATGTAGGTAAGGAGGGATTGTTAGTAATGCGAACTACCAGTTCCATTGCTAGCAATATACATTGTCAGATCGACTTCCACGTAGTCTTCCCTGGAAACCATCATACTGAATCCCAGGTGTATTCACCACGATGGGCTAACTGACCTGCCTTTTCATTCTCACCTATCATCCCTCACTGGTGTCAGCCAGCGTATACCGTTAACGTAGATAGGATTACCATTTCATTATCATTTATTGAAAAAATATACTATATTCACAAACCTGGTTGCCGCCCATTCCATGGCAGTATCCCATGCCGAGCGGTTGGCCGGCCTTACCGCCCAGTGTGTCCAAACAATTTGAAGTCTCCGCATTGCGGATCTAGAAATTAATTATATAATATTAAATTCGATATTTAATTTTTTACAAAACAAAAATAAGTATTTAACTTATTGCGTCGTTCTCTAATTACAAACTAACTCATATACTTTGTAACTTGGATGACAGGTAAAGATCTCTTTAGAAATAAACCTACCAATTATGTAACCAGTAACCGGGACAGGTTCACCACCTGCCAAATTTTTTTATGCAACTTACAATGGCTAAAAAGCTGACGGTTCGCCTGATGGAAAGTGATAACAGTCGCCTATAGACATGAACAATACCATGGAAATAACAAAGTATACTGTTTCGCCCATGATACCCCCCGTGCGTTACCATTCCTGAGGACTCAGGTGTTATTCCACTATACCCTGTAAATTTACTGCCATATCCCACTCTTCAAACCGAAACACAGCCATGCAAACACAACTACCTCACAGTAGAAACATGAATGGAACATAGGTGCCCCAGCAAATAACTTTTGTACAAAGGCTCCCCCCTCTGATAATAATACGTTGGATAATACTCTTAATGATATAATAAAATTTTAACTGGCAATATCTGTAATCAAAATATAAAAAAGAAATATCAAATTGAATACAATTTTCAGTTGTGTTTCTGAAGATCTAACTTAAAATATGAGGGTAAAGGGATTGTTAGTAATGCGGACTGTCTGCCCCATTGCTAGCAATATACCCTGTCAGGTCGTTCTCCACGTAGTCCCCGCTGGAAACCATCATGCTGAATTCCAGGTATATTTATCACGATGGGCTAATCACGATGCATTTTCATTCTATTATTTCTCATTGGTGTCCCGACAGCGTATATCGTTAGCGCAAGCAGGGCTACCATTCCATTATCATCCATAAAAACAAAAACTTCATATATAATATATGTTTAGTTTTGATACGCCAACAAGAAGTGTTCTACTTCATTGGTTTTTCTACTTCTGAAACTATGCGTACAAAATAACTAGCAAACAGTTAGTTTTAAATATACACACAACATACCTCTCCTAAATAGTAATAGTCAAGCGGCATCTGACTCTCTGGGTATATGTTCTCCAGATACCAACGGAAGCTCTTGCACTTGAGTCGCTCGCGCAGAGCCTTCCTCTCACTAACGTCTCCGACTGGCACATTGAGCGCACCTGTACGCACAATTTACGTACAAATATGTCCAAACATAGGTATATTTGAAATGTACAAATGTATAGTTTGTTTTAAATAGAACTTAATGAAAATATTAAACAAATGATCAATTGACCCCACAATAAGACAGAATGCTGATAATAGCAATACAAATAAAATATCAAATTATCGATTGTTTCGATTTTTTCAATTTCATTTTTGATTTTAGAATGAAACTTGATTAAATTTCAATTAAGTTCTATTACAAACACTTTTATAAATTTAGTTATTATTTCTGTATTGTAAAATATCTTTAGTTGTCAAATAGAAGTAAATCCAAACATTTAGTTATATTTATACATTTTATACAGTTATATAAAAAATATAATTCCATAATTGAGCATCTAAATTACCACACTTGAAATCTAAAACTACTGTATGTTAGTATGAAGCATGGTTCTGTATGTACGCATAAAATGTATACAAATGACTATGCACGACATGTTAATGACGGGATTAATATTGTTATTGTTATGTAAGTAATGTAAAATGTACATGCTTTTAGATACTTATGTTTATTAATATTAAAAAGAGTTAATTAAAATAAGTACCACATATAACTTCACTGAAAAATTACGATTTAAACATTTTATAAACTCACATTATTATAATCGAATACTTTTCAAAATTAGTGGAAATGTGATTTTTTTTTATCGCTGTAAACCGTATGTTTCAGTTACTACCCAATTACTATTCTGATGTTATTCTGTTAGATTGATTTTATTTAAAAACTTATTCAAAAACTATTGCATATTGTATAATGCGATTATATAAATCGCAATATATCGCAATCGCAAAATATTACGTAATTTGTTCCGACTGTGAAAGTCACGAGTAAAAGCTAGTAAGGAACAAACAAAAAAATGCAATTGTCAGAACAACACCAGAACACCCCGCTAACGACAAACACCTGGATTAATATTGTAGTAGAAATGCTTCCAGTCGTCCAGCCAGACCTCGGCGAGGCGCGCGTTGTTGTGGTTGACGACGCGGCCCGTGCCGCCCGGGAACGTGTACGGGGTGGTCTTGCGGAACACGTGGCCCACGTGCGAGCACGGCGCGATCTCCAGCCGCCCGCCGCACATCCACACCTACCCAGCGGCACATGTCACCCACGCCCGCGCACCCGCGCAACCCGCGACACAACCCACGCAACCATATTCACCGGTGGTATATGCCAATTGGGCTTAGAGAGGGGGTGGGGTTAGTAACCGACCTAGCAGACTGATTACTGGTGATATATTCTATCAAGTCCGAGGAAAGGGACTAATAATCACCGATATCCCAGTTCCCAATGTCGTGTACTAATTGACTTAGCTTTAAACTGACCTACCATCACTCACGGAGTACCACCCTGCCTAATAACATCTCATTGCTAATCTTTGTTTTTTTTTTTTAGATAAATTTCGAATACTGGCATTATAAATAAAAAGTTATGGAATATATATTCTATCACATTAAATATATAGAAATACTTAGGAAATTTAATAAGTTAATTAGTAATCATAATTAAACATACATTTGAATAATGAATTATTATTATAGAAGTAATATGAATTTATAAGTCCCTGATGAATATGGTTGGTTATAGAAACAAAAATGAAACTAACGATCTAGTTTCATTATTGCACCTCGGTTAGAAAGCACACATAATTACAACACTTATCACCATACAAGTTAATTCATGTTAAATTATATATACTTTTAAATATATTATTATTATAAAATATTTTTAAGTTGCTAATTATTAATTAAAAAAAAAACATATACACAAAAGTTATTATTATCTGCAATAATAAAATGACCCATATATGATTATAATAATAAATAATAACGTCACGGAATAGAAAATTCTATTAAGCCATGATATTTAGACAGAGTCATAGTGACTGATGACAAAGGTTGAAAATAAAACATTATCTAATAAATCACGACAATATTTACATAATGTAAATACTTTTATAATTTACTTATAATCAAATTATTTTTTACATTTCTAATAGTAATTCATTAAATGTACACTTTATATATATATATTTATATTATATATATATATATATATTCATGTATTGGCCATCATCGCTATGACTCGTAAAGAGTTGCTGTGGTCAATAAACAATTTATTATGTAATCCTTTCTATAAAATAACCCCAATAATATCATTGCTTCTGCATTTAGAAGAAGCACAAGAATAAAACGAATAAACAATCATATGAAATAGCAAAGGAATATAAAGTATTAATTATAATTAAAAAATAAGAAAGTGTTCATAATAAAATAAAAAAAAGAATAAATCGAATAAAGACAAGAAAATACATATAGAGAAAAAAATGAAATGAAGCGAAATGAATGATATGATATAAGCATGCAATGTAATTAAATATATGCAGCTGCAATTGCTTACGATGTTACGAAAGCTCACGAACGGTTTAAATGTTAAAATGACAACTTCCACAAATAACGGCGTTAGTTGTTAAAATTCCCAAGCCACAACAAAACTTTGTATTTCACCTTGACCGCTGACATTTTGCCGAACTCGAAAGATTTAGAATGTTAACGCTCGCTGATCGACACTTCCGATAATAGATGAGAATGTAGGAAGTGATCGTCTTCAAGGAAGAAATAATAAATTAATAAACAACGTTATAAACTGCTTTTGATTATAAACAGTTATTCTTTTTTATATATATATATATTTATCAAATGTAAATTTAGCTATAAAAAAAAAAGTAAGAGTAGTTTTTGATTTAAGCACTTTAAATCCTGTCATTATTCACTTTCTGTTACATGTAGTGTAAATAAAAAAAATAATGTAAACAGAAATCTATGCAAAATTATTGCAATATTTATGGTATTGACTCGGCAAAACGTTAGCTACAAGGCCCTTATAGGTCAGCGTCGAACCTGGGTTCATGGCATAATAGAACTCGCCCCACTCGTCCATCCAGACTTCGGCGACCCTGGCAGCGTTGTGGAGTACGATGTTCTGTACGCCGCCAGGGAACGAGTACGGAGATTTGTCCCGGAACACGTGGCCCACATGCGAGCACGGGATAATCTCCAGGCGACCGCCGCACTGCCACACCTTCGTCCACCCAACATATTTAAGAAGGGATTGCTGGCAATGAGCACTAGCAGCCCCATTGCTAGCAATTTACTCTGTGAAATTGACCTCCACACAGCTGAAAACCATCGTGGTGAATTCCTGGTGAATTCGCTACCTAACCTGACTTTATCCTCACCTATCGTCAGCGTAGACCAATAATGGCGACAGGATTACAATTTTCATCAATTATACTGAAACAAAACTATTATTATCCTGACCAGGCGGACAAAACCTAATCAAAATTAGGTTTTATTTCGAGTTGCTGCTATTACATTGATGTCTTATGGTTTTCTGATCTAGTCGTCTCTTACAACAATGAATGTATGTATGAAAACTCTTTATTGGTCCCCTCAAAATATGATACAGTTACATAACTATATGTAGACAAAAAAGTGTTAACACATTGATGGCTAAGAACAAAACCTGTCAGGACAACTTCTATTAAGCCTTCCTCGGAAACAATCGTGTTTAATTAATGGTTTATTTATGTTTTCATTCATATGTTCTATTCAATTTTATTCAGAATTTATCTGCAGAACCTAACTTTAAATTGCTTGCAAACATAACTATTATATATACGACTCCATATTTTATTTAATGACCCCAAAAATCTCTTACAAATGAAACTTCAACGATCTAACGTCTATTAATATTCTTTTTGAGGAAAAGGAAATCTCGAGTATTTACCCTTTACCCGGTATTAACTGTTCTTACTGCGAAAGTTTCCAAAAATCTATTTTGGATGGACAATAATATTAGTGAGAAAATTTTAAATTTTATACTTTAAGTAAATCATAATAGGTATTCAATACTCAGTAATGCATTTCATTTTCCATTCTATATTCAAACAAAATGTGTATTATAACAATATGATAAATAACAAGTAACAAAAACCCAACAATGAGCACACTAAGTGGAATAAGACATATCGTTTATTCATGTTGCACCTGCACAAATTGTTACGAGATTATATTACTGAAATACATCTCAATATTTGTACAACTGGTTCAAAGCTAGACTATTCTAGGAACAAATGAATAATTGATCATATCGAATGCAGTTTCGTCGATATTGAAACTGGCAGGATTTAATATATTTTAAATTTTGCAAATATATGTAATATGATCGAAATTAAAACGTTTCTATTGGGATATTTGACTACAATGGGGTAAATGGCACATTTTGAAAAAAATTCAGAGATTGTTCTGATAGACATGAGAAATATTTTTTTGATAGGTTACATAATAGTCGCTATAACAGGGTTTGTTAATGAATTGAGTATTAGTAATTTTACATACACTATTTTTTTTTTTTATTTACGGTCACTAATAATAAAAACTTTTCTTTCCCCATAATTTTACTGGAATTCGAGCAGTGATGTAATAAAGCCTGAAACCGACGTTTGAAATATGAACAGAATACATACAGAATAAAATTTTAGTGCTAACTGTGTACATACAGTAAAAAACATTGCTTTGAACTTGACATGAGTATCAACAGTTATACCTATATATAAGAGATATTGCTTAGAGGAAATATGCACATACAAAAAAAAATAAGATTTGCCTACATTATTACTAACACAAATTAATAGTTACCCAGACTATCGAGAACTCAAAATAACCTTGTAAGAAACGACGACAAAGATTTTCATACATAGGGGCCTCTTAAGCTATAAAAATTAAACTCAAAAATGCTATACCCTGAAACTCATTTCGAGGTTCTCTCCTCCCCAGATGTCCATACCCTCGTCGTAGGAGCCGATTTTGTAGAAGTAGTCACGATCGATGGCGAACAAACCACCCGCCATAGTGGGAGTCCGTAGCGGGGCAGTGCGGTCGCCACCGCGCCGCGACATCTCACGTTCTGGTACTCGATACCTGGTAAATCAATGAATTTATTTCATAATATATATATAAAGAAAATGGTAATCAACAATACGTGAACAAGCTGACGGTGTTAGCTCTACCAAGAGAGAAAGTATTAACCATTGCCTGAACAATGAGTAAAACATAGTGTCGATGACAGCTCAAACATTTAATCGAAAGTGGCAACCGTCTTCTGAACAGTGGACATGGTATTTTGTATGATCACATGCATCTTATAGTCATGACATTTGTGCATATAAATTAATCATTACACTATGATTATGTACAGCACGGTTGTTTTACATAAAGATTTAACTGATATCCATTAATTTTACTAAAATATCATCTGTAATATGCCTAATTTTTTTTTTCAATTGGTTAAACTTTTATTCGACATAAGTTTTATATAGTAACTCTAAATCGAAACGTAGCCTCTATTCTCTATTGCAAATAATTTAGAACAAAAAATATATATAAAATAATAAGGAAAATATATGTAATTTTAGTATCTATTTAAATCACTGTTTGGTTATAAACAAAATATAACGCCCTATATTATTATTATTATATTATACCTTATTATACATTTATATATAAAAGTTAGAGAGAAATTAACAATAATTAGCATTTGCCTCCAGCTAGGTACTTTCACAGATCAACGATAACCTGCCGTCTTATCGTATTCTCGTTATAAGTTTAGTCTACAAGTATTCGAGTCCACTATCGGTACAATATGCGGTGTGCAAACAAAACAAACTCGATTAATTGTATTGAAAGAACTACACTCTTGTAACACTACATACAAATTTATGCTTTAAGATTACCTATATGTACGTAAAATATATGTAGGTATATTACAAAGTGATAATATTTATTTCTTTTATATCTGTCTTTTATAATACGAAGAAAGCGATTAGCGATAAGATTACCATTTTTACATCCTCTGCAAAATTACTGTACCTAATCTTTTTTCCGGGGGACAATTAAGTATTATAACTAAATTGATTTTTTCTTGTGTTAAATTTACTGCTGAAATCTTTTGAAGGAAACAATAAAAAGTAATAGTAATCTATTTAAATAGTAGATAAATAAAATAAGAAACCGTATCTATCCGCTTACATAATTCTTTATTACTATGCAATGGATATGGATGCAATTATTCTAAATACTCACCATCTAAAGTTGAGTTTCCAGTTGAAACCACCCCATGTCATATCAGATGCTTGTATGTACTCAAACGTAGTGTCAGATATAACGTCAATGATCGGACATACTACTGTCGTTCTGTCCTCCACGATCCGAGCCAACAGCGGCTCCAGCCATCCCTCTGAAAAATTGTTAGTTATATAATACGTAATAGTGTCGATAGATAAACATAGATTTCATGTGGTTATATTTTTATAGACAATAATAGAATGGTAATTCCGCCTGCGTTATCAGTGAAGTCGATATACAGTGGGGTCGGTTCTAAAGTACTTTTCCCCAAACTTATTTTTAAAATTACAAATTAGTAACAGGGCCGCTATTCCCCGTTATTAAATGATGTCTCTCTTCCCTCTAAGATCTTATACTATATACAATCACATGTATATAGTATAAAGGCTTAGAGGTAGGCTACAAGTAGGATTTATATAATCTGTATATTTTTTTATACAACTTAGAATGGCAAACAAGCTGACGGCCCACTTAATGGAAAGTGGTAACCGTCGCCTATAGACATGAACAGTACCATGGACATAACAGAGTATACCGTTTCGCCCATGATATCCCCCATGCGTTGCTATTCCTGAGGACTCAAGTGTTATTCCTCCGTACCCAGTAAATTCACGCCATATCCCACCCTTCAAACCGAAACACAGCCATGCAAATACAACTGATTTACAGTTGAAACACGAATGGGACAGAGGTACCCAAGCAATCGACTTTTGTACAAAGTCTCCCTCTGGTAAAATAAATCCTATTTTCTTTAACATCTGTCCAAATTGTGACCACACCACTACCTGTTGATCGCTGACTAACAAGTGGTAGTGCAGTCCAAATGTTAAAATCGCCGTATCAACAATAAACACTGAGCTAGCGATTGTTACCTAATCTTAAAACAAATAGCAAACGAATCTATGGATAGAATCGTTATCGTTAACGGGTCCTACATATAATATATACTACTACAATGAAATGGTGATGTCCTGAGTTTTGTGCTGTCTCATATGAACGTTAACCGAAATGATTCTATCGATAGATTCGTTTGCTATTTGTGTAAGCGAGATTGTAGGAAGTATGTGGGCAAAAAGATTCCATTTTGTAATGATACGAAAGATGTGAAAACCAGCGAATGGAATAGCCCGACTATCTGTTTGAAACATAAAAGTTTGTAAAGCTCTTTAGATGTTTGTTATTCAATTACATTTAACAACTAAGTAAAAATAGTTTAGTAATATTATTGTAATAAAGTAAGTAATAAGTAAAATAATAAAATATTATTCATCTTTCAGATGTGTGCATGATTCTTAGTTTATATTTAAATTTGGAACACTTTGTACGTTTAAAAATTTTACATTAATGTAAACATTGAATTGTTAAAAAAATCGGTAAGTAAACATTATATTTAAATAAATCAAATTAAATTACCGGATTAACTTACGTGTATATTAGTCGAAAAATGTCGACTAGTTTCGGGACCATCCGGGACTTTAATCATGAGCGATTTTGACGCGAGCGTAAACCTGACAGCGCGTGTAAGTTAAATCGGTAGTTATTACACTAAAATAAACATTGAATGTCTACATCAGACTTGTTCAGACTTTTTAACACCTGCGAAAATCTAGGGCAGGGCAATATACGATCCAACATCTGATAAGTCAATGAACTTAAAACCATCTTGACATTTAAATAGATACAATTATATTCACAATTGTTATCCCAGATGGAGAACTCATAACTGTGGACTGTTGGCGCTGCGGTAAACAAAATAATCGACTTACAAACGTTTCTATTCTTTATGAATTAAATAATAGCAAACAAGTGATTTAACAGTCGCCTATAGACAGGAACAGCACCATGACATAGTTACAACGCTCATGTTACCCCTCATGCGTTATCGTTTTTGAGGCTTAAGGTGTTACGCGTCCTTACCCTGAGTACACCGTTAATTAAAAGAACTAAATTTACATCATTGACTCATTTGAGCCCAAATGATAATTACAAAGCCAAAACGTTTTGATATTTCGATAGATTCAAATTTTAATAAAAAAACTATAATAATAATCGATAATTTAATGTAAAATTAACCTATTTGGTTAGTGTTAACCATTTTTTTATATAAAAATTGGTAAGATGATATTTGGAGACACTTGAGAAAAGTTAAAACAACCCCAAAGAAGGAGAAATAGGGCAGCAAATAACATCTTCCGTGTAAATGTTAAATAAAAAGTAATATAGAAACAAAAGAAATAACGTAATGCAATACATTTAAATTAATTTGGTATATTTTAGTATATTTTATAATTTGTTTTTATATTTTATTAAGCCTTAATAAAATACAATGTTAATTCTGGGAATAAAACTAATTATATGATGAAATAACGAAGATCGCATGTTACAACTCTTCAACCAGCTTCAAAAAAGGAGGATGTTCTTAGTTCGGTTGTATTTTTTTTATGTTTGTTACCTTTATTTATATATTTTATTTTTGATATACTTTCAGATCGGTCTTATAAAAAAAAAATTCAAAAAGGTTTAGCAGTTTAATTTTTAAATCAAAATAACTCCTTTTAACACGATTGAAATTAGTTTTTTTTTTTTGGGACAAAATTTTATAAACTAGCATAGTATTTTTTATATTCTATGTGAAAGTGTGTTTGTTACCTAATAGCGTCTTAATCAATTACTATGACATTTGCTTTACACGTATTATATGGAATAAAGAAGGACATAAGTTACTTTCTATTCTAATCAATGAAAACATTCCGGTCACGCGGACGAAGACGCGGCCAGAAAATAATGCATTTATATAGACATGTCTTTACACAGTTCAAGGTCAATCTTACGGAAAGCAAGATAAATCATACACAAGTATAGTTATCTTATTAAACACCAGTGACAGTAGTGACCCTTGACCCACATTAAGTATTGCGCGCGAGACAACCGAACACAAAATACCAAGAGCGAGGCGCTAAACAGTTGGGATGTACTTTTACCAATTACTCTACGTAGGGGGGTGGGGGGGGGGGAATTGTTATTAATACAGACTACCAGTCCCATTACTAGCAATAAACTCCGAAATTAAAAAATAAGGTCAGGTCCACCTGGACCACGTGGAGGTCGACTATGAGTCCTAAATTACGTGCTTAATTCCAGGTGTATTCATCACGATGGGTTAACTGACCTGCCTTTCCATTCTCACCTATCATCCTTCACTGGTGCCCCGCTAGCATATATTACCGCAAGCGGGGTTACCATTTCATTATCATTCATAAAAAAAAATTACTCTACGCATTCGCACTTTCTTCAATTTAAGAACATGCTATGTGTAACAAATCGAACAGGTTTACTGAGCGGAACCTTCGTTTAATCATGCACTGTTTGAGATACGCTCACACCAGCTTTGATTACTAGTTAGATGCAAATTGCGTTCATTGCAGACACAAATATTGCACAGTCGTACGGAATCGGTGCAATAAGTATTAAATTGACTCGGCAATAATATTTTCTGACGTAAATTATGAATGCTACGTTCATTTATAGTATAAGAAAATATTTTTTAATTTACGTAGAATAAGTTATTTTTATCTTTGGAAAAAAACCATACTTGATGTTTAATAAACGAATATAATTTATACTGTTATAAAAAATAGTGTAAGAACTGTATATATATATATATACATATATATATATATATATATATATATATATATATATATATATATATATATATATATATATATATATATATATATATATATATATGTCGGCGCAAAATAGAATAAAAGACATTCTATTGACTCGAGACACAAGCGCAAGAAATGGAGGGGAGCGCTGACAAAACGTTGGAGCGATAATGAAAGGAAGTGGGGCCACATTCGTCTGTCGGACATCGCGCGACTTTAACGGATCGTTGTGTCTCGAGTCTTAGCTAATATTATTTTAATTTAGTTCTATTCTATTTGATATTATTTTATTAGTTTTTATGTCTTACATTAATGAAAATGATTGTAGTTTAAAAATAAAGTGTGATTTTGTAATTGCTCTAATTATTGATTATTATTAGTACACGCCCACGGTAGATTAGTTTTTGTTAACCATGTCTGAGTCGGAGGAAACGGAGCTTAGCTATGGCCATCTTCCGACATCAGAAGTGGGATGTGAAGGACCGGATAACGAGGAAACCGGGAGAATAAACGAGACACAACGATGTAGATCTACCGACACGAGCGACATTGAAGTATTTATGCGGGTATTAAGAAGTGTTTCCAGTGGATTGCAACCGCATTCAACTACAAATCTCGTCAGGTTTGACCCTGATGACCCTGATTCAGACATTGAAGGATGGTGCAGTATTAACGAGGTTATAATTAAACACAAGGATTTAAAAGGTACCGATTTGCTATTAGCTTTAACTCACGCGCTTCGTGGTCGTGCAGCAGCATGTTTAACAAAACTGAAAACAGATTCTATTACTTGGGAAAATATTAAGGACTTGTTGCTTGCAAAATTTTCTAAACCTATGTTAATGCAAGATTATTTTGATCGTATTATAAAGTTTCAAATGACCAATAAGGAAACGGTGGCAGATGCTGCCTTACGTCTATGGCAATTAATTGAATCCATACCAAAGGCTAATTTATCGGATGAGACAATAACGGGGTTTGTCGTATCTGTACTTTCTCATATAGACCATAATATAAGACGTGAATTATGCTCGCACAATATAACAAATAAGCCACAATTATTTCGTATCTTGCGAAATGTTTCCTTAAAAGGGCGTGGAGAAGAAGTTAATTTTAATTATGATAATAAACGTCCTCGTTTTAATGTCACTCACACAGCAACTTCTTTTTATGGCAACTGTCATCGTTGCGGTGAAATAAGTCACAAAATTTTCAATTGTCCGCGCAATGGCGGTAATAATTCGCAGATGCAGAAACTACCTACACCTCGCGATGAGAGGCGCCCTGTCACCTGCTACGCATGTGGCAAGCTTGGGCATGTCGCCACTGCCTGCTCAGCCACAAAGAACAATGAAGTTTCCAAGAAGGAGGTCAAACTTTGTAATAAGCGTACGGTAACTGGTGAGCTTGAAATTAGAGGCATGTGTTATCATTTTCTATTTGACTCGGGTTCAGAATGTTCTCTAATCAAGGAAAGTTTCGCTCGGCATATTGAGGGAACACGAATTCACGAAACTGTGATACTTATTGGCATCGGTAATGCGGATATAAAATGTACCGAACAATTACTTTGTACTGCTATCATTCAAGGCTTGTCAGTTGAGATAATATTTTACGTTGTAAATGACACATTTCTAGTAGAACCAATACTGCTAGGACGAGATATTATTGAAAAGGGCTTTCGAATAGAAATTAACGATAATGGTGTTTCTTTATTTAGAGTAAAACATAATAAATTTTGTGAGAAATTTAGTTCTGTTGGCCAACAACTAAATACAGATTTAGTAGATGATGACAAAGAATCATTACTCATTCTTCTTAATAAATATTCCGATTCATTTATTGAAGGAACGCCAACTAGGCGTGTAAATACTGGTGTTATGCATATTGATCTAATTGATCCTAACAAAATTGTCCAAAGGCATCCGTATCGGTTATCAGCCTCTGAGAGACAAATTGTAAGCGATAAAGTATCTGAGCTTTTGAATGCAGGTGTAATCCGTGAAAGTTCTTCACCTTTTGCGAGCCCTATATTGCTAGTTAAAAAAAGGATGGTAGCGATCGAATGGTAGTTGATTATAGGGAGCTTAACTCTAACACACGGTCCGATAATTACCCCCTTCCGCGCATAAGTGACCAAATTGATTGACTTCATGGAGCTAAATATTTCACGTCACTTGACATGACTTCAGGATTTCACTGTATCCCTTTAGAGCCATCGTCTATAGAGCGAACTGCTTTTGTTACACCCGACGGCCAGTTTGAATATACTGCCATGCCGTTTGGTCTCAAAAATGCACCATCAGTTTTTCAAAGATCTATTAATAAAGCTCTTAAAGACTGTGATTATGCTCAAGTCTATATCGATGATGTCTTAATACCATCTACATCTATTGAACAGGGCCTTGAGCGCTTAAATTTTGTCTTAAATGCACTTAGCAAAGCTGGATTTTCCCTCAATATGAAAAAATGTAGTTTTCTGAAGACAGAAATTACATACCTAGGTTATGTCATTAAATCTGGGGAAATAAGACCCAATCCCAATAAAGTTCACGCACTTGTTAATATACCCGCTCCACGTACTGTATCTCAGGTTCGGCAATTTATTGGTTTAGCATCTTATTTTAGGCAATTTATACCAAATTTCTCAGTCACTATGGGTCCCCTCTATCCTCTTGTCCAACATAAAGGCGAAATTAATTGGACCTCAGAACATGACGCAGTTCACCAACGTGTGGTAAAAGTTTTGACATCGGCACCAGTACTCGCAATATTTGACCCCGATAGGGAAACTGAACTCCATACAGATGCTAGTTCTCAAGGCTATGGAGCGATTCTAATACAGCGTATTGATAAAGCCCCCCACGTCGTCGAATACTTTAGCCGCCGTACAACGGACATCGAATCTCGTTATCACTCGTATGAACTTGAGACGTTAGCTGTAGTCCGTGCAGTAGAGCATTTTCGTCACTATTTATACGGGCGACGTTTCACAGTTCGTACAGACTGTAACGCATTGAAATCGTCTAGTAACAAACGTGATCTCACGCCGCGTGTGCATAGGTGGTGGGCTATTTTACAAAGTTATGATTTTGTTATTGAATATCGTGAAGGTCGCCGGATGTCTCATGCTGATTTTTTGTCAAGAAATCCGTTGTCAGATAAAGATAATAGTTCAACAAAATTACCGTTAAAATCGAAACAGATTTACGTATTAGATATGCAAAAAGGTTGGTTAGCAGTAGAACAACAACGCGATAGTAATATTATAGATACTATAGCAAAATGGAGAGCTGGCGATCTTCCCAATGACATTTCTCAGTCTTATGATGTTAGAAAAGGTCTCCTCTATAGAAAAATTCAACGTAACAAGCGCGATTGTTGGTTACCCGTTGTACCCTTGTCATTAGCCTCGTCGTTAATTAGTCACGTTCATTTAGAACTAAAACATTTAGGTTATGATAAAACCCTTGATAAACTTTATCAATTATATTGGTTTCCTGGCATGGCTAAAGCTGTAAAAAAATTTATCGACGCTTGCCTCGTATGCAAAACTTGTAAAAGTTCTTCTGGTGCGCAACAAATCCAATTGCATGCAATACCAAAGGGTTGTGTGCCCTGGCACACATTGCATATTGATATCAGTGGAAAACTAAGTGGAAAAAGCCAAAGAAAAGAATATGTTTTTGTCATTATTGACTCTTTCACAAAATATATTCTTCTAAAACATACTTTGTGTCTGGATGCTAATAGCGCCAGAGATACCTTATATTATGCGGTACAATTATTTGGTTCCCCTAAACGTATTATAGCTGATCAGGGCCGTTGCTTTATAAGTAACGAGTTTAAAACATTTTGTCATGATAATAATATAGAGTTACACCTTATCGCTACTGGAGCATGTAGGGCTAATGGTCAAGTTGAGAGAGTCATGCAAACTCTTAAAAACCTTTTGACAGTTATAGAAAATAGCACAGATAGTGTCTGGAGAGATGAGTTAGGAGAAATTCAACTAGTACTAAATACAACTCGCTGTAGAGTAACTGGTTATACTCCAATGGAGTTAATGTTTGGCATTAACCAACAGACTTTGGGAATTTCTAGAATAAGTAATGAAAATGTTAGTGAGGTTAACAGATCGAATTTAGTAGATATGAGGCAAAATGCAGTAGATAATATAAAAAGATTAGCAGTGTCGGACACAGAACGTTTTAATAAAACAAAGGCGCAAGTAGTACCTTTTGCTGAAGGTGATTTTGTGTTCCTTAAATGTTGCGAGCGAAACCAAACTAAATTAGATAGTAAATTCAAAGGTCCTTATAAGGTTGTTAAGGTGTTAGAAAATGACCGTTACGAATTACAAAATATTGATGGCTCAAACCGTACATACAAATATCCTCATGAAAGTTTACGTGAAGTACCCAAAGGCAGAGCAGGATTGACAGAAGTAGTTAAGATAATGTGCGACGAAATATATAACAAAACAGGAACCGTGTCGGCGGATGATATTGCAGAGCAATCTGATAGTAGATACATAGATGAGGACAGGGGTTGCGTACAGCAAAATAATATTGTGGAGTTGGAATTAGATAGAGACCATAGTGATGACTGTGGTGGTGTTGAAAGTAGAGTTATAACAAGAACAGATGTACACAATTTAGAGAATGATGATGTTACGGTAGTTCCTTGGGCTAGCCGGACACGTCAAGGGACGTTAAAGAGAAACGTTATTGGGAAAGGTATGCAGTAATAGTACAGCGTTAGCTGTTCCCGTTTACTGGCTGCAAACCTCTGGCCTGCCACACTCTATATGGGTGCTGGTCCCCGGATGGTCGTGCGGAGCTGTAACGGTACAGTAATATGACGTCACCTATTGTTGGAGCTATGTCGTGGTGGTAGTGTTATCTGTTCGCGTTAACTGGCTGCAAACCTCTGGCCTGCCACACTCTATATGGGTGTTGGTCCCCAGACGGTGGAGCGGAGCGGTAACGGAGCAGTAACATGATTCCAGTTGTGGTTGATGTTATTTGGTTACAAAGATTTTGTTGAGTATATAGCTAATAGTCAATTATTGATACTAAGATTTTGCTTCACGCAGTCTCTTAGTAATGCCATTTTAGTAGGGCATAATAATCACATACTTCTGTTTACAGATTAATAACGCCCGAGGACGTGCGTGTGTCAGGAAGGCCGTGTCGGCGCAAAATAGAATAAAAGACATTCTATTGACTCGAGACACAAGCGCAAGAAATGGAGGGGAGCGCTGACAAAACGTTGGAGCGATAATGAAAGGAAGTGGGGCCACATTCGTCTGTCGGACATCGCGCGACTTTAACGGATCGTTGTGTCTCGAGTCTTAGCTAATATTATTTTAATTTAGTTCTATTCTATTTGATATTATTTTATTAGTTTTTATGTCTTACATTAATGAAAATGATTGTAGTTTAAAAATAAAGTGTGATTTTGTAATTGCTCTAATTATTGATTATTATTAGTACACGCCCACGGTAGATTAGTTTTTGTTAACCATGTCTGAGTCGGAGGAAACGGAGCTTAGCTATGGCCATCTTCCGACATATATATATATATACTATTAAAAAATATGCTCATGACTATAATTCCTAAAGGGATGGTCAGATGCATTTGTCGACAATTACCGTTGTGGTGAATGATTTTGCTGAACATATTTAGATAAGTGGCAGTTGTCGAGTTTACCGCCATCTTTCGGATTAATTTGGTTATTTATCAGTGTTTTCCGCACCGAAAAATTAATCGAAAATTTAAGTTGCCTTACAAAATGTTTGGGATGTGCTAAATTCGAACACACGACATTTTCGGTCTAAGTTGAACTCATAACTTTTTCAGTGTCACAAATAAATAATCAAAATTAGTTCATAATTGGCAAAAATATTACAGATACACAAAAAATATAGTCCAAGACCCGCTTCCTGTTTTGAAGTTGGTTAAATATTATTAGGAAATTCTAAAACCCTCAATAGATTTTTACTTAAATAAAAATAATATTAGTCTAGCAAATAGAAATAATGTTAACTAATAATACAAAAAGAAAACATTTGATATTTAATTTGATTTGATTTTAAAAATTCTTTCACCTATGGAAAAGCTACATTATAGGCAAGTATACAGGCTATATTTTATTTTAAATAATCCGCGCAAAGCCTAGGCAGGTAACTAGTATTATAATAAGTAAGTAATAAATAAGTGTATTAAAACCTTACCTGTGCATTCACAATGCGCGTCAAGGAACGTAATAACATCGCCTTTCACGTGCTTGGCACCTAGCAATCGTGCCCGGATAAGACCAGAGCGAGTTTCCGTTCGGAATAGCCTGGTGGAAACTGGCAGGGTCTTTATGTAGTCTTCCAACTTCTTCCCAAGATGTTCTAAAAGTAACAACCAATTAGCTTCATACTAATTAACATTATATCTTTACTAAGTACAGTTAATTATGATATCAATAAAAGCTAGTCTAAAAACAAAAAATGTAAATAGATTTATAGATTAGTTAAAAATTGTACAACAAAAATAATAACTAAATAAATATGCTCACGGTTATAATCTCTAACGTGGCATGGCCAGATTTCGCCAAGCACATTATAATTTCCTTTGACTTAATAAACTTTTTTTTTACATACAACACTATTAATGCAAATAGAAGAAAAAAATATTCAAAAACATGCAGTCATTCAAATTTTAATTAATTCATATAAATATCAATGTGACCTACATTATATCATTTATACTGAGTAATATGGTCAATTAATCTATCGCGTTTAGAACAATTTTGTTCACTCTACTGTGGAAACGCACAGTACAGCACACTCCGTATGACACGCAACGAGTAGCTTTCTGATGAATTATTAATTCAGATCATGATCAACATAGAACGGGCACTGTTCGTTTTTGTACTGGATACGAATTTGCCATTTTAATAATTCGGCAAATATCATGCAAAGTAATGAGAAAGTATGAAAAACTGTAAAACTTAAAAAAAAAACTATTTAAATAAACTTGTACGTACAAAGTGTAAAATGTATCACAAAATAAATAAATAAAAGTACAAATTTCCAATTTAGACCGACATTGTTTTACTTAAATACACTATCGGGACTTAGTGCGATGAAAAATTTTTAAGGTAAATAGTACCTACATACCTGTCTCTTTAGTGTCGACGTTTACGTTTACGTTAAGTCCCAATAGTTTATTTAAATATGGATAAACAAACGTAAAAGTTTAAAATCGACATTATTATGTTCATGATACAACATTACTTTTTATCCCATTATTTAGGTTTGATACAGTGTATTTCCTATGTCTAATACAAACCTATGCATCTCCCTGTGATGAATTAATAACGATCTAAGAATATGTCATTAGAATAAAACTTATGAATATGTAAACTAATAATTAACCCAACCATAAGATAGTTTTTTTAGTAGATGATAATAGAATGGCAACACCGCCCGCACTAACAGTATACACTGGCGAGGCACCAGTTAGTGATGATAGGTGAAGATGAAAAGACAGGTCAGTTAACTCATTGTGATGAAAACACTTGGAACTCAGCACGATGGTTTCCAGGGGGGATCGCGGGGAGGTCGACCCGACAGGGTATATTGCTGGCAACGGGACTGGTAGTCCGCATTACTAACAATCCTTCCCCCCTCCCCACCATAAGACAGTTTGCAGATGCCCAACGTTTCGATTTTTCAATCTTTTACCCGCAACTTCGTCCTCGTAAGCGGGATAAGTTTACTACTCGGGATAAAAAGGAGCCTATATCCTTCTTTATCCCATACAGTACGAATATACCAAATTGCAGAGTGATTGGTTAAATAATAATAAGCTATAAGGTAACAATTCAATAAACTCACTTTCACATTCATAATATTACTGAGGATTTTATTAGAGTTATTAGATTCTATGTTAATTTCTACAAAATTTAGTCACCTGATCATTAAGTTCATTTGAAACAGACTACACTCCTTTCCAAGGTCATAATAGGTTACTACCGCCGTTTAGATCCCGGCATAGATTACGCCACCCCATCCTTTCCCAAAAGAGACGACTATGGGAGCTTGTGGTGGAGGAATGGGCAGCAGCGTCGCTCTTAAAACACCACCAAAAGCTATACTGCGGTTGCTAATCCCCCTGCCAAGGGTGGCAACTACGGGAAAACCCCCTTATGACGGAGGCTATGTTCAGCAGTGGATAGTTAACGATTGCATTAAAGATCACCATTGACCACAAAAATAATATAGGAAAGCCCGATATAAAAACCTATACCATGCTGTCTCATCAATGTCGTAAATAAATAGTTGTCCAATATGGAGAATATCGAGCAATAATTCTGAACAGAGCTCATGAAAAGACACCCCATGCCCAACAATGGGACCATGTAATGTTTATTTTTTATACAACTTAGAATGGCAAACAAGCTGACAATCCACCTGATAGACATGAGCAATACCATGGACATAACAGAGTATACTGTTTCGCCCATGATACCCCCCATGCGTTGCCATTCCTGAGGACTCAGGTGTTATTCCTATGTACCCAGTAATTTCACGCCATATCCCACCCTTTAAACCGAAACACAGCCATGCAAACACAACTGCTTCATGGTTGAAACACGAATGGGACAGAGGTACCCAAGCAATTGACTTTTGTACAAAGTCTCCCTCTGGTAAATGTCTTTTAAATGTAATGGGAAAACAACTTTTCCAAGTATAATGTATACATTTATGGTACTTATTAAAATAAACACGACCGACGTTGATTTTAACAAATGTGAAAGTAAGTTTGTTTACTTGTTTATTACTAACCTCTTAGCACCTTAACGATTCAAGCAATCATCATGAAGATTTATATATTTAATAAATAATATTTGGGATGAAGAAGGAATTAGTTAATTTTTTATCTCGACCAATGAATACATCCTGACACATGCAGACGTGGCCGCGGGTTAAAACAAGTATATAAATAAACACTTACCTTTTTCACTTGCGTCATCGACTAAGATGATTTCTTTGAGCAACGGTCGCGGCGAACGGTTGATTGTGCTCCATATAGTACGAATAAGCGTCGTCCACGCCTCATTGTGGAACACTATAACCACACTGGTCGTTGGTAATAGTTCCGGATACTGTTTGTCCTTACACCTGAAATATTGCTCCGATTATAACGTACGCCAATTTCCCGTTATCGATATATATATTTTTACAACATAAAAGTAATGCAACACGTGAATCGTAAACGATTTTCCACGCTTATATCAACCGATTGATTGTAGTAAATAACAATTTATTATGTATTTATTTTATTCTTTTTACACACTACAATTTGTACAAATAACATGCGAGTTTAATGCCGCATAAAACTATAACGAATAAGATTTACATTAACAGATATTACGTACATATAAAAATTAATAAAAAATGCACGGTTACTAACTTGGCTTGTAATTTCCTATAGGTTATATTAAAAATGATTGAAAAGCTTTTGAACAAAATGCGATAGCACTATATTAGTGTGCTTATATGGTTTAATCATTCCTAATTACGTCATCAAAAGAAAAGATAGCTATTATTATGGATATAAGACAGAAAATAAATTAGGCAGATGCCTAATGCCGTAAGGCCCTATTTCAGTAATATATGCGTTGTCGTTTACAGGTCTGAACAATAAAATAGAGCAAAGATAGAGAATCTCTGATATGAGGCATAAACTCTTAGGTCTTATGAGTGACGTGACTACACATTTAGAGTTGGGGGAAAGAGGTTATCAGTAATAGGGTCGAATGGCACTATTGCTAGCAATGCACCCTATGAAGTCGACCTCTACACGGTACCATTTTGAAAATATCGTGGGTTCCTGATAAATTCGTTCAATGGGCCAACTGATCTGACTTCATCCTCAGTTATCAACCCTCACTGACACAACCCCACCATCGGATATCAATAGTGCAGGCGGAATTACCATTTCATATTTATCGCATAAAAAGACACTTGGGTCGTATGTACGGATACATTCCATGTCATTCTAGTTGTTGTTTATATTCTTTGGCTACAGTTATAAATTTCCATCGGTATACCGTTACATTGTTTGTCCTTTTCATTAAATACTAAAAACATACTACTACAATCACAGCCTTCACCTCGTAACGCAAGATACTTTTAGTTTAGAATAGTCGTAGTAATAGAATTTAGTCACGACATTTTATACATTCATTGAGTATCATTAAATAAAAAATAATTGTGTCATACTCATTAAAGCCGACTAGCAGCTCTATTAATAGGTTATGTTAATAATTTCATGTTTGACTACTCCTCTCTTCGATCACAATAAAAATGTAATAACATGGTGCACAAATACGAACGCGCGACCATGAAATGCTATAATTTGAATAAAATTGTTTCTTACGAAGCATAGTGTAACTAATATCTAGAAATAATATAATAATTGCACTTTCTAATGCATTATGCACTTTGCGTGTCACATAGATTGGCATATAATGTATAAAATGAAAAATTTATTAATAATATGACATCTTCTTATCAAAACTGTTTTAACTACTGCACCGGCCAATTGCATATCAATGTCGCCTACACAATTATGCATTTGGAGTCTAAGGCCAATTAGTTAATCAAGCTAGAATTACCAATCTACAATTTATATTAGCAGACTAGTTATGCCCACGACCTCTTAATTTAATACCATATAAGCGTATCCTTACTAATATAATAAATGTGAAAGCGAGTTTATTTGTTTGTTACTTTCTCGGCGTCGTAATGGCTTAACTAACCACTTTGAAATTTAGTATAGACGTACTATATGAGATGGAGAAGGACATAAGACCACATTGTATCCTGAATAGTAAATATATCTCGGTCACGCTAACATAAAGTAAAAAGAAAAAGCTAGTTTTATTAAAGTTTGCTTATGGACTGTATCGTTACTCTTCAACTGTTACTAAGAGGATTTCATTATTAAGGTACCTCAAATATATTAAAATATAATAGAAATACGACCCAGGCTTCTCAAGTATTTCATCTTTATTTGTTCAAACATAAAAGAAAAATATTTTGTCTATGAACAAAATGTCTTGATTACACATGCTATTAATATAATATTTGTTTGTGCGTGTAAACAACTGTATTTATCTATTCCCTACGGCCCACGCTGTTGTGCAAGTTTTTTGGATACTTAAAATGGCAAACATGCTGACGGCCAACCTAACGGAAAATAGTAACCGTCATATGTATACAAGAACATTACCCTGGATATCACAAAATGCACTGTGATGCCCATAGAAGGCAATAAATCCCTTTGCTAAAAATAGAGTAGGTATTTTAAAACTTTATTATGCTGGAATAGCATGCAATACAGTATTATAAATAATAATATGTGATGTATATCCATTTTGAAGTAGGTATTATTATTGTAAGCTATTTATAAAATAATTACAACAAAATACGACGCAACTTGACAGATGGACACGACGTAGCCGATGCTTACGCGGTGCTTCATAAAGCCCTTACTAAAATTAAACTTTAAAACATAGACATAAGGTTTCGTTTGATTATGTGTAGCACGTGCCAAAATACGAGCACCGCTACAAAAAAAAAGACAACAAATAACTAAGTATATCAGTTTACACTTACTTTTCAAATCTCACATCAGTGAGAGATCTATTGAGAGATATCATGTCACTGGCCAGCAAGTTGAACTGGTTCTCTTGAAATTTGTCCAACATTAGTTTCTCTTGTTCAATTGGTATGTTTACTGCTTTGCCTAAAACAATTATTATACAGTTGAAAATTTGAGATTTCTAAAAAGATCTACCAGTTTTCTTCATGACTATGCATTTATTTTCTTGTGACCATTACATTTAATCATTTGACTGTTTAATGCAATCAGAACAGGCGTAATTTTAAGTTCATTAGAAAACCAAACGTTTTAAAAAAAAATCTATAGACGTAATTTAAAAGAATATTATATTTGGATTTATAAATGTCATATGACTTGTGTATTACATTTCGTGTATTCGTAATGGTTTTGAACAAAATTATACTAATTAAGTTCCTTGTCACTTATGCTCTTAAAACCTTTAATGAATTAATCAAGCACATAAAAAATACTACTAGACATATTACACCGTTATTTACTATCAAACTACACAAAGTTTGTACAGTCACTAAATAATTCAAAAACAAATTTTGTGCAAGTATCGACGACGTAACAATCAAAAGAAGGTAAGGAGAAGGGTAGGTATACCATATTATGTCTATAATTAATTTAGCCCTGAAGAAAAGGACAAGATCCAGTTTTATTAGCATACTTAGAAACTTAAGTAAGTATACATTTTACCACTTAAAAATAGTAGACCTACTTAAATGACTATTATTTTATTTCTTTATCTATACAAAATAGCTAGAATAGCAACTAGATACAATAGTAACCTAGTCTCTGATAAGGATCTACCATTGTGAAGCTCGCAAGCGTATAAATTGCCCATCATTCAAAAAAGTAAATATGCCATCGAAAGTAGCCTAGAATCCTAGATAATAATTGAAAGTATGTAGACTCTTATAACACGGCTGTTCACGATTCCGCTCGTATTCTATATCGACATGAATTTACATTGTAGCAGGATGATCTATTATTATTAGTAATAGCATTATAACTTGCATTGATCTCTGTCTGGTCTGGTGTATTTATAGATAATAGTTTCTATGAAAGTACAGTAATAGAATCCAGGCATAATGGAGAATTTTATGTACTTATTTTATTTTGTACATTAGGTATATAATTACATTGTTTATATCCAAGAACCCTGATCTATAGTCAATACACCATAAAAATTTACGGACCAAATTTCAACTTCGTGAGTTGAGTAGTTTTTGGAATTTTATAATTGACTAAATCTTTTTTCCTTTTTTATTGAGAAAAAGAATAATTAAAGGAGTAATTTAACTTGCATATGTTGGAGATATAGAAATACGAATATCTTTTTGCTTTTACAATTTATTATAAACACAAGCAATGTTAAGCCTTATTATATGCAAACCTAAATCTATTGTTACATATTTAAATAAGTATTTTAATGGGGATTAAAAAAAATAAATATTACAACATACCCATTTCTCCAGGGGCTTCAGATTTTGGTCTAACTGGAGGAACAGGCACCCACCTAGCCAATCTGGACTTTGAATATGGAGCCAATACCAATCCATCATCCCCAACTTCTTGTTGTACTTCATTCTCTTCGAGATTTGTGTCATCATCATTTATTTGATGCTGTATTGCTGCTGCAATAGCTGCTTTTTTACCACCATACTCACCTATACTCTGTTAGAAAAGTTTAGATGTGTGTTAAAATGTAATTTTGTTGTTAATATAGAGACAATTTTAGCTAACACCATATGTAAATGGCTCATCAGCAGTGCAATGAACCAACCAACCAACCACTAAATGTGGCAAATTGTATTTGAAAACATCTAATATGGATGATGAAAATCAGATTATGGAACATCTGCACATGGAATACAAGTTAATACAAAGAGCTGTCCTTCCCAGTTCATGGATGCAAGTACAAATTATGTTCACATAATAAGCCCATAAAGATTGATTCTATTTACCACAATAAAATATTTTAGTGTACCATTGGTTCAAAAGATTAACTTAATACTAAAATGTTACATGCATACATGGTAGCAAAGTTCATTTGACTTTCTTAATTTAATTTTGATAGCTTATTAGTAAATCCCATTTCCTATATAATTTGGAATATTCTACTAGACATACTGCAAAAAAACATAAGGGTAACAAAAACATTCTTTTACTAATGGGTAAGGATTGTTAATAATGGGGATTAATGGCCCCATTGCTAGTAATCTACTCTCCTGGTCTGTTTGACCTCCATGCGCCCCCCCCCCCCCCCGAAAACTATTATGCTTGCTTCCTGGTGAATTCATTACTTTAGTCTGGCAGATTTCATTTTTACATATTATCAATGTATACTGAGAGCACAAGTGAAGTTACAATAAACACAGTGCTATTAAAACAGTACTATTTGGCTGCACTTTTCTGTAAGATAAAGGTAATTGATGTCAGGGAAGATATCTCTTTAAAAATTACTTCTTTTAAATAGTAAAAGTATAAGTTGCACAGGTTAAAAAAGAAAAAAATATCAATAAATACTGTTGTTTTGTAATGTACCTAGGTACATACTATCTCTGCACTTTTTAAAGATTGGTAAATAATTGTAATAGCACCAAACTCATCTCAGGTGCCATGTTTTATTGATTAATAAAATATACATAAACAAATAAGATTATAAATTTCAATATAAAGTTAATATTCTTAAATATGTATTATTACTATTGATTATTTGTACAGTAGCAATTGAGTACTTCAGAGGTGCATGTATGCTGTTAAAATACTGTCACAATTTACTACTCAGACTATTTTATCTGCTTAGACTTGTAAATACTGCTAGTAATTATGTAGTGATATAATTTCTAATCATAACCAAATTGTAATATATTTTATGTTGTATTTCATGCTATGGAACTACTCAATTAGAATATTTTAGTGACTTATTTGTTATATTTTAAGATTTTAATAGTCTATAAATATTATTAAGACCAATTAATATGCAAGAAGCAATATTTATTCATGAAAATTAAAAAAAAAGCTTAGTGTTTTGTTTATAAATATAAAATACAAATCTAAAAAAATGGTTTAAATTGAAAAATCAAACTATTCCTTGTTACTCTTAATAAATACTGCTACACACAAAAATGCATTTTATGTGTAATATATACAGTACTTACACTGTAGTGTTAAAGTGTTTAAAGTTATTGATTATAAACAAATAAACTTGTGTTTATCACTATATAGAAGGTACTACACTAAATACTTAAAATTGCAATAGTAAACAGTCACATGTGGTTGTGCTTTTCATGAACAAATATTTATTTATTACTTAAATAAATTAGCACAGCTTATAACAATTGTGTAATAGCTTTATTGGAAATTTATTATTTTTTTGTTAATAATAAATCTGCAACTTTTGATTCAGGAGAAAAGAGACATCTTGAAACCAGGGGACCAGTAAGCTATAATTGTGTATTAATCATTCTTATATAAAATCAATTTAAAAAGATAACTTTCATTAAATTTCATATATGTTATAGACCTTGAATAAAGTGAATAATATCTCAAGGCAATATACAAAATAATAATATAATAGATAAAAACTAGACTTACATGCACCTGGTGGATATTTAGAAACTAATTCAATTCTATATAAAATAATTAATCATTAATTAAGCTCACCCTATCTACATATTCACTAGACGTTTTCTTATTGCATCCGTCGCCAAAGCAGTCCGAATACATCGCCAGCAATGCAACATCAACCAGTAGCCATACCAGAGATGTAAGTAATATTATTCGGCATGTGTGTATTCTTATCTTACTTCGAAACATTTTTAACTAGAGTACTACTATATTTCACTGCCACATGTCAATACGAACGCCGATAGTCGTCGTTGACAACGACCTGCAACATGCAACTTTTTTAACAACAGTAACAAACGCATAAAACCACAAATTATATTTTTACTGTAACACGTATCACTGCCATAGTCAACTAATGCGTCGTTAAAAATAAATTATTATAGTTTCTATAGTGACTGACAAACAAAAATAATTATTCTGTACACAATTCACCGTAAGTAGGTTTCCGGATCTCTAAAGATATTGCACAAAATATTACTGCACAAAATTGTAACAGCACAAAGATTTGCGTTGTTTTAAAACACTTACTTTACAATGGTCTAATTATTGTAATAGAAAGGTTTAGAGATATTGTAGTATTTAGATTGAGTTTGATTCAAACGTGTACATATACAAATACAGGTACAGACCATAAGCACAAATAGCGATAGCGATCGGATCGCTCAGTCCGTCGGTAGTTTGTCGAACTGTGGTACCGTCAATATTCGTTCGATTTCGATTCGACAATCGCCAATTCGTCAAATGTCAAATGTTGAAAACTCATATCTAGCTACGTCAAACCATTTATGTCAAATATAAAGAAACTTCACACGCGGTATACGCGGTCCACACAGAGAAAGAAAGCGGTCCATTAAAAATAATAAAAATGATGTCTTACCTATATGCATACTTATCTAAAATTAATCAAGAGTTTTCATTAACAGAAAGACATGTTCTTAAGTTCACAATTTTTTTATTATTATATCACTGGATAGGTATTTATTATTATGATTTGTGATTTTATTATTTTGTTATTAAATATCATAAAATATTCGATATTAATGAAAAAGGATTATTAAAGAAATTTTGTTATTTAACAATTTATAATCACAAATGTAATAAATCACAATTGTTTTCTAATCGTCAAATGAGTTAAGTGTATCTTTAATAACAATTACATTAAAGATCTAATAGCAATAGATAGAAGTAATTATTATAATAGTAATTTTCGGTTTTTAATGACTCGCTAGTTACAGGTAATGCAAAATTATTGAATAGGAAAACTCAATTTTCACCAATTCATGATCAAAATTTATAGCTTTCTATTTCCATAATAAAATAATTTGTCATCTGGAAGTCTTACTTATAAATTGTTATATTTACCTGTAGATGGCTTCCGACTGATAAAAATATGTCATTGTATCGCACATAAATTGTATTTAAAATATATATTGAAAAAGTTTCACTACATATTCAACACTATTACATATAATACAAATCAGTTTTATCCAAGTTATTACTCACTTGCTATATACATTACTCAAATAATTAGTTTGTCCATCAATATAAAAGCGTTTGTAATGTAAAACAAAAAATCCCATCTTGTTCACGCATTCATGTTTTAATTTTTAGATTATGAAGAATTTAGAGTACGTTAAACTAAGCCTATGTTTTTATTACTAGTATCTACCAAAGATTTAAGTACCTATGGTTCTTTTCATAATAGTGATGTCTCATTATATGTATTGACTTATGGTATACATTGCCATGCATTAATGTCTTTTGGGATCGTAGATATTTCTATTATTCTTATCTATGCCGAAATATCAACCTCTAAGAAATAATATAATATCTATCAATAATCTATAGTGGCAAGAATAAAAGTCTTGTCACTGTCATCAACATTTTCAATCAACATCAACAATTGACTTAATTCAACAAATATACGTACTAGTTAATTTATTTAGTTTCAATATGATATTACAATACCTAATCAGTCTGTGAATATACAAGCAACTTGATTGATTTTATATCTATACGACGTGGTTGCCTAGTTTTCATCTGATTGTCATAAGAGTATCACGTTGAACTGTCTCGTAGTTTTTATTAGAAAAGCCAGAGTACGTGAAATTTTGACTTAAATCCTCCGCAGTTGTATAAGTTTTCTATTAATATATTGTTATTTTATTGATATACTTGTTTAAAATTATGAACAGAAGCAAGAACAGTAATTCTAAAATGCTGAGGACTTCTGAGTGCAACAGTGAACAGAACGTGAATGCAGACGGCTACAGGCTTATCACAAATGAAAATAAACCGCCGGACATTAAATATTCGAAAGAAAATTCATGGGTAGCTGGTGTACAAATGTTTGTGTCCTTTTTACTCGCCGGCTTTGGTATGGTGGCGGCCAGTTTGTTGCTAGACTTGGTGCAGCACTGGGATGTTTTCAAGCAAGTTTCAGAAGTATATATATTAGTACCAGCTCTTCTTGGGCTGAAGGGTAATTTGGAAATGACATTAGCATCACGATTATCTACCAATGCCCACTTAGGTCATCTTGAAACAAGTTTAGGAACATTAATCATTGGCAATTTATGTTTAATTCAATGTCAAGCTATACTTGTGGGTTTCTTAGCAGCAATGGCAGCAGTTGCTATGGGTTGGATTCCTTATGGAGAATTTGATATTCACCATGCTTTGTTACTGTGTGCATCAAGTGTCCTTACAGCTTCATTTGCTAGTTTAGTTCTTGGTCTTATCATGATTGGTGTTATAGTTATTTCAAGAAAGTTGTATATAAATCCAGACAATATTGCAACTCCAATAGCAGCTAGTCTAGGAGATTTAACAACCTTGGCATTATTATCTTGGATAGCTTCACTGTTATATTCATCTATTGGCACTAGTGTAATATTACCATCTATTATTATAATTGTTGGCGCAAGTCTTGTCCCAGTGTGTGGTTATATAGCATGGAAAAACAAATTTACTAAACAGGCATTGGATGAAGGATGGGTGCCTGTAGTGTCTGCTATGGTTATAAGTAGTGCTGGAGGTTTAATTCTGGACTATACAGTATCTAAATACAAAGGTGTTGCTGTATTCCAGTTGGTAATAAATGGTATTGGTGGCAACATGGTTGCAGTTCATGCTTCCAGGTTGTCAACATCCTTACACACAGGTCAAAAAGAAAATTCAGTGTTAGGCAAAACAACGAAATTGTTATTATTAATGGTCATACCTGGCCAACTAATATTTCTGTATACAATAGGTTACTTAAGGGCAGGTCACACATCTTTAACTCCTGTATTTATATTGGTATATATGTCAGCAGCTTTGCTGCAAGTATTCTTATTATTGTCAATAAGTCACTATATGGTGTTATGGATGTGGAAATTGGGAATGGATCCTGACAATTCAGCAATACCCTATTTAACTGCACTTGGTGACTTACTTGGTACAGCATTTTTAGGTGCTGCCTTCATTGTACTTGATGTTATAGGGGACAAAGATAGTGACCTAGGCGACTGAAAGTTATTTATATGTTAATAAAAGTTTTATGTTAAGAAAACCTAGTAAATAATTCTGTTATTACTATTGAAACATAATAAAATTATTTTGTTGTATCTGTCCTCAATATCTTTTAATTAAAACTTAATATGTGCAAGTCAAAGATATGAGTGAAGTGCCGATTAAAGTTTTGTCCAAAATATTATATAAACTTTTCTGTTTCAATTTGACATTGTCATTAATATTGTGATTAAGGTAGCAGGTACTATCCTTAATTTATACTATTTCATAAATTCCATAAAAATGTAATAACAACAAAAGACAGAAGAATTATTGAATGTCCAGTGCCATTTGGTTTTATGTATAATTTGATATATTAATGGTCTCATATTTTACTTAATGGCTGTTATATACAGTACATGTTTTCTTTATTATGTACTGATAGAAATATTGAGAATAATAAAATTATTACTTGATTCATGCAATTTACATGCATAGTTTATAGTACTTAAGACATAGTCAAATATATTTTGTGTATTTAGGTACTAACTCAAAGTATTTTATTGCCACTACATGTTTAGTTCTGTTGCTAATTTTAAAATATTTAGTTATAAAACTGGTCATCTTTCATAATTTTTTTTTTTGTATATTCTTGCTCAATGTAATACTATGACTAAGTACATAAGAGATATCTAAATATATATATTGGTGCTAAATAATATTTTAGATAACTATATTTTTATATGAAATTGTGATGCACTAGTATCAACAGACTAGCATATATTCGAATAAATATATTACTGTAATAAATGTGACATCTTTATTTTCTTAACCCACAACTATGAGTATATAGGAGATATGCAGGTGGATACTTATCACAAAATGATTGATCTGATACTTGTATCTTAACTTTATCTATAGGAAAATTCAATAAATACTAAATACACTTGGCAACATAGTCTATGTTGCTAAGTGTATTTTGCAAATTAAGATTGAGGCTAAAGCACCAAAAATTTTACTATGATCCTGGTTAATACATTTTTATATTAGATAACATGTCCAGACATGTCACAATTGCAGAAATGATGCAGGCTTGTTTTTTAAGTATTATAAAAAATAAAACAAATTTTTTTTTTACAATTTATTATCTTATCCTAATGTGTGAGAGGTAATTACTTTACTTCACGTAACCTTCTCACAGCTGAGCGGCAGGATGACGCGGCTGTTGTGGAGAACACCCAAGCGCCACCAGCTACTGTTCTTTTGCAGCGCTTGCATGACCAGATGCCAACACATGAGCGCTTCATTGCATCCTAGAATATTAATTTACACCTTTAGTTATATTTATTTTAATGACCACTTGAAATATTAAATAAGGTTTTTTTTTAATTATTTACTCACTATATATTATTAACTACTTTTTAATTTGTAAAAATCTTTCCACACAAGTGGAACTGAGCAACTTTCTCCACAGAACAAAACTAGATGAATATTTATCCAAGTATTAACTACTAGCTTTCTGGTTATTAGGTTTATAGACATGGATATCAAAAGTAGGAGAACCAATGAAAGAAACCATTTCTAAATGGTGTATCAAGATAAAACATGCATCAATTTTTAAGTTACATCTTTAGGAAAACAACTATGAAAATTGCATTTAATTTAGTGCAGTAGATTTTATGTGATACCAGACTATTTTTTTTTTATTCTCTATTGATCACTTGACAAAAATATTTGGTACAATATACAGCTGGACAGACAAACAAGATTCCTAAAAATTTTTCAACTTCTATTGCTCTTATTAAGATGTCTCACAACAATTTTTTTTATATGTCCCATGTACAGACATCACATCAGTTACAATTTTATTAATAAATATAATGTTTTTTCAATTTTTCACAGTAAATCATGTTCATAGTAGTTTGTATGAAAAATCTACTTTGTAATTATATTCATGCTTATTTGCTTACAATTTGATCTTTATCAGTACTTTAGATTGTTAAGGCTTTTAAACAAATTCACTGAGAGTCTAGATAAATCTCTGACGTAAGAGCATAAAATGATAAATATTTGCATATTTTTTTTTTTATGTTTGTTGGTAAATATGTAACCTGAAAATGTTTAGACAGAACCATGTCTGATAAATAATAAAATGCAGAAACTGATACCTATTTGGAAATCTATTTAAAATTTATTTATAGCAAGTCTAACAAACCATTTCATTTCTAAAATAAACAATATCATGTACTTAAATTGGGTTGGTTGGGATAGAATTATTTAATTCCTTAGTTAAAAGACAAAGATTGTTTTGATAAACCAAGTGATTAACTAATATTTAAATAAAAAAAAGTAGCATGACATCAGCAAAATTTATTAAAAAAATAAATTGATTGAATTCCTGTTCTTGAATAGAAAATTGTAAATATGCATTATAATTAATTCCTACTCTATAAACATTAATTACATATTCTTAACAAATCACATAATATTCATATTTTTTTTTATTTATTTGAGACACCAACAATTAATTCAAGTATATAATGTTAATTACTGGTAGCCATGTCATACATTATTACAGAAAGTATTATTTAGTTACTGTAATGAAACAACATAAAAATATGTGCACAAATATACAGGCATGTATAAAATTCATATTTTATTTTATATTACAGGGATTTATTTTGATAATGATGAAAATTTTCTCATCATTATCATTATTGATCATTTGGTCAATGTAACTTACAAAATGAATGTCCACTTTTGATTTGTATTTTTTTTTTCTTTTTAATTAATCTGAATATTTCAATGTAATAATATTTGAAGATGGGAAATAAGCATATTTCTCAACTAATTACTCACCTTGTCCATAACATAACTGAACACAATAGACTATAGAAAACAATTTCACTAACCTTTCCACAGAAAGAGCAAGTGTATTTAGCATGTTGAGTCACTTCCATCTTTTTAACCATTTTACGCAATGAAGCACCATAACGTGTGCCATATTTGCCAGTGATTCCGACCTTTTTCGTGCGTTTGGCCTGGAATTAAAGAATGTTATTGTTTGACTACATGGTTCCACTAGAGTAAAACATTAATAAGTTTTTATCTAATCGTGGCATGAAATAAATATCAGTAAACTCTATAAAAGTGACACATATAACTGGGATATATTTTATTTCAGTTCATAATTTAAGATTGCGAAGATTTTTAACAATTTAAACCTCACCATTTTTAATAACCTGTTTAATCCAAAAGCCGAATTGACAGAAAGGACGAAATAATAAAAAAACTAAATCTTATTGATGACAGTTTAATGACACTTGACAGTTTTGACATTTGACACTTCAGTGTTGCCAAAATTGTTATTCAATTTCAATACAATTTCAATTTCAGTGTTCTTAACACTGAAATTAATTCAAGTCCTAAAAACAAGGAATTAAATAGAAGGAATGATATAATAAAAACTGTAAATCATATGATTGCTTACTTTCTTCTTATGCAAATATAATTAGTAAAAAGAAGACGAAAGATACACCATTAGTTGCTATTTTTCTCACTTCATAGCAGGGTAGTGTATAGAAAATGTAAATTCTTGTTCTTAGTGTGTTTATAAAATTTTTGTTTATTTACATTATTAGATTAAATATTCGACATAAATTATATAGAAAGTATGCGAGCTGGTTGTATCTGAATTTGGTATATCATACGGCCGTATAACATATTGTGCAAATTATTGTCCTATTGTTTCTCTTACTTTAACATACAAGTTATTATATTTTCTGTTTCATGTATTGCCAATTTATGTACTTTAGAATCTAAGTTTGAAACGTAATTGTTGTAATTGAAAATTAATAAACGTGAAAAGGTTTAATGTGACACGTTCCCTGGGTAATACTGAACACAGTGACAATAAATATATGTTATGCTGTGTCTTAATTTGTATAATTAATAAATATTACAGTATATAGGTACTGCACTGAAAAGTTCTTATACTAACTTAACTAACTAGTTTGTCGAGCGTCGCAAATAGTGGTGATATTGTATCTTTCTTCCCCAGTTACATTATAGTTATAACTATAAGAATTGTCTGTTGTAGCTATATTATATTTCACACAGTGTTTAATTTATATTAATAAAAAGTAAGAAGTCAGGAAATAAATACTAATTAAAAGATTACGTTTTAGTAAATAATATTTTTGTCAATGTCCCTAACAACAACATAAATAAAGAGCAGGATCTAGTTTGAGGTGCCATTATTCTAAACGTGTCTCTAAAATTGAATTTTCTTTTAATTGAAATCTTTGCTACAAAGACAATTATGAACTAATTTGGTAATAGATTTAAGTCAAAATTACATTAAAATAGTTTAGAGAAATGACGTTTCAGAATCGGCCCGTTGAATAACGGTTCATTTTTTATCCTGGCAATTTATTTCCCTGCTTTTGACAGACCATTTCATTGACGAATTCAATGACCTACAAATTTACGAAAGGTCGATCTTACGGATAAAAAGCCGTCCTAATAACCTGGACGGATTAGGTTTAGTTATATTAAAAATCAAAAATGTTGCGATCAATCGTTGTACGAAATCAAGTTTTGAACACCGGCCTGAAGAAAGCCGTTCGATCTAATGTTACAAGATGCATGAGCACAGAATTGGCAAAGAGAAAACAATCAAATAAGTAAGTCTTTATTAACTAATACTTTTGTTTGTTTATATAGTAAATATTAGTCGTTCTCATGGATTTTCTTTGTAATAATATAATTTTGAATGGGTGAGTGCATAAAGTAATAAATTTTATTATGTACTTTATTCACAAATATGTAATTTAAGCGGTTCTCATTGCATAACCAAAAACCCTTTTCACCTTGGAAACTGTCATCTCTAGATACGAAGGTCGTTGCCGGCATCCTACATGTGATGATACCAGAATCATTTTAATGACCCATTAACATTCTACTGCCAGGTACAAGTAGCTTCCTATAAGAGGTTAATATTGACCTACTGTTACCATGTTCAAAAATTGAACATGGTAACAGTAGGTCAATATTATCCCCTGTCTATAATTTTCCATAATGATTTTTTTTCTAATTATACTACCTTCTAACTCCATAAGCTACCATATGTTATTCCAGCTGTGTCTGCGACTTTTCCAATATAGCACCTAAAAAGTATCCTATGTCCTTCTCCATCCCAAATACTATGTATAAATCAAATTTATATGCTCTGTATATATAGGAGGATTAATAAATTTGCATATTACTAATTGCAAATTCTTTAACAGTAATCTAATGTATATAGTAGTAATCTAATAATTTTATTAATTTGATGCAGATTATTATCAAGTTCACAATGCAAGACAATATCTGTGGCACCACAATGGAACACTCAGCTGAGACAATATTCAAGTTTACCATCACATATAAAAGTAAAACTCCCAGCTTTATCTCCTACTATGGAAAATGGATCCATAGTCAGTTGGGAGAAGAAAGAGGGTGATAAACTTAATGAAGGTACAATTTTTTATATTATTGTTAAGGCTTTCAAAATTATTTCTGCAGTTTGGAATTGTCTATAAACTCCTGTTTCACAAAAGTTACTCTCAATATTTAACTTATTTAAAAAATAAAATATATTATTTAAAATAGGCATATTCTTGTATTCCAAAGTCAGTTTCATATTTTATATAATTACATATTATTAGATATAAGCATAAAACTAAACATATATTTTATTTTAGGTGATCTACTTTGTGAGATTGAAACTGACAAAGCAACAATGGGATTTGAGACTCCTGAGGAGGGGTATTTAGCAAAAATATTAATCCCAGCTGGAACTAAAGGAGTGCCAGTTGGCAAGTTGCTCTGCATCATTGTTGAAAATCAGGCAGATGTTGCAGCATTTAAGGACTTCAAAGATGATTGTAAGTAATTCCAACAGTAGGCTAGTTATTATTTAATTTAATACTACAACATCATCATAGCCATGTTGGAATTTGTGTTAATGTTTTATTTAATTAAATAAATGAAATGATAATAATATTTTAATGTGATGTGTGATTTATAAATATTAAAAGGCATGTGTTTTCTATATTGTTAGATTTTTAAGTTATTTACCTAAGTATAAAGTGTGGTTCAATTACTAGTTGGATATGAAGAATGAATTTTTGTATAAATAAATAATTGTTTAATTGCATGAATCCACTAACATCATTTTTACTTAATTCACAGCACCTGATCCTGCACCAAAACCGGCAGAAAAAGGTTATTTTTCCCATAGTATTTTAGCTATACATCTCATTTTTACTTTTAATTATCTGTATATTAATCCTTCATACCTATTGTAGACAATTGCTTTATTCTAAGATCTCACATGTCGACAAATTTATAATTTTTATAATGCCCTATATTTTTACAGCTGAATTCACATACTTTTGGAATGTAAATAATTGTAAATATGTATGCCCAAAAACTTCAGACCATCTGAACCCAAAAAATAATAGTTACAATTCATCACTAAATAACATTGACCTTACAAGGTCAATGGTATATATTGATTGACACAACAAGGTCAAAATATAATAAACTAAATATTGTCTTAAGATTAAAGTATTAAGTATAATATTTAATGGTAGATCATAGTTGTTTAGGATGTGTGTACAACTCCTAAGTACTCATACTGTAATATTAATGTAAAGTACATTTAAAATAGTATCATTAAATTATATGCTTCACAGTTCATTACAAATCATTATTGTCACTTTAGAAATTCATATAAATATAAACACGCTTATTTACATTTGAGATTGCCCATAATGGCAATGTTTACACGTGACAATTTTTCAGGGCCAATATCTTTCCGCCAACACTATTATTAGCAGGAAAAATTATAATACATTTTTATATGTATAGTACATTCCTATAAATACTTTTCGCGCAAATTAACGCGGTACTTTAGCAGCGGCAATGAACTTTTGCTCGTGTTTTTGCATCCTTCGCTTGTATATCGAATGATATACTGTATGAAAGATTGACACTAAATAATAATACTACTATGAAATAATATTATTGTACAATATTATTACTTATACAAAACCCACTTTATTATTTATTACTTATACAGTCACACAGATGGCGAGATTTTGGGACTGTAAGATGTCACCGTGTAAACGCGGCTTATATATGTATGTATATAAACTTGAAATATTCTCGCAGCAGAGAAGCCAGCAGCCCCCGCTGAGGCGCCGGCGCCGGCCGCCAAGGCCCCCGCGCCGGCCCCTAAGGCGCCCGCTGCGGGCCGCCCCGCCCCGGCGCCGGCGGCCCCTGCCGCAGAAGGTAGGGTCTACGCCAGCCCCATGGCCAGAAGGCTTGCTGAACTCAAGAAAATCCGACTTGGAGGTGAATGTCTCCTTTTACACCAAAACTCACTTGCTTTCCTAGTAAAAACGTTTTTCAATAGCTAGATAAAACTTGTCTGTTATAAGATAGAACATTATAAATCTTTCCTAACAGGATTTAAAAAGTTAATCTGAAAATGTGATATGATATAAACACATGATATAAACGTTTGTATAATTTCTTAAAATTTGTTTTAAGTGTTTATTGTATTTTTCTCTTAAATAAACAAAGAATCACATTTTTTAACTTAATATTTATAAAAAAGTACACAATTTCTCTGCTTTATGCTATCAAACTTACTATATAGACACTCTCTTAAAGCGAAAATTAACATCATTTTGCATTTTATTCATGTACAAGTTTTATCTAGTATTGAAAAATCGTCCTCATTTTGTTACTACCACTATTTATACGAGGTTTGTCCGGAAAGTACGTATAAAAGTTTTTTAAAAATTTTATTTTACAATTATTCAGGTAAATCAATTTTATCCCCTTCAAAGTACTCCCCCTGTGACACTTGTGCCAACGCCGTTTCCACTGTGAGAAGGCTCCTTGAAAGTCCTCTGGTTGTAGGTTTCTCAGCTGCCCCGTCGTAGCTTTTTTTATCTCATTTATGTCCCCCAAATGCCGCCCCCGAAGTACCAATTTGGTTTTTGGGAACAAGAAGAAGTCACACGGGGCCAAATCCGGCGAATAGGGGGGTGTTCGGTCACCGTAATGGAATTTTTACTCAAAAACTCACGGACAACAAGAGAGGTGTGGGCAGGGGCATTGTCGTGGTGAAGAATCCAACGCCCCTCTCGCGCCAATTCTGGACGAACTCGTGCCACACGAGCTTTGAGGCGTCTGAGCACATCGACGTAGAATTTTCCATCAACTGTCTGGCCTGGAGGGACGAATTCTTGATGGACAATCCCCCGAACATCGAAAAAAACAATCAACATTGTCTTGACATTTGAGCGGGATTTTCTTGATTTTTTTGTTCGTGGTTCCCCGGATGTCTTCCACTCTTTGCTTTCACGGCCATTCTTGCCGAGTTTCGAGAGAAACTTGATTACGACGCGCTGCTCTTCAACGGAAGCGGGCTCCATGCCGACGGGGTTTCGTTAAGAGGTAATTTCACAGATGGCGTGACAAGCCAGTTCGCACCGCACGGCGGTCAGACCAGAACTGAAGCATTGTTAGGGACATAAGGAAGGGGTCCTGCGCTTACCTGGCCTCCCCACTCCTCTTTCTCGCATTCCAGAACACTTTTATACGAACTTTCCGGACAGACCTCGTAATTGCCGACATAGAAGTTACTCATAGTAGAGCTTGATATGTATAATTTAGATTAACCTTCTTTGTTATCTGTTTAGAGACAGTTTATCATAAACATTTTTCACCACCTTATCAAAGCCAAACAGAAGTTTTAATTAATGTTCATGCACGCTATTGATGCTCGATATCTTTTATATATTTCCTTCCAAATTTATATAACGCGTGTCACAAGAATATCATGTATAATGATCATAATCACCAAGCGTGATGGCGTGATCATATCTTCTTCACATAGATAGGATGACGTTTGGATTTAGTTTCTAGAGATGTAACGATGATAAAATCGACTATTTTATCACATCGATTATGTAATTGAATTGTCCGATTTCAATTATTCTGAAATATAATTAAGTTAGAAAGAGTATCCTTACAATCTGTGTGTACATGGCACAATTAATAAACAATTTTAGCATGTATTTTTATCGAATTTTATCATTTAAAAATAGAACAAGCAGTAATATGTCATCAAATACGCTTTGATTTTACCAATTAATTTGTTTATAATGTGCGCTGTTATTTTGATAAAAAGATATATTCAATGTTTACTAATTGTGCGGAGTAAAGACTTGTTGTATATGGTATGTTTGACTGATCATATTAGCTTCCTCATAACGTCATACATAGTAATCTTAGTATTTATTTGTCTCTATCATCATCATCATCTCAGCCATTATCTGTCCACTGCTAAACATAGATTTTCCCATAGACTGCCATAAGGAATGGTCCAGAGCTACCTGCATCCACTGACTCCCTGCAATGTATTTGAGGTCGTCACTCTTATCTAATGTAGGTCGTCCTACATAAAGTTTTCCCGTACGTCGCCACTCAAGAATATTCCTTCCCCATTTGTTGTCGGTTCTTCGAGCTATGTGACCAGCCCATTGTCACTTCAGCTTGTTTATATTTCCTTCTATATTGACTCTGTATTTTCCATGTTTAATGAATTCATTAATGTAATTAATATGCTTTTATGTCTGTCTTCATCATGAAGATTAGTTAATTTAAACCTGTATGTTGGCGTTTCGTAGATTGCAGGCGATGTTAGTTAGTGCTATGTGCTATCAGCATATATTTGTACCATTCATATGTGAGTTTTGGTATCAAAATTATGAATTTTTGATTATAGATGCAACCTTTTGACTTGGGAGTAGGTATATAGAGAATAGAGATATTGTAATATTAAACAATTTTCCGTTAGGTTCAATAGGAGGTGGATAAAAAAGCTTTTGAGATGCAACTTTCAAATTTAACCATATATTTGTAACTATAAAAAAATTGATGGGTAGGTTAGTTAATTTTAAACTTTCGAATTGTTTACACATATAATGCAATGCGCGTAGAAACGTCGGCAATAAATAAGCAGGTATGTAGGTACTTTTTATCTGGAAAGGTTTGTCATCGCGTTAAGTCACGATTGTGTATACAAAATATGTGTAGTAGATTTAAAAAAATTCTATAATGTTATGAGAGAATTTTTTGAAATTCTTTTGAACCAACCTTGTCATATGTCAAGATTGGTTATAGTCTAATTTTAAAATTGTATAAAATAAATTTTAGTAAATTAAATAGTACATAATCATGTAATCTTTGAAAATGCCCTTGGTGGATGGTATGACATAAATTCAAATACTTATTTACTTCACCGTTTATAATTTTCAAATATCAAATTTTATTAACATTTAATTGCATAATAGATTGCGTCTATTAAAAGTTTATTTCATGCCAACTACAGGGGAAGGTTCTGGACTATATGGGTCACTGAAGAGCGGGGATCTCGCAGGCGCTCCAGCAGCGGAGGCTGCGGAGTCTCGCGGGGCTCCAGCGCCGCCCGCGCCTGCACCCGGCGCTTCTTACGTGGACATCCCCTTGTCTGGCATGCGGGAAACCATCGCGAAGCGTCTTTCCGCCGCCAAACAGAGCATCCCTCATTATCAGCTCACTATGACTGTGAATGTTGAGAAGACTCTAGCGATGAGGAAGAGAGTTAATGAGCAGCTGCAGGAAGAAAAAGCTGGTGTAAAGGTTAGTTATTTTTTAATATGAGATTTAACTGTATGCCTTAATATTTTATTTAATTATAAAACTTAACTGATATTATAAACTGTTTCTCCTACAGAAAGCTACATTAATAGCGACGGTTACTCGTTGGGCTGTAGTTTAAAAAAAAAACCATGCAATTTATATAGAGTAACATTTATTAAGAGTTACTTGCAATGTCATGTCTAATTTTGTTATTATTATGATTTGAATTTGGCAATAATGTCAAAATATGCATTTGAAACAAAACTTTCATCATACATCCACTTCTAACGTAATAATTTAATATTTTAAGACTTCATTATTTTTCATATTAATTTTTCTATTTTCATATGTATTATTATTATTTTTTATAATTGTTTTTTTTTTCATTATGCAGGTGTCAGTTAACGATTTCATTGTCAAAGCAGTGGCAGCAGCATGTAAAAGAGTGCCAGTGGTTAATTCGTACTGGCAAGACACCTTTATTAGACAGTAAGTGACTTTTGTAACATACAACGCCCTCTAGTCCCGACCTAAGTAAAGCTTGTACTATAAATAATAAACTACTAATTTAATTTCTTTTTACCAACATATAGTATATTGAAAAAATCTCTTTGAGTGTGCTGAGTTTATACTTTCTCCAATGGAACAATGTTTCTTATTTTATATTTCTCATTAATTATGCAAATAAGAAACAATAAGTTTTTGCGGATAAAGTTACAAGAAGTAGCTAGTTTGATACGAAATATAACGAATGCATATGTATCAGTACAACCGTAGCGTTTAAGTATAGCTAGCACTGTATTTATAGTGTATTTAAAGTTTGTAGGCCCCTAGGCTACATCTGTGGGTTGGGTCTCATTTTACGAATATATCTTAAAATTACATTTAGTTTTCTATTTTTTTATTTTTTATTTTTAATCCTTTACCAAGTATCAGTACAGGTATTTGGTACTTAAAATTCAATTGAATTAATGAGACGAAAATAGAAAGAATTATTGAAATATTCAATATTGTTTATTAAATTACACTTCCCATGTGAAAGATCCCCAAAAGAATTCCCAGCAATGGCTAGTAATAAAATTTCAATACATATTAGTAGTAAATTAAGTTTCCATTTTCCCGTTTATCTAACTTTGTAACTAATTCTGCCCATTTAAGGCAAGAGTCCATTTTTAGTGAGGGCCCATTTATAGTGGTGACTCCTGGGTTGTAGCCTATGTAGTTTATGCTTAAATGCGACATTGTGTATAGCGTACTTTAAGAAGACATGTTTCATTTAACTCATTCTTCTACTGATGGTAGTTACTATATTCTACTCTTTTTAATATCTCTCTGTAATAGTATTTTATCGATTATATGATATTGTTTAAAATATTTATACTTTCTTCCACTGTTTTAATTGTAAAATGTTTTTATTATTTTTATACGATTGGTTTCAAAACGTCACTGCTTGTTAAATAATATCCTATTTTAAAATATTTTAAATAATATCCTAATATAATTGGTACAATTAAGATCCGTCAGGACGTCACGATAGTACATTATAAAAATCATTTACTTTCAGATTCTCAAACGTTGATGTCAGTGTGGCAGTAGCCACTCCATCTGGCCTAATAACACCGATATTGTTCAACGCCGATTCACGAGGCATCATCGATCTATCCAAGACGATGAAAGAGCTAGCACAGAAAGCCAAAGATGGAAAATTACAACCACAGGAATACCAGGGTGGAACTGTTACTGTTTCCAACCTCGGAATGTTTGGTAAGTGAATTCCCTAGTATAATAAAAAAAAAAATTGAATTATAATAAAAAAATTTGTTAAAGAGAAATATCCAATAATTATAATCACTGTAATACCCAAATAATAATGTCAGATTGTATAATTTAATTCGAAATCATTTTTAGGTATTACAATGTTCAACGCCATCATTAATCCCCCACAATCGTTAATATTGGCGTGCGGTGGTGTACAGGAGTTAGTTATTGTTGATAAGAATATTCCAGAAGGGTATGTATTTCTATTTTTTTTTAATAATATATATGACAAACTTAATATAACAATAAGAATTGTTTAATGGACCTCTTACACGATAATGGTAACAATGCGTATTATATATCTTATCCAGTTATAATACGACGAACGACCGACCGATCGTAGATCACAAAGAAATTCAATATTTGTTTACCCTATGTTGATAACCCGTTAAATGTCCCACTACTAAGCATGGATCTCCCCATAAAAGGTGGTTTTCTAGCCTACTAATAATACAATGATAGCTAGGCTTAGTACCGTGTTTCTGAGTCTTCCTTTTCTTGCATTTCTCTTGTTTCATTCTCTTAGACAGCTCTTACCATATTTTGGGGATGTGAAGTGGAGACATATGGTGTCCTTACTCTGTTACTATATACTACTATATTGACATATTTAAGATTATTCACCAGTAAAGAGAGGGGGGGGGGGGTTAAAAAAGGCACATTATGTACTCTGAGATATGACTTTACGTATAATTTAAATGCATCCTGTGGTGGGCACTAGATAATTCTGAGATGGGCAATATGCACCTAACTAAGTGTTGCTTCCTTGGATACTGATGTAGTAGTTTGTATTAAACTATTTCTATATTATTTTTGTATTTCGTTACTCACTTGTGATCTATTAATTGCTAAATACATAGTTTGAATAAAACTTACTGCAACAGCAACTTTTGCAGAATTTAGTTGTAGTAACATAGGGCTAAACTACAGATAAAAATTCTAGATATATGAGATTTTTTTATTCTTGTTTCATTTTTATATAATAGATATCAAAACTAAATCTACATTTTTTTGTCACTACTATTTTTTTTAGATTCCGAACGGCGAAGTTCATTTCGTTCACGGCTTCAGCAGACCACAGAGTTATTGATGGCGCGGTTGGCGCACAATGGATGAGCGAATTAAGAAAGAACCTCGAAGACCCCTCCAATATTATAATGTAAAAATGCAACCGACTAACGACAAATAATTATAGACTCATGGTATTTGCTGAGTATACCTAGTAGCCAACGATTTTTTTACGTAATTAAGCTAATAAATGAAATGCCTATAATGTATATCGCCAGAAATGTTCGAGTAATAGATCAGACACAATAATACATTTCTGGTGTGTGATATTTGTACTGTTATTAAAAATTAAAATTTTGCAATGGGTATATCAATAGGTACATTCTGAAAATTGTAATTGAAAAGACATATTGTTTTATAATGTTTGAATGTTATGATATTATTGACATCTTTTGAATAGCGGGGGATAAGCTACAGCGTATAAATGAAACTCAGATGTTCGATATCAAATTGATAAATACACAATACATTTTGTGTGAATACATTTTCATATCCTCCTTACGGTATATTTGTCGTTGTATGTATATTTTATAAACAGTGCGGTAAAGAGAATTGATTCCATAAATTATTGTAAGTTACTTAAAAATTCAAGTTGTAAGTGTGTTTGCCCTTAAGTTTCTATCACCTCATCATTCATTTCACTTTTTACGAAGGACGTGCGATTGTTAAAGATGTTAAGTGATTATTTATTTAGCAAATTAAGTAATGAACGTACAATAATTACATGTTTATTAATGGTGAATACTCCATATAATTTTAATGTTACTTGGTATATGTTTGCTGCCTATTATATATTGTAAAGCAGGAGTATTTCTTGCTTTATGATATGTAACTAAACATATAATCAATGTCAACAAATATATTATTTATTTACAAGTGACTCGGTCAATTTACACGCATTTTTGTGATATCCGGTGAGTATTCGGCTATTGTTTTGGAGTAAAGATCTACCTGCTTTATATCGGTTTAATTTTTATTACTTTACAGTAGAAAAAATCGATATTTATAACTGGATTAGTCAAGCGTAGGTATGTAAATACATTGGTTAGATGTTTGGTGCAAGATGTGATTGGCATACTATGCAAGTGTTGTTAACGTCTTGACTTTTATATACTGCCAGTTGATATATGGACGATAGTGAAATATATTTTATTCTTATACGTGCCTTTTATTTATTATAATTATTGTCTCTACCTATCTGTTATCTGGAGGTTAAAATCCTGTCGAACACAAATCCTAACAAGATTTGCTTTGTGTAACCTACTGATTGAAATATACTAGTTCATTAATGTTACACCCACAGCACGAGAGACCTATTAAATTCGGCGGATTATACAAAGCATATTTGTATTAATTTGTGTAGGATGAGCCTTTTAACCTTCTTCAATATCCTACCATCAAATATTTACGTTTGAATGTTTGTTTTTCTATCATGTTGAAGTCATTAAATATTTAGAATGAAACCTAGTACTCTGATGGAACATATTAAATTAACCTAATAGGAGACTTTCTTGACCATTAAGGGACGAAATTGTTAAATGCTTAGGATAGTGTATTCTGAGATTCCGCACGTATACAAGATCATGTAATAAGTAGAATGACGAGAAAGACCTGAAAAAAAGGGAGTCCATGTAAATAAAAAAAAAAAAAATTTAAAACCAAGTAGATTTTAATAAGAGGTATTAGCTTTTCAGTTACTTATATTTTAATTCTTAGTTTTTTTTTTATACTACTGAGGTGACAAACAAGCATACGGCCCACCTGATGGTAAGCGGTTACCGTAGCCTGGTAATTTTTAGTATTTAATAAGATAAAAAATTTTAGGAGGTAGTAGTCGTGCGTACATATATTTTTTTAAATTATTTATTCCATTATTCAAATAATGTGTATATCTAGGAGAAAAAGTAATCACTGTTTAAATGTGTGTGTGTAATGTTTGAGCTTTAATAAAAATAAAAAATGTTATTATACATTTTTTATTCTTATTAAAGCTCATTGATTTATGTTCAGGTAATACTGCAATAACTACCGCATTGCAACGAGGTAGGTATTTATAAAGTATTTAATAGTTATTCAAGCATTTACAAAATATATTTTTATCAAGGATCTATACTTGTATAATAAAAGTTTGTATGGACGCGCTAATCTCTAAAGGACTACAAGTCGAAGTTTGAAATTCTTTTTGCATTGGCAAACATTCTAAGTTATTCAACATCACGATATGACCGATTATGAGATATGGGATACAGCTAGTAATAAATATGTCATTTATTTGATAATAATAAATTATAATAATATATAGTATATATTATTATATAGTAGTTTATATGGTTGCTTTCGTGGTATTCAGAATACACGTTCACAGAATTTACAACATTTTTCTTTTCAACAACTCATCACAGAAAAATTATATAGTAGATATAGTAATTTTAGAATTTTATTGAAGCCTCAAATCTTTTTAGGTCATGGTCGGATGAAAGTTCGCGTGCAGAAAAAAAATAGAGCACGTCGTGTCATGGACGGTGTGTCACGCGGCTGCTTAGTACTTTAATTAATATAATATATTGGTGCTCATTAACGACCGTCTATCCTACGTAATAATCAGGTTAAATAACGTAAGTAAACGATAAAACGCCGAGTAGATACTTGTTTCTATATATTTAGTAGGTAAGTATAGATTTACCAACACAACAATGGGGTCGATTCTGAGGCATTATTTCTCTAAACTTATCTTTTAATCTTATAATTTAAATTGATATTTTTGCGAAATTCCTGTTTTATGGATAATTTTAAACTAATTTTACAATTAATTTAAATATATTAAGAATTTAGTACATTTTGGTCCATAGAATAAAGATTTATAAAATATAAGAAAAAAATAAAGATATAATAATACCTGACAAATTCTTATATCCCATCAAAGATTATAGTGGTAAGCATATTTGTTTATTTATATTGTTGATATCAAAAAAAAATTTACTGCCTTGGTAGTGTAGCAGTTGGGGGGAAAGGGATTGTTAGTAATGGAGATTGAGAATCCCATTGCTAGCAATATACCCAACCAGGTCGACCTCCTCGCGGTTCCCCCTGGAAACTATCATGGTTAATTCCTGATGAATTCATCATGATGGGCTAACTGGCCTGTTTTCATTCTCATCTGTCACCCTTCACTGGTGCTCCGCCAGCGTATCCCGTTAGCGCAGGCGGGGTTACCATACCATTTTCACCTATCAAAAAAAAAAGTGTAGCGGTTTAACATACTCACCTACGGATGTTTGCGGATTTACTTCTCTCACGACATTATTTATACAAGTGAAAAAAGTATTCTTATCAGTTATTAATTATATACAAGCTTTACTTATATTGTTACCTCAAGCTAGACTAAACATGATACATACTCATATGTATTACCTGTACTTTCTCCCTTAATGATAGCGCCATCTAGTTCATTCCAACGGGTAAAAGCCAAAAATATATTATTGATAGCGGAGTATCAGTAGAGATCAGTGGGCGGTAAAAAAGAAAAGCGGCGACTTTTACATCGAGCTCAAACTGACACTGTTCTTTCTATCGTATCCCATTCACGCTATCTATACTAGTCCCATCGTCTCCTCATTTGACCTTATTACTATAATAATACTAAATTTTAGTTGGCGCTCGCATAAGAAACAACAAGACACCAGATGTACCTATCTCATTCTATCTTCTGAACTTGAAAGCGATAACGGTTCTATCGACAATTCGTTTGCCATTTGTCTAGGAGGGCTGTTTTGCTACGTTAATATGACTAATATTATTAAATAAAATTGCGCAAAACATGTTTTAGCTAACAAAAATGATTGATACGACAACGGACTTTGAATCCGAGACTACAGAAGTGAAGAAACCCGTAAAGGAGATACCAGTTGTTCAAGACCAAGGCTTCTTTCAACACGCTACCGGTGATACTTATGACGGTTTCTTTGAAGCCAAAAAGAAAGACAGAAGCGTTAAAATGCATGGTAAACATGACGCTATTTGATTTAAAGGCAATTATATATACATATATACTGTAAACATGAATACCAACCGTTTTTGTCATAACTGGAAATTACTTACCTATCTAGTTACCTACCTAAAAGAAATTTACTGATATTTACGTCTAAGGTACCTACTACATACTTACCTCTATTTTGTTACTCTAAAGGTACTCTTCACTTAGCGAAAGATACCCTTTGTAAAAGTAGAAGTAGTAGTAGAAGAATAAAAAAGCATCAAGGCCGTGATATGGCGACGAAATTATAGAGTATGAAGACATAACGCTATAATCTTAAAGAATGGCAATATATGAGGGGAGTCACAGTGTATTTGGTGATGTTCATGACGCTATTCATGTTTATAGGCGACGGTTACCATTTTCAACAATAGTTATATCGTCATAGTCGTAGAATACTGACGGATATATATATTTAATCTTTGTCAGATCTATCAGTATTTTACGACTATGACGATTTGTATTTACTTACATAAATAAAGCAGTATACGTGCTTTTGTACACAGAATAGTAATCTTCTTTTTTTTTTTTATAAACTATCTTCTATCTATACTTATAATAAATCTGTAGAGAGGTCAATTCTGTACATGAAATATATTTCCAAAATAACTATCAAGGGGTGATTAGTCATCGATACTGATGCCAAAAATGCAATCAGTAAATTTTTTGTCTGTCTGTCTGTATGTTCGTTATAGAAATAATAACTACTCGACGGATTTTAACGAAACTTGATACAATTATTCTTCATACTCCTGGGCAGGTTATATAGTATACTTTCATCACGCTACGATTAATAGGAGCAGAGCAGTGAATGGAAATGTGTCTGTTACATTATAACCGCTGAACCGTGAGGAAGGACAAGGCTACTTATTTTACGAAAAACGACAGAAACGCGGACGAAGTCGCGGGCAACAGCTAGTATACAATAAAATGACATGTAATTTTGACTCCCAAACTAGCGTTAACTATATATCAAGAGTCAGTGCCTTCATAGTAGTAATACAGATGTTGTTTTAAATGGCTTTATACAGGATGTAGCAACTATCATTGGATAATTTATTCTGCTATCAACTAAAATCTAATGTACCGTATCGCGATCGATTCCACTCAACAGAGGTAGGTATCTACCTACCGAGGAACGTTGCGCTCTGATTGTGTTTTACATTTATATGCATCACTTTATCTTGTGGTATTCAAACACAATGCTATAATTTATTAATTTAAATGGTCGAGTAAGTACATATTAATATCTGATAACTATATCAAGTATAAAAAAAATCAGTAAGTTTTCATTATATTATTATGGTATCTGAATTAAGATTTTTTGAACATTTTCTTTACAAGACCTTGTTTGACAATTACAAACATAACAAAAAAAAATTAGCTAAATAGTTACAGCCATTTTGAAGTGATGTGCTTATATTCAATCCATTCTTATAGACAAGTGGTGATGGTGGCAAACAAACATACTGCCCACCCACATGGTATGCGATTTATATAGAAGACCAGCTTTTAACCTCGACTTCATCCACGTGACTGAGGCAACCATCCCATATATATTACGTGTATACCAAAGTCCATAATGATTGGTTAAACCGTTAAGACGCTAAGGGGTAACAAACGAACTTACTTTCACAAGTAAGGAATCAATTATTTTAGGTCCTGGTATTTATACCACTGCCGAAGGTGACATCTATAACGGTGTATGGGACGGTGATAAGCTTGGAGCCAACGACGGTACATTAATTTCATTCAGCGACGGTTCCAAATACGAAGGGTCCTTCAGAGATTGGTGTTACAATGGTTCTGGGAAGTACCTATATCCAGATGGCAGCCTTTTGACATGTAGCTTTATAGAAAACTCCCCGTTTGGCTGCTTATCGTTGACCGATCCTAACGGCCATACATGGCTAGGTAACGCGGACCAGGGATACGCTTGGTTAGAACCAGTGAATCATTTCTACGAGCTCTTAGAAACGACAAGAGACATAGGAAGGATTCGACGACGTCATAAGAATAAAGATGTTCAAGATCAGAACCGTTCACAATTGTCGGCTAATAAGAAATAATACGAATATTTTTTTATATTTATTTTATTTGATTATTTAAACTTTAAAGCACAGTGGAATTCTAGGTACATTTGATGGAATTAACGTCTAATTATTATGTTTATTTATTTATTCATTTATGAAGACACATCAATAGTACATATATTACATATTAAAAATACATTTATATAAAATAAGATCTGATAAAAGTACCTATAAAAAAGGCGAGCACAACATTCAATCTTTAACTGATATACTTTAACTACTAAGAATAACCAGAACAAAAGTATACATCTAATAAATGTGCATTATATAAGAAAAATAGATTGGAGTAAAAAGAAGAAAAAAAAAAAACAATGTAGCAAGAATAATTAATATCTCATTACTCTTTATTGTTTTTTATCTATTACTGTGTTTTATAGTTGTCTCGCTGAATAAAGAAATAAACACTTCATTAACGCGCCTTGTTTCATTTAAGGCCTTGTTTTAATGCTTAAAGTAAACACGAACTAAAGGGCCAAAATCTACATATGCGAAGGGTAATGGTCTTATGCCCGCTGGTTGGGAAATACGAGCTTCGTTTGACTCGCTAAGTACAGTTATTTACTCTTTTCTATATGTGTACGCACTCTGAGTGACACTATAACATTTGAACCCACTTAATAGGTAAAGTACTTACCTAATTTATGCATGTTACAACCGTTTACAGTAATGGGAAAGAAATAGTGCATTTAGATAATAAATTATGTATATAGGTACTTATAGATTGAAATATGCAAGATTAGTGTTGTATTTTGTGGTAGAGTTCTGTAATTTATTTGCCTATTATTTGACTTGTTAAAAGCGCCATAGACGGTAGGAACATTGTTTCCTGTAATATTTATATTGTATGATATGTATTACTTATAATAGCAATTGAAGATATAAATTACTAGCGGTAATTCGTGGCTCTCCTCGCGAGACTTATTATAAAAGAATATCCTGAAGGGTATCCTGAGTGACAATTCAGGTATTAGCGTATTTAAAATTATTTTCCAAGATGAGTTAAACTAACTTTAAAAAAAGTTGTATATGTTCTGAGGTGGGTGCTAGACAATTCTAGGATGGGCATACCCCCACTCTCCAGAACATGGTCCATCTATGTACCACATTTTATAAGAAAACGAACAATCAAAATATCACATTTGTAATATTATATTATATTAGTAAGACTATGTACAGATACAAATAAAATCTTATTAGGTGAATTTGTGTTGTTTGTAGGCCATGGCCTATTTTGTGCCAATATTTATGTAAACATATGTCTAACCGTTTCACGGTGATTGAACGATCTTCATACACTTATAGGAAAAAATGCGTCTATACTCTAATTATAGAAATAAGTATTTGATTATTTAGGTATTATTAACAGTAACTGATTGCGAAATTCATTACATATGTCCATTTTAGCAAATACAAAATAGACCGCCTGTCGCCACCTACACGTAAAACCAATTGGGACATGTCTATGAGTTTAAGGTCTTTAAATAAAGTTCTGCACTTGTTTTGGCCTCGACTATACGCCTACTGCGTTGATCACGCCATACAAATAAGAGCCGTAATGTTTCGGAATACTTCGCCAATTGCACTGTTGCTGCCTCGGCTTAGTTGCTAAATTATACTTAAAAAGTGGCGAGATAGCAAAATTTGAAAACTTGTGGAAATGGAGAAATAACTAAAGTAACTGGTTAAAAAAAGTAGCTGTAATAATAAATCTTTTTTAAAAAGGCATAAAAATATGCCTTTATTATTTTTCCCCAACATCATATTAAGGTCGTGTTCCATACAAAAAAAAGAACAACTTCTTTAGCGAAAAAAAAAAATATGTTTAAAAACTAAATTATTGAACCAGTTTTGTTAATATTTCTATGGAGTCAATCAATAAGTATACCGTTTTAAATAAACATGAGTTTTCCAAATCGATTTATGACTGGTTACTGGAGTTATAAAGTAACAAACATAAAAAATACAACCGAATTGTGAATCTCTTTCTTCTTGAAGTCGGTTAAAAAACAATGTCTGGAAAGCTAATTCAACAATAGTTAATAAGTAAGCAGAAATAACGTGGTAACTAAAATAATTACCTTACAATATATTTTTTTATGGTTAACAAATCTCAAAAAGTTGCTAGGTTTAGTTAAAATTGATTAAAGTGTTAACAGTGACCCATTGACCAATAGCCCATTGTCTTCTATCGTCGGTAGAAGAAAGAGAGAGGAGGCAGGTTATTTTATAGTGGTACTTTTGTTGAATAGTTTGTAGGAGCGGCTAACTGCGTGACTCGAACCCATGAGTCTTTTGATGTAGCGCTGAATACTATAAAACTAAATAAGGTAATTTATAATTAAGAAGGACGTCGGTAAAGTGTAGGAAGTTCACTGATTTTTATTTACTATTTTAGAAATAAAAGGCAGTTTTATAAATTATCTGACCTGATACTATCTTATTCCTAACAAGAAGGAACTAGTAACTTCTGTGAATTTTGATGACAAATAACGGAAGCTAACTTGAGGAAAACAGCCAGCAAGCTTAATTTATTTTTATTAGTAGTCAATAGTTTAGCTATGAAAACTTAGCGAACAGAAATACTTACAGACGGAACCTTGCCTATAGTAGACACGTATTGTTTAATACGAGTATATAAATACCCAAATATATATCTTTTAATGCTTAAGTACTTGGACATTATATAAAAAAAAATATATCGATTTCGTTATTTATATGTATATTAAACACAGGCCACAAACATAGAGTATTTTTTGGAATATCAACAAGATTAAAAACTATTAGAAAATCTAGATCTTTATTCCCAAAAGAACAAGGATAATTTCACTAGTCACACATATGTAATAATATAGAAGTGAACTCTATCATGTTCAAAAATAAATGTCAAACTTGCATAACTAAACAAAAAAATGAATGATGTCTGGACTCTGTGATTATAAATAAAATCGTTATTAAATATTTTATCATATTTTTTATTAATTTGATAACCGTTTTATAAGCGCTTATATAACAATAATAAAGTAAATACAATACACATTTTTTTTATATAATTACTGATAAGAAAATATAATTGTTCGATTTATAGCCACAGGTGCGGAATGCTTACAATATAAGGGTGTTTGTACACTACATTAATTGTACGTATGTAGGTGCACTAAGTATTTACTAGGTATGTATTTTTAATAATTTTATTAGTTATGTATTATAATGAGGTTCTATAATTCTTTTACTAGAATTTTAATTTTACTAGAATTTTATCGTTTTATTTTGCCTAACGGCAACAGACAAACACACACACACATATTTATCTAAAATTATAGAAGTTTTTCTAAGCAACTTAATTAGCATTTATTTATTTTTATATAGTAGTAAGCAATATTTACTAAGACTTAAACCAATGACTAATTTCATCGTAGTTGTCTATAGATATATAAATTCTAAATAGACTTATATATATATACATATATTGGCGTATTTTTTAAGTTTGGTTGAGATCATCAATTCAGCGATCTATCTATTTTTGAAACGATGACTTAATTTCAATGATCCAAGTTTTTTAACTATTATATATATAGTGCGACCACCTATTATTTGGATACGATGTATATCGTGATCAATTGACTTAAGCTGCGATTTGATACAGAAGTCTCTAGTCTAGATAATTTTGCAGGTATACATTTTATTTTTCACAGATATAGAACCGATATGACAAATAACTTGTTATTAATGATTTTTATTTAATGGTTATGATGACATTAAAAGGCGCGGCAGTCACCTGCAATGCCGTTAGTGAAGGTAAGTGTTCAATTTTTTTTTTTTTTCCCTTTTTTTTTTCCCAATTATTATATACATACACACACATATATATAGACATATATACATATATATACATATACATACATATATACACATACACATATATACACATATAAAATAACACACACACTACATATATATATATATATATATATATATATATATATATATATATATGAGACATATAATTAATTTAAGTGCCATTTATTGTTTGAGTTAAATTGATAGACTGAGTTCAGAGATTTTTTTTAATAGATGATAATGGACCATTCCATTAATTGGCATGTTTGTTCATATAGCCCTAGCCCGCAGAATATGGGGCAGCTTTTGAGTAAGTGGTTAAACGTTTGCTCACTGGCGGGGCACACAGGAATTGGCATTGTCCGTGATGTGAAAACGCCTGAGGTTGCTTTTATTATATCCATGTCCAGTGAGTATCTGATCGATGGACGAATTACTGAAAAAAGGTTGTATATTACGATGTGGGAGGAGTTTTCAGTGTAAGCGCCTTGTTCAGCAGATGTGTACCGTTTCTCCCATGCGATGCGACTTTCCCACTTATAGTGGGACTTGGCATATTGTCATAGTCAATGGGGCTGTCACCAGCCGCCACATCTGCAGCCTCATTGCAATCCCTTACCCACATGTAGAGACATTAATGGGGTGAAAGTGAATATTTCAATTACTTCGGTTTTGATGGCTTTGACTGGTGAAAATCGGTGTATAAATATCGATGAGCAATTGTCCATTTATAGCAGTCTTTTTTGGTAGATTGAGATACTTTTCAACTTTAGCTAACTTGTAATATTTTAAAAACACCGATTAAAGACTGTATTTCTATTCTGATCAGTATATATAGTCACACTGTTCACAATTATATTATATAGGTATAGGACGTTTGATAAACAGGAGTTGGTTTCTCAAGCTGCACAAAATACTTAAATCAGAAGCAATCGCGTGTTACTACCTCCAGTCACTTTGAGATCCAAACTGTGCCAGTGCATATTACTGGATACAGTTCGAAATTCTCGTATTGCCTTAAGACAAGATAGTGTAAGAGTAAACAAGATGGAATTTTTCATACATGTCTAATTGTATTTATACTATCAATCACGCCGTGATAAATGATGCTTACATTTTCTGGGTGAGCGCCCCAGAATCTAAGAAAAAAATATGGAGTTTTTTCTTAATATATCATCTATCATGAAGCAATATCTTTTTTTCTCCATTCATTTTCAAATCGTCAATATTTTTATTCTAAAATAGTGGCGATATCTAGCGCTAGATTTCCTATATGTAGCGATTGTTTTAAACATCGAAGAACATCATCCGCGAAAGACTTATAATCCCACTAAATTGTGTTTCCAGACTCATCCAGAATTTTTCCACATGGTAGACAAATTCACACATAGTATTTATCAGCCCGTGCTCCAGCATAGTTGAGGACGACTGTCGTATGTAGTCGGAATAATTCCGTATATATTACTTGGGCAGTCGATTTTGTGTAGTCGCGCAATAAAAAAAAACCACGTTTATTAAACGCAGCCTTGATATCGATATATTGTATGTCTGCCTTAGCCTGGCGAATTTTATAGCAATTGGATGGCTGTTATAGTGCAAAGAGAATCCATATTGCCTTTCGCTGAGTAGGTTACTATTTTCGCTCGATATATTTTTTTGATAAAGAGTTTCTCCAACAGCTTTCACAGGACTGTGATAGAATCGAGTTTAAGGTCACTATAGTCTTTTTTGCCTGGCAGCGATGATTTTTATCTTCCACTGTCAGCATATAAAATGTTTATTTTTCAGTCAAGCAGAAATTTGCATCTGATGTCAGGCCATCCATCCCAGGCGCTTTCTTCGGGTTCATATCCCGCAGTTGTTCCATTATTTCTTCAGTAGAAAATGGTTCATCATCACTCGTGCGTGGGACGCAAGCAGCAGCTCTACGTGTGTCAGCGTGTTCGGAGAGTGAATCCGGCGTGTCGTCAGGGTAGAAATGTTTTAAGAGAGCATTCGCGGTTTCCCGTCCATCAGTAGTATATCAGTAGTATATTTATTAGTCTTTAAGGAGTCGATTGGTGAGAGACCACACATTCTCCTTATTCTGCAACTCACAGAATTCGCGAAAACTCTTGGTTGATTCCTTTTTAAGCTCTTTGGCATACTAGATTTTTGCTATTTTGTGTCAATATATACTTCGTTTTGCTGCATGCAGTTATATTAATTCGTCAAGCCGGTCGGTCCACCACAACGGTTTGTATATACCTATATATTTATAGGCATAGATCGTTACACGCTTGCTGTATTGCTTATATATTAATCCTTCCAATTCATCCATGCTAACACTGCAGATGTCTGTGGATATATCATAGCAATATTTGAAATAAAGTGTTAAACTTTAGCACGCTTGCTGTTGAAACGGTAGGTGGTGGTGCGATTTTGGTTGCTACTTTGCAATATTAAACGATAGCATTATATTGTGACGATGGGCAGCCAGTTATCCACTCGCCAATCACCGTGAGCATTGTCAGTAGCCAGTGTAAGGTCGATAATTGATTACGCCCGGTCACCGTTTCAAACATGGTGTGGTGTACGTTGCAAAGGTAGAGATCGGTGGCATTCATCAGGTCATAAACAGATACCACGGCGATTGGTCAGATGTCGGATGCCAGCCGTTAAAATCTCCACTCACTATAATGTGCTCAGTGAGGTGTGATTTCAGAAAGTATTCTAGCTTATCCATTGTGGAGTACACATCTTCATTGGGTTCTACATAGATGGAGACCAGGAAGGTTTTATTGTCCCCATGGTCAATTACGCACATATTGGGGGTAGAACCAAGCCCGATCGTTTGATGCCACAGTCTGGCACTATAGCTATGCATGCCTTAACTGTACGAGAATCCTGAGAATATTGATAGATTTGCAGCCCATGTATTGATTTAACCTTTTACCTGATCCTACATATGGTTCCGTTAACAAAGCGATTTGATGTTTACCAGTCATTAGAGAACAGGTCATCGTATAGCCCATTCTTACATTATTGTTGTTATTATATTTAACTTGTTATTGGGAGTCGTAATTTATACGATTTGTGATGCGTTCTCTCATGGCTCGCAAACGGGGGTGAGTTAGAGATATTTTGGTGTCTCTAGCATTAAATCTAGAATGATTATGCAGTTGGCACACTGTAGTTGATCGGCTGATTTTTTGGATATACAGTCAGAGGCAGAATGACGCGCTGCGCGCAGTGGGCGCAAACCAGATCTTCAGCGTCGCATTGATTTTGGAGGTGGCCAAATTGGAGACATTTGAACGATTTACGCTTATATGCACTCTGTGGTGATCAAATTAACAGCGACTCGCCAAACCGCTGGGGCGACATTCACAATTGATAGTTGTTTCTGTTATTTCTGACGAATCGCAGCTTGATGTCATCAATAATAGCTTGACTTTTGTTCATTTTGCGATGCGAGCAAATCAGGTATTTCTTCGCGTAATACATCCTTAGACACTCCTTTGAGGATGACCATGGGTCGATTTCGTGGCGAGCAGCTTCAACGGTGAGTTCTTAGCGTCATCAATCTCTTGATAGTCTCATCCCTTTGCACTGCATCTTCGAACTCGATGCGGAGCTTGTTTTAGATGCCCTGTATCTTGATCGGCGCGTATTTCAAATGATAAAAGATATCTTATTTTAATTAAACTGGTATCCATAATCGATATGCAAGTGTATTTGGGGGTATTTATATGCGATGCGCATATGACCTTCCAGATAAGGCGACCAAAGTTTTTTGAGTGTTTGCTGTTCTGACAATATATTGTCGTCTTTAAGTCAGTATGTGAGGCATATTGAGGTATCGCAAATGGGACTGTGACGAGTCTATAATTATTGATCGTTATTTACGTACCGCAATTTCATGTCGGATAAGTCTCTCGTTTCTCTATGTATGAACCGCCTGCGATTGTTATGGTGCGCCATTTCTATGGCACGATTTCTCATCTCTGCAGAGACCGTTAAATGTATCCACTATGTTCAAGGCAAACTTTGTATGCCAACAATATAAGTCAAGGTTCTGAGGGTTTAGAGAGAATAAGTTAGGGAAGCACAGTCGACCAGCATCGTTGGCTGTTAACGCAAGAAGTTTCTAAAGGCGGCGTAACTCCGATAGGTCGCCAAGAGGGGGAGAAATCTGTAGACAGCCGTCTTGGGGGAGGGGGCTTTTCGCGAACTTCGGAAACTTCAGAAGGTAGATTTACTGGTCGTCGAACAGGTGATCGTATTAATGGCATACTTGACGCTTGTTAGCAGACATCAACCTCAGTTTATTGCTCGGACGGGGTCGATTTGTTTACTATTTAAACAGCACGGGAAAAATATAGAAAAAATTTAACCGATAAACATATGTAAAGTGGGGGATTTTGTTTCCACCTTATGTCAAAAAACAAATTTTTCGCAAAAGTGCTCCTATCTCTATGCACTGGGACGGAGCGCACAGCACGGGAAAAATACTAGAAAAATTCTAAAAGCGACAGGGGGGGAGGAAATTGGGGAGAAATAGATTTCGTTTATATAGTCAAAATTCAGGGGGTTGACGGGGGTAGGGGGATGATATGTAGACTAACGACAACAGGGAACGAAAACTAACTAATTCAAGAAGAAAAAACGACGAAAAAAGACAATTTACGAGCGATTTTTTGAGATTTCGAAATAACAATAAAACTACTTGCAACAGGGGGTAGAAAGGGGTAGGGTGAAAAACTATATTAAACTGTACAGCAACTAGACAACAACTTAGACAACGAGGGACAGCGAGAAAACAGCGAAATTCCAGAAAAAAATTTTTAACTATGATGTCTGGATAGAGTTAAAGTATACAGATTTCGATATAGAACCTATACGACAACATATTCAAGAAAAATATATTCCTTTTAAAAGGCAATCATTCTGGGTGACCATGGGCGGCGGTAAAAATAGGTGAGCAAGGCGTTTGCGTGTTGTAAAAAAAACTTAAAATTACGTAATAAGAAAACCTTTTAAGACATTAATTAGGTCGCTATTGTGGTTAATTGATAGACTGCAGAGATATTGAAAGTAAATAATTTAACTGTGATGACTGGTATTAAAAAAAAAAAGAAATTTATTTAAAGCAGTCTTTATGGTAGGTCGAAAACTTTTCATTTTGCACTTGTAATATTATAAAAACACCGAACAAAGACTGTGTTTTCTATTCTGAGAAAATATTGTACTCAATTATATTATATAGGTATATCGTTTGATAAAAAGAAGCACAAAATACTTAAATCAGAAGGCATGTTACTACTTAAGTCACTTAGAAAACTGGCACATATTACTGAAGAAATTGTATTTTATTGATATAAGATAGTGTGAGAGTAAACAAGATGGAATTAGTTCATACACGTCTAATTGTATTTATACTATACCAGCTCTACTGAATGAAGTAAGAATCTAAGAGAAAATTTTTTTTCTTAATATATCTATAAAAAATTTTCTTTCATTTTCAAATAATATTTTTATTCTAAAATTATTAGATCTATTTCTATATGTACGAATGTTTTAAACATCGAAATTATCGAACATTAAAACTATGGAGACATGATTTTTTATTGATAGAGAGTTCATTTATTATTTACACCCGCAATTTTTTCCGAATATGTTTACTCATCAAAAAAAAAAAAGTTTTTTTTTTTTGATCTCATTATATATAATAAATTTCATAGCAATTGTTAAGCTGTTATAGTGCAGAGATATTTAAGGGACAGAATCCTGTAACCTCTGTGAACCATAGTGCGCATTTTTTGAAATTCGCAGCTGATTCCTGACTGTGATAGAAAGTTTAAGACGTTTTTAGCAGCGATGTTTTTATCTCCTCAGCATATAAAATGTATTTTTCAAAACAGATTTATCGTTTATGCCGTGATGTTTTTTTCTCATTGTGACAAAATCTGCAAACGGTTTTTGGACATAAGCCTAGACGGGCCATGTACTTATTTAGTTTGCAATGTCCAGTGAGAGCACTTGTTAATAAATAAGTATTTTAAATAGTAAGTTTTTACTTAAAAGATTTACTATATTACTATAAGATTTGAATAGTTTTCTGCGGACTTCTGATTTAAAAGCCAACTATTATTTGCTATTTTTAATATATACTTATGTTATATTAAGTAAAGATTAAAATACGTTTGTATATACCTATATATTTATACTATAGATAGGCAACGGTATATGCTATATATTTTTAGATTTAGATCTTTATCGATAATATAGCAATAAGAAATAATGTGTTCAGTTTTATGTTCGTATTAATTTCTTTGTAATATTAAATTTATAATATTGAATGGCATTATTAATCAGTAGATTAGGAGGTTAGCAGTTACGGTATTACAATACATGGTGCTGTATTTCGGCAGTTCATTATACACAGTACAGAGGTGTCAGATGTCGAGCGGAAATAACGTATGGGCCGAGCGTGCCCACCGCGCTGTATATATATATACTCATATACCAATCGTTTGACTCGGCCAGTTGATTTATGCACGTGCAAACACCTTTACACAAACGACCTAAACATGACTGCAAAATCTATAACATTATTGTGTTATTCGTGTATGTTTTTCGTGATTTACAAATGTGTAGGTGGGAAAGGTGAGTATTGATATTTTTTCTCTTATATGTAGATATGATTTTGTGTTACATTATCTGTTTTCCACAACGCGGACGGTACAAACTTGAAGTGCTTATCAATACTCATTAATGATTTACTTTTGCGTGTAGTGTGACATACTAACATTCACAATTGAATTGTTTGATTAATTATTACAGATAATATTTAGTGTACATATGTATTTTATTAATAAGTGTATTTCGTTTATGAAGATTTCAATATTTTATCATTTTGTTATTTCAGTTTCTAAATCCGTTAGAATTTCAAATCGAATAAAAGATATCTTATATTTAATTAAACTAATCCATAATCGATATGCAAGTGTATTTGTATATTTATATTACGATTTGTGTAAAGGTGCCGCTGGTTTCCATTTTCTTTCAGGTCAATATAATAAATTAAATTTTCTGAATTGATTCATATCTATATCATAGCATTATTTTATGAACGTGATTTAATATAATTCTATGTATAAGTCTCATTTAGTATAAGTCTATGATTTTAACTGTGATTGCACCACATAAATATATATCATATTTGTCGTCTGTTTTCACATAATGCGATATATATGTATGAGAACCAATCGATGTGATTGTTTGTGGTACATAGAAAATCTAAACGAAATCGTTACAGCCCAAAGGTATAACCAACAATATAAAGTAAGAGAGAAAATTCAAAAAGCATCGTTGTCATTGTTTAGAAGTATATTTGTACTTCTAACAGTGACGTGATTACGGTACACATTGCTATATGTAATTCTCTGTTGAACATCAAAGTCTTATTGCGGAAATATTTTTTATTTGTTTACTATTTAAACATGTTAAATATTTAAATAAACATATGTAACGAGGCAGATTTTGTTGTATGTCATTAAACAAATTAAATAGTTATCTCTTCATGGCTGTAAACATACGCCTTCAAAAGCAGACATTTAGATGTTTTAACTAAAATAGCCGAAACAGACGCGTGGCGCCGTTGCCCGGAACCCACCTGTTACGGGCATTAGTTTTCTAAAATAGAGAATTTCCGAAATAGGGTTGACAGTTTTATTTTTACAGCTACCGTTCACCGTATCTTTACATGTTGTGAGAGATTTTATGAACAAAATGAGTTTAAATAACTCTCAACCATGATAAAATATACTCGCGTTACAATCATTCTTAAATAGGGTAGGCAGTAAAAATATTTTAGCAAGGCGTTACGGTAAATTTAAAATTTGACACGAACACATTTCAACATATTTTATACTAAGCATTGTAATAATAAACACACTTTCAACTCCCGTGATGGTCGTGATGATAAGCGTATAGATATGAAAACTTTGTACGAATATAATTTTTTGCCGCGTTTTCTGTGTCATGTGACATATATATATATGTATATATATATATATATATATATATATATATATATATATAATGTATATGTATTGTATATGTATATAGGTATCCGTATCGTATATGTATATGTATATGCTATGGTGTTATGTATATGTATATGTATATGTATATATATATATATATATATATATATATATATATATATATATATATATATATAACCACTTACGTTATCTTCTCTAATAGAAAAAAATGACAGATTTTTTGTGAGGTTATAATATCGATTGGTTTAAGTGTATATTTTCTCCATTTATGCTACCTTTTTTTTATCTTAATTATTTATAAAAATGTATTAATAATAATAATATTATTTTATTCAATACAATTTAACCAACATCAAATATTATGTTTTAAATGTTTTTTTTTAATAAAGTGAATATTATTGGTGAGCAATTTTTTTTTTATTTCATAATTTTTTTTTAATTTGATGATATATAATTAATAAATAAAAAACACGCCTCTTGCAGAACGATGTTTTATTTAGGTATGTATGTAGTTACATTTATCGTATCTCTTTAAAATTATTTTATCAAATGCACACACAAAATGATTCATCATGCGTTAACTTTAGGTGTTTATAAATCGGTAGGAAAATGCATTTATTTTTCATAGAAAAAGTATTTTATTCAAAAATAATATCTAGTTACCTATATGAATTTCAATTCTTTTTATTTCTTCTAATCTCATTTACAAAGAATACATGAGATCGTAATGTGTACATACACAGATAAAAAAACTCATTGCTGTAAGATATTGTTTGTGATTATTTTTTCCGTTATTACTCATTACCTCTCTCATTCATATACAGTACACACACAACCAGATCCCATTAAGAAAGAGTGTATGAAAATTTTCACGGAAATAACGTCGATTGGTGTATATATATATAGCATATATTTGACGTCTTTGCCACCCTAGATAAATGAAAAATAAATCTATCTGTTAATACATTTTCGTTATCACATGTAGAAAAACAACAAGAATCTGAATGCTATCCCGTTCTATGCCATAAGGAGAATATACGATAGTATAGTTATAGTCAATAGCATAAAACCGTCGTGGAAAAAATATCTATATATAAACAGACTATGTTGTTTCCTTCCGTAGTATCTTTTTGAATAGTTAACATCGTTTATCATTAAAAATTGATTCCAAGAAATAATACAAAATTTGTGTATTTAATTTGACATAGTAGTACCTACACCTAAAATTTGTAATTCTGGTATTTATATCGACGTTCTTACATTTGGTAATATCCATAGTAGGAATTTGAATTATACGTATCTATTTAGAATATTCTATAAAAGAAGTAGGGAACTCATATTTTGGCATTTCCAAAAGATATATCTTAATATATAGCATAGATAACAAAAATAATAATATTGACGAAATCCAAAGATTTCTTGTTCTTAGACGAAATCACAGCAATCGTAGATCGCTTAGGTACATCAAATTCATATCTACTAATACAACTATTTTATCTCGCTATATCTTCGCCAATTATTTTTGCGAAAATATTTAACCGAGTTTGATGATTCTCTTTAATCGAAAGGATATGTATATTTCCGTACTAGTTTCTATACTAATTTTATTAAAATTTAAGTCAGTTTCATGTTTGTTTACACCTAATTCGCTAAACAAATAAACCATAACCTAGATACATAGATTAAGAATGCAAACGTATATATGAAATATGTTTTATTCTAGTTTACGTACAGCTATAGTTATTAATAATATTGCTTTCACAAATACATCACATTTAGTAATTTCTAGAACCTATAATATTGATTAATAGGATAATAATCGTAACATTTAATTAATAGGTGTCATGCATGTGATACGGTTTGAACGACCACTGGTGTTATGGCTTGAATCGTACTGTATTGAGTAATGAACGAATAACATTTTTTTATCTGAGTAATAGAGAATGGTAACGACCATGGGGGGACACGTGGGCGAAATATTATATCCTTGCTCGGCCCTCTCTGAATCTGTTATGTCCAAAATGGTACTGCTCACGCGTCACAATTAATAATTATAATTGATCATTTATTTTATTATTATTAAATACCAGAGGGAGACTTTGTACAAAAGTCGATTGCTTGGGTACCTCTGTCCCATTCGTGTATCAACCATGAAGCAGTTGTGTTTGCATGGCTGTGTTTCGATTTGAAGGGTGGCAGTAACATCTGATATGGGTACTAACTGTTGGTACAGTGAGGTGGAATGGCAACGCATGGGGGGTATCATGGGCGAAACAGTATATTCTGAAAAAACCTTCTGACTTTTTTTGAGATAATTCGTTGTCGTCATGTCGTAAGTTGTATGTTGAGAAGAAGTGACAAGAAATTTGAGTGTCTCTTCTTTTTCCATTACACTATCTTTTGTGCGCGGCTTTACACGAACTTTCTCAAAAATTTTAACTGATACTTATGTCATAAAATAAACCTATGTACAAATTTTAGCACAGACTTGGAAGTTTTGTGTGCGTGGTGATGGTCAATCGAGACAAATAGTTTTGTAAATATATATAGTATATTCAATACTCGTATACAGAATAAGTAAAAAAAAATGTTGATGCGAAACTAAAGCGAAGCTATCAAAAATATTTTAGGAAGGCAGTGGATACAGCATGAGTAATTACTTATAGTATCCTATTTATACAGAGTGTTGGTTTTATTGGGTAACAATAACATTATCAATAAATCAGATGCTAATTAGAAAAAAAAAATACATCAAAATTTGTATGACACTTAATTCCTGTATAACTAATTTTGGCAAGATTGAAGTCTATTTATTTTTAATAATTTGCAAAGAACATATCACAATTCAGGTCGAAATTAAAACCTTTCTGAAAATCGTTAAAAATAATCGACAATCGATTGTCTATTTTGTTTCTTTAGTGAATCAGACTTGACAAGATGTTCGGATAAGCTCATAACCACCTACACTCGAGTAGCAACAAGTTATTCGCATTTAACCTATAATCTTGTATTTTACGCGTAGGTTCCTAAATTGGATCAACAAACATAATTACTATTATATAAAGATGCCTCGTTTGACACATATTGTATTATTTCTTTGCTGAAAGATTGTACTTCTACACCCAATATGTTTTATTTTTTTTTCTTCTTCTTCTTGCTTCATATATGGTATAAACACGAATGGGACAGAGGTACCCAAGCAATCGACTTTTGTACAAAGTAAATGTATATCTCTGGTAAATGTATATGTATTTATATCAGATTATACTCTAAATAAAAATAAATTACTATGTTTATTATATATGGCAACTACATCTTATTATTATTCTGAATATGAAAATTTGTGAGAATAGATGTTTATTTTTTGACACATAAACTACTGGACAGATTTTAATGAAATTTGGTACACTAATAAGTTTATAACTTAGCACATAGGATATTGTATGTACTAAATCACGTGAACGAAGCTGCAGGCTACTGCTAGTATTAAATGTATATTTTATGACCCACATATAGATAGATACTCAATATTTGTATTTTTATCAAGATGTAGTATCGGTTTAGTTGTAGGTAAAATGATTAGACAAGTTAAACTGTAGATAATGATTATTTCGAAATTCAATCTCAGGGTCAGAATTTGAACGTATGATCAAGAAAACAATGAATGTTATAAATTTGTGTTACTCTTGAAAGTTCACGCTTGTGATCACAAGTCACATATGAGTGTTCACCAAACACCCTTTATCACCCTCAAACCATACTCTACACTATAATCGACATTTAATCATGGCAATTAGGAAAGATACCCATCATTGTAATCATGAGTGGAGTTCTTTCATGGAAGCATTCTGCCCAGCGGAACATTAAATTGGATGTTACTTATGGGTGTTAGATGTTACTAACAAAAAATAACAGTATAATTGATCATTTCATTTTGTTTACAAAGTTAAAGGAAATAATTTTAATTTATTTTAAACAAAAATTAATTAAAATAAAAAGCAATAAATATTAATAATAAATTTTAAATAAGTAAAATTGTTTACTAATATACTTTATTGTATTATATATTTAGGATTGCACCTAAAACAATTGCATAAGGTGAAATCGGTTACAAAAAATTCTGAACAACTGCAAACTGTTGTATTGTAAATACAATATTACCTAATTTAAATGTAATTTAATGTATATTTTCGATAGGTCAGCAACAATTGCAGAACGAGTTATCATGCATAGAGAAAGAGGAATGCGGAGCATGTCTTGTTTCTGGTCCACACTGCCGCTGGTGCGCCGATCCTTATTTCCGGAACGGGGAACCACGATGTAATGACGATGAAAGGTAAGTCGACAAAAAGTGTGTATATAAATAATTCGAGAATGTCTGTTGCGACAATTATGTACTGTACTTTAGTACTTATGTACTATGTAATGGATGCTTCTATAAATATTTTACGAAGTCTTAAAATAAGAATAGCTGGTTATAAGTATAGTTACATTTTAATGAAACGATTTTCAATATCAATTTCATTACTGATTCCATTATTAATAAACTGATAAAATTATTTGCATTTTGTCGTTGTATACTAACTACTGACTTATGTTACAAATGCTATGGTATACTAATACTTCTTAGTTGTTAGTTTTTTTATTGTACTTGTCTGAAGATGATTCCTAATACATATTTATTTCCTTCAAATATGTAGCGCCAATTCTATATCTAAAAACAAAGCTCTTAGAGATTATAGTTGTGAATGTATATTCTTTTAAATTTTATTGTAAATTACTTCCTTATCTAGGGATACGAATGCCACAATTTTTTTTTTTTGGGCACAGCGGCAGATTATTGCTAGTTTATTAATATTTTCCCATAATAAGTTTAGCATGGCACAATCATTACTATTCTTTAATAATATTTTTTATATAATTAAGAAGTGTGGACGGCATACTAACAAAGATCAAAAAGGAAATGTTACGTTGGTAGTGTTGGTTGGAGACGTCGGTAGAGACCACCCTAGATGGACGTATGTCGACCAAATAGGTGACGTTCTAAAGAATGGTCAAATTAAGAGTGCCCGTAACTGGCAAGCGTGTATGAATAGATTGATGAAGTAGAGAAAGCGAAAGTTTTCTAGACTGTTTAATTCGGAGCATTTGCCGTTCCATTGTTTCTGTCATTGACTTGTAATAACGTACTTTATAATCTAAGGTTTCTGCCTATTCTTATGGGAGACAGGTGTGACGAATATGTATATATATATAATGCTTTCTACTACAGAACACTCTGCATGTGCTCTGTATAATGTAATATCTAATATTTTACAAAAATAATGTTTTAATATTAGTATCTGAGTGAACTTAAATACAAATTGACACTGAACTAAAATATTCGAATTGAAGCGATTAGAATCAAGCACGAGCCATGGCATTCTCTTGGTATATATATGGATGCATACCACGTTCCCACGTCGGAACGCCGCGCCGGCACCGCAGTGCCGGAGTACAACCTACCCACTAATCAAGAGATCGCCATGTGATTGATTATTGATTGTGAAGGTTACACGCCCGCTGGGATGACTGCCTTTCAATATATCCAACACGCTGAGTTGGGTAATTTCGTCATCCAACATAAGCCTTTATAGCAAACTTTCTTTGAGTTTAGTTACCGTCGGACGGATGCGTACAAAAGATCGAATTATACGGGCACTCAGAACAAAATAATAGTTTTATTTTGGTTTATATAACTGTAATGTATTTTGTAATTGTTATGCGAATACGTCTCAATGCTGCTCAGTGGGTGTTCTAAAAGTTATTTGTTGGAATATCGTTGTAACATTACCTACGGTTTCCTTTGCTGTTAGAATTTTTCTGATTCCAGGGATTATGTGTATAATTTTTTTGTTATTAAATATGTAGTACTACTATTAAAAAATTGCTGTATCTACGCGTGACAGTGGTTTATCATAGGGAAGTAACATCTGAGATTTACAAAAGAAATTTTAATAACGTTTTAAAATTTTTGCATGGAGTTAAGTCTTGCGACTTTAAATAGGAAAATACTTATAAGAAAATACTTATATTTAATCGATAAGTGATTTGTATGAAAACAGTTAGCAGATCAATATCCCGAATAATAAATACAATATCCATACATAAATCTAATAGTTTTACTTACATATATGTTTACAATTGTAAATAGATAGGCAGTTAGTTCCCAAAAATGCTATTAACATCTCTTATAGTTATTCTGAGAGGCGACAGTAGGCTTCTTTAATGCTGTGTTGAATTCCAATACGCCATGCTAAATATATACAAAGCCTTTTTGATATTGGGCATAGGTAAAAAAGTCATTAAAATGTTTCTGGCTAGTCCACATAAGTTTATAGTCGTGAGAACAATTTTATTTGATCTACTTATTATTAGTTGCGTGGTGTAGGCCTACACCTGTACATTCTTATCCATACTAATGTCTCAATTAATATAATACTATACTATTTGAAGGTGTATAATGAGTTTGTTACTTCTTAGCGCCTTAACTGCTCAAATAATAGTAGAGAAATTTAGAAAATACATTTGGATTGCAGATGGCTGACATAGACTAAATAGTACTGATCCCGTTATATTGCATAGGCTAAATTGAAAGCACAGATATAATATATATCTATGTTTCAATTAGCTTTTGATAATTGTAACATATTCATTATATAATAAAGGACGAACTCGCAGGTAAAAACTTTAGAGTTCGTTCAGGGACCAGTATATGTTCAATTACCGGTATAAAAAGTAGCCCATTTCCTTTTTCATTCCATATAATACATATATATCAAATTTTAAAGTCATTTGTTAAATCAAATGCGCCAAGAGATAACAAGCATACAAACTCACTTTTATATTTATAATAATCGTAATAATCGTAATAAGTAAGTATAAGTAGTAGAAATTGATATTTCTGACGGTCTATTGTTAATTAATTAAATTGATCATTTACAGTTTGGTACAGGCTGGGTGTAGTCAGGGTATGATCCAGCGACAAAGACCTGCAATATGGGAGGTGATAGAGAACCGTACTCTGCAGGATGTTCATTCGGAAGATCAAGAAAATGTAGTGCAGATACAACCGCAGAAGATTCGAATCTCACTAAAGCCTCGTAAGTATTAGCTTACTAATATAACAAAATTGTAATTAGATGATGTCTGTGGATGGGAAATATTTAAGAAAAATGTGTTCGTTTCATTGCGATGAAATTAATGGATCAATTAATACACAATAGAACATAAAAAATCTACTAATATTATATTGTAAAAGTTTGTAAATATATTTAGATGTTTATCACTCGATCAGCTTAAATGATTAAATGTATTTGATTGACATTTGGTAGACAGTTAAGTAATTTTGCAACTTAACACAGAATCATCATCATATTAGCCTTTCACTGTCTACTGCTGAATACAAGCCCCCCCCCCCTTGGGGGTGTTTTGTAGTTGCCATACTTGGCAGGCGGGTTGGCGACCGCAGTTAGGCTTTAGAGATATTTTAAGAGGGACGCTGCTGCTCTACCCTCACCCTCCCTTAGTCGTTTCTTACGACACCCACGGGAAAGAAAGGGGTGGCCTATTCTATGCCGGAAGCACACGGCTACACAGAATACTGTATAATGATTCACGCGAGCAAATCTGCGGGATACACCAATAATAAATTAATATGTTCACGATTGTAATCAAAAAAATTAATCAACTGTTGCTAAAAAAAACATAAAAATAGTATTTGCTCAGGTAAATAGTTTATTAATGTAATAAATACTAAAGTTTGTAACAATAGATTGTTGTTACTCTTTCAAGCAAAATATACTGAAAGAATTTGAATGAAAATTGGTATACGGGTAGGCTATATGCTATATTGTAACTTAGCGCATAGGATATTTTATGTTATAATACACACGGTCGAAGCCGCGGGATAAAGCTAGTTTAAAATTGTATGCTGTTTGATTAATATACGAATAATATCCTCGATTAAGAACAAACAGAATCAAATTAGCAATTATATAATACCCCATTTTTTTTTAAGAAATTCAATATGTTTTGATATATTATTAATATGTATAATATATATAGAACCCAAGTTACAGTTACTTAGTTTAGTTACACTGGGCCAACCGCATTGTCAGAATATTAAATCTGCTGCTCCGAAAACCTCCGCCTGATATACCAATAGGTTACTAACAATGGTAACCGGAAACAGGATACACTTAACTTAGTATTAGTAAGCCACATTGTAAGCCATGTACGATGGCTTATTGAAAATACTTATTTATGACCGCAGATGGTACTTAGGTACATAATTTTTACAAAGGATCTTAGATATTTAATTAATAATGAATCTACATGTGACAAAAAACATACTACTGTGAATATCGTCGTTTTAATTTTACACAGACATGTTTTTATTGGTCGTGTGGTCTCGACAGTGTGGACAGCAGCATCTTTCTTAAAACATACCTAAAGCATAACTGCGGTTGCTAATCCGCCTGCCAAACGTGGCAACTATTGGCAAAATCCCACAAGGGGGAGGTTTATGTTCAGCAGTGGCCAGTTAAAGGCTGATATGATGAAGATGTTGTTTTCATTCCATAACATTAATTTAACAGTCTCCCTGACTTTGTACAAAAGTACTTGGGTACCTCTGTCCCCTTCGTGTTTCTACCGTGAAGCAGTTGTGTTTGCATGGCTGTGTTTCGGTTTGAAGGGTGGGATATGGCGTGAATTTACTAGGTACGGAGGAATTACATCTGAGTCCTCAGGAATGGCAACGCATGGAGGGGTATCATGGGTGAAACAGTATACTCTGTTATGTCCATGGTACTGCTCATGCCTATAGGCGACGGTTACCACTTTCCATCAGGTGGGCCATCAGCTTGTTTGCCATTCTAAGTTGTATAAAAAAATAAAAATAAAAGAAATAATGAGTAATATATAGATTATAATAGATAATTATATTAGTTAACATATGATATTACTTTTGCAGGAGAATCCAAAAAAATTAAATTTTCATATAGACCAGCCAAAAACTATCCGTTAGATTTATATTACTTGATGGATTTGACATGGTCCATGAAAGATGATAAGATGACTTTAGTGTCTTTGGGAGACGACTTATTAGCAATGATAAAAAATTTAACAGATAATTACAGGTTAGTTTCTTATTAAATTTGATTTATTTCTATACCTTTCTTATTCATTACCGTAAAATCAAAATGATTAACATTCTTTTTAAGCAGGTAAACCTACTACTACAACAAAATAGTAAATTTTTATCAAAAATGCATAGATAAATTGATAAATGATAAAAAATTTTGAGCCATCCTTATTAACACGGTTCAACTGTTTGTATCATCATTCAACTTATGGGTTTTATGGGGGTAAAAAATGTGCTGTTTCCTTGCTCGAACACTTTCCTTAAAGAATTCGACTTCATTCTTGTTGCTAAGATATTAAAAAAAAAGAAACATTTTTGTATATATATATATTCATATGTACCGAGCGTATTGACTTGCTTTAATAAACGTGAACTCTGATTTCATAAATTTAAATTATAAAATACGAATGTTCGGTGAGTGATCGTATAGTAAAATGATTATTATTGCTTTCCAGAATAGGATACGGCAGCTTCGCAGACAAACCTGCAATGCCATACACGTATATGGATAAAAATAGAAAAGAAAATCCCTGTACGGTCGCAGATGAGAGCTGCGAGGCGACATATAGTTTTAAGCACCATTTATCTCTCACCACAGAGGTAAATCAGATTTTTAAAGCCACTTACCCATGTCTTGTTTGATATTTAGGTGTGTTTTTATTCTTCAAATATAGTAGTCAGCAATGAGGTATACCTTCCACCTAATGTTATATATTTTTTTTATAAGGGTCTTCAGTGAACATAAAAAAAACGATGTTTTTTTAACGATACTTTACTTTTACTGTACTTTTTAATTTTACATTCTTGTACGAGGGGATTTTGAGTCAAATTATCTAATAATTTTACTCCCATATCTCACCTTTCAAACCGAAACACAGCATACAAGCAACCTGCCTGGCATTAGATATGTGAGATAGAAATTTTGATTATTATACTCAGTTACTTGTATATTTCTTTTGTTTTATACTTAGATATATTACATCTTATTTACTTATACTATCAACTATTTTAGTTTCGTCATGATTGAACTACCGAAACATAAATTTTTTTGTTCTCATTATTTTGTTACATTTTGAACATTATATTACAAGAGATTTATATGTCTATCATCATCACAAATGTCCCTTAAAAGCAACAAAAGGGATATTAATAGCCTCTTATGTGTGGGAATATAAGTAATTTGTGCCATCCAACACACACTGACACAAGATCACAGGTTTGATAAACGAAACAAATACAAATAGAGATAAGAACGTCACATTGTTAACTCAATGCAAATTAGGTTTTATAAAAATTGTCATGTGAAGACAAATGTGATAAGATGAAACGGTCGATTATAATGTTAAGAATAAAATGGAAACATAATATTATTCGTATCAATGAAACTGAATAACTTTCCCAAACAGTATTTTACACTTTGTGTGAAAATTCTAAAAATTAAAAAAAAATATTGAAAGTATTGTCATGAATAATGAAAGTGCCTAATAGGTTGTGGAGGGGGGGGGGGGCGGAAGGATTGTTAGCAATGAAGTTTGACAGCCCCATTGCTAGCAATATACCTTATTAGGTCGACCTCCACGTGGTTCCCCCTGGAAACCATCGTGAACAATTCTTCATGAATTCGTCACGATAAGCTAACAGACCTACTTCATCCTCACCTATCATCCTTCACTGGTGCCCCGCCAGTGTATACCGATAGCGCGGTTGGGGTTACCATTCCATTATCATCCATTTAAAAAAAAGAGGTTGTAGCAAACGTTCAGCTTATCAGTTAGAATTACACCTAAACTGCTACTTTATGAGTATACTAGCCTCGTAGATTTATAAATTGTGAAAATACAACAAATATTCGGCACACATATTCTTAAAAATACAAATTTCAACAAACTAGAAACAATATTAATAAATATATTAATTAAATTACTAATAAATTTATTAAATTAGACGATGACATATGTTACTTATTATAATGTATTATGGATGATATAACAAAATTTTTGAAATATCCTTACAGGGAAAGGAATTTATTGAGAAATTGAATAGCAGTTCAGTGACTGCGAATGTAGACAATGCTGAAGCTCAGTTAGAAGCATTAGTACAAGTCATCACTTGCTCAGAAATCATGGGCTGGGCGACGCATAGTCGTAAAATTGTTATTTTGCTGTCTGATGGTCTGATGCATACTGCTGGTGATGGAAAGATTGGTAAATATCTGTTCATCTAATATTAATCGAAGGTTTTTTATAGATAGGATGCTATAAGGTTGATTAACTAAGTATTAAATAGTAAATTCTCTATCTTCTTTTTCATATCAGTTACCAATTGTCCACTGCTGAACATCACGGGAAAGGAAGGGGTAGCCCATTCTATGCCAGGACCACAGGACGTTTCCTTTACATATTTAGCAAATTATAATTACAAAATTGCTTATATAACGTTATGAGCTTGGCAATATTTCTTTCCCCATAATTTCCTATTTCTTTATACAAATTGAAACGCAGATGGTAATTGTCACCCATAGATAGATAGATAGATAGAGCATGACAACAATCATTATGATTTTTTGCACTCACGTTATTTTATACATTGCTATTACTGAAGACTAAGGCGTTGTATTTCCATACATTTTTATTTACCGCCATTTTTCACGCGTCAAACTAAAATACAGTTCTTGATGATTTATTTGACTTGATTTAAAAAAATAAGTATCGATTATTTATAATTAAAACGTTTGTATTAAATTCCAGGTGGAACAGTATTAAGAAATGATGAACAGTGCCATTTAGATGAAAACGGATACTATTCGGAGTCTCTCACCTACGACTATCCATCCGTAGCACAAATTTATAGACTTTTAAAAAATTATAAGGTAATTAAAATGTAATATTATTATATAATAAAGATATATATATTAGAAATATATTACACTATCAAATAGTACGATCATAACAAGGGCCGTGCTTTTAATATCATTCATAGCATAGGAGTAACTATCCTAATTAATATTTTGTATATAACTTTACATTATGCTATACTATACTATAATAATGTAATGTTTAATGTAAGTGTGATTAATGTACTTGGAATCTTTAAATGTATTTGATGTATGAAGTCACGACGCACCATATAAGTAATTGTGCAAAAGATATTGACATTTTCTTGCAAATAACATTTCTGTGCTCAAGGCAAAGTAGCATTTACACAGATGATTTAATTTATTCGATTCAATAAGAATTATACACATACAAGGACAAAAAGTATCTATATTTTTAGGTGAATGTAATATTTGCTGTCACTAATGATGTAAAGAGACATTATGATAAATTACACGAACTACTCAAAGGTTTTACTCACGTCGCGACCTTGGAGAGCGACAGTTCTAATATTTTGAAGCTAGTCAAAATGGGATATGAAGAGATCGTCAGTGTTGTTGACTTCAAAGATAATTCAAATATAGGACCTGTAACTATTAAATACTTTACTGATTGCGGAGTGCCGGGTGCGCAATTTAAAGAAGCCACTCGATGCGAAGATGTCAGTTACGGCATGACCCTCAATTATGAAGCTGTTTTCTCTCTGAAATCGTGTTCAGAGTTTAAAACGGTAGGTACTATTAAATCACAAGGTTAATTATTCATTTTTTTACATACATATATACATATCTGTCATGCCTGTTTCCCATTAGGGCAGGTAGAAACAATGGAATGCCAAATGCTTCAAAGATTAAATTTTTTATTCCCTCCATTTTAGTTTTCAATAGTAAAGACGTCAGTGCAATCAAGAGCTATAGCTGAGTAGCAACGTACGGCGTGATGTAATCACCACCGCATTAATTTGTTATATGGATGTACAACCGGCACAATGAATACCATAAATTAGTATTATTCACGAGAATCACTGTATGATGGAAAATGGTAACCGTCGGTTGTTCATAGATATTAATAGCATAAGTAAACGAGAAAAAAGCACTTATGTAGATCATTCTGTACAAATTTTGTCTATTGTCTATGTGCCAAATTTTACCCCATATATACTTGGTAACAAAAGAAACATATTCACAAACTTTCATATTATGTATGTTTAAACATGATAATTGTTGTCTATATATCTATATTTGTAACGGGAATTTTATTAACTTTCTATTAATGTCGTTTCCAACAATTATTTCGGCTTCATTCAGAAGTCTTCTTCAGGGTGAGTACAGTGCTTACGTCGTAGCGTCTCGCCTCGCACTTTGGGCAACGGCTCACCGAGGCCGTCAAAACATCGTCTTTTTTTTAATTTAAAATAATTATTATATTTTTCAGGTAAACCAAACAATATATATCTCTGAAAGTCAGTTGGGCCAAGACTCTTTGTCTGTGGATGTAGAAATCCAGTGTGGTTGTGACTGCGAGTCCGATCGCTTGGAAGGTATGTCAAACACATGCCCTATAAATTCTCGACGGGTTTGTGGAGTTTGCCAGTGCGACCAAGGGTGGTAAGTAAACATAGTATTGATGAAAGGATGCCTGTTTTAATTAAATACAAACTACATACAGTTTACCGGTCTATGTCAATTGTGAGCTGTTCATCCATTCATCCATATAGCCTTCATCCATTGTTAAACAGAAGCGTACCAAGGAACCTGCTCTAAAATTAAAAATTAGAATTTAAATATGAACTATATACATATATTCATACTCATTTTTGCATCACTTGGTATATTGGTAACCACATAATTGGGCCCATTGCAATGTGGTCCGGGCATAAAATGGGCCACCCTATTCTTTCCTGTAGATGTCGTAAGAGGTGATTAAGGGAACTTAATGGTTAATATTTAGTTGTAGACAATTAACGGCTAAAATGATGAAGATGATTATTGTGTCCAATCAAATTTGTTTGTATTCGGCTTATTGACACTAGCCTCGGTCAGATCAAAAGGAAAGTACGTATGTATCGCTTAAAGGAATCCAGTAAAGTTTGTAGTAGAAAGCTCAGAAACTTTAGATTCACTGTCAAAGAGTATCAAAAATAATATTGACTGATTTACTCTTCAGGTAAAAATATAACAACATACACATCGTATTGCGGCAGAATATTAATGGTACTCTACAATAGCGGTAGTTAATAAGGAGAGTCATACAAAACTCTACCATCAGTGACAATTACATTTGAATCCAACACTTAAAGTGTTTAAATTGATGACCAGCATAAAATTACACTGCCGAGTCTCTCTCTATAAAAATATAATTTTCTTTTATTACCTTGTATAGGTATAAGTTAGTGTACTATTACCGCGCTGATCGGGATTTTCATTTATGTTTTCTTCTCGTGCATTAAACGTGTTATGTTTTGTTCCCTTATTTGTCTCTAACGATATAATAGGGATGAAAATGAGCTGAGACCCACTGTATCACTACACTTGTAATCTTTTAACCATTTGATGATTGTTACGATACTACCCATTAGAAAATCGAATTAGTAGCATGACGCTATAAGCATTTGCTATTATATTTCTTTCGCAGGATGGGCCCTCAATGCAATTGCAACATTAAGGATTTTTCCCCGTCACTAGACCTACTAGCGCAATGTCGTGAGAACTACACCTCTGGCGTCTGTTCAGGAGCTGGAGATTGCTTTTGCGGCAAGTGCGACTGCGACCGTGGATTCAATGGCCGATATTGCCAATGTAAAACCTGTGAAATTGATAAGTACGAATATCTTTATTAATTTATCTATAAATAATTGATTATCTACAACAAACAACAGATTTCAATTTTATAATATTTGTGTGGAACCAACACGAAAATAAATGCTTTCAATTAAATGAATCATTAAGAACGATACAAACTGTGCGAAGGTAAAAATGGGAACTTTCTAGTTTTTGAAGTCGCTGGATAATGATCGATGAGATAAATGCCCGTTTTATTCGTTAAACTGTCACAGCCGTTCCGAATAAAATAGATATTCCGATTGCTTGATAGTACAAGATTCGAACGCGCCTTTTGTAATAAATAAAATACTCATCTACGGTAGCAGTAAAACGCGATTGAATATTTATGTGTAAAATAAATACATAAAATTTAATTAAATAATATTTCACCAGCTGGTTTCAGTTTTTAGTCAGTAAAAAAAAATATTTACAAATGTGCCATTTAACTCAATTCAGTAACTTCTGTATGATATAGTATATGAATTTTCTTTCAGTGAAAATGGGTTAGAATGCGGTGGTTTAGATCGTGGCACATGTATGTGCGGCAAATGTAAATGCGAAGAAGGATGGAGTGGAGTCGCGTGCGACTGCACTCAAAGCAATGAGACTTGCATCGCTAAAGGCAGCGACCAAATCTGTTCTGGACGCGGCGATTGCGTATGTGGTCAGTACACAAAGATTTTAAGCAGCTTACTTTTGTTTTTTTTTTTTTTTATTAAATAGTGTATTTGTAGTGTAATGTATATACAATATAATAAATGGTATTGTAATTCTATTCAAGGTCAGTGTGAATGTTGGACTCAAGATGGATACATATCACTATACAAAGGTGCATACTGCGAATCGTGTCCGTCGTGTCCCAATCCACTGTGCGCACACGCAGAGCCCTGTTTGTCTTGCTACCTCAACAGCTCTTGCATAGCTACTTGTGACATTGTTAGAATCGATGATATGGACAACTATAACGAAACAGGTAATGAACTACTTCTTAATAAAAAATTCCGGTTCCTTGAAAAAAAATTAAAAAATTATCGTGAAAAAGTACTTCCGGCGTACATAGTGTAACTAACCGTTGAGAGTAGAACATTTTTTTGGTTAATAGTATTCATAGAATATATCATAGAGCATATTCCTTTTTAAAAGGCCAGCAGCTCACCTGCAATGCCTTTGGTGTTGTGGGTGATCATGGGCAGGGGTAGTCATTTACTATTAGGTGAGTCGCATGCTCGTTTACCTCTTGTGTTATAAAAAAAAAAAACAATAAAATATTGTGTTTACTTAGAATGGTGCTCACATGTCGTACTTAATAAAAAAAAATCCTTTTTTATTTTGGAAACAGGCTGCACTGCGAAGCGTAATTTTAACATGTCGGTGTCATCTAATTTCAAGGGTTCATTATGAATACATTAAAATAGCACGTTTTTGCAAGTTTCAGAAGTGCCCTATCTGAGTGATATTAATTTATGATTTACATAACAAAAGTAATAGCTTATATAAACCTTACACGGTCTTAAAATAAGAAATTTGAATAATTCCGACGTTCTTGGATGCAGGAATAATTTTATTACGAGTATTAACATTAATGACAGAAAATGACTTTTTACAAATGTAGGTTAATTATAATGCTTAAGCTCTCTTGCGGTTACTTGAAAGCGTACTTGGACAAATGATATGATCTCACTAGGAATATTGTGGTTTTGCGGCTAACAATTATAATTTGTCTAAAAAAAGAAATTTCAACTTGAAATCACTTCACGTATCTCAGTTTAGTACTTAAACAAGTAGATAGTGACTCGCCTGCTATTCATAAGTCTTAGTTCATATATGCTATTAGACTACCTTATGGTGGCCTGCTGATACTTCTCGTGCGTTTGCATGCATGGGGGTACAGGTTTGAGGACTGCAGTATTATGAATTCGTAATCGGTAATTTGATTGCCATATCCCACACAGCTGTTTCATGGCAGAAACACGAGTGGGATAGAAGTACCCATACAGGCGAGTTTTGTACAAAGTCTCCCTCTGGAAAGTTATTATTTTACTATTAGTATTTTACTATTTTTACTATTCTACTTCGTAAAACTCTATTAATTAATTTATTTATTCTAGTAAAATTCACACTCTTATATTACATATTGCTAGACATATTATGATAATTTTCGCCCATAAACATTTAATCCTATTAATATTAAATGGATAGATGGATAAGATAGGGGGATGGGTGAATGTTTGGTTTACGAAGAAATTACTTAACAGATTAGAATGAAAATCGATACACGGGAAGGTTTTTTTTTTAATGAATGATAATGGAATAGTAACTTCGCCTGCGCTATCGGTATATACTGGCGTTGGTGCCACGCGTGAGGGATGATAGATGAGGATGAAGCAGGTCAGTTGGCCCATCGTGACAAATTCAACAATAAATCAGTCAGGATGGTTTCCAGGGGGAATCGCGTGGAGGTTGACCTGATAGGATATTTTGCTAGCAATGAATCCCATTGTTAGCAATATTGGTAGCAATGGGATTACCGTGTGGGGGAAAGAAGGGATTACTAACAATCCCTTCTTCCCCCCACACAGGTAGGTTATATCCTAATTTAGCACATAAAATACTTTATGAACTAATTCACGCGGGCAGAGTCACGGAATATAGTTAGTAAGGTTATGCTTAATTTATTTATGTTATATTATGTTATACTTAATTTTTTTCAGAATTCCAAAACAGCGATGCCATCCATTGCGTGCTACGCAATGACGGATGCGACTACAGGTACGTTTACACTAAGAGTAATAATGAATCGTCATCAATATCAATCGTCATTTACAACGTGCAATGCGGCATAGTAAACACAGCGAGGTTCATGAACGTCGGCTTGGCGGTCATGACGTGCGTAGTCGTAATCGGCATTATAATGATCCTGGTATACAAATGTGGACAAATAGTGTCGGACAAACGGGCGTACGCGAAGTTCGTGAAGGAAGTGGAAGCGAGCAAATTTAAAGAGAACCAATTAAATCCTATTTATAAATCGCCGATTTCACAGTTCACGTTACCTGAAGAATATCCTAGAGATCATTTTGAATAAACATGTTACATATTACATTTAATAACCTTCGTGGTATAGCGGTTTAACACAACGCACTTATATCTTACAATAGTTGAGAGTTCGATTCCCACACATTGAAAAAATGTTTACTGTACTAAGGCTATATGTATTAGTCTAGGTTTTTTCTATATATAATAAGTACGATTCTTTTTATCCCTGATTATTTATTTGGTTTTTAATATCTGTATAAATGTATACAAGGCGGGGTTAACGTCATTAGTATTCTCTTCCAGTCAACCTGAAGGACTTTATACTTATTTCATAGTTAATTTTAACTAATACTTTGTAGAGTATTAACAATCTCCATCTTCGATTTTCCATTTATGCTACTCTGTCTTTATACTATTTTTCTGTTCGCGCAAGTTGGTCGCTTCCTATCTATGTTTTTCCCTATAAGTATGTATTTCCTTTTTTCTCATACACACATATATGTTTATGTACATTCTACATTATTACATTTTAATGTAATCTTACAATAATTATATTTTAATCTCACAGTGCACAGTGACATACCTTTTTTTCTTTATAATAGAAGAAATTTATTACATAAAAAAAGACGATTTTAACGTCCTATTAATCTTTGGTAAAATATATGGAGATACTCGTAAAGAAATAGATAGGTGGCGCTCGTAATAAAAATAAAAGCAATAGATAGTTAATAAAATATTCATCTATATTCGTTTATCGCAACGGTGAGGTGTAAATAATAGGGGATCTTGTAATGGATTTTACTGTAATTTTGTTAGACCTTAATGTAAATTATAATAGTGTTTATTATTGTTGCCCGATTTATGTTTTTTTATAGCCATTAATAATTTCCATATTAAGCGCACCTTATTATGAACAATAATTATTTAAAGTATGCTCTGCAAATAAATATCATTAATCATTACAAAATTAGTAAGGGGCCATGACGGGAGTAGTTCCTGTGTATTAGAAATTAATGTATTAAATTCAGATCGGAATTGATTAAAACATCGTATAATATACATACGAAAAAATTCCGGGCAATTTAGAACTTCGTTCTTATTTTAAGGCCTCTTAAAAATTACGTTTAATAAATATGGTTACCTGGTAAATACATAAAGTAACTCTAATACGAGTTTTAAAATGTTAATTTAAGTGAAATATTATTCCTAATGTTATTTCCTAGTCTTTTGCATTTTTGCATAATTTATGAACATATTTCGTATTACAAATTAATTAATATCTTTTACCATTGACTGTGTTCTTAATGTTAAGTTTTTTGTTTAACCTCTTTGTAATTGTTTGTGAATAAATGAAAATTGTGTACAATGGTTTACATTGAATAAAACACATTTATAAATATTGCTTTGTTTTATTGCATATATAAATTCCTCAATTTATTATATAAATGCTTTATCAAACTGTACAAATTTATTGAAAACATCAAATTTTTTGAGTTACTACATTTTTTTGTCTAGTTATGTTCAAACTCAACAGTGTGGTTTTTATTTAAATATTAAACAATAATCTGAAAATAATATAAATATTTACATTATTCTTTCAATATATAACAATATTTCTATAAAAGGTAACTTTCAAAACGTAACACAAAATGTTATATAAAATTTTTAACAATAAGTTTTTAATATTCACAAACCTAAAAGAAAATTATTAAGTTTGACGTGATATTAGCAAAAATATACCTATCATACCTACTCCAGCAATTTATTTAATATGTAAGTTCATTTGGTCAAATTGTTTTAAATCCGACAAATGTAATAACTACTGTATATAAGGCATCATATTTCCATTTTATACCATACCATAGAATACCTAATAATATAACAATACTAAAATAATATGCATCAAAAGTATTTTGATACACTTATTTTATTTTTAACATAATGGCAATACTCATAAAACAATTTTTTCAGTTAAATGTGGCAAGTTTGATATTTTGAAGAAATAATCAAATCTAGTTCAAGGAGAGTGGCGCCGTCTCTTGGATCTATAAGATATACGAGTATGTACTCTTGAGTTACCTTCATACTTTAACTGTTATAGCTATAGAGTTATACAGTGATAAGTTGCTAAAAGCTTAGAAAAAAAATACTTAACCGTAAAATTGATTGACATGCGCTGATTAAAAAAAAATATTTGACAGTAAAAATGTATAATGAATTCCAAAAATCTCATTAATAAAAGTTCTTTTCATTTATAGTAACATTTACCTGCACCATGCTGCAACACGCTGAATAAAAGTATAGGGAATAAATAAAAAATTTTGATGTATGTCAGGATTGAACTTATGACCTATGATGCAAATCGAGGTAGTAAATTATTGTGCATCCAAACAAGATTTAGAAATATACAGACGTTTAAGCTTTGATTTGATTTTGGTATTGATAGTTCAATGTACTATATTTTGTACTATCTATATTCTATGATATTGTAATAATTATTGCCATAATACAAAACCATTGCCATAAAGATTAGAAAACACATTATTTGATGATTATTATTGAACCTAACTATATTTATATATTAACACTAATTAATATTTATACAATTCTTATCACAATATTAGATAAGGTACAAACAATATTCAAATTTTTATAAAAAAAAAATTCAAATATTATTTACAATACTAGTACAGCAATAATATGGTAGGCACCTATCAAATTATAGTTTGAATTAGAAATATTTTAAACAATAATTTGTTTATTCAATGGAACATTAATATAATTATTTATATCGGCTTTACCGTCGCAATTACCTGAGCAACAGGTTTAAATATGAGCTTCAATCTAGTACGAAACTTTGAAATGAATTATAATACAGTATGACTGAGAATAATAGATATTATTTGAATAGTTTTTGATCTGACTTATAAGTTATACGTATTTAGAATTTAAAATATTCCATTGAATATCTGTACCTTATATCAAGTTTACAATGATATAAAAAAACGATAAAGTGACCCGTGGCTCATAGACACACTTTCTTCTCTAATTCTCTATTATGAAGAGATTCCAAGATTAAGGCCTAGTGAGCAGCTTGTGGCAATAGGGAAAAGAATGCAATATACCTAGGTATAAGTATCAACTTTTAAAACTGCAATAATCGTAGATTGTTTGTATTTTAAACTTAAAATTTGTTTTCGTAAACTCAACAGAGCAGTTAGTGGACTACAGATTTTCTTTCATGAAATAGTCATTGATTATTATTTATTTGACAGTTACTAGAAATATTCGATGTTATATTTTAACACTATAATAGATCGCAGTATAATACAGTGTTGTAAAACTTTCTTAAGTTTTATGTCACGTACTTTTACATAAATTTTATGGTATAAGAAATATTTAAGTATATGTCTAGCAGTGGTCTAGTACTCGTAGGGCAAGCTTTACTTAGTTTGGGACTAGATGGCGTTGTGTATGCCATATTTTTCTTTATTTGGTAAACAAACAATGAAAATATAAAGTAACAGAATAAAGCAAGATAAACAGCCTTAGACATATGAATGCCTAAGTCAATTTATAAATATTATTATTGGTACTAAAGATCAAACTCAAGGTACATTACAACAAAGTAGTAAAACTTTAAGACTCTTATATTCTATAAAGAATATTGTATATATTGTACATTATGTAGAAGAATTCAATAAAAAAAAATCTCATGACATGAATGAAACGTAAAATTTGTTACGAGCATTATAGAATTATTCATTATCCCGAACTTAACCTAACACCAGTCTTAAGAAATTTCGCAATATTTAATTAATGAAAAGAGAAATATTATTAATGAAAAAGCAATTAATGAGTGTCAGTGATTGATTTAGGAATTATTTACACCAAAATCAGTCACTCATACTATAAAGTCGATTTACCATCTGGGCCAAACAGATATTACATCTGGGCAAGATGGACACAGAGTTTGTGACAAACATTGTTTAATATTAAAATATACCGCTTAATCATTAGAAATAAAGGTTTATTACACTGTCATACATATAGGATCATATATCCTAGCGGTACAAACACAAGATTAAAACTAAAAGTGATCTCACTAGATTATTCGTAAACGAGACATTTTATAACATACCAACATAATTACATCAGTATCTTAATAAATTAACAGACTGATCTGAACATGATCCCATAGTAGTGTAATAAACCATTAAAGTAGGTATTATGATAATAGCCTGAACCCCAACATTGTATTTGTTGTACTTATTACAAACCACTAACCATAACCATTAAAATACCTACTTTATCTCCTATAGAGTTCCCATTCGACGAAAATATACCTTTAAGTCATTCATGGTTATACTTATTCGTTTGGGTATATAACCATAAGAATAGTGGTATAGTTTATAGTACACTATATAACTACCTATTAAATTATTATTGTAACAACCAAGGCGTAGAGCTAGAACCCACAGGCAATTTTGTCACTGTGACAGTTACTCTCAGTCACGCATCAACGAAACCTAAATAATTTTTACAGAACTCATAAACTACTACCATAGTATTATTCCTTACGAATCGTAAAAATTACGATCGACTCCTTCCAAAATTACGAATACGAATTTGTGTTTCGTTCCAACGTAACACGAATCGTCACGATTTGCAATAAAATACTATGCGTGACTTTCACACATAACATTTTCGTCTTACGGATCGTTAGTGATAACGGATCGTCAATGATGATCTGTGAACGGACAGTATAAGTTCAAAAGATTGATGAAATATTTCACGTTGACAAAGTTATCCCTGTGTGCTAACTCGTAACGGGCAAATTTATAATCGTCAAACTTGTCGATCGTGTCGCTCGGGCGGAACGAGCGACATCGGTCGCGAGTCCCGTTTGGTGTGCAATGGATCGGATTTCGTCGGGAGCACCGTTGTTGGTGTATTTTGCACAGAATGAGGCACTGCGTCAGGTACGATCACATTAATGAAGTCACATATGCACTTCCATGGCACTAGCCTGAAAAAAATAAACATCCAAATTAGATCCTTTAACTTGCTTGATATAAGTATTAACTGTCTGATTTCTTCTATGCATCTTTATATATTTTGGTAGAAAGGGAACTATACTATTATGAAATAATACGAGAATTGTGGTAATTTGTTGTGAAGGATGATATCGAATACAAGAGGCACGAATATCGTGCCACGAACATACTTGGTTCAGCCATTGCTGGGAGCCGTGACGCAGCAGTGCGTGCAGTGTTGCGCTTCTATGTGAAGTGTGGTGTGAAAGGTAAGACAGACAGTGCAATCTCTGTCGCAAGAGACTTAACAGATTAGTCCTCAGGTGTGGCAGTACTTATATGTTGTATAAGTGGTTTCCTTACTAATATTATAATGTGAAAGTGAGTTTCTTATCTCTTGACGTGTCAATAGCTCAACCAATCGTCATGAAATTTGGTATAGTGTTTGGGATGGAGAGAGATATAGGCTTCTTTTGTCTCGGTCAAGCAATACATCATATAAAAAATTTAGTAGATAGTAATGTGTGACGTTTATGACGTTCTACTGCTTAAAAAATGTTGTTCTTTAATATATGTTTCTTTGATGATCAGTTTTATAATTGGTAGAACACTCTATCACACAGATTGTAATGATTTGAATTTAAACCTGTATAATTGTAGAGTACATTAATTTTACTATGATACTAATTGTTATTACCATTTAAAGGGGAGTAGAACTCTGAAGAATCCTGGAATGAGGGCGATGGGTTCATTGGTTCTGATGGCCAAGATCACACGATCAGCTACGTCATTCGAATTAAGTTGAGGCACCAATCTGTGGATAAGAAATAAATGTTTTATTAGCAAAAGTGTTGAAATAAAAAGTGCCCTATTTGTCCTATTTAGCAAGTAATATACCTACATAAGTACATAGTAATAAATTATGTATATGTGATATAAAAATTAGAAAACCTATGTAGAAATCGTATATCCATTTCACTGTTAGCAACGTTCGTTGTTAGCAACTGGATATATTCAGAGAACGAGAGTACTCTCTCGTACCTCAGTTGTCTTGAACCTGGTCTAAAGTAAAATATTGGGACTTTTTTAATTTGCTGCCAGCCAAATTTCTCAGATAGGTCAAGTACTATTATATATAAGTATTATTGATCTATAGTGAATTAATTAATATATAGCTAAATTCTGATACCAGTTCCCTATAATTAGGTTTTACACTACACTAAAGTTATCAGTTTCATTAAAATATTCTATTGTAATGAACAAATTATAAGTCTATTTTATCCGTTACGGCAGGTGATAGCAGGATTACCTAGTCAACTCTACAGTAATGGGTCATATTACTTTTCTATACACACTTATTCTAATAATTTATAATTAACATCATCATCTTGTGACATTTTATTTTCTAGTGAATTAAAATATTGTTTACATTAAATAAGTATAATCATTTTCTCACCTCGCAACCACTTCTTCGAACATTCCTGTCGACCTGATGAAGAAGGGGCATATTAGGGAGGTGTGAACGCCATTAATGCCTTTAGAAACGAGCTCCATTCTTAATGACTCGTCAAATCCACAAGCGGCAGCCTTGGAGGAACAATAGTCCACAAGTTTGGACACACCTATAAAGCCGGCCATCGACGCTATGGTTACTATGTGTCCGTCATTATGCTCAATCATTGTCGGCAAGAACGCTTTCACCGTCTGGAAAAAGTTATCATGAATTTGTAATAATTGCATATATGTACATCTATTAAAATTTGTACAGTAGATATTTATTAGAATAGGAACGCACGTTTATATATTCATTATATTTATTTGAGTATAAAACAATACAATGTATTATCATTATATAATTAGTATAATAAAATTGTAACTGGAAGATATCCTTTCATGCAAGATAAAAAAAAATGAAGGAGTTTTAATAGCAATAGAAACCAAAATAATATATATTTTTTTATTTTCTAATTATCATTCTACCGTCACCTATCCAGTTCATTTGTTTCAAGTTATTAAGAATATACAATTTAAATAAAATAATGACGGTAATAAATATTTTATCTTATTAATTCAGCGACACTAAAATGAGCCAAACAGGTATGACAGATTAATTCAATAGAACGGTACATAGATGAAACATATTTTATATTGGCATTTTTTATGCAAATTACGATTAAGTTATAGCTAATTAATTTGTAAGTGTATGAGATCAGCTCATAATATTATTTTGAAGTGTTGTTATTTTATGACTGCGATTTGTAGTGTTCAAAAAGAATAGATTCTAAATTCGTTAAATGTTCTTTTGTGTATTACGTAAAATCTTTACGCTTGAAGGAGCAGTTTCTTTTCGTGATTCCTACCAATTTGTTAAAATCAGTACAAATGTTTCAGAAGATATATTAAAACTAACACTAACACATATTAAGATATCAAATGAAAGCTTGAATAACGTAATCACGAATATAATGATTTCATAAACTGTTCTTTTCTGCTCTTTTGGACAAAGTCATTTACTGTGCAAATTACACAAGCAAAATAAAGCAACAATTACTACAGATATCAGCTTCAAACTGGTATTTAATGGTAAAAGTGAGAACTTAGTGCTTACCACATAAAAATGATGTAAATTACTAGGTTGGTTGGTGTATTTTTAATGATGCAGTAATGCCAACTAGAAAATTGTTTTCAGGCATCAAAATTTAAAAAATATTAAGAATTTTAAAAATATTAATTATATTATAATGAATACAATAATGAATCAGATTTTAAGAAAATGCCTAATGGATTTAATAAATTGATTATGATTGATATGTATTTGGATAATTACAATTTAGTTTTGCGTATTAAAGATGTACCAGCTTAAATATTTGAGTACCTATCTATACAAACTTCTTATCTTCTTATTTACTTACCTATTCTAAGTTTTAACTTATTTATTTCGAACAAAACGCATTGACTAATGACTCTCGTCTATTGGTAGACAGGTTACATATAAAAAAAAACTACAAAAACCTTTCAACTATTCACACAGAGGTCAGTAAGCACTAATGACAATGACCGAAACAAAGTAAACTGTTAAATATTTACTTATTTCTAGATAACTTTTTTGTTTTGAATTTATAGAAATCGCTAATATTCTGTAAATATATTTTGAATTAATGAAAATTTAATGAAATAAAAGATTTTTGATATTTTTACTCTAGCAGTAGAAATAACAATAATCTTTCATTAGAACTTATGCAAAAAAAAATCCAATTATCACAGAAATACTTTCTAAATTAAATTACTAACAAACCTTAACATCTAATCAATTAATCGATATTTGATTTATACTACATCAAAAGATTATCTTGTGTGTTATTAATTCGTTTACATTTTTGTGATGTACTATTGAAATAAACTATAGTTGTTCTGTAGAGAAACTTACCCAAAAATGAGCTAGTACGTTCACATCGAAGGTTCTCTGGATGAGGTGGTCCGGAGTGTCCAGCAAATACTGTCCTGATACCACGCCCGCATTGTTTATCAGTAATGTTACCTGAAATAATTTCATACAGCATAGTTAAATATAAATACGTCTGAAGATGACGCTTTGAAATCAAACGTGTGTATAAATAGTAAAAACATTTTAATAAATATAATAGAACGAAGTACAAATATTTTAAATAAATATTATATATTTGATTATATAAATTAAACGCGAATTATAAATAATACTGAAAATAGAGATCAGTGATCTAGTTGTAATAGACGGGTGATTGGATTCTATAAAGTATTAAATACGACGAATGCTGCTTATTTTTTTACATTTGCGAACGTGTGCTGTTTTTGAGTATTGGATATTCAAAAACAGCACACGTTCATACACGTGATAGATGAGAATGAAAACAGGCCATATAGCCCATCATGATGAATTCATCAGGAATTAACCATGATAGTTTCCAGAGAGAACCGCGAGGAGGTCGACCTGGTTGGGTATATTGCTAGCAATGGGATTCTCAGTCTCTATTACTAACAATCCCTTTTCCCCCAGAGTAGCGATACTTAGGAAAAAGGGATCGATTACTCTCTTAATCGATGCCTCATTCCTCAGAGAGATATAACGATAAAAAACAATTAGCAGAGGCCAAGTCGCAAATCTTAACAACAATATTGATGCTATAAAAAATATGTAAATGTTCAAGGTAAGCAATATTTATATAGATATCAAATTATGTTATGGTTGATTGATTCAGAATGGCAGAGGTTATAATGAATACCTACCGTACCTTAGGTAGGCAGTCGATCATTTTATGCTGTAATTGTGTAGCTATTTGCACACTAAAGATGTATATTATTAAAAAAAAAAAAATTATTCACATTATTAATACAATAAATGAGTAAATATGTATCTAGTGAAATATGTTAGACTGAATGTTAAAGTAGAGTGTAACGTTTAACGACAATAGTCAATCTCTTTGTATTCAAAAGGAAATCTTATTATATTTAATTAAATTTTGATTGTTATTTTAATGATGCTTTCTAACATATTAAATACCTAAATTATTATAACATCAAAACTGACAAGATAAAATTTCTACCAGTCTTAAGCCAATACCACTTTAGTCTTGTTAATGTGAAACGATCCTTATTTTGGATTGAAAATGAAACGCCGAATATTTTTTATTGTGCTCTAAATTGATTCTGTTTTTATATTGGGTGCAAAATAAAATTATTAATGCAGATATTTTTCTTTAATCATAATAACCTCTCGAAAAAAAAGAAAGAGAAATTGTATATATAAAATGTTACTTATGGAAATCTTCTTAACCGTTGACATCTACTCACCTCACCTCAATATTATACACAGATTATAAATTGATTTACATTAATATTCTATTAATTAATTTAAAACTTTCGTGTATTTTTTTTACACATACTTATTTAAGCTCGTGGATTAACGGTATGCGATTACTATTATTACAGTAAACAAGCTGAATTTTATTGTCGACCTGTATGTCGTTCCTAAGTCAAATCGATAAAGTACTAAATATTGTACAACTTTTAAACTTTAGACAATAATTAGGTATTTGCAAAACAAATCAAATTATATCCTGACTTCTAGAATTGAATTGAGACTCTATGGGCTTAAATTGCAACCACACATTATTTTGTGGTGACAGAGTAAAAATTAAAAGTGCCGATTAAAGAAACAAAACACAATACACAAATGTAAAACAAGTAAAACTTTAAATCCTATACTAATCACCTAGTCAGCATGATAATAGTGACCTTTTCTTAGAGATAAATATTTGTACTCAGTAATGGAATGTTACGTTTCTCTTTTGTCATTGATCTTGTTCCTGTTTACCATTATGGAAATCTATTAAAATTAGAATTGATGTCGTTCTACAATCTCCATAAATTATCGATATATTTACTAATATTATAATTACAAAAATTTGTTTGTTTGTTACTTCTTAGCACGTTAACGGCTTAATTAATCACTATATAATTTAGTATATACTTATTATACGAGATGGAGAATGATATTTTTCCGGGCTCCTGAACATAATCCGGTCACGCAGAAGAAGTTGCAGGTAAACGCTAGTTTTTAATTAATTTCTTTCTTCTGTTACGACATTTTATTAATTTAATAGCTATATTTTCAGAAATGCAACTTACCCTGCCCACTTCTTCTTCCACCTTTTTAGCGACTCTATAGATGTCTTCTCTGTTAGCAAGATCTACTGTATAACCATAGCAGTTCCCGCCAATACCTTTCACTAGTTTCACAGTGTCTTCTAAACCTAAAACAAAAATTCAAAGATTATAATACATATATGATAATGCTGCTAAACCAGGTTAAAAAATCTATTAGAATAAAATTTATATATAATTCAAGTATTATAATTACTCCAAATGTACCTATAAATTCAGATATTACAATCGGAATTAATTATTTTTCGGCCTCGACAATAACCAACGTGATGGAAAGTGTTGAATACATGAATAGTGTCATGGACAATATTCGATATTATAAAATTGTCATTCCTGAAAAATATGTCATGTCGCCATATTTTATAATTTCACTACCATATCCTACCCTTAGTCCCGGTATAATTTGGATCTCCCTTTCCCGTGGGTTGGCGTAAAAAGTGACTAATTTAATGGTCGAGATATGGGCAGCAGCGTCTAACTGCGGTTGCCAATCCGCCTGCCAAGCGTTGTAACTACTGGCAAAACTCTCCTGGATGAGGGCTATTAAGGGCTAATATGATGATTAATAAATAAATTAAGTTATGCAAGAAAAAAATATTTTGTATACTCGTATGAGTGGATAACTTATAATATGTGTTATTTGATGGATGTTCTACAAAAGATGAACGATCTCGTAAGCTTTTTTTTTTTTGATGGGTGAAAAAGGTACGGTAACCACGCCTGCGCTAACGGGATACGCTGTCGAGGCACCAGTGAAGGGTGATAGATGAGAATGAAAACAGGCCAGTTAGTCCATCATGATGAATTCTTTAGGAATTAACCATGATAGTTTCCAGGGAGAACCGCGAGGAGGTTGACTTGGTTGGGTATATTGCTAGCAATGGGATTCTCAGTCTCCATTACTAACAATCCCTTTTTCTCCTATCTCGTAAGCTTAGCCACCAGCTTAACGGTACTAGAAACAAGCCATTAAATTTTTTATTATTTTGTGCGTGTATTCGATATGTAATGATGAAAAATCAATTAAGAAAACAATAAAATTAAATGCATTCTATTTGAGAAAGTCGACAAGAGAGTAACGTAAAATTTAAGTGTCAATTACTGTAATATCTTATAGTGCTTTTTATGCAGTCAAGTGAATGATGATGCATAGATATTATTTATTCAAAGAATAAATTAAAGGTTCACATTATTCCAAATATATAGGATTACTTCTTTTGTAATGGAGAGGTACCTATACCAAAAGCTACCAACAGTGTTTATTCATGAAAATAAATAACTTAGTATAAAATACATGTATACTAACAATATTTAATGGGAATTTTCGAGTTCGTCTCTAGATAAGTGGTAAACGAATCTGTCGTTAAATACGTCATCGCTGTCGTATGCATGAAATAAAAAGAGACAGCAACATCTGGCATCTTATTTTTTATTATGTGCGCGGGAACGAAACATATCTTCCGTTAGATTATTAATTAAACTAAAATGAGTAATTGATGTACTTTTTGTGCACATGTATATTTCATTAATATTTATGGCTAGCTGTATCCCGTAGTTTTGCCCGCGCGAATCAGTACGTAAAGTATTCTATGTGCTAATTTGTTAGAATATAACGTCTCTCCAACGCATACGAGACCTGCTGCGACATCTTTTTGGATAAGCCAAGATGACGCGACTGTGAGCCCTGTCGTCCTGCCCAGTCCACTATAGACTTACCATTTTTGTTTTCATGTTAAAAGAAATATGAAGGATTGATAGAATTTTACTAACGTTATAAATATGAACTATTGTAAAGGTGTTTGGATATTTATTACTCAATTACGCTTACAGCTGAATGGATTTGTATGGAATTTGGTACACAAACAGATTATAGTCTAGCCGAACACATAGGGTGCGTTATATATTGATTCTCACGGGCAAAGTTACGTAAAACAGTTAGTTATATGCATATAATAAAAATAAAGTGCAAACAATAAAATGAGCTCAAAAATAATCAAAGTAGCCCCAACTGTCAGTGGATAAGTTAGGCATAGAAAACCAGAAAAAGTGCAACGACCTCACGTGGTCTTGAACTTGAATGACACTTGAAAAAGATGAATGTACGAGTGCCTACCATCTATAGACAACCTGCCGGATCTGATCATTAGTGACCACGAACGGTTATAATATTATTTTTATAAATCTGCCGAGTAATGCCGAATGCATAGAAAGTAACGGGCAATGCCGAAGGCTGCTGTGGGCGTGCATTGTCAACTCTTGTTTGTATAACCAACTTTCATATTATTATATTTTCTTTATTTATACGTTTTACACTTACGAATGTATTGAGCTCGTCTAGAATTTCGTACACTTTTATTGCTGTGAAGAATTTATACGGTTCTTTTAAAAATAAAAGTATAAATCATTTAAGCCTACAAAGACGCGAGACAGATCTCAATGTACTGTTAACAGACTTTCAAAGAGAAGAGTCTTTTAATTTAACCATATTTATATGAGTATGTTTTAATATTCGACAGTTCTGATACAAATATTTTTTTATATTCTTATCGTTTGAATAAAAGAACTTTGAAGTTGAAAAAAAGTGTTTAAATTTTTTATTAATGGAAAATTTAAACACTAAAATTAGTTCTATGTTAATTTTGTCAAGATTGAAATAATTTATTTTATTAATGAATATTTTAATTTATTTTTGCATCAAAATAATCGTATCGCATGCCATATAACAGACTAACTTGACAATATACGCTCAAAATAATGAGACAACACTGACCGTTGTCCAACTTATTAAACATAATTAAAAAAAAATTTTTTTGCTCATTGTTGCTCGTTAATTACAAGTAAGGTGCTATCTACATTAACAACATCATAATCATGTTTTATCTAATTATACTGTACTGTCTTTTATTGCTGAACAGGTGATTATGTATGTCAATGCCACGCGACGCTCCGCTGCGCGGGAAATATTTCCGTGTGTGTTGCAATCGCAAGCGTCTTGTACGATCGAGATCACTTATCTGCTACTTGATCTAATTATTTGTTGAGTGCAAATTGAATGATTTATAGTTGTCATCTAAAACATCATCATGACTATAATCCCAGACAAGATAGTTAGTGCATTTAATCCACTGTGAATGAAATTAATGAATGAATGAAAACTCTTTATTGTTCTTTTCAAATAATGATACAGATTATAATGTTAATATTGCTATTTATTTATTATTGAACCTTTAATAGACAGACAAAGTAAAAGGCGGACGGTTACCTATTATAAGAGAGAGAATAGCGCTCGATTTGTTATTTCGTTTATTAACGGTACCTACCGCAACGGCTAACTTAATAGGAAAGAAAACAAAATAAGAAATAATGAATGAAATAATATAAATTTCGTTTGATGGAGATCATCAAACAAAATTTATAATTTCCTTGGTTATTATTACCTCTGTAAAATAATATTTTACATATATACCTTATTTTTGTGTAAATGAAAATTAATATTCACAGATAGATAGGAAGATAAATTAGTATTTTATATTAATTAGCAAATGTTTGATACCTATTGATATATTATTGTAGCTTTCGTAGAGATCTTTAATTCTTTTGAAAATATTTTAATATATAGTACTCGCTGTTAATATACATAGTTTTCTATTTTTTAAATCGGTTATATAGTTTTTAAGTTTATCCATCACAAACGAACAAATAAACAATCAAATCTTTCCTCTTTATAATATATATAGTTAGTTATTTATAATATGTATAGTTTACAATAAGATACCAACGTAGTTCGTATATAATAATTTAAAGAACTATAATATATAAAAATGATTTGAGACTGTACAAGTAGGTTATACTGCTGATCTTATATCTACATAAAATAAGGATTGTCGGATGATGTTGCAATTTTGTAACTTATCGAAACCTTTCATTTTACATTGTACGTCTCGTAAATCCTTAAGTGTAAGTAGGTACTGATCAATGTCTTTAGTATTACAAATTACTTAAACAGATTTAATTTCGATTTAGTCAAGGTTATGCACATACTGCACGTTTGCCTGTAATGTTTGTTAATTGCCAATCACACAACTTCAGATCATATCATATAAGGTATCATTGCATTTCAGCATCAGTGTTAAAATGTACATATCGCAGTGTCCTTGTTTTAGTAAATATTGCATACTGAAACTCCTGTAGTCATTTTACATACAAAAATAACTAATAGATACATATGGTAAAATTTCGACATGTCATGTGAGAAATAGAACTAACAGCACCTTGAGTACTTGAAGGCATTCTCTGAGACACCGAGAGCTCAGACACTTCGCACTCGAAGTTTTGTAAACATGTTCAACAAATAAAATGTGAATAAGCAATTTTTTGTTGAAGAGCATTTACAGTTTATGAACTTGGAACAGTGTGAATAGTGCTTTGACGCATATGCAGACAGGTTTACGCATCTGCAGGCTCATACCTGATATACGATAATCAGCATCCTTGACACATTACTCTTGAAATCGCTACATCTGATAGTGCCTGATATGATTCGTCGAAAACGACATTAATTTACGTTGCTTAAACTCACGGAATCCGGTTAACCTTGATAGCTAAATATGATTTGGTTCTTCATTAAATTTTACAAATTATATATCTTTATGAGTATTTATATAATATTATTCAATGGAAAGATACAGCAAATATTCGGTTGGGCTTTGTTTTAAAATAAATCGTACTAAAAATTAACGCAGTGGATAGTTACATACACTGGTATTTTTAAATATGAGTAACGGCATACAGTACTATAGAATTTTTATTTTTAACCTGTTTACCGTGTAATTATATTTTACAAAGAGACGTAATATAGCTAACTACCAAGTTGTTATTTTTCATAATAAACAAAATAATTACGTCGATTATTTTGTTTGTCATGTCTGTATTACATTTAAAATTTAGAACAATTTATATCAAATATCAAATCTTAAACGCCGAAAGCGAGACATAGTTGATTAGGCCATTAGAACGGGAAATAGTTTGCAACTCTTCACTATGCAGTACCCACACTGCTACAATGTTGTTACCACGTTGGTATAAAAGAGATATCTATTCGAGAATTCATTAAATGAAAATTCAGGTCATTCCAATTCTTAGTACAAGAGTTCAGATAATTTTGGTTTTATTATTTATCATAGTTTCGACATTGGATTACCTGACTAGAAGAACTTTGCGTCTTCTCTCATATGTGCCAAGAGTGATTTTCTGAATCAGTCTCATTTGAATTAAAATTGTAATATAGAGCTTTTCAAGTAACAATAAACGGGCAGACAGACTCATGAGAGTTTGCAAGTACATTATCGATCTTATATTCACTTTTATAGAAGGTTACATTGTGATTTAAAAGTAAAAAACAGATCGAATACATAAAAGTAAATAAGTATCTATGTAAAAAAAGTATAATATAAAACGCTAGAACTTGAAAGAGCATCATTCTTGTACATTTGACAGAAGTGAACATTGTCATAACATCGCATTCGTTCTCGAAAGATCAACACGAAGCTGGTCAATGTCTAGTCTTGTGTATGGTCACTGGGTCAATGTGAACCGCTTTGCTCTACTTTAATATTTTAAGTTATGATAATAATTAATTTAAAATTGTTATAATGTTTGTTTATTAAATAGTTCAAAAACGTAATTTACTCGCGTATTCCATGTATTATTTTTTTTGTAAATTTTAAGACTAACTATTGTCAAATATGATATTCAGTTATTACCTAGTTCACAATATCTAATTATATCGTGAACGACACAAAGGGTAAGACTATTGTGTCTTTCGGAGCTAGATATTTAACTTTTTTGCTAATAATCCTCAATTGAAAGAAATTGTTCTTTACAGATTTTATGTAGGTACCTACATTTGAAGACTTTAGTTACAAGCAGATTTAAACTGTCAAACGGTAAATCCAAAAAACCGGTCAAGTATGACTTGAATTCATTCACCGAGGGTTCCGTACGTAAAACGGTCTTTAAAAAGTATTGTTCCCTTTAAATAAAAATAATTTGAATATACAGTCGCTGTTGTTTAAAAATACATCGACGAAAACACCAAGAGAAATAAAATTAATTATTCACTACAAGGTGAACGTGGTAAAAACTCCCAATTACCATAACTTACAAAAAGCAAATGAAAAAATGAGTTACAAGAAGCGAGTGAAAATTTTTACCTAACTTAACTAAACTTAACCTTCCTATTGAAACACTTTATCTATTAAAAAAACCGCTTCAAAATCCATTGCGTAGTTTTAGAGATTTAAGCATACATAGGGACAGACAGGCAGCGGCAGCAACTTTGTTTTATACTATGTAGTGATTTAAAAGATAATATATATATACTTTTTTTTTAAATTATTTCTATTGCAATATATACGGGCCAGTGATATGTAAAACTATTTCTAAATTCGAAAAGTTTTGAAAGTGATCGTGAATTAGGCGATTGGTCGACTCACTAAGTACCCTTTTAATTCAAATCAAATCAAACGTTATTCGTGTGATGTTAACAACCAGTTTGGAATGTAGTTTAGATCAAGAAAAACGACCAATAAACAGAATGCTACTTGTTTTATTTTAATTCAGGTACGTACTTTCTATGCTTCTTGAGATAACTTGAGTTGGTCTACTTACAATTTAGAAGTACTTACATTTTTAACACGTAGATGTACATATAAGGTATAATACATACTGATAAATAAATGTTGTTCTTATTTTTATTTTTGTGGAATTAATTACGGAATTAATTTATCGTATATAAATTATTGACTGATTTTAATGTAAGTTTTAATAAATTTAAATATTATTTCACTATAATGAATATTTAAATTTTATATCTATAATAGTCTTTTAATAGGGGGGAAAGGGATTGTTAGTAATACGAATTACCAGTCCCACTGCTAGCAATGGGACTGGTAATTCGGGACCTGTCAGGTCGACCTCCCCGTGGTCCCCCCTGGAAGCCGTTGTGTTGAATTCCAGGTGTACTCATCACGCCTGCCTTTTCTGCTTCACCTATCATCCCTTATTGGTGCCACGCCTGCGTATACCGTTAGCGCAGGCGAGTTACCATTCAATTATCAGCCATTAAAAAATAGTCTTAATAGACTATTTTTTTATATATGTTTTATTTTTTTATATAATACTAATGTATTATTTGTGTAACTCAAGGAAATTCTAAAACAAAATATTTAACAACTAAAAACAAGCTAATCTTAAAACTCAATAAATATTTATTAATATTATAATTATAATGTACATGTGTTAATTATAATCTAAAGTATTAGTATCCGCCACAAAACGTGTCAAATGTTGTATTAAATTTATTTAAATAAAACACACATTACAATATTTGACAATAATACACAATTAATTAATACAATAACTCATTTATTCTAACCTTTTGTTTATTTACTATTATTTAAATAAAAAGTTATACCTATCTACTACATCGTTTTCTACGCATGCGAAAGTGTGCCAAGTGTAAAAAAAAAATAGATTATAAATATCGGTACGAATACTAGAGCGGATGTCTAACCAGTAATATTCGAAAGAAGCCCTGTATACCTCTAAACCAATACTCTAATAGCTATCACCATTCACTTCGCTAAGGTACTTTTTATACATGCTTATATCAGTATCATATTTATTTAGTAGGTACTAATTATTGAAACATAGCCTGTTACTATATTTATATATTAAACATAGAAGTTTATGTGTATAGACAGATGTTCGTTATTCTTGCACGGAAAAACTGTTAAACAGGTTTTAATGAAATTTGATACACGAGTAAGTAATATCTTACATTATCACATAAGATACTTCATATACTGATTTACGCGGACGACCCCAAGGGATAAAGCTAGTCAATACTGCAATATAGCGTATATTACAATTCATGTCATAGGTCATTACTAATTGTTTAGCTAATAAATTCGAATTGAACTCTCTCTTCGAATTAAAGTTCATATATGTAGATATTAGTTTAGAACAATTTAAGTTTTTAACAACTTATTTGATAAATAAATAATTAAACATTAAACATTAAACTGTCAGTGACTGATTTCCCAGCAAACTAAGTAGGTTGGATACTAAAGCAGCACATTATAGTGCGGAAAATTAGAGGCTGAAAAAAATTTATGTGAATATGAATTAGGGTATAAAATTATACGATCGGTAGTGGCAGTCAAATTTGAAAAGACAGCTTACTAGCTAGTTTAACTAAATGTTTATAAAATATTTGTAACTTGGACAGTTCAATTTAGATGTTACTTATAAGTATCAATATTTCGTTTATTTATTTAACAAGCTCGTCGAAGAGAAAATATTCCGAAAGAAAGTTTCGAGTATTCAAACAAGCGATATACCCATGGAAGAGGATGGGTACGTTTTAAATGTACTGTCTTCACTCACTGACCTCTAAGTAAAATATTAATCAATGATATGATCTTACTAATATTATAATATTAAATGTCAAAGTTTTTATAGAAGATGTTTGTTTCATAATCATTTTTAAACTAATTTGAATGTTAAATACATAGATAGATGGATGTACGAGTATAGATCATGTTCCAGATTTAACTAGAATACTTCTATCCGTTAGGGTACTTCTATACATTATGATAAAACATAATGTTTCCAAAGACGCGGTGAATGCACACAGGTATAGACTAGATTATAAAATAAATATTTTGATCGTTTATATTTTAAGATAAACTAGTTGTCTCTCACAGCTTTACCTGTATAATTCAGTATATATTGTATCGTTTATTTTAAGTTAGGATATGACCTACCCGTGTACCAAATTGCAGTCAAATCTGTTCAGCTATTAAGTGTGATTGAGTAACATATAAACAAACGTCCAAACATCTTTACAAATATCCACAATTATAATATTAGGAGTATACATACTCGTATATACCCAAACCTGATTAGATAAAAAGACTATTATTAGAAACCTTCGCCTTTGTTTTAGATATATTATGGTAGTAGTAAATATTACCATAATCTAAAATTATTTCATTTTGTGGTTACAATAAGGTTGAAAACCTTTCCCAAAAATAAGAGGTGACAATTTCCCGGCTTATATACTCGTAGATAAAGTTGCTATGCTCTGAATGATGAATGTAATCTATAAACACATAGAGACCTCCAGATACAAAGAAGTGGGTGAAATTGTGTCTCAATTGATGACGATAGTATACTGTTACGCTTCATCTAACTTTATTGTTTTTATTAGATCGAATATCTAGAGCACGAACTAAACAGCGATAGTTAAGGTTAAATTATCAATATTTCAAATAGATAAACTTTATTAAAATTATATAATAACTAATAGGGTAAAGTAAAAAGTTAAATTAAAAAAATAAAATAGACATTATTATAAAATTATTGCACCAAGACAATTCTCATAATCCAAATGTTATGAATCAGCCAAATGATAATAAAATTAAACCTTAAAATCAATAATAAAGGTCATAAAATACTTCAAGACGTTTTAAATCAAAGATTCTCGCAAGAGTATATAATAATCTGAAAGAGCATGCGTATAAAAAACCGCCAAAAGGTGCACGATAAGTGATACTTTCATACTTTCTCTATCCAAAAATATGAACTCACTCAAATTACCTAAATCTCTCTGTGGTTTTGAAATTATTATTCTACGCATTTGTAAAAAAAGTTAGTCTAGCTAACGGTAACTTTATATCTACATGCAATAACTACTTTAGAATAGTAACATTCGCAAATGGAAGAAAATAATCTCATCTTAGTAGGTAAATAATTGCTAGAGTAGATCCAAGTCTGAATTTCAAAAATAATAATCATTCTGCACGTGTCTACGTCATTTAATTGATGTTATTACAGATAATAGATAGTTTAACAACAGGGCTGTCATATCTGAGATCGAATGAACAAGTATTTTATACCTATACTATTGGCGTTGCTAAAGATGACATTCAATCTGTCGAAGTCGAATAATTTTTAAATATTTCTTTACAGAAATAACAAAAGCCAAAATGCTTATTTTTAGATATAATTATTTTTCTTATCATTAACTAGGTGTTACCCACAGTTTAGCACATGTAGGTGTCGTGTTTTTTCTTTAAAGTGAAATTTTTTAAAATCCTGTTTTAGTCGATGCTTACGTTATAAAATGAACCTAGATACATATGTTGTAAATTTTAGCTTTCTAAATTTAGTACTTTTTTATGTGTAGTCAAGACAAACGATTTTATAAGTATAGATTGTAAACAACAAAGAATCAGAGAGCCTACCATGATGTTTTTCGAAATTTCAGAGCCAACCAAAACACAAATTTGATGTTAACATTACATAATACATTCCGCTTAGAAATATTAAAAATGTTAAAATATTGTTCCTTTGGACCTTTATGATAAGATGTATCACGAACGAAATGTTAAACCCCATTTATTGACCCGATTTTGGTATAAACAAAAACACGAAATTGACTCCGAAATTTCGGAATTTCATTTCATGGTAAACCCGCTGTTCACCTGATTGAATAGTTAGGCCATTTAAAGTTGATTAACTTTTCCCGCGATGTCTTTTAATAATGTATCTACTGATATATTTAAATACTACTCTGTCAACCCTGAATCATATCGAAATGATTGATTCTTGCTCATTGCAACTATGTGTACTAATGTTATAGCTAGTAATGTTGTTGTGATTGAGAGAAATAATCTTTGAATTTTCTAAATCGATTTAAAAAGTTATTATCTTAGTGTTGATGGAAATAGAATATAATTTAAAATTTAATTCTGTAACTATATAAGTTATTATTTCCTTTTTGTTATGGTACAATTTTTTCCTGATAAAACCTATACCAATAATATAAAATGAAAAAAAATCTTGCATATTTGTTTGTAACGAATAAACTCAAAAATTACCCAACCGATTTTCAAAATTATTTCACCTATAAACAGCTACTCGTTAAACTATATATTATTTTTGAAAAAATTAAAGATTCCTATGAAAATAACAACAAAATAACCCAAGGTATTGCCTGCTGAAGTTGATTAATATAAAGTACTAATTTATCTTTCTATCTATGTACCCGTGTGAAGCCTGGGCAAGTCGCTGGTATTATAAATAGCTTACTTACCTCGTCCCTTTTATCTTATCAGGATGAAAGCTATCAAATTATTCAAGTTACTGCAAACAATACACATTTACAAAATTTCATTAAAATACGTTGAAAGATTTCGACAATTAACGTAAACGAACACCTTGATACGGAATTTTACTATATTATGATAAACAAAGAAAACCGCCACAAAGCCATTCAGCTTTAGATTATTTCTGAGCGGTAACAACTTAAATGCATCGAAACACATTCACTTTTATGGTTCTATCTTTAAAAATAGAAAATAATACATGCACATACTATTAAACCTATTTTGTAACTAGCGACCTTCATGGTGATGAAACCCAAGGTCAATTTTATGTTATAACCAAACTTATTAAGTTGTTACAACCAGTTCTATTCATAAATACCGTGACATAAACATAACAAAGTTAACTTTAATATAGTTATGCTGTAATATTTTATTTCCAGACTATTCTATATTAGTAAGACTGGGAATCATTTTATATAACTGCCGAAAAAAATACTATACTTTCAATGTTCATATAATTATGTATTTTTGTACACCATGTTGTTGTTATATCAGCTGTTATCTGTCCACTGCTGAACATAGCCTCCCCCATAAAAATGGGGGCTTGCTAGTAGCTGCCACGTTTGAAATTGATGAATTTATATTTAATTAATGATAAAAATTGACAAACTTTTGACATATACTAAATAAGAAAAATTAAATTGAGAACTTTCTTTTTTTAAATATTGAAAAGAACATTTGACTCCGGGCTAGGTGATCACCATGTAACGTAAATAAATGCCGCCCTACGCTCAGAGAAAACGTATGACATGTTGAAGACATCGACTCAGCAAATAGCAATATCATCTAACAAGAAATACAAACAATGGCAGAGTAACGTGTACGTTTTCTATGAGTTAGTGTGTGAAGACACATGCACAATGGCCTTAGCGACATTCGACAGTGTAATATGAGCAGCATCACTGTTTGATGACCACACACAGTGTTACCAGTATACTAACGATCTTCTATTGTCCTAAACGTTATGTCACACAGCCATGTTGTTCTTGCCCCGCTTGTTAGTATTACTCAATAGAGAAATTCATTCTCTTCATGGTGTAAACGGTCATTAGTTGAAAGCCTTGGTGTTTAATGAACTATTACAAAAATGTAGAGGGCAGCGTCTTGTTTGTTGAATGGAATTAAATAAAAAAATATAAAGTTTTTAAAATGTATCACAATCTATCTTCTCTTAAAGGAGAATGCAAAATGTAATTAAATAATATATTTTTTGATAAAACTGTATAGTTTTTATTATATATAGATATTTATTGATATATTCATATACTGCATTGAAATATTAATATACAATTTATTTTACATTATTTGATATATAATTTATATAAGGCCTTGTCATGCAAATTGGTAAAAGCTGTAATACGAATGATAAGAATGTTTATGTGTATTTTAAGTTATTTTATATACAATAACACTATATATATATATATATATATATATATATATATATATATATATATATCACAAAATTCCAAAAATCATTTATTAATAAATGATTTTTGGAATTTAAATTTTATCTTTAAAGATAAGTAATATGATCTCTACTGATGACTTCGCTGACATGACATGCACTCACAACAAGTAATTTACCTTACTTCATTATTATACCTACACGTACATACCTGTGTAGTGTCCATTCACACAGACCGACTCAAGGAGAAAAGCAAAAGAAGATTTTGATCGTGTTTAAAATAGTTTTGGATAATTGAAATAAAGTTTATTTTTACATCTCACTTCTTTTTTTTTTGTCAGTTTTTAAATATTCTCATATAACAAAGGTGTTTATGTATATACCTAATTTTAATGGTCTTAAAACCTTAAACGCATATTTAAAAATTTTCTTTGAGCCGGTCTGTCTGAACGGACCCTTGCATTAAGATGAAGCGACGATAAATATTGATGTATATTGACCCATTGTTCATCTTTCGTATTGTTTTTGTTGTTTCATATCTCACGTATGTCATCTTATCACGATTTATCAATATATTATAGGAATTGAACAACCTTCTAATAATGTGAAAGTTTGTTTGTCACTCGATCACGCTTAAACGCCTGAACAGATTTAAATAAATTTATATGTATGCTTGTATATTATATATATGTATTTGTGTATGTAAGTATATGTATATATATTTATTTATTTATGGATGTATGTATGTAATATGTAGTAACAATATTTATACATATTTTAGTAGTAAATGCACCGCCTACTTATTTTTCTGCTTGCCTCATGGTTGACTGGAAGAGAACGGCATTAGGTGTTAAGTCCGTCATATGTACACTTACATATATAATTGTACGTTGAAGTTTAAATAAATAAATAAATTTTGTATACAGATAAACTATTCTATCCTATACATTAATTCACATGGAGAACGCCACATAAAATTTCATTTAAAAAAGACATATTACATATATTGCAATATTTTATTTCCCAATTCGAAGTTTATCCGAGTCACGATCAAAAGAAGCTAATCCGAATTAAAAAAAGTAAGAATTTAACAAGCGAACTAATTATTACCATTCTTTTTCGCGTAATTTGTAAATCATGTTTCTTAAGGATACAGTCATGGTCAAAGAACACGCTTGTGTCTACCAATTACGTAAGTCGATTATAGTCGTAAGCAAAAAAAAAACTGAATGTAAGTATACAATGTCCGTATAGGTAGCTATATCGCGTGCAGAACTGCTATAATCCTTGTCCGAGTTGGAAAGGTTAAGGTTTCGTTCTTTGTTAGGAATTTGCTAAAACTGTTAAAATGTCTAGTTATATTATTATACGATTATTCGATTTTTTAAAGTTGGCAACGCGCGCGTTATATTCCTAGTGTTACAGGCGTCTATAAGCTACGATAATCTCGTTTACCATCAGACGGGCCGTATGTTTGATTGTCACCATAGTAGTATAAAAATGATTAGTGTGAAAATTTTTTCTCCTGTATTTTTTGTAAATAATGCGGCATCATTGTCAAATTTATATCGGTTCTAATAATTATTTTCGTTATATATAAGATTAACTTTATCCCGCGGCTTTGCCCAAGTGAATAAGTCTATAAAGTTTCCTTTGTGTTAGATTAGGATATAACGTACCGGTGTACCAAATTTTATTCAAATCCGTTCATTAGTTTTTGTGTAAAAGAATAACAAAAATACATCAATCTTTACAAATATAAGCATTTATATGTTTAATAGGATTTACTTCCGTATTGATTGCAGGTAGACCGTAAATAATATTTGTTGATTCTATTATTAATGCGAATGTGGGTATATCTAAATCTATATGTTTGTTAGTTTTTTTTTATATCTAAAGCAGTGATTGATTCGATTGAAATTGAATAAGAAACAAACGTGTTTTTTTTACAAAAATGTAAATTAATATAATATATTAATTTGTAAGCGTAGTTATTTATTAAAATAGAGTTAAATATTTTTATGTGGTATTATACTACTGATGTCAGATATACGAAGGCATTTAGTAAGTCATTAGATTTTTTTTATCTTTATTTATTTAGGAACTTTTGTCCTTTTAGGCACGTCACTCCCATCGATCCTAAATCAATTTTAGGACATCATTGGATATATTTTAACAATCAAAAGACACCACCAAATCAAATAATATGAATGAAAGGAATGTTGTGAAACAAAAAAAAACTTAATAATCTATGGTCTGATGCCAGGCCTCAAGGCAGGTAGATCTACATTAAAAGTCATTAGATGATTAAGTTTTTTTACGATTTGCCTTGATGCTTATATCCAATCAAGTGACTAGTTTTATATTTAAACTACATAGTTACTTAATTGAATCTCGTAGTTCGATATCCCATAGTAGGTGAAAAGTGTTGACCTAGTTCACACTTTTTATGTCTTCCAAGCTCGACTCTTTGAAAAAAGATAATCGTTAAAAAGTTACTTTGAAGAATGCAGTTCTTTCTACTTATAAACCACTAGGTTAGAATCTTAAACTGACTATTTAAAAAATGTGACATTGAATTTCTTCTTGGAATGTTAAAAAAAGTATGATAAATTTGAAGTGTTAAATGTAAATTTTAATGATACGCTTTTATAACATTTAACTATGAACAGTTTAATATTAGAGTTCAGTATTCATTACTGGAAGGTTAAATGGTGCAATCAATCACATATCGAAAGTTTGAACTCTTAGAAATAGAAACATTGGAACAAATGACACCACATAAATAAGACACGAATACCATGTTAAATTCGTAAAACTGCGTATCTGATTTTATTGCTATCCTACAAAATATGAGAAAATAAAATTTAATTCAGATAATAGCAATAAAGAAGAAGAAGAGGAAAGAAGATAATGAAGTTACGTAATGTATTTTTTTTTTTTATTAAATGTATTATAACTATTGCAAATAATATATAAATTGAAGTTAACTGTGATCGATTGTATAGTTTATGGTAAGTAAAGTACCAGAGGGAGACTTTGTACAAAAGTCGATTGCTTGGGTACCTCTGTCCCATTCGTGTTTCTACCTTGAATCAGTTGTGATTGCATGGCTGTGTTTCAGTTTGAAGGGTGGGATATGGCGTGAATTTACTGGGTACAGAGGAATAACACCTGAGTCCTCAGGAATGGCAACGCATGGGAGGTATTATGGGCGAAACAGTACACTTTGTTATTTCCATGGTACTGCTCATGTCTATAGGCGACGGTTACCACTTTCCATCAGGTGGGCCGTCAGCTTGTTTACCATTATAAGTTGAATAAAAAAAAATACCGGAATTACCTACAATATATAATTGCGTATTGTAAAGCGCTATGCTATAGCTGTTATTACAGACAATGAAATCGTAAATATATAGCGAGTATTGATAATAATAAGTCAAGACTTTGCATACAACAGAGTTCTTGCCTATTTTTAGTACATTAATTCAATACTTATTTAACAATCATATTTTATTAGATTTTCCTAGATGATTTTTATTTTAAATTTCTTTTATATTCGTTGAAGTGTAAAGTTCAAAACCTTTGTCTTTTGCAGTCTTTATATATTTATACAATAATGATAATTAATGCAAATTTTTCGCGAAAAATTAACACTTAGATGTCTCGACTGTATATCATACAAAAGAAGCACTTTATAAAAATAACATTTGACATTGTAGACGGTATTTACAGATTTTATAACTTCTTTGAGAAGGTTAATGACATTAATTTAAGAATAATACCCACCAGTAAGTTGATGTAAAACATTGTTTTCGTTCAACTTTTGGCATACCTAAATCATTTTTAAAATATCTACTTTTATCATATGCAAAATTACAGAGCTATGATCGAATATAAAATTAAATACCGCTAATTTATAAGTAATCTTTAATATTATTATATATAATTCAAAATATATATAAATATGCTCATGTCTGTAATTCAAATGAAATTGTCAGAAATGTTTGTCAACTGTTACCATTCTAGTGAACCTAATATATGAAATGCTTAGGTACATATCGACATCTTATAATGATCGGTGTTGGTTAGATTTGAATTACCTATAAAGTTGTAAATGTAATTAACTAAGCTGATGTGGGTATCATCAGTTATCAATCCGTAATGGGATCTAAATACATCACACTTACCCCAATAATAAATTACTTTAACGTGACATTAATATACATTTAATAAGAGTAATCATTAAGACTAAATCGTGGTCTTTAATTAACCCAATTTAAATGGACTTATTTTTTATCCTTATTATAATGTATTTAACAATTAAGCTACACAGGTCGGCACATGTTAATGTTTTCTCGATGTATTTTACCTATATTGATGCTGTACATAATTGTATCTAATAGCATTCGAAATTAAAATATACATAGTAGTAGATACCTACTATGTACTACACTGTTGTAGATAATATTTCACTAAGCATCATAAATTCTTATAATAACGTATCTACGTTCTCCCAAAATGGAGAGAAAAAAAGTCATTTCAATCAGAGGAAAATTTTGTACGAAAATCCATTATATCTTTAATAGAACTTCATAAAAATATAAATATTTTTAATAGTTATTATATTATGAAAATATGAAATTATTATACATAGAAAGGAATAGGTATAAAATTGAATAAAACTCGATTCCTATTCAGCTAAGCCAAATGCTAAACAAAATAGCTTAATAAATGCACGCCAGAAAAAAAATTAATTGCAAAAGTAATAGGTATTAAAAATACATAATTCTAAATTTGAACTCTGTTAATCGTAGAATTGATAATGCAGGTATCCTTAATCTATGATATAAATAGAAAAAAAAAATATTTGCAGGTTAAATAGTATTAAATTTCGCCTATTGTAGCGCATACTAAAATCATTTTGTCGTTAATAAAGTTACCTGGTTAAAGAGCTTAAACTGTCTACTTACATACTAACATTTTTTTTTATATTAAAACTTTAAAAGTTGTTTCTTATGTTCATTAATTTCCAACTTTCCATTTCTGTACGAACGTACCTGTATGTCACATTGAAATTACAAAGACCTTCAAACTGTCCACTAAATAAATATAGTCTATATACAGAAATATTTTTTACGGAATCAATAGTCGCAATACTGGGTAAAAAAATAAAACGCAAGGTCTCCGTAGACGGTCTGTTGGCCACGGTTTCCCTGTAAAATTTGCCAAACTGTTACGTGATATTTACACAAAATTTGCAGGTTACATTTCCAAGGTTTTTGAGAGTAATATAGATAGATTACCTTTAAGAATAAGTAATCTATTTAAGATAATTGATTAAATTATAATTTTTGTACTATATGCATTCAATTTACAATAAAAAATAATAATTACTGCAGTTTGTTTTTACAAAGTTAAGTATATTTTACCAGCTATGCAACGTAAAATTTTGAACACTACTATATTACTTCGTATTTGAACTATTTAAATACAATTACATATTCTTTATATTTGCTTAGCTTACACAGAGCAAGTACGTAGAATAGGTACATCAGTAATAGTATTAGTCAAATAAAAACTGTGACAAATACGGCTATTGAATTAGTTTTTAAGACCTTCATTATTCTAAATTTATTTATCCTTATGTATTTATTTATTTATTCATAGGAACATCATCAGCATGTTGCATTATGATATATCTACATAAAAAATATTAAATGTAATACAATATTAATCGGGGGGGATAATAGATTGTTAAAAAATAGGGATTAGTAGCCCCATTGTTAGCAGTACATCCTGTCAGGTCGGCTTCCTCGCGATTCCCCCTGGAAACTATCGTGTTTTACTCCGAGTTCATCACGATAGGCTAACTGCCCTGCCTTTTTATTGTCACCTATAATCCGTCACTGGTGCCCCACCAGCGTATACCGTTAGCGCAGGCGGGGTTACCATTCCATTATCATCCATTTAAAAAAATACAATATTAAAGCACCTATTAAAGGTGTTCATAGCATTTATAATTATTATATCAGCCGTCAACTGTCCACTGCTGAACATAGGACTTCCCTATAAGTTCAGCAACCGCAGTTTTATCCATTAACCATTTATGACACCACAAGACAAAAAGAGGTGCCCTTCCTATGCCGGGACCACACGACAAATTAGATAATAATACACTATAAATATTACAAATGTTATACATTATTAGTTTTGGGAATATATAATACAACTAGAGTTGTGAATACCAGAGGGAGACTTTGTACAAAAGTCGTTTGCTTGGGTACCTCTGTCTCATTCGTGTTTCTACCGTGAAGCAGTTATTGGCATGGTTGTGTTTCGGTTTGAAGGGTGGGATATGGCGTGAATTTACAGGGTACAGAGGAATAACACCTGAATCCTCAGAAATGGCAACGCATGGGGGGTATCATGGGCGAGACAGTATACTCTGTTACGTCCATGGTACTGCTCATGTCTGTAGGCGACAGTTACCACTTTCCATCAGGTGGGCCGTCAGCTTGTTTGCCATTCTAAGTTGTAAAAAAAAAAAAGAATAATATCAGTAAATACGACAATTTGTAAATGAAACTATCAAATATAAAAAAAATAATATTATAATTAGACTTACTTGTTATTAAATTATTATACAAAGTATTTCAGTAGTGTTTTGTTTATTTGCTATAGAAAACTAATTATTACATAGTTACGTGTATCATTATTGCCAGTATTTTTTTTACAAATTCTAAATAGGAATAAAGCTAACGAAATAAAATAAAATAATAACGTTTTTAGTACATCGCATTTCTAATTAACAATATTGCGTGCATATAAAACATTTTTAAATGTGAAATTTATGTCAAAGGTTTAAGTAAAAGCTTTAACTGTATAAAATTTGTTGTGCACGACTTCACTGAATAACGTGTAATGAGATCAAATCATAATAAGTATACACGAGAAGACAATTATAATGTTGTGGTTATTGTTGCATGATAATACAAAGTAACATGAAAAGAAACTAAAGAAAAATCATAAGCATATTGTAAGGCTTAATTTCCAAAAATAATCGTTAGAAGCAGAAAAGAGAGGACATGTTTTTTTTTTTACAGAAAACAGAAGTCGTTTCGGTAGACATCATTCAAGCGAAGATTGGAAATAACTTTTTCCCCTATGCATATATGCATGCAATATAAACAATGTGCAGTCAACTTTAAATTGTTCTTTTATTTAAAGACACGTAGACGGCTCTAATTGGCATACCTACTCAGGAGCGAGTAGAAACACTCACTATGCTAGTCGTCTCCTCATATCTAATTTTCTTTCTGATACCTTTTCACGTCTAAGGCCCTAGGTATTGTTTTTTATTAAAACAGACAAGTAAGTTAACTATATAGTTTGTAACAGAGCTGTATCTGAATGTCAAGGCAAATCAAGCAAGTCAAGATAGTTTAGCGCAATCAGTCACGGAAAGAAGAAATTTTATTAATGCGTCTTAAATAATACGGTATTTCTTAATCTTTGCATGGATACTAATTCACAGGAGCTACGAGTACAGATGGGCAAAGCACCGGGTTTAAACCCGGTGCTTTGGTAAAAACCCAATAAACACCCATAAACTCCCATAATCACCCAAAAAAATAGGTTTTTACGTATTTTTTTGAAAATATGTAAGTAATACCAATAAATTATTTTTATAAATTGTATTGATCAATTCTACAATATTAAATAAAACGTTAACTAATAATATTTCAGGAAATTTTAAAAATCTATATATAATAAAATGAAAGTAATTAATTTTCAGTGTTTTCATGTTGCAGTTGATCAACATGTTGGCCTTTTGCTTCCCGTAGATACTTTAAAATTTCTTCATAACACCTCGTTCGCACACATGGCCGTATATATTTAAATTCTTGAGCCACTAACAGTCCGAAATACTCATTTCTTTTATCCTCTTCTCCATAAATTAAGCATTTAGAACAGTTTGTTTCTTCTTTCAGTAAATTTTCTTTTACTTTATCCTCGTTTTTTTCTTTGTTGCGACGACGCTGGGTAAATCATCTGGACACTGGGTCTCACTATCGCCAAATATATTTGGAGATCGGCTTCGGCTACGGCTTGGCAGACATTTTTTTCTTTCTACAATTTTAAATTAAATTTATTAGAATAAATGCTTCAAACACACGCGATCTAAGTACCTTTTGTGTTTATTATACCTTACCTACCTAGGTATAAAAAGAGTACTTACGTAGATTTTCTTTCATTAACTGTTTTATACGAAGATCTTGATCTCTCAAATTAGCATCCATTTTACTTCCAGTGATTATCAACTAAATTAATAATCCACAAAGTATTAAATAACGTTTTTATGAAATATTTAGCACAAAAACAATACCCTTTAAATATCGATCGTCAGTAACTGTGGCTGACTTACCTATATTCTAGCAAGCAGGACTGCCAGATGTGAAGGGGAAATCCCCAATAAATTGTTGCATGTGACTGATGATGTGAGCATGTTCGTTTCATAATAAAAATGTTGCCAGGTAACCAAAAAGTCGTATGTTTTTGTGCGAATTACGATCATAATCTTTACGATCATACATTAAAAAATAGACAAATAATAGTATGAGTACGATTTAAATCGTATATCTGTCAACCCTGCTAGCAAGACAGCGACAAAATCACGTTGCATAACAATGTAGCCCAAGCTTATATCTTATGAAATATACGGAAGAGATACGGACTTAGAAAAAACAGAAATGTTGTTCTTTGTGGAAGTCATTGATGAAATTCTATGTATTTTAGCCCGCAAACTTTCTTCAAACAAAAACAGCGCCATCTAGTATCGAGTTCTGTAATTATCTCTTTGTTTATGGATTTGAAGTAAGACCGCCACGCATGCAATACATTATGACTGGGGATTCCCCTATTCGTCGACGCTGAATATGAGGCGACGACAATCACTGTCAAACGTGTTCACTATTACTCTGACTCTGGTAACGTGACTTCCTGGTAACGTGTTAGGTAGGAAAAGCAGTAAAAAAGTGCATATTAAGGGAGCAGATTTGAAATAATATTTATACTTAACAAGAAATAATTAAAGGTAAGTGGATTTTTGAATGATACAATTATATCATGATCACTTAACAATTTTAACTTAAAATTAGATGTATTATTACAAGCTTTTATTTAGCTTGCGTTATGTAAATAAAAGTATGTAGGTATGTTCGTATGTTGATGCAATTATCCTCAATCCTCAACCGACTGGGATAAAATTTTCCATACACGTTTATTTTGGATGATAGTGCATAGTTAGCTGAGAGTCGTCATTGGATAATAATGGTGGATAGCCTAAGATGTGTACTAGATATTTATTTTTAACATAATATGCGTAAGTACCTAATCGAATTAAAGAAGTTGCTGAGAAAAATACAGAACAATACGATAATAAACTAGCGTCTGCGTTTAATCCTCCGAGGAGATGTAATTTTACAAAAGTTTTTTGTATTTATTTTATTATTTTTTTAATAAATTTATTGTAAATAACAAAAAATAATCATTGTAAAAAAATAGGCACTCTATTGTTGAATTTTCGTCAGACCAACTAATCATCGTTCATTTTTTTAGGTTCAATGGGGAGACCTAAAGATTTACGCATATGGGAGCACTACCGTACTTTACCAAATAAGTCTGTTTCTTGCAAGCTTTGTAATAAGGTCTACAAATTCAGTAATGCTGCCAAAATGCTTCAACATCTTATCACTTGTCCAAAATCTCCAGAAACATTAAAAGACTCTATGAAACTTATAAAAGATAGCTCGTCCAAAACCAAAATGTCTGGACTGTCAGAGATAGAGACAAATGATTCTTTTATAAGCCCCTCGTCGTCTGCTAACACTACAATAAATGCTGAGTTTCAAGACACCGATGATCATATAAAAACAGAATTAGCGAGAGCTATATTTGTAACAGGGACGCCATTATCGATGGTGCAACATCCTTTATGGATACAATTTTTCGAAAAATTGCAACCAAAATTTAAAATACCTTCACGTAAAGCTTTAGCGACAAAATACTTAGATAAAATATATAGAGAAATGCGTTTTGAGTTAAATGAGGAACTAAATGCTTGTAGTTACTTACACCTTCAGTGCGATGGCTGGTCTAATTTAAGAAATGAAGGAATAATAAACTTTCTTATATCAAAACCTCAACCTGCATACGTTAAAAGTTTGAATACAGAAAGTAATCCTCACACTAGTGAATACCTTAGCCAAGAAGTTGAAAAAGTAATGAAAGTGTATGGAGCAAATAAGTTTCTTGTACTTATTGGCGATAACGCTAGAAATATACAAAAGGCATTCGAATTAACAAAACTCAAATATCCACATGTTGTTCCTCTCGGTTGCTGTGCACATATCCTTAACTTGTTGTGCCAAGATATTGTAAAGATACAAGAAGTAACTGTGTTTATTATGCAAGCCATAAATATAATAAAAACTGTTAAAAGGAGTCAACGATTAAGTTCCTTGTTGATAAAATCAAGGCAGGGTGAAGATTCTACACAAACACTAAAATTGCCTTGTGCTACAAGATGGGGAAGTCATGTTACTTCGTTAAAAAGTTTGAAAGCAAATAAGATAGCTTTGCAAATATTAACAGTTAGAGAAGATGTGGTAATTTCAAGAGATATTAAAGATTTAATTCTAAGTGATGATTTCTGGACGAAGACAGGGGAATGTATAAGTATTTTGGAACCAGTCACTGAAAGCATATTTTACTTAGAGAGCGACCAGAATCGTTTGCATCGCACATACATTACATTTAGAGATGTACAAGCTAAGATACGTTTTGCATTAAATGAGATTTCGACATTGAGCGAAGAAAGCAAACAGCAGATTCTAACATCAGTATCTTCAAGATGCAATATGGCAATGAGGCCAATACATTTTGCAGCATATATTCTAGACCCCAGGACTCTAGGAGTCGAACTTACTCAAGAGGAAGAACTTAAGGGTATGGAGTTTATCTACAATTTAAGCCAACACTTAAGTTTGTCAAATGTAATGGCAGATTTGGCGTGTTATAAAGCTAAAGAAAACTTTTGGGCCAGAGGATTTGTATGGAGCTCATTAGATAGCATTAAGCCCCTAATATGGTGGAAAGGTATTTGTGGTTCCACTGAGTTAAGCAAAGTAGCGATTCGTATTCTATCAGCTCCCTGTACTTCGGCAGCCACTGAGCGTTCCTTTAGTATCCAAGGCTACATACATAATAACAAAAGAAATCGACTTACAACTGAAAGAACTGAAAAAATTTCATTCATTTGTTATAACTGGAATCTTAAACATAAAGCTGAATGCGAGGACATTCAGTTTAATGAAGAAAATACCTTAGAAGCTTTCATTGAGCAAGTAAATGAACATAACAGTTTAGACGAAATAGAGCCTATCGAACCTATACAATTCATCGCTTGTAATAACTCTGAATCTGACAGTGATTGACTGTAGTTTTACATTTTACTTTCATCTCTTTCTTAATAAACTCAAAATCAAATTAAAAGTTTTTTATTCTGTAGGCTGCATAATAATATTGTCTATGTCCAGTATAGTGGACGTCTTGCGGCTGAGATGACGATGATGAAGTACAAAATCATAAACACCCAAAAATTTGGGTGTTTATGGGGTTTAAACCCAATAAACCCAAAACACCCGGTTTTTACCCACCAGACTTTAAACCCACCCAGGTGGATTGCCCATCTCTAGCTACGAGCAGAACAAAAGTAGAAAAAACTTTCTCTCCACTATCGTAAAAACTAGGCGTAATACATTTATGGCTGAGATACTGCGTTACTATTTGTAAATCACTGTTAATACAAAATGGGACTGCCCTTCCTATGGGCCGCCTATTTCCTTCGGGGACCACAATATTGTGATTTTCTATGGTGGAATTATGATATCAGTGGACATCCTCATGACGACGATCACATATTTCAAAACCAACTTTGGCCTTACCGAATAAACCAAACATTAGGCCTCGTTACGAAAACTCTTCAGATATGAAGAGCTAATATTTGTTAACTACCTTACATATACCTACGTGTCAATCACTGGTATATGGCTAATATAGTAAAATTTTTAAAGCGATATAGTCTTACCTTCTACGTCGTGCCATACGACTATAAGTTGGTGTAATAAACTCCGTATAATCATGTTGTAGAATGTAAGGGTAGAAGAATTGTACTTATATGATAGTGTAAGTAATGGTACGTACAGTGTTTATACCTATCCCATTGATTCAGAGGGAAGGGATTGTTAGTAATGTAGACTACCAGTCCCATTGCTAGCAATATATCCTGACAGTTCGACCACCACGTGGTCCTTCATGGAAACCGTCGTGCTGAATTCCAGGTGTATTCATCACGATGAGCTAACTGACCTGCCTTTTCATTCTCACTTATCATGCCTCACTAGTGCCTTACCAGTGTATATCGTTAGCGCAGGCGGGGTTACCATTTCATTATCATCCTTTAAAATAAATCAAAACAAACAAAATGATTGTTTCATATAGAAGGATACCAGCTAAAATTTGAAATTCAATCGAAAATAATATAAGTTCTTATTCTACTTCGATCAGCAATAACAAGATTCACAGTTACCATATACGATTTTTTGCTTACCACGTGATTTGTTTAATATTATTACAGAGATAATGTACTTGCCACTTCCTTGTCAAACAGGAATTTATTTGCTTATATTTTGATAGCATGTAACTACTAATATAATTTAGCAGTATCAATTATCAATGGTATGGTACTATATGGTATCGGTGATTGTATTATATCTTTCTACACAATAATCTATGATCATCTTTACTAGTTCATGACTTAACGTATATTGTTTATTAAAATGGTGTTCAACTCCTAACAATTTTATTGCAACACATGTAGTGAGGGAGAAGGGATTGTTATTAATGCGAACTACCAGTCCCATTGCTAACAATATACTCTGTCAGGTCGACCTCCCCGTGGTCCCCTCTGGAAGCCATCGTGTTGAATTCCAGATCTATTCATCACGATGGGCTAACGGACCTGACTTTTTATTCTCCCTTATCATCCCTCAGTGGTGCCTCGCCAACGTATACCGTTAGCGCAGACGATATGAGAGATGGGGTTACCATTTCATTATCATCCATTAAAAATACATGGTATGATATGTATCATATACGTATTTTAAGATGGTAAACTACATTAGTCTGTTACTATATCCACTATTTCTCATCAAAAATTCTACAAATTGCCTTAAAGACACACCTAAAACTGGTACTTAACAATTTTATAGATAAATATGCGAATATAATATTGAATATTGCAATATAATATAAGTATGTGATAAATTTGTACCGCTTTGTGTATTTTATGAATTATGATATACTCAATATACTCACTTGCATTATTGCAATATTATGGTAGTTTTGCAACAATTCATTCGAATAGTCGGCAAGATTTGCAAAGATAACGCTAGTGCGTGAGACCCGAGTTTGCTTACGTTGAGAAACCATCTCATCGTATCATTGCGTAGTACTCACTAAGTAATTATGAACACATAGTGCATGTTTTGCTTATCTCCACACGAATCAAATACTAATTGTGTTTATTTAATTTAAATATTTTCTACTTATAAAACTGTAACAAAATTGCATTTAAATGTATACTAATGCAAGTGTAAATTTTTTTTTATAATTTGTGTTTCTACTAATAATTAATTTAAAAAGTATAGGTTTTATACCTAAAACCAAGAATAAACCAAGTTCAATATTATTTTATTAGTTAAATTTTAATATTATTTTTATCATTATATAAATTTACTTCTAATTACACCAAAATACACAATTGACGTCATTAGACATCAATCGAGTTCGATGTTCGAATGTATATTTTTGTACGTATCATATGCGATATCTTAGCTCATTATAAAACAATTTATGTCTCTAAACTCTGAAACGAATTTCACCTACAATCAATTTATTGAAAAATTAAATTATTATTCGACTGAACAGTACCAACGTCTTACTGAAAATTAATCTTTTTTAATTAAGTGTTCTATAGTAATGTATAATTAATAATCAGTCTTTTTGCAAAAAATCAGTATCATTCGATATCGGCCCTGTGCAAGTACATTAGCTGCGCAATCATTGTTCATGCTTTTTACTTGACTGCCGAAGGTTAATGTTTTTCGCATGTTTATGAATATGAGCGAGTGCATATGTGCGTATGTACACACGTAGCGACTTAACGACACAGGCGATGTTGACAGTCGAATGAGGTTGGATGACAGGTTTTATTTTTCAGTTATGAGTGACGTTGCTAGGCAACGTTACAAAATTGTTGTGTTTGTATTATTAATTTTTGTTATCTGTATCATTTTTTTTATGTTATGCTATAAAGTCAATTTTTAAAATTTCAAAACAACAAAAAAATTTAGTACCCATCAAAGATATAAAGAACAAAAATATGTCAATGTAAACATACATATAAATAAGTACCTAAACATGAAAACACCATCCACTTCCTCAAATAGTGGTTAAGTATTAAAATAAAAAAAAGTTTATTTTTATTTATTTTAATACTTTATTGTACACAATAGTTATATAAATATGACAGAGGTAAACAAAAATACAAAGGCGAGCTTAACTCTGATAGAGTTTTCTTCCAGCAAACCCAAAGTTTATATTTTTTTTTTATATTGTAGGTACATATATCGACTCTCTATTAGATAAACTGTCAGCTTGTTTGCCTTTCTAAGTGTCATAATAAAATAATAAATAATAAAAAAGTATGCCTCCAAACCTTGTAATTTTATTCTGTATCATCTCCGAGAAACATTAGTTCAACACCAATAAAGCTGACAATTATTAGGTTTTTCTTGTAAAAAATTATCTCAAATCATTTCAAATTCGAAAAATCGTTACTTATCTAATAGAATTATGTGTTACTATAAACATGGTACTATATATTAGTGCATAACAAGGCACCTAGCTATCTGCATGAATATCTTTAAAAGGTTCATAATAGTCATTCAAATATAACTTAACAATAGCTTAGGGTTGAAACATGCACACATGTCATCGAATAACTTCCATTAATTATGATATTAGCATTCTACGTGAGTGCGTATAATGGAAGGTATGACTACAATAAATTGACGAAAGCATGATTATATCTATATAACATATAATCTATGATTATATTATATTGACTAAAAATACATGCAGTCTTTTGAGCATCGGTAGTATCTTTTGACTTCTACTTATTTTGGTTCGGAAAAACAATCTTATAATAGAATATAAAATAAATATGCTCACGACTGTAACGCACATGAGGACATGTGGTAGTCAGATGCATTTGTCGAATATAATAAATGTGACAAACGTAACACATGATATGCTCACTTCCACCCATTCCTTTCTTGTGTCGTAAGAGCCGACTAAGGAATCTTAAGAATCGAGGAATGGGCAGAAGCGTTCCTCTCAAAACATCACCAAAATCCGCTTGTCAAGCGTAGCATTTATTGGCAAAATTTTCCAATTTATGAGCAGATGCCTATGTTCAGCAGTGGACAAATAATGGCTGATATGATGATATATAAAATTTCAAGCTGAAATTTGTTTATTATTTATGTATCATTGCAAGAGGTTTTGGTGTAGACCAAGTTAAACTCACCAAATTTGCAGTCCATAATTCGGAGTTTACCATTGAACAAATATAATAATGCCATGTGGTCCCGGCATAGAATGGATCACACTTTCCTTTCCCGTGGACGGTCGAGAAATGGGGGCAGCAACATCCCTCGTAAAATATTACCGAAACCCAAACTGCGTTGCCAATCCACCAAGCACGGCAACTAGCAGCTAACCCCCTCCCCACTCCTTATGAGGAGAAGCCCACATGATAATGATAATGATGAAATATAATAAATGAATTAAGTTAAAAAATATTAATGTATTCGACGAACGAACGAGGGGAATTTGATTCGCACCTGATTATTTTTTAGATCACTACCCATGTCAAATGAACGATTAAATAATACGTCTGACTAAATAAAATAATAATGTCTTTTTATGTTTAATATTTGTCATTAATCTAGACTTAATATTAATAAAATTAATAAAATTTTAATCGCTCCATTTTATTACTCAAAAGCGCTTAATAACCTTGAACATTGGAAGCATTTGCGTAACTTAACATTGAATTTAATATTTAGCCTTGACTCTATAACTTTTATTAACGACCAACTAATTGTTTTCTCTCAGAAATTTGCGTAAATATGAATGTTGAAATAGAAATATTATTAAAACATGTTAACCGTATTCTAATAACTCATGGGTGTTGATACTCAACACACAAATTTTAGAATATGAGTTGTTATTTGCGCAGTTATTGGGTTTTTCTACTATTTTTTTTTAAGTGAATGTATAATTGATTCTCATATAATATTTATTGTGTATCCACGATAAGTGTTGATTAAGCGAGCAAAGTCACAATAAATTAATAGTAAAGTATTGGAGAATTAAGGACAAATCTATTTCATGAATATATATGACTAGCTGGTTCCAACTCTGAACCCTTCTCTTCTTGCAAAAAAAAAAATATTATTTCTATTTCTAAATATCATCTCTATTAAATTTACAGGTTACAGCTCAATGCATAGAACCTGTTGTGTGGAGTTGAAAATTATGAAATATATAAGCTCAATTTTTTTTTTATTTATAAATCCATACAAAAATTGAAAAATGTCTCTTTATAAGAATAAGGTCCCTATGAAGTTATTTTATACCTATTAGAGATGACGTTTTTAGAAATGGTGATACCTAAGCTAAACACGTATTACTTATTTGTAACTAGGCATGTTCGTGACTTTATTCGCGTGGCCGGGACTTATTAATGAGCAGGACAAAAAGTAACCTACGTCCTTCTTCGCTCCAAATCGCTACGTGTATGCCAAACTTGATGATCGATTTTGTATTGGTATCAAAGAAATAAACACACATTTATAATACCAACCATATTCTCCCGGTTGTCTCACGTGAATTAGGATGAAAAGTATTGCGTGTTAATCCAGTATACTTATACTCTATCTATTTATCCAATTTTATCCCATCAACCATTTAAATGTAATTATATAACAATTATTTTTACGAACTTTCATATTTTTAGATTATGTGACTGGCTGAATCTAGCGGCTTTATTAGCGTAAATTAGATTAAAAGTATTTTTATTTTATTTAGAAATATTTCTAATACGCAAACATAAAAACTATAGTAGATTACATACCTTGTTTATTTATGTCCCATAGCACGACGGTGCATCCGAGTCGCGCTAATCTCAACGCTATGAGGCTGCCCAAGCCTCCACCACCACCAGTCACTAAAGCAACACCGCCTTTCAGGTCCTTTTTCTGATAGCCCACAATAAATCTATATATGGCCCTAATTATATAACCTATCGTGACTATAACAAACACTATAAGATCTATAATGGATTGCACGACGGTGTATTTGTCTCTCATACACTCGGGAATCTCCCTAGTTAAAGGCCCAGGTCTCTCGCCATTCATGTACTCTTGAGCAATTGTAGACATTTTGAATTTTGATGTTACTTAGTTTTTTTACAACGAAAACAAAACACTAAGCATCACTTTTTCACATCGCCACCTTTCACTGCCGTTTAACGTCTTCTCTGTGCTGATTTCTGTAAAGAAAAAAAAAACTGGTTGTATTTATTGTGTTTACCTGAAAGCATTAAAATGCTAAATGGGTAGATATAAAAAATATAAATGAGTTGAAAATAGTAACTATCGAGTTCAAGTTCTAAGCAGATAACCACATTCCGAATCCAGAAGTAGAATCATAAAAAAATATGATTTAAAAGAGCTTGTAAACAAGTCGAATAGAAATTATTTCTATTTTATTCTATACTCACAACTGTAACTAACAATGAGATAGATTCAGTCTTTTGTGGACTGCCGCCGTTCTGTCAGTCAAATGAATATGTTAATACTCGATATGTCCAAATTTTGTCAAGCATATTATAAGTCAATGTGGCAGAAATGTTATCACTGTTGTCTATCATCGGAGAATAGCCGAAAAGTTTCTACAAGTTTTTTGATATTATATATAACTGATATTGAGACTATTTATAATCCCAAGTTAGGTTACTGGATATAAATGCAAAGTGTATAAAGATGTTAGAATGTTTAAATATTTGAATGTACGTTATTCATTGCTGAATGGATTTGAGAAAATTTATAGTGCGCCTTTGTTATAGATGGCCTCCAATGTGGCTTATTTTTCATTAAAAAAAAATAACTGTTCTAAGAAAATATATGCTTGTTTTAACAACACCATATACTGCAACATATTTTACTCGTAAATGTATTGTATTGGCAAATATCCAATATTATTTTAGGTTCACCGCACAAACTTAACATGCTGCTTAATTTACATAAAATATAATTATGCTCACATATATCTTAGTTTTAGAATGTAGTAACTTACATACATAAGTATTATATGAGTTTATGTTTTTTTTTAAATAAACTCCTAAAAATAAACAAAGTTTTAATATTTTTTAATCAATTTAGGATGGCAAAGAAGTTGACGATCCATTCGATGAAAAGCGGTAACCATTGCATATATATAGACTTATACAGCGCTATGCATATGACCGAATATGCTAACTTAGACTGCAGACTAGAGTATTTGCTAATATTTGAAGATTTTAGTTGATTAAATAGATATTAGTATTAACAAGGTAGTGATCAATATGAAGGCATTAAATGTTCTATGTACTAATAACAGGTTATCGAGGTCAAATTCAAAAAGAAGAATAAAAATATGAAAGAGAAATGAAATGCAGAAAATTTAATAGATATTTTATAAAATATTTTATCTGAAATCAACTACATTTACCAATCAACCGTATTTATTTATTTATTTATTCTATATTGACAACATTACAAAAAAATATTAATATATGGTGGTTGGCTGGTAGAGAATGCCATCAGGCATTAAGTCGGCCTTGTAGACATTTTTCAATGTGTGCAAAAGTATAAATAAATAAAATACTGACTTAATGCATTCTCTCCTAGACAACCTTTAGCAAAACAAAAATATACGGTAAATTTTTTTTTAAATTTTTGTAGATAAACAGTTTCAGTAGTATATATGTTGACTCACAAATTATATAATACATACAATGGAGAACTACTGCACATTATGATTATATAAATATACTTACATGAATACATTAAACAAATATTACTTTGCATATACAAATATAATTCATAAAACATACATACAAATACGATAGTATATTATAATACTAATAAAGCAACAATAGAGATCAAAGGTGATGATGATGTTGATGAACTACTTTCACAGTTTCTTCAGATATGATCTTTAGACATTCGTCGACTTTTTTAAAAAAAGCAAATTTATTAGACATTTATGTCAATGGGTAGCGTATTGCATAGTCATATGCTCTTTTATAAAAGATGAAGATCTCCCTGAAAAGTAATCTTATATACGCTAATAATGATATACCAAAGAAAGACTTTGTACAAAAGTCGATTGCTTGGGCACCTCTGTCCCATTCGTGAATCTACCGTGAAGCAGTTGTGTTTGCATGACTGTATTTCAGTTTGAAGGATGGGATATGGCGTGAATTTACTGGATACAGAGGAATAACACCTGAGTCCTCAGGAATGGCAACGCATGGGGGGTATCATGGGCGAAACAGTATACTCTGTTATGTTCATGGTACTGTTTATGTCTATAGGCGACAGTTACCACTTTTCATCAGGTGGGCCGTCAGCTTGTTTGCCATTCTAAGTTGTATAAAAAATAAACCTAACCGTTAATTGTACACTGATTCCGATTATTATTTTGAAATCGTCAGCTTGACGTCATTGTCACCAGTCATTTGACAAATACGCTCTTGAAAAGGAATTAAACCTACATTTATTAAGTGAATTTGATACATAAATATTACAATTTTTTTATTTCATATTCATCAGAATTAAGTGTTTTCCAGTTATGATATGAAAAGAAAGAATCTCATGACATCAAAAAATTATGCTTACATAAAAAAATATATTTATTTCGACGTAACTGCGTTGCAAAAATATGATTCGTATATAAATTTTGTTTTTACACAATTATTATTTTCGGAGATTGACATCATATCTATTCGTTATTATATTTAAAATAACATGTTATTTACTTCTCCGTCTAATTTATAATTATTAAAAAAATTGAATACTAATTATAAAAGTGAATAAATGTATTCGTAAATATACAAGACGCATCAAAAGAATCAAAGACGCAAATAAATATATTTATTTATTTAAATTTTAATGGACAATGAAACTATGTACATATAGCGGACTTAACACCGGACGGTAGTGGGTTTGGTATTCCGGTATTTATTCTATATATATACCAAATTTTATTGAAATCGTAAATATTTTATACAGATTTTATACAAATGCACGTTATTTTGATCCTGAATTGAGGATCTGAATATTATTTTTTAACTATTTATTATTATTAACTCATATTATTATAATTATTTAGATAATAAACACTAGAGAATACATTGTGACACCTATAGTACCCCTTATACTAGTTACCATTTATGAGGATAGCGTGTTATGCTAAAGTATCTTCGCATTCGGTAATTTTTTCATTATCATAAAATTCGTGTTTATTTGACCACAATCACACTTGATGTTAAGTGATGTCGTGATCTAAAATGGAATATAATGGATGCCATGTTTAAATTTTCTGACCGAAACACAGCCATGCAAGAACAGCTACGTGTATTTGATAGTATAAACACAAATGGAACAGAGGTAAGCAAGTACATGATTTTCGTATAAATTGTCCCTAGAGTTTGGCCCCGTATATCATTGACTTTTCTCCCCTTTACAACTATAGGAGTACAGTAATAATCGGGACGTTACGTGCTAGGATTATTATATAAAAAAATATTAATATATTGGACATAAAAATACGAGTGAATACAATAGTTAACACTTCTCGTATTTAAGTACGTGAACAAAGTCGAGGACACAGGTAATGCTTACACGTAAAGATTCATTGCACAACACGAAATTATACTGTTATTCATCTATTTGTACAACTCATTTGGTGTTTCGATATATTGACCTTGCTAAGTTAATAGATTCATGTAATTATAATATATCTATAATACTTCGAGCAACAGTATCAACAAAACTTAGATGTCCGGTCAATACACCAAAATAGCCAAGTGAATAACGCCTCACTTACATACAACTTGAATATAAGCCTTCCCCATAAGGGGAGTTTTGCTAGTAGTTGCCACTCTTGGCAGGCGGGTTGGCAACCGTAGTTAGGCTTTTAGAGATATTTTAAGAGAAACGCTGCTGCCATTCCGTCTAATATAAAGTTCCTTTAGTCACCTCTTACGGCATCCACAGAAAAGAAAGGGATGGCCTATTAGCCGGAACCACACGGTCAGCATTTACATAATAGGTGGAAATTTAGGTATCTAATCTATTGAATTTAGGTGTCTATGTTAATCTATTTATATTTTTTATCCAATTAGGCCATGCCATATTTGAATTAGTTCTCTTTTATTTCTTGAGAAGTTATTTGGCGATAATACTTTTAAGTGTTATTTTACTTCGTGTAATTAGTATTGTCGATTAAAGAAACAATATAAATAAAATATGTTAAGAATTTTCTAGAAATGTATAAATCAGGGTAAATAAAATTCTTATATTTATATACATTGTACCAAAAACGTGAGTAATTGAATAACTTCGATTTAAATTCGTGTTAGTGGCCGATGTCATGAGCTAAATCCAAATTAATTAAGTTATAACTATATCTATAAAAATATACAATATTCGTGAATAAAAAACCACGTTACTTTACGTTCACCACAGTGGCAATATCGACAAATGCCTCTAACCACCTCATTGCGCGACAGATGTAAATATATTTAATTTATTATTTATTTTTATTAAATAAATAACAAAGTAACATTATCAGTAAACATAGTACAAATATATAATGTTTCCAAACCATTTGCGTTATATTAAATCTCCAACACATTTGAGGTCGTCGCTCTGTCTTTATTTAAGAACACATTTCGAAATAGGTATTTTGTCAGTAATTTTAAAACTCAAAAAACGTAACTACCTAATTATTTGTGGTAAGTTGTTTACAAAACCAAAGAACAAAATGAAATTAACATTCTTCTGACATTGGTCTACATATGAAAAATAATAGACATTTGTAGCCATTAAAGTTGATTATTTTGTTTTGAACAAAAAAAATTTGCAATAAATTTATGTACTTAAATGCCTATAATAAGTAGAATATTATTACATAATTTATATTTACAGCAGCCTACGGCTGGGATTGATATATCGAATATACGATTTTATAACGGTTGAATAAAAAATAAAGTAATTTATGTGGTCTACAATTCATTTAATTTTTTGTTAACATCTATAAAGTTAATATCTAAGTAATGTATGATATGAAATAGAAAGAACAATATAAATATATAAACATATCGCAAAGTAATCCATGATTTTTACATGATCTGTTCTTTTAAACAGAAATATGATAAGTTTGTATTGTTTATATTTTTTATTTTGACCTTATGTAATTTTTTCATTAACCGACTAACTGAACGGATTTAATTAAAATTTAGAATACAAATAAACCATGTCCTAGATTAACATACAGGGTAATTAGCTATAACATTAATTCACGCGAACACAAGTATGAAATATTATAAAGTAATCAGACCATTGTTGGGCTCGTGTTCAAATTGAATGAACAATGAAAAACAAATAAAAATAACCAAATCAATTATTGCACTATTATTACATATTATTAATAATTATTATTGCATTATTATTACAAGTATTCAGTACAAGTAAAAAAGTAAATAATGATTAATAAAATATAGACAAAAGACAATATTTCTAACAAATTCGAGAACGGGGAGAAAGGAGAGAAGAAAGTACATCGACTGCAAAACAATCAACAGTTTATTTGTCACTGACAGTTTCCTGTATGAAGCATACAAAAAATTAATAAACGAAAGTGATATGTTTAACAAGTATAGCCAGATAATAAATCATATAAATATTTAAATTATAATTTTTAGATTTATACAATAATAACAATTCAGTTTACAATTTATTGCAATACTATTTTGAATACTTCCTGTATTTTCAATGGCTTTCCATTCCATTGAAAGCATACGACGCTATAAAGTTTTATTAAACCATTCTAAATCGTAACGACAGCTTTTTATGGTTGAAGCAAAATATATAAATATATATAGGAATATGACATTCAAATGCTACTGAAAAACGTGTAATTTTATAATAATATTGTTAAAAAATATTGTAGTATAGTTCATAGTTAAATGACTGGACAGAATGTAGAAGTAAATGTGATTATTAAATTAAATAAAAATGCCATCATTGGAGAAATTGATTAGCGACTTTTTTTTAATTTGTGTGTTAGTTGTTTTACAACTTCGAATATATTAGTTTTGATTAATAATATATATAACTATATGCAAATAATTTATGACATGGGGTATGTAGGTTAATTATTTAATCGGAGAAATTCAGTGCCAACTTTTAATCAGTCCTAGTTCTTTTAAAATTTCTTTAATACAGCGTATATAATACAGTAATAATTTAGTATCTATTTCTTGCCATTACAACTAGCCGCTAAACTTTTTAACGCATTTGTATAACTTGAATACAATATGTAATTTACAATACAGTAGAAAACAATTTTTATTGTGTCTAGAAAATTTTTATAAAATTATTTGAAACACTGAAAAATATAGCGCTACTTTTTTATTCAAAAAAGTATGCATCAACCGAAAGTTACTATTGGCTGACTATTTTTAATCCTGTTTTTTTGACAATCGATACTGCATCTTGAAGTATAACAAATGTACATTGCTGGATATTTATAAAAAAATGGTATTATGGTATGTTTTAATCAATAAAACTTACTAAAAATATAAACAGACAAATAATTGGCCCCATCATAAAAGAGTTTACTGATATAAAAGAAAATAAAAATGTTCAATTGTAGTACAAATAAAAAAACCGGTCAAGCGCGAGTTGAACCCACACGCCGAGGGTTCCGTACAAAAATATATAAATATGAGATAACATTACCTGCACATTGCATTTCTCATTTGAAACAGACGTCTAATAGTATTATTATTGCTAGTACAATCTATAATTTCTTATTCTGGACTATAAGTGGTTAAGTTGGACTGTATGACTAAGCTTTGTTTTTGGTGATTTTTGATAATTTATCAAAAACATCTAGCTAGAAACATCGTTTTATTTTTCTACCAATATTCACATACACATATAAACTGCAATTATTCAGATTTGTTGGTCCAGAAACTTTGAAGATAAAGACGGAAGAATATTCCTTTTCTTGCAAGCCCCCTTTTATATACTACATTTGGACTTGTAGGTAAATTTCGAATTTTGAGTATCCTTTATGACCTCCCTAGCATAAAAAATAATAAGATTGTTTCAATTAGTTTGATTGCAATATATGCAAGCAAATAATATGTAAAACTATTCCAAATTTCAAGTTGATAGCGTTAGTAATTACTGCTATATAAAGCTGTGACAGGCGTATGGACAGACGGATAGACAAAGTCCCGCCATAACGGTTCCTTTGTTTTTGGTACGGAACCCTAAAAATTTATTAATTCATCGAATGTTTCGATTTGTTACTGATTAGAAAATGTTTCTGTGCTAATTTCTGAGAAAAAAACTTGATTATCTTTTCCTTAAATTCCATTGAAAGAAAAATATATTGTCAAAGGGGATATGAGTAAATTTATAAAAACTCTTTACAAATTACATCAATACAAAATGTCATTCATTACAATTATATCAGCAATTGCAACGAACATTTACGTACCCCATTTGGTACCGGAGGAAGATACTAACAATATAGTCGTGTTTCCTGCACTCGAGCAATTTCGCCATACATCTTGTCCAATCCAGCGGAAAGTTTATCAAATAGATGTCATAGTGAACGCGAATGGATGCAGTTTGCTCCTTCATACATCCAGTGGTGTTGCAACACGCCAGCGTCACTCGGTGAATGCAAGCTGGCGAATTGCACAAACTTGCGAACTCCCAACACTGCTGCATGCATGCTCGGTGCATTGATGGAGTTCGCGCCAAACGTCTACTATGCAAAGTATTATATTATCTATCACTACGCTCTGAAGTAATGACTGTTCGCTATACTCAAGTATTATACTTAACAATATTATAATTAGCACTCACTTCGTACTTTATCTTTTGCGACTATATTTACACGTTGACACTAATACGAACCGATTTTCACAATCATTTTCGTAATCGACTTTAGAACTTTTTTTTACCTTAGTTTTATTTAGGACTTAATCTCGTGTTGGCCCTATATTCATTTTAGAATTATTGAAGCTAATATTTTTTTTTTATCTGATGAACAAAGAACTACTTGTTGCGACGCATAATCTGCTTGTAAACATACTATTCTGAATTCAAATATTTTTAATGGAATTAAGTATATTCATGATTGAAATAGGTTAGAGCAAAATCTACTTGTTTAAGCCTTTTTTTTTTGTCAGATGGAAGTATTGTGACCTAGGCTATATCCGTAGTGTAATAGTATCATACTAGGGACTTAGAGATCCCAATAAAAAAGAGAGAGAGTCCAATAAGAAGCTAACTAATACCAACACTGTATCAATAAAATTCCGACTAACTCCAGTAACTCCATCTCCGGTAATAGGAAACACTATTAATATGCTATGTATGATGCCCACATCAACCATCCCACTCTGTGACTTACTATTAATTAAAAACTGCTTAACTTTTGAGATTACAGAGTGTAAATGTACACTACATCATACACATTACAGACTATAGATGTACACTGCATCATCTGTATGTTGCAATTTAGTGAGTTATTAGATGTTTACTATAAACTAGGTACTTATAATTCGTTTCAATAGAATTTGTTAAAAATGTAATCAAATAATTGGTTCGACCATAAGATAGTCTACTGATGTTCAACAGTAGTATAAATAAAAAATAGATTAATTAATTACATTGTCTCTATTTATTAATGTATCACTTGGAGTGCTTCTGTAAGATATAAAAAAAACTTTTTGTTCAATTTAGTACTAATAAAATCGTATTGCAGATAGTAAGACTAAATAGACACGAAATTTCGTTTTGTTCTATTGTCTGTAATGTAATAGAACTAAATCATAGAACTATACGGACTTTTCATATCTGTTTTGGACCTTAAAATCTAAATTTTATTTTTATAATTGTAAATGAACTTTTTGTTCATTTAGTTCTGTTAAAATCATACTGCAATAGGCTTAAAGAAACAAAAATATCCATTTTGTTATACCGTCTGTAGTATGATAGAATTAAATTGTAGAACTGTATGGATACAATCAAATTGTTTACGTTTTATTAACATCTGTTCAACCACACTATAGATACTACAGCTCTATAGAGTTCGCTCAATCAAAACTATCTGCTTATTTGAAAAATTTATTTAAAACCCGTTATTTTTTTTGTAACATTACATTATAGTTGTTGTGCAGAACGCACAATAACTATAATGTATAAATAAACGCTTTTTAGAGTAAATTTTTTAATTTTATATTTTTGTTTTTCGATATCTGACAATGTCATCATTCAGTTATTATATTTTTCTCTACCACTAGCAGCGACCGTCTTATTATTTCGTAAAATATACAGTCCTTTTTCAAGAGCCTATCTCTAGTTAAAAGTTGTAATATAATAAACAAAGAGACATGTATTCCAAAATTTGCTAAGAACTTCTTTTAAAAAATTGCTATTATCCAAATAATAGATAATGGTGCGTTCTCATTATAATGGATGAGCGCTCAGCAATTGGAAGAATTACGAAATGTAAGCAATGAGTGTACCTATGTCACAAATAAATAACCTTCACCCAAATAGTAAACAGAATGTTTGGACATTTATAATGGACAAAGTAATTTTTTGTTGGTCTAATTACTTCCTAGATACTGTATCATAGACATGATGGATTTTTGAGAAAGGCGACCGCCTTTACCGTTGAAACTACATATATCAAAAGATTAACGACTAAAAAAATTACAGCCCATATATTTTATTAAAAAAAAAACGGTATTATAGCTTTCTATGAGTGAAAGAAATTTTTAAATCCGCTAAGTTATTTTTGACTTTATACATTACAAACAAAAAGTTTAATTTTTTTCTTTAGAAATTTTTTCATTTGTTTAGAAAAGAGAACACCCTTCACTTTATAATTTGACCTGCTTTAATTATCGCGTAATTTGGAAACAAAATACGTGATAATTTGGAAAAAGCAGGTACAGTCAGGACGAAAATGGGCCGATTACATACATTAAGGATAGGAACTGGGGTCTTAAGCAATTTAACTTTTTTAATATAATTATAATAGTGAAATTTCTGTAAACTATTTTAAAACCGTAGATTAGATAGATCTATGAAAAACCATAGATTTAAAACATAGTATTTCTTTCTACGCAAAAAAGAAACTATATTAGAATTGTTTAAAAAAAAAATACTTCGTCTAAATACAGCATGACCGTTATTAGCTACAAGTTCTAAGCTACAGGTTTAACAATGGGTGTACGAGTATTAATTATTGATAAAATATAAAAGTATTATTACAGGTACGTAAAAATAATATTACATTTTATAATCGGGGCAGGGGGAAGGGATTGTTGCTAACAAACCCATAAGGTCTCACAGTCCCATTGCAAGCAATTATTATTATTAGCCCTTAATTACCCACTGCTAAGGCGAGTTTTGCCAGTAGTTGTCACGCTTGGCAGACGGGTTAGCAACTAGAATTAGTCTTTAGTGATGTTTTAATAATGACGCTGCTGCCTATCCCTCGACCATTAAGTTCCCGTAGTCGCATCTTACAACACCTACAGGAAAGGAAGGGGTACATTGCTAGTAATATACCTCAATAAATCCACCTCCACGTGGTTCCCCCTGAAAATCATTATCATCAAATAATCATCATCATTGATCATAATCATCAAACAGTAAGCATTGCTAGCTATATATCCAAATAGCATACATTGTTGATAACTGAGTTAATATTACTGGATTTTGAAATAATAACGGAAACGATATATTAATGCGATGATAAACGAACCGAAACTCCTGTCGTAAATATAATATATACTCATTAAAAATGAATTGTATTTCTAGCAAATACAAATAAAAGTTTTCTCAGATATTTTTGGTATATAAATCATCATCATCATTAAATATATAAATCATCATCATTAACGTCTTAGCCATTATTTGTTTACTGCTAAACATAGGCTTCCCCCATAGACTACCATAAGGAGTGGTCCTGAGCCACCTGCATCCACTGATTCGCTGCATGCATTGAAGGTCGTCACTCCATCTAGTGGGGAGTCGTCCTACACTGCGTTTGTCAATATAATGCGTGGGTCACCATTCAAGAACCTTTCTTCTCCATCAGTTGTCAGTTCTTTATATTATAAATATAATAATAATAAATTAAATTAGACAATGTTCAATTCAATATTTTTTTATATGCATAAAACATATACTCGAGGTTCTTTCTGCTACTATTAGTAGATAAGTGTTACTTTTGGCAGGAAAATATAACTTTCTTCTTAGAGTTAAAAAAAAACTGCGATTGCAACGATATCTCAAAACTAAGTAAGAATGATGGTCATTAATATCTAGGTTACAAGTGCCAATGTCCACGCTTCGGATGCGACTCTTCTTGTTTCGGCCCAAAAAATGCGACGGCACCGCATTTCGGTACTTAACTAGGTGTATGACGTGAGGTTTTTTGCGACTGCTTTCTCTCTCCCACTTTCACTTTTAAAATCATGAGACTGACCATTATTAATAATAAAATTATTAATAATATCATATTTTATATAAACTAACGGGACTTAACGCGATGAAAAATTAAAAATATGTTTATACATATTCGCGATTATTTATATGTTTATACATAACCGCGAACGTTTAAAATTAATATTATTGTAATTAGAAATTACGTATAAAAATATTAAAATGTCATATTTATATAGTCTGTTTTAATAGATGTAAAAAAATATAATAAACGTAATGAGAAGTTATCGATTTGTTATTGTTACAGAAATACCCTCTATATTAAATATAGTAGTAAATAGAATTAATATTATAAAAAGATAATTCAATTAAATGATCGAATTTTATTTCTACAACTATAAAATATCAGCTGACTGCCTTGTGATCGGAACAATTATTTCTTCATTCATTTAGATTTTCATTGTCCTACTGAAGCTGACTATAAATACAAATAGATAGATATGTCTAAATACAATATAATTAAACAATATTATCTATATTCGTAGAAACCGTTGTAATTTAATTAGAAATTAATATATAAATGAGATGTTATATTAATGTCAATACGTATATACAGTTATATGTAATTAGTGTGTAAAAGTTTATAAATTTTGGAAACTGTTTAAATATTATACGGCTTTATACAAAAATCGGAATTATCGTAAGATGATCACTAGTAAGCAGGCTGGCGTGGCGCAGCGGCGCGGACCGGGCGTCCTTCCGAACCATTTCAAAATCTAGCACGCAGACAAGCGGCTGACCGGCGCGGCGGCGCGGCTGCCGAGCACGCGGTAACACGATGCAGGCTAGACGTCTTCACTTATTTATTTATATTTAGGCTTTATATTTATTTAAATTAATCTTATTTTATTATAAATAAATTATATTTAAATTTCCGACTAACTCTGCGCAAACATCGATATTAAACCAGATGATGGCCATCAGAAGCAATGAACTCATTGCCATCATTCTTTAGAGTACTACTCCCCTTTAAATACAAATATTTATTAATATTACAAAAAAAAATTTACTTTATAATTATACAGGCTTAAATCAAAATCATTGGCATCCTTGTCGAGTCACATATATTATTTTTATATATTGTTACCAAGTTTGAAATTGACGCGCAAACTCTATTGTTTCTTTAGCTTCCCCTCACGGCCCTAACCTTCTAAGTTCCTTCTATTAATATACATAAATTTCCATTCCTGGTTTTCTTTGTCGCCTACAATCCTTTTAAGATCGTTCATCACTTTAACTTGACAAAGTGTTACTTTGTCAAGTTAAAGTGACTTAATTATCTGTCAATTTTCAAAAAACAATTTAATGAATGAAATGATTTCTGGTTGATTATTTAAAAAGTACTCTGTTATCAAACTTAAAACCTTAATAATGTATTTCTTGTTAAGCTGTCAATGAAAAATTGAATTCTGGTGGCAAAAAGGAATTTGAAAAATTTCGAAGCGAAATATGAAATAGATGCAAAGATATTAATGGTAACTTTATATGCAACGTATTTTATAATTAGCGTTTTAATTCGTTAGCAGATTACTTTTAAATAATCAATTGTTTTTGAAAATTGACAGATAATTGAGATGTCACCCACACTTTTACACTTTCATCTCGTATATAATATTTTTGCAATAAATATAATTACGTACTTATTTCTATATATTTATGATTATTATATAGACAATGCTGTTTATATCTTTAATCGACGGGCATATACTAAAATGTTTGTGTTAAGTGTAGTTGCGAATCTTAATTGTATACGATTCATTTATTTGTTACCACTCATTTATTTGTTACCACTCATTTTAGGTCTGGAGCGTGTAATATGCCAAGTGGTTTTTTATGCGCTTTTGAATAGTATATCAGTTGATGATAAATATATAGCTATATATATATAAAGTTCTGTATATTTTTTACAATTTTTTAATATTATTATACTCGTATCAACCATTAACTGTCCACTGCTGAACATAGACCTCCCCCGTAAGGGCGGTTATGTCGGTAGTTGCCACGCTTGGCAGGCGAGTTGTCAACCGCAATCACTCTTTTGGTGATATTTTAAGAGAAACGCTCTCACATCTCTTAACTCTCTCAACTCATCCTCTGACTATTATTGTTATTATTCTATGCCGGGACCATTCGACACACTTTTTCACCTATGCCCACCGATTGCTCCGTCAATTCTGAATTGATTTTAAAAATTCTTTTTTGTTTTGCGTAGTCATCGGTACAAAGATTTTATATTTGCATGTAATTATGAAAACATGACATATATTCTGTGTAAAATTAAATGATTGGCATATTATTGATCTACAAGAAAAACAAGTACGTAAATACAAGAGATTGTTGACAATGATATTTCCAATATATTTTGAACTCGACAACCTTAACCATCAGTAGATTAAAATTATTTTTATTCATATCAATTAAATATTTATTCATTGTATTTCTATTATGACGTCAATTGTCAAGATTTTCGCACTTGCCAAGTACAAATCTTAGTTGATATTCACACTTATGATGTAAGATTAATGTGACACCTTATAGGACTGGGGGGAGAAATGGATTATTAGCAATGGAGTTTGACAGCCCTATTGCTAGCAATATCAGGTATAGCCCTATCAGGCCTACCTACACGTGGTTCCCCCTGGAAACCATCGTGAACAATTCTTGTTAGATCCGTCCCATGAGCTAATTGACCTGCTTCATCCTCACCTGTCATCCTTCACTGGCACCCCACCAGTGTATACCGATAGCGTGGGTAGAGTTACTATTCCATTATCACCCATTAAAAAAACTTATAGGACTAACATGTTAACATGTGTGTTAGTCAAAAAATTTGTTAATTAATCCTGTAGAACTAATCCTATAAGTACTAGTTTTGCATAAAATAAAAATCGGTTTTTTTATGTAAGAATTTTTTAAATATATATCTTATTTATTACTAGGTGGTCATGGCGGCTTTTCCTGTATGAATCAGTATATGAAATTTCGTAGTACGATTTATGGTTCATAAAAGACGAGAAACAATGCAATAACTATGAAGCGGTGGCATGACAGCGCTACATTAATTTAGTCGTGACTACGACCGGTAACCTGAGGGTCTACCATGAAATTAAATTCCCAATTTTCGGACTCAATAAATAGAGTTTAACATTTCATTCGTCATAAATCCTACCATAAAAGTTCAAAGGAACGATATTATATTATTTTTAAACGGTATGTATTATGTAATTTTAACATCAAATTTATGTTTAGTTCGACCTCGAAATTTCATAGTAGGCCCTCAGATTTTTATCGTAGTTTACCTAAATGATCGTGTTGATTTCAGTCACTTATAAACCATATTATATATATTATTACATATATCTTAATTTATATCTATACATATATAAAAAATAATAACAAAATAAAATTAGTATACATATTAGCAACAACGGTGATCCACTAGATGCTGCTAGTATTGTGGTATGCGCCCTCTTAAATAACTCTAAGAAAAGGTTTTATTGAAATAATCATATTGAAATTTAACTATTGGATATCAGCACATTGTATTTTGATCGAGTCGATTTATTTATTTGTTTACATTTTAATTCAAATTATATTGAAACAGGTCATAATTAAGTTTTTTGTCTCGTATTCAAATCTAAAAAATGGAACACTTGTGAAATTTCTTCAAAGTGTCTGTCAAATATGCAATAAGTCCGAAGTCCGCGACATACGCGATTGAGCACTTATTAATTAATTATTGGCATGTCTGCTATAATCACACAAAGTGATATCATAGTTTTAATAGTTTTTGACCAAGTTTTGCATTTACTCTTTATTAAACTCTGAATACACCTGGTATTATAATACTAATAATAATACGATTGGAATCAAGTATATGGAACAAAATAATGTTATATTATTTACTATTTACAAACGTGATAAAATTCATATTAAATTAACGGAGCAGTAAACTGGTGCATAATTATCAAAGATATATAGGTATACAAAAAAATACGGTCCAATTACAATAATTCTTTTATTGAAATTAGTGTAAATAAACCAAATCAAAACGCAAAATTATAATAAATATGGTATGTGTATTTAAGGCACGTTTGTACAGTCGTATCAAAAACAAAGTACTCAGTTCTGGAGTCTTGCCTTCTTTCTGATCTAATCAATAATGTCATCATCATCTTTCTGCCCTTATTCTAATTATTTGAGGTCAGTCAAATATGTTTTCTGACTCCAGTCTTTTTTATCCGCAATAATTTACTCCTATTTTTCTATTCAAGGCAGACGAGGCAACTCCCTGCAGTAATACTACTATTGGGGGTGAATGGATTGTTAGTAATGGGGTCCATCAAGCCCAATGTTAACAATATACCATATCATGTCGACTTCCTCGCGGTCCCCCTGGAAACCATCGTGCTTAATTCTAGGTGAATTAATCACGACGAACTAACTAAACTGTCTTTTTATCCTCATTTATCACTCCTCATTGATACTTCTTCAGCGTATATTGTTAACGCAAGCGGAAATACTATCCGATTATCATCTCAAAAAATAAACTATTTGTTTGAGGGTGACGCCCTCTGGTGTCAAAAGTTTCTAGGCCGCTTTCGTTGCATCTAACGTGCTTACCGGACCATGGATTTACGTGCCCTCAGAAATACGATCATCTATATATTATATATATTACACATACAGCTGTCAATTTATAAAGGAAAACACAATAACTAATACAAAATAAGTAAACCAATAAAAATATTTGCATACTTGGTTTACTTTAACAATAGGCGAGGCAATATTACCATTAAAACGCATAGCAGACACGAATACTTAAATACAATTCAACTATAAGGAAACAAATAAATGTACAATAAATAATTTTTTAAATAATTAATTCTAAGAATCACATACTAAGCGGATGTCCCCGTGCCACGTAAATAGTAACTAACATGGAAATGACCTCCGAATTATTGGCACTTAGTGGAACTTTGTACCTATAGTTATTGATATTTTTTTATGGGTGAAAATGGTATGGTAACCCCGCCTGCGCTAACGGGATACGCTGGTGGAGCACCAGTGAAGCACATCATGATGAATTTATCAGGAATTAACCATTATAGTTTCCAGATAGAACAGCGAGGAGGTCGACCTGGTTGGGTATATTGCTAGTAATGGGATTTCAGTCTCCATTACTAACAATAACCTCCCCCCCCCCCCACTTATTGATATTACAAGTGTAAAAATTATAAATTTCCTGTTATTAATTAAAAATTTAATTTTCCATTAAAAATGGAAAAACCGGTCATCATAAAATCTTATCTATAATAGAATACAAGTATTTTCTAATAATATTAATATGACCCCGAATTAATGTCATGAATAAATGTCAAATCCTAAATTTTTATTACTATATTATAAAAAATATATACTTTAAATTAATTTACCGTTTACAATAAAACTTTTAAATCCTAAACTGCAATCGTAGAACGTAATGTTTATTAAAAACGTGTTCCGCATATAAAAACTATTTCATTGAAATTTGAATCAATCAGTTTTTCGTCCGTACATTTCCTGGGATTGTATTTGTACAACTACATATTTTAAACCTACACAAAAAAGGTGACTGTAAAGTGTAAAGCGTCTGTCTTTCTATCTATTTGTAACATTGTAAAATTAGAACTATGTATTTTGTTTATTTGAAAGGTATTTAATTTTTTTTTTGTTTTCATTTTATGTCATGAATATTAATTTATATTAATATTCATAACAATCATTCATAATTCAAAGATTAATACATATTCATTGAGAAGATCTTTGACAAGAGAAAAAAATCAAGAAAATATGACATGTGAAGTCCAAGTTAATTTAAACAAATTTTATATTTATTTTAATATTATTAAAAAATAACTTGTAACAATAATCACAAATACTAACATTTATGCAACTTGGAATGTCAAATAAGCGTACTCTGTAACGCGCATAGTACTCCTTTTGGATTACCATTTCTAAGCACTAATCTTGCAATTTCACTGCCATGCAAGCAGCTGTGAACAGCCTAAATGATAAGCCATTCAAATCGAAACAGCTCTGCAAACACAGCTGCATGTCGGTAGAAACACGATAAAGATTAAGATGCGTATGCAGACGAATGAAATTTAATAAAAAGTCTTTAAATTTAAAATTGGCACAATACCTATCTATACTACGAATTCGATAACATAGTATCAAACTATATATTATTTGACACTGCAACTTGGATTCAGACTACCATTTTTCTTGACAACTTATGCCAGATTTAACTGGAAGGGGTTTATTGAATTGGTTACAATATTCTTAAGGTATTACGTTTCTATACTGTAATTTTATTACAATATTGTTACCTCAATCGGCACTTTATTGTTAAATATTTTTTCCAATTTCATTTAGGATATTTATCAGGGTCTGACATTAATTTAAAAGATCAAGTTTGATAATAGACTTGAATATTCGTTAGCTATATGCATATTATGATAATAATTTTTAGATTATCAGGTCGTGACTAGTTTTTTGAAGCTTTTTTAAATTTCTAATTTAACCTTGAAAATTCGTGACCGGACAGGTGAGCCGGATAAATTATTTTTTGCGCGTAGAATTTTTTTTATAACTAACTTTTTAGTTGTTATAAATATCCTAGACAATAAATAAACTAATTTTAATATTTTTTATTTAAAGCTTGCTTTAATAATTTGGAGACCAATCTTACTTAGCTACGGTTGATTTTTCTAAACTTATCTCTTAACCTAATATTTTAATTTCATAATTTTACGAAATTACTATTTTATATAAATTTAAATTATTATTATTTTGATTTAAATATATTTATTTATTTTAATGCATTCATGTACATAATATAGACTTATTACAATGTTCTTATAAAGAGTAAGTTCATGAACCCTGTTTGGATATAGTAAAATTTAAGCGATACTTTTTATATTAGAAAATTATTTCATATTGTTTCTTACAATAAAGATTACGCTGTGATTTCAAATTGAAATTTTAATTTTATAGATAGGTTTAGAGAAAAACCTCGATATTTTTTTTACTATTGAAAGGTCCCACGATTGATCACTATCTTACTTGATGATTTTAAAAAGTTATTGTAACTTTTTGTTTTTTTTTATTATTTTTTATTCGTATTCTCACTTGATTAAGTATACCTATTTATTATTCTATATCTAACCTAAAACTTTGCATTTTTAATTGACAAATAAGCACACATTTATGAAACAAATACAGTTTTTAAGAGTACACAATTATGTATGGCATATATCAATAATTTTTTTTTTTTTAACTAATTGTAATAGAATTAAAAAATGGGTTCCACAAAAAATCGATATCAATCGTGGCAAAACCAGTTATATTTATTTAAAATCTAAACTATTAAATCAATTTTGATAAAATTTCAGTAGGATCAATCTAAAAGTATATTCTTTCAGATAAATATGTAAATTTTACATCTGTTTAAAAATAACAGAGTTATGAGATAACGAACATAAAATATTACCGAATTGAGAATTTACTTTTATTTAATCTAATTGAAAAATATATTGCATAAATAACTTTGTAATATTAATACGTGATATATAATTAATACAATAAAAATATTTGAATAATAATATTAATTACGAGTATATTGTTGATTAATCTATACTTCTAAAATTAGATAATTTTATGGAATACATGTAAGTATAATTAATACTAAATTTAAATTATTGTTTAATATAGTACTCATGGTATTGGCAGGTGTATTGTTTATATGTATGTGCTTTATTAAATAACTATTTCTGCATTTAATGCAGTTTTAAATTAACCCGAGAGCAGTATGAGAACCAAGATATCCTTGAAATACTTTCAATCTAACATGCACTACCAGAAAACCTTTTCTCGATGTAAATAAACAGTTATTGCTTAATCTTATTTAAAACTCACCTTATAATTGCTTCTAAAATAATATCACAATTTTGGAAGCGGTGATCATCTGATCACATACACTTTATCACCCTTACTTTATATATTTATTATTATTTTTTAGTGAGAGGCCAGTGTTTTAATTTTTGTGTTTTAAATTTAAATGTCCAAATTTTGACAATGACGGTCGCGTGCCGGCTAATGGTTGAACGGTATGACGCAAGCCGGTGGCGACGCGCGACTCCACAGATCGACTGAACGGCGGGACGTGGTGCACCGCGCACGCGTCGGCGACCCTCAGACCCTTTGCCTCGTCTTTCGACGACCTTCACGCCTCACCAAGCTGGGGTGCACGCTAGGTCCTATGACAACAATTTATTGTAGAAATATCGACGTTACGCAGTGATAAAAGTTACTAGATTGAATTCGCGTGCCTATTTAATAGTTTTATTACAACGCTCTCGATTGTATCGGTTTCAAATCTTTCAAAATGATATTCAATTACCTACTTATCTGAAATAAAATAGGAATGTGCATTTTTAATTTTTAATTACGACCTTATGTATTTATTACTGTATATATGTATATTGTTATATACAATATAACGTTCAGTTCTAAGTAAATATAATCATATTAAATACAATAAAGAAAAATGAATACCAGATATTTGAGAATATGGTTCTTTCTTCTTTATGGGTGATAATGGAATGGTAACCCTATTTACGTTAGCGGGGCACCAGTGAGGGATAATAGTTGAAAAAGAAAATACAGGTCAATTAGCCCATCGTGATGAATACACCTGGATTTCAGCACGATAGTTTACAAGAGAGACCACACAGAGATTGATCTGACAGGGTGTATATTTTTAATGAATGAAAATAGAATTGTAATCCTGCCTGCGCTATCGGTATACGCTGGCGGGGCGACAAGATATATTACCATCAATGAGGCGGGTAGTTCGCATTACTAACAGTCCCTTTTTAGATCCCTGACCAGATATTTAATAATATGCTTCCACACATGATGAAACAATACTGTCAAATATGTGGTATACTATAACAATGGGGTTCTTCAAAGGGGGGGTAAAGAGGTTTCTTCAGGGTCGGCAACGCATTCGTAATACCTCTGGTATTGCAGGTGTTCATAGGCTACGGTAACCACTTACCATCAGGTGGGCCGTATGCTTGTTTGCCACCTCAGTGGTATAAAAAAAAAAACAAACTTTAATAATAATAAAATTCGTAGTTATGAAACATAATGTAGACATAAAATATATGAAACTAACACGGAACTTATTATATTAGCCGTTAACTGTCCCTCATAAGGAGGGTCTTTTTTTTATACGACTTAGAATGGCAGACAAGCTGACGGCCCACCTGATAGAAAGTGGTAACCGTCGCCTATAGACATGAGCAGTACCATGGACATAACAGTACACACACATACTGTTTCGCCCATGATACCCCCCATGCGTTGGCATTCCTGAGGACTCAAGTGTTATTCCTCTGTACCCTGTAAGTTCACGCCATATCCCACCCTTCAAACCAAAACACAACCGTGCAAACACAACTACTTCACGGTTGAAACACGAATGGGACAGAGGTACCCAAGCAATCGACTTTTGTACAAAATCTCCTTCTCCCTCCCAATATTTGCCACGATTGACAAGCAGGTTAGAAACCACAGTTAAGCTTTGGTGATATTTTAAGAGAGACGCTGCTGCCCATCCCTCGACCATTCAGACGGGAACACGGAAGTAAATTCTTCCAATTATGAGCGTCACGGTATATTCCGTTATTTATGCTACTGTTTATGTTTATAGCTTATCGTATAAAAGAAATCTTACCATTGATAATGAGCAGCCATGTTTTAGCATCGCAATTCTCCCCATTGATAAGGAATTCATCGCGTATGGTTAAAGTTTTAGAGGAGTTTCCTCCGGCGAATGCTTAGGCTGTGGAATGAGCTCCCTAGTGATGTTTTCCTTAAAGACTACAGTATGAAATTCTTCAAATATAATGTATGTATTAAAGTTTCTTCAGGGTCGGCAGCACGCACGTTATATACCTAGTATTGCAGGCGTCCATACACTACAGTGACCGTCTACTATCAGACGAGCTGTATACTTGCTTGCCACTTTCGTGGTATAAAAAAACTGTTTTTTTTTTCAAAATAAATGTTAATTTTAAACTTCACTTACTTCTTACGGCACATTCAGCTATCTAATTAGCTCAAAATCATATTCTTTTTAATTTTACTGGTAGTGTTTTGAATTTTAGTACACAACTATACTTACTAACGTTATAAATATATAGACGAGTTTGTTTATATTTTAACTGCAATTTCTGTCTCTATTGTTCACGCGACAACCTTCTAAACTCTTATATAATTGCTATGTTTATATACTGTGGTTTTTTCCCTTCGAGTATGTTTATTAACTCTTGGTGTTTAAACGGTTGAACTTATGTACTCTAAATTGGATATACACATTGTATTTAAAAAAAGAAAGACATTTAGTTTGATCAATATAATTATCCTAGTTACACAGATGAAGTCGTGAGTAAGAACTAGTATACTATACCAACAGTATCCTGTCAAAATCTAATGTATACATCAATAATTAGATAGCATATAGAATCTAATAAATAATTATACTTGTTTCATGGATCTGTCAAAGGTTATAATTAATGAGCACAATTTTAATAACTGTGGGAGTTATTTATAATAAATGTGGTAATTCTAAACAAAGTACTATTATATTATAATTATAGATTATAATTATACTATATTACTATAAAACTTACGCTGTGATTATAGGTAATAAAGCTAGAATATAAATATAATTATACTACAACATTGTTTGTTTATAACTTTATAATGTAGTAAACATGTACTACAAAGATTCATAATTAGCATGTCTCTCACTTTACTTATTGCAAATAAACCATTTTTGATAAGACACCTAATTAGTTTACTGTTTTAATAGTTGTATATCACAAATAAATTGATTAATAGTATATACTGAAAAATATTCTAAACTAACCTTTGAAAAGTTGTGAAGTAAATGAGAAAAATTTACCCGATATTATTTCATTATTTGATAACTAAAAATAGATTTTTTTTAAAGCAATTCAATAATGAAGAGCTAATAGGTAATTCGACTATAGTTCTTTTTACAACAGTATGTTAACATATTACCTATCTATTCGTTTACGTATCCGTATGTATATTTATGAGTATGAAATGCTTATATTATACCGACAGGACATAAGGCAATGCTTTTGAAAATTAAATATATGGAAGATTTTATAAAAATACTCAAGAGAAATTAATTAAATTTATACTACGATCACGCAGACATCGCGGGTAAAAACTAATATGATGATACATACATACATACATATAATAAAATTGTAACTAGACGGTGTCTGTACATAGCAGACATTTAAGAAAAAAATTATATAAGGAGTCTTAATAAGAGCAACAGAAGCCGAAGCGATAATATTTACCAATTTTGTCTGTCTGTCCATTTGTTTGTTCCGGCACCACGCTAAAAGCTAATACACCAAACTAAATACAATTGTCACGGTTGTGTTGCTGAAGATCTAACTTAAAATCTGTGGAATTACTATTGAAATAAATTCCAATAAATCGATATTGAAATTGAGACGTTTTGCACTCTCAAATTGCAATACTAGCGACATAATGGTTTAATAGATGTTACTTTGATATTAGTGTAAATTGTCAATGCAATTCCAATTCTTACCTTTTTTTTTTTTTACAACACAGGGGGCAAACGAGCATGCGGCTCACCTGATGGTAAGTGACTACCGCCGCCCATGATCACCCACAACACCAGCGGCATTGCAGGTGTGCTGCCGGCCTTTTAAAAAGGAATATACTCTTACCTAATTGTTGTTTCATGAATGCAGTATAAAACTGTCATTGGCAATGGTTTGGATTCATATTGATATTGGTTTCAAGAGTAGACCCGCAGAGGAATGTTTTATCTTTATATCCATGTCATCATCATCAGTTCAGCCATTATCTGCCCACTGCTGGACATATGCCTCCTCCATAAACAGACTGGAACGATCCTGAGCCACCTGCATATGCATGTAGCAGTTATTTCATTGGTTTTCCTATTTCTGAAATCCACGCGTTCGAAGTAGCGAGCAAAAAGCAAGTATTATTATCAATTTTCACACATTCCCAGATGAATAGAACTGCACGCTATGCGTCATAAAATTAATTGACAATAGTTATATGTTTATCCGATAAATTATTTCTTCACAATGTGCTAGGTGCTAAGTCTTTACGACTTTCAAATCAGAACATTTTATCAATTGTTGTCTAAGAACTCTTAACGCGGTTTGCTGAATGTGTTGAAATATGAAAGTTAACTGGTAGACTATAGTAAAAATATCGAATCTTTACTGGCTTTAATATATTTTTATATTGAAAACTAACTTTTACCTGTGACCTCGTCCTCGTGACCGAGATATATCGATTGACTAGGACATATAGTAGCCCATTTCCTTTTCAAATAGTACATGTATATCAAATTTCATCTCTATTACGATGCCAAAATGTAACAAATTCACTCTTACATTTATAATATTAGTAAGTATTAAACAAAGTCCCTCCGATGGTAATCACTGAAATACTTCATCGTGTCTTAAAAATATTACATTTCCAATACTCTGCTGTTCTATTTAAGGTGTTCCTTCATAATACCCAATCCCCTCTTTAGAGATTCTGGGCACAAATATACATATTATATATATTTTATTCTTGAGTGATGTATTTTTTATTATATTATTTAATATTCCGTCGGTCAGAACTAATGTACTCCCTTTAGTCACAAAGTCTGGATATTAAATGATATTATAAGCATCATTGATGTTTTTAGTATGAGCCTGCCAAAGATATTAGAAGCGCTAGGATTATAACATTGATTTGGTTTTTACTGTTGTAATATTATAATTATTTTAATTAATAAATAAATAAATTATATCTACTAAAAATAAAACAACATACAAAGGGTTCGATATTATGTGGAATTTTAAGACAACACATACATACAAACAATAGAGAATAGAAAAGGTAAAATGCTGAGCAAACTTACACGATATGACTATTTTATAAAGAGCATCATTTATCATCAATAGACAATTAATGGTTAAAGTAATGGTTGTGATATGGTAAGATACCAGCAGAATAATAGCGCTGCGGGTACTATACACCATAATACTGAGTCACTTACCTTACAAGTTTTTGTTTTCTTTATAAATTCATAAATTATATGCTTGTAATGGTGAATAAATAATTTATCTATCTATATTTGAATTGATAAATTTGAATAATTTAAGAACAAAAAGAACATTCTCAAAGGTTTGTGGCTATTAAACATGTAAATAATTCCATCGATCGCAAAAAGAATAACTAAAATAGGTTTAAAATGAGCAATATTTATTTAAACTTTAAAGCACAATAAATCTATGTACATTTGATGGACTTAACACCGGACGATGTTCTCTACCAGTCAACCATTGGGGACAAACGGGAAATAATTCGATATAGGTACTATATATAATATTGTTGCCATTTGTGACGGTTACCAATTTTCGCAAGGTAAGCCATCAGATGGTTTGCTATTCTACGTTGCATAAAAAACACCACACACAAAAAACCATTGCATTGAATCTCCTTCTTTTTAAACTTGTTTAAAAAGAAGATTCAAAAAATTGCAACGGTCTGATTGGCACTTCTAACAAATTCTAATTTGTACAGTTAAATGTTTGTTATTCGTATGATAAAATAACCAACGGAACATAATTATTAAAATTCAGCATTTAATTAATGATAATTTTAAAACTCTTTTTTAAATGACCTACATTTAAAAATCAAGATCACTAATATAACAAAATACAACCTACATTCTACGAGTTCATTATCTATTTTTTTTAATTAGCAGCCCATATTGGCATCTACATACTGCGCCACCTTACACAATTTGGTATTAATTATTAAGCATATTACATCGTCATCATCTAAAACGTAAAGCGTACAACCTACAACCTTTAAACAAGAAATGAACAATTCAATCCACAAGTTACCGTTAGATGGCGTCACTTGTCTTACCAATGCTTACAAAACTTGAGGTTTACCAAGTTATTTGCGTTATCTACACTATCATTGATATAATAATCTTCTAATTAATTTGATTAAAATAATAATAATTCATATCTAACAAACTTGTACTGAATAATATTTTTTTTGTTACGATATCGGTGCGTTTAAAAGACTTCAACGCGCGTACTAATGAAATTTTATTATCAGTGACCTTTAAGGTCACATATGTTATTAAGAAAATGAGCACAGTACGATGTTGCACCATTTCATGATACTCTAAATTAACAATTAAATTCGTTAATTAAATGATTTCAATAATCTTACCCTCAAACTATATTGCCATATCAATACAGAACATCAAAATAAAATGATAAGAACTAAACATATTTTAAGTTCTTTATATTTTCATGCCAAGGTCCTTGCAGAGTAGACAGGGATCCAAGTGACAAAAGTCTCTATCCTTACATACATTTCTTGCTTGCTGATGTTTTGAGTCTATGTACATGTAAAATTGTACACTGCTGTATCCGCTGACATTGATGCTCCTTTCCACTTCGGGTTTGCTGGAAGAAAACTCTATCAGAGTTAAGCTCGCCTTTGTACTTTTGTTTACCTCTGTCATATTTTTATAACTAATGTGTACAATAAAGTATTAAAATAAATAAAAAAAAATAAATGTATATTAATTATATTTTTCGAATACAATACAATTACTGATTACTAATTTTTTAAAGAATAATGGTCTGTTTACATAACATAAACATAAATCAATACATTTTACTTCCTACTCCAACAACACTCGAATTTGACTATGATTTGCAGCAGCTAGAACACTCTGTGTGTAAGGACAAAAGAATCAATCCTATTGTCCTTAATAATATATTATTATTAGAGTTTATTTAAATGAATTGCTTAGTATGCAAACAAATAGATTTGTATAGACACATATGGAAGCAGAATTAATGAGTGCTCTAACGGCATGACATTGAATATATTTGTCTCTTATAAGTACATACAAAAGACGAATTTTTTGCCCACTATTTCGTACACGTGGATTTCAGAAGTAGGAAAATGAATTAAATAGAATATTAGCTTATTTATTTGTTTATTTATTTAACACTTTATTACACCAATATTTAAGGACTTGTTAGAAATTTTTCAATTAGTATTGTGTGATACAAAGGCATTCTTATTGCTAAGCAATCTCTTCAAAATATCCTTTGGTTAGAAGGAATTAAAGATAAGTAGGTGGCGCGTTAAAAAATAGATTTAAACATGTGTAAATAAACACAACTATATCTATACATACATATGTAACATAATTATATCAACCAATTATATTACCTTATGTGAGTTAAGCAGTTACCAAATTGTACATGCTGTAATAAAAAAGACCTTTTACATTAGTTGGTAAAATGTGGTCGGAATTTAAACTGAGATATCTAATTCTGGGAGATATACCTTTATCTACCTAATGGTAGTGTCAATGTAATCCTTAGCTGACCTGCCAGTTGCCTGCCAAACGCCTATATTTGCCGGTCAAAGTATCTTTGACTAACTAATATGATAAACTTAAGATACAGATATCTCCTATCAAACTGGCACAGTCACACAGATGTACTGAAATTTCAACAAAAATTAGAATAAAAAAATAGGTTAGTTTTCGTAAGAGTTTGGACTGCACTATCATTATACTCGTAGTTTACTATTAATATTTAAGATGCAAAGTTTTTTTTAAGTAAATACAAATTATGCCACATGATTCTTACTTATTTAATTTATCGATTCTTACTTAATTATTTAACATCCATAGACAATATTTATCTATCTTTACGCCTACATAAACAATTTATACAGCTTGAAACGGTTAACCAGTTAGGTCATATAATTTATACAGTAAAATACTTGTGGAAGTAGTAAAAGTGTCGTTACTTATAAAGGTAAATAATTTTCTTTGAGAGTTCGTATTATTAACACGTCAACCCATAAACGCCTCTTGGTCGTCAAATACCGATGGCGCGTGCGCATGCGACCTCAGTAAATGATATCGCACTTAGTATGAATGCAAACTGATTTTAATTCCCTACAGATAGACTCGTGTAACTATTAAAGGTCCTAACAGAGCAATGCAATAATATGACAATACTTAGCATTAAGAACTATTTGAGTCCAAAGTTATGTAAATATATTACCGAATAATAATTATTATTATTAAAATGTATGTATATATGGTAATGATATTATAACATACAAACAATAATATGCATAATATATACAAAGCTACTGAATTATTTCCTTTTTTTATTTATTGTCTAATAATTAAACATACTTTATATAGATAAACATAAAATAGGTCATATGAAACAGTAACTATTTTCGATCAATTAAAAATAAGAACGATTAGGTTCATAATTGACAAAGACAATACAAACCTCCTCCTTCTTAAAGCTTCTTTAAAGTTGAGAAATAAATTGTTTGATCCTATATGTTTAAATCTTAACATGAGGACGATGGGTTTCAAAATGAAATTACGAGTTTGTTCCGCAGAAAAATTACTATCACGAGAAAAAACTTATTATTGGGTATATTCAAATAATTATTATATAACTATTTTTTACAGTTTATTATACTATTCATCATACTACTTATGCACCCTTTATGTTACAATTTACATACAAGTCCTATAGCTACTTTCTCCTTTCGATTTTTTTTTATATTTAATATTATTATGATTTGGTAGGAAGAATTACAAAATCTTGATCACTGAAATGAGTTCTTTCTTACATTATTATTGCAAAAATCGTCAAAGTAGACTATTTTTGCGGGCAAAATTAGTAGTGACTTTGAGCAACTTTGACTATAGTATGCGACTAATTGGTGACACAGCTAGGACATAGGATCACCGGAGTCACGTTACACACAGTAAACGATTACAATTGAACGCATATAGCCAACTGTTTAGTACGCTATTTTGTCACAAGACCAATAATATAAAACAACTCTATATATACTTTACCTACTTCAATTCAATTGCATGGAATTTTTTTAATGTAATTTCTGTTGTGAAGTATTTCGGTACTGTTCTTAGTTGTATACATCTCCAGTTTCCATCCATCTTAGTTTTATAAAAATCCAAATATATAATAAAACGTCGGTTTTTTTTAATTACATGAAGAGTGGTAATAGTGAATGAATAGATACTAGAGCAACAGGGATATATCCACATATGGATGTAAAATTAAAGTAAGTCGTATTAAGTAATTAAGTAAGGTTTTTCTTATTATGTTTTATAATATATTTAAGATTGTGTTCCTGAAATAATAAATAGTGTTCTACAAAAATCGATAATTTTGACAAAACCAGTTATTTTGATTTAAAAACTAAACTACTGAACAGATTTTGATAAAATTTCTATGAGACCAGTCTTTCAGATAAAAAAATATTTTTTGCGTCGTAGACTACCAGCGCCTCAATGCCGACCAACCTGCCTTCCAACTCTCGGAGGCAGCGGTCCCGCACAATTGGCCACTATGATTTGCTAATAATTTGTATGTAAAAGTATTCTAAGAAATTATTACAAGAGACAAATCAAGATGTGACGAAATAATTAATTTAAAAAAAATATTCGGTAATTTTTTATGTAACTTAGAACAGCGAATAACCTAACAGAACTCCTGGTGAATACTAGTCTGTTAAACATGAACAGCACAATAAATAACATAAAGTACACTATGACGCTCATGACATGCTTCATACATTACCATTTCTTAGGACTAAGGTGTTCTGCCTCCGTCCTCTGTAATTTCACTACCCTTTAAACTGGAACACAATCATGCAAGGACAGCTGATTCATATCAGAAACAAGTGGAACAGAGATCATAATAAAACAATGTGTAAGTACTCGATGTATTAGATAATATTTGCTTACGTGAATTAGAATAAAAAGTTTCCCATATATTAATCATGGATATAGTCCTTCGAAGTGCAAATTATCATACAAATCTGTACAGCTTTTGCAGTATGTAGGATGTTATTTTAATATTTTTCATTGGATATTTAGAAATTTATTGGAAAGTTATTGAATTTTATAAATTTGGAAAAAAAAAACATATAAACAAGACGATTTTTCTGATCAATATATTTACAAATATTCAAATTTGCGTATAAAGGAAAATTAAAATAGGAAGATAATGTCAGTTGTTGCATTGTCTGTAATTATGTCGCTGTAGATCTGTCTATATAAACTAAATAAGTGCATCACATTCTAATATAAGAAACAGTGGTGTTCACCGTAAAAAGAGGTAGATGTACCGTTAATGGAGAAAGCCTACTGTGTTGTACTGCGCGGGCGCAGTCGGCCATCAACCGGCACGCTCGCAATGCTCGAGTATAGTGCGTAAAAACGGATTAATATCAAGTGATCGATTTATACGTTTGAAGTTTATAGAAAACTGCAGATAAAAATAGGTATTTAATATTATTTTTTTACAACTTTTAATTTCTTTATTGCTGTTATTATGCTGAAATTTATTTAGGTATTTAAAAAATTTAATAAAATTGTGAATAACAAATTATTTTACTATAATTTAAAAAAAAAACATTTTTTCGACGGTTGTGACAAATTTTATTTTTAAATTTTTTTTATTGCTTTATGTTTTAAAATCAAAATATAATCTGTAATTTACGTACGGTTACTATAGTAAAATCTGTTATAATTTTTAAATTTATTAGAATAAAAATATTAATTTTGTTGAATAAAACTAAAATATAAGTAATGTAAGCTTACGGTGATACATTTTTGGAACTTGAATTTTATTATAGTTAAAGAATAATACGAGTAATTCTAAACTTATCATATTTATTATTTGCGAAAATATATAGATTACTAGATTATATAAAATGTGTGGTTGTTACACTTTCTTATTTATCAATGTCAAAATTATTCATACATAGCTATCAGCGCAACCGATATTAACATAGTTTACACTCTAAACAACTTTCTTCCATCTACTTTCTTTTTAGAATGAATATAGCTACGTGTGAATGTATGTGGTTAATGTGCTTTTGTATGTATTTAACTAGTTTACCTAGATAATATTAATCAATCAATAATTAAGTGAATTTCATATTTACAAATTCAGGATTGATAAATTGAAATAATCAAGATCTGTTTTACATACTATTTCAGATTTTTTCAATCACACAAAAAAACATTAGCATATAAAAAAGTTTATTACTATTTAGTTGCTGATAATATTACAAGAATATCGCTGATATTTTCTTCTATTTATCTTAATTTTTTTTTTTTATCTAGCTAAGAGTCTGTAGCATGTATGACTGTTTTGATTTAGAACGTAGGGCATAGCAGTGAAATAACAATCTTATTAAAAAAAAAATAGAAAAATTAGACTAGTCTCTATCTGACCTTTTTTTATATATGTTTATCAAACATTATTTATAATAATCTACTATATTACATTTCATTTCAGAAAAACATCAAAGATGTTGGAAGGAACAAAAATTAACAGTCCGTCTCAAATGGCAAGCGTATTTGACATCGCCAAAGACACAGTGCTATTCCTTTTGCTATCATGTTATTACATATTGGAGTCACTTTTCTGGACTTTAGTGCCTAATGCTCTAAGACCTATGAAGAGTCTTAAAGGTGATGTGGTTTTGGTGACGGGCGGAGGCGGTGGAGTGGGGAGACAGCTGGCAATCAAACTAGCCAGACTCGGAGCCAAGGTTGTTGTATGGGATATTAACATTGAAGGTACGTTTACATCAGCCTTACTAGATTTCTTTATAAGTCCACAATCTATTACTACGTGCTAAATACCGCTATGTTACGTATTAGGTACATAATCGCATTACGAGTATTATAAACTTGAAAGTAACTCCGTTTACTTAGTGTGATTAGTTTTTTCAATTTTTTATTTGAACTAATGAGTTCATATATCTCTCCTTTTCATCTTTCATAATCATCGTTGATAAAATATTTTTCTATTTTTTTTTTATGCGCCATTCTATGGCAAGGACGCTAACGACCCACCTGATGGGAAGTGGTAATCTTCGCCAAGTGTGCTTATTTTTAACAAAACATTTACTAGTTTTTACCCATGACTTTGTCCGGGTGACCGAGATATGTTTGTTGAATGGGATAAATAGTAGCCTACTCGTATGTCCATTCCCATCTCATGTAGGATATGTATATAAAATTTCATAGTTAAACCATTAAAGGACTAAGAGATAACAAACAAATAATCATTATAATTCATATAATAAATAATAATGAAATATATACACATTAATATTTTATTATTTTATTTAAAAAAATTAAAGTGAAACATAGTATAACTGAATTATAGACTACTAGCGATCCGCCCCTGCTTCGCATGTATAGATAACAATTATGTAGCTTATGTTACTCGCTGATATTGTAGATTACTATATCTGAAAGAATTTTTAAAATCAACTAGTTTTTAAGTTTATCCTTTACAAACAAATAATCAAATCTTTTCTCTTTTTTATATTAGTACAGATATTAGTACAGATATTAGGCTAGAAATTAATTATAACATTAGATAAAACGGATTAGCATCCGTTCTAAGTAATAATTTTGTAGGTACATTACGAATTATCCCGTCATTGGTCAACCGTGACGTGATCATATTTACCTCTCTAAAACCAAGTTTACACAACAGACTTGAAACTAGAACAACTTAGTACACGATTGTGTTATCTATTTATATTATAAACTAGCTTTCTGCCGACTACCAAGTAGGTACGCGTGAATTTTAAAAATAAGAAAAGCAATTAAATAAACCATTTTTACATTTTGAAATCAAACTTTTGGGACTGACTACGAAACCGCATCCAATTTGGTGCAGCAGTTTTTGCGTAATACTGGAACATATGAATACAGACAGATAAACAGACACACATAATTTGTAAAAGTTATTGTTTTGACTGCTTCTGCGCTTATTAAGACGCCTTATATATATATATATATATATATATATATATATATATATATATATATATATATATATATATATATATATATATATATATATATATATATATATATATATATATATATATATATATTATATATATATGTCTACCATGTACAGATAATGTCTAGTTACGATTTTATTACATTAGTGAGATACTTACTAATATTATAAATGTGAAAGTGAGTGTTTTTTATTCGTTATTTCCTGACGCTTTAACGACTCTATCAATAGTTACAAAATTTAACATTTGCATGTTAAATTTTGTATAAATTAAATTTTGTATTAAATTTTGTTTAATTCCATTTAACATAGAAAAGGGCATAATACAAAACATACAAATATGAACGACCTAAATTGATTTAATAACCCTTCTAGTTTTTTAAATATTGATAAGCTATTGTAGTCACTTCTAATCAGGAGAACTAATGAGATTGTTTTATGAGAAAACAGCATAATAGAATGTCTTGTTTCAAAAAATAATAAAATAAATAAAAATAACGTATAAAATATATGTTGCGTCAACTAACAACTAAATATTGCATGTGCAATATACTGCGAAGGTCAGTTATATTACAATTACTCTGTTGTTAGCTACCTAATCATCATTATTATTAATTTTATAATAAATAAAATTGCTACTAGGGACTACTCATAACACGCGTTAAATCTTAAAAATCGCTTTCAAGAATATTTATTTATTTAAACTTCAATGTACGATTATATAAATAAGTGTATATATGGCAGATTTAATACCTAATGGCGTTCTCTACCAAAAGCAAGTGAGGCAAGCAGAAAATTATTATATCGAAAAAGTTCTCTTGCTTTGTCTAGTATGGTATTATTATAAATATACATACAAATGCTTCGAAAAAAACGAGTCAACTTTGGGCTTCAAACTTTTTTTTTCATCATGTGACCAGATGATTTTGTGAAAATTATACTCGTATTTTCTCAGGATTGAAGAAAACCTGTGAAGAGGTTATTAATGAAGGCCACGAAATAGCCAGCTATGTGGTAGATCTCGCTGATCGCAATGCAGTCTACATGGCTGCAGAAAAAGTTAAGAAAGAGGTAAATAACTTTTTGTTCTTTAAAATCTCTATTGTATATGAACTGTTTATGTTGTTACATGGATATTATTTCATATCATGGATAGACTATTTTAATACCTACTTTGGGTATTATAAGTAAAAAGTTATTTATATACATTTATATTATAGTGTTAAGATTACTTTCCAAGGGGAGAGGGGGCTAGCTCCGGAAAAAGTTCCCTTTGTATTCTGAGTGCACCAGACAATTTTGAGTTGAGTTGAGTTGAGTTGAGGCACAGAACCCTCTATATTTTGCATTTAACTTTAGAAGTAAAATACTTTCATGAAACAAATCATATTGCTGCTTTCGGGAATAGTCTAGAATAGTGAATATAAAGAATTTTCTTCCTCGATAGCTATCAATTATTATTCATCTCAATTACAATTATTTGAACGTTTTTTAAATTGTTAACTGACACTCATAGACTTTATATTTTCTTTTACAAGTGCTATATGAGATATCATAGATACATCTCAGTCATTAAAACACTAATAAACTGTACGGAGTCGCATGCAAGAATTTATTAGGCGCATTACAGATACACAAGTCTAGATATGTTATTGCGAAATTATTGGTAATAATGATACTAATACAATAATTATGAATGTTTGTTATTCAATCATGTTTAAACGATGAAATGAATTTTAATGAAATTTGGTACATTTATATCCTAACATATAGGAATATAGAACACATATATATTAATTCACGCAGGCAAAGCAGTGGGAAATAGCTAGCAAACTTTTTTATATCATGAAGGTCGCACATCAGCATATAGCCCGTCTAATGGTAAACGGTCACTAGCCTATGGACGCCTACAACACTAGGGGTGTCACGTGCGCGTTGCCGACTCTAGAGAAACCTTAATACTCTTTTTAAAGAACCCTGTACTAACATAAACGTATATTTGACTAGCTGTATCCCGCAGCCTCATCCGCGTCAATCAATACATAGTCTATATTCAAAATTAAGATATAATCTATCCGTGTATCAAACTTTGTTCATATCCGTTATATAGGTAATTTATGCACGAAATAACAAACATCTTTCAATCCTTAAAACTTCGTGTTCACAATAGTAATAGTATATAATTATATTATTGTAAATTGTAGGTGGGGAAAGTGGACGTACTTATTAACAATGCCGGTACAGTGTTTGGAGACACTCTATTGGAACTCGCCGACTCTGCAATAGAAACTACATACAAAGTCAACATCCTCTCACATTACTGGGTAAGTTCGACACATAATTGTCATGGTTGAGTTGGATTTCGTAGCACCGCTTTTATATGGCGTCGTTATGTAAAATACTATGAACAAATAATTGTTACTTTTGCAATAGCCATATCCCTTGTGGTATTTATAATATGGATGCATTACAATGTCTTTGTTTAAATATATTGTGCTTACATTTGGCAGAATATTTATAAGTTTCAAGTATTTAATATAACTGTACTTAGTTAAAAAAATTTAATTCTAGTGCTTGTATCATCATTATGCCATGTCACGGCATAGAATAGGCCACCCCTTCCTATCCCATGGGTGTCGTAAGAGCTGACTAAGGAAGGGCAAAGGATGGACAGCAGTGTCCCTCTTAAAACATCTCTAACGCCTGACTGCGGTTGCCAATCCGCCTGCCAAGCGTGGCAACTACTAGCAAAATCCCCCAAGAGAAAAGCTAATGTTCAGCAGTGGACAGTTAAAAGCTGATATGATGATGAAACCACAGTCCATAAGGTTTACTACAGAGGGGACCGTGTGGAATTTGCCACACATAATATTATAAGCTAATATACGAGTATACTAACTCAGTTACCAATAACCCCTGCTCCTATTTGTCACAGCTTGCTATAATAATTACATTTATCGTCATTTCCATCTCAGTGTACATGAATTGCAATTACCTACAAATAACCTTCATATTTTATGTATTGTATAGTTATAGTTCCTGTAAAATATGCCTTCCTGTGTAATAATGTGCGATACAAGATAATTATCTATTATTTATTAATAACCAGTGCTAGTGTTTACCATTTATCATTGTATTTTTCTACTACATTATTTTACATTATTTAATAGAATTTGATGAAAATATAATCTAACGAACAACTAATCCGACCAATAGTAGCGCAAATCAATCATCCATTATATTTTTTATATTTAAAATTATATATACATATATATATATATATATATATATATATATATATATATATATAATTTTAAATATTATGTGTTAAAAAATGAACATCAGTTTCAAAAATAATATCAATTTGAGTAGTATAGATTTAAGTTCTATTAAAACAGACCTTATCTTTTCACAGACGGTGAGAGCGTTCCTTCCCGACATGATAGAGACCGGCAAGGGGCACATAGTAACGGTGGGCTCTGTAGCAGGACTACTAGGCACTTACCGTTGTACAGACTACAGCGCTACTAAATTCGCCACCGTCGGCTTCCACGAAAGCCTCTTCACTGAGCTTCGAGTGAGTTAACTCAACTATATTCCCATTTTATTTTAGCCAATAACATCTTAGCAAGGAAGTTGGAGAGCCCAATTCAAAAACGGTGCTAGTAGGTATAATGCTCGTGTGAGATACTTAAAAGCCTTTGTACGTCAAAGACAAATGTATAACGTAAGCACCTCTATAGCATAACTTTACTTGCAACGTATAAGTTTACTTAAGGTAGGCGACTTATAGTAAAATGACTAAGGATACCTTTATCATGAGGTGGAATTATAACATTATATGCATATTTCGCAACTTATTGTTTTTATATTGCCAGCATTACAACAATTAACAGTCGCAACTCTTAATTGCCATTCTAAAAATAACGTTAAATATTCATCTAAATCGCTGTTTCGTAGTAAGTAAATTACAAGATGATCGGCCATCAAATGAGACGGATGCCAATAGACGCTGGTTATATTGAGTCGTAAAAAGTGCCTAGTGTAAGTTGTATAAAGATTTACGTCACGAATGCATTGTTGTTTACTCGTAAATTTTTATGGTAAACCGAGTTTATGAAATTATTCACTAGACGCGCAGTTTTCAATACACACTTATCGAGTACCTAATCGTGAACGCGACCATAACGGAAATCTTTATGCAACTCGCTCTTGACACTCTGATTACGACACGAAATAGATGATTTTAAATATATTTTCTATATACATACTTAATTAATTTAGTCATAATAATTGTTATTAGCAAACGAGAACCTTAATTAGGTAGCAATAGTAAATGTCACATAAATCAGACCAATTGCCTGGTACATATTTTTAATAGATATGGGAGCACCAGTGATACGTAAAGATGAAGGAGGCCAGTTGGTCCATCGTGATGAATTTATAAGAATTTATCACGATGGTTTCTGAGAGGAATCGCGTGGAAATCGTGCTGACAGTGTTTATTGCTAGTAAAGGGACCCTTTTTACTAACAATCCCTTCTCCCTGCATCACCTGGTACTGTGCTAGGATACCTACTTTGTGTTTTTAATGGATGAAAATGAAATTATAACCCTGCCTGAGTTATCGGTTTATGCTGGCAGGAAACCAATGATTGATGATAGATGAGGATAAAGCAGCTCAGTTGTCCCATCGTGATTAATTCATCAAAAATTAATCATGATGGTTTTCAAGGGAACCATGTGGAGGTTGACCTTTTAGGGTATATTGCTAGTAATGGGACTGTAAAACCTCATTACTAAAAATGCCTTGCTCCCCACCTAGTTTGTGTTATGAGAAACCAGGCAACGAACATTTAAAGACCCGGACCCGAGGCAATTCAGAAGACATTTCCTAAATTGACCCAACCTGAGGGGAATGGGATTGTTAGTAATGGGGTCAAACAGCTCCATTACTAGCAATATGCCTGTCAGGTCGACCTCCACGTGGTTCCCCCTTGAAACCATTGTGGCCAATTCTAGTTGAATTCGTCAGAATGGGCAAACTTACCTGCTTTCATCCTCATCAATCCTTTATCGCTGGTGCTCTGCTACTGAATACCGATATTTAAAAAAAATTTACCCAACCGGAAGTCGAACCTGGAACCTTATTTATGCAAAAAAACACTACTGCGCCACGAATATCGTCAATAAAAGAAACACAATTCTAAATCATCATACTATATTATACTTATTTTTTTTTTTTGCTGTTAATTAGTATTCAATCAAGTGTTGAGGTTGTTTTTAACTTAAAATTAATATAGGATATAACAATTAATGTTTTGTTGGGTGTCTAATTCTAGGCTCATGGACACAACAGTATTCAAGCGACCCTCGTGTGCCCATACTACATTAACACGGGGATGTTCCATGGAGTCACACCACGCCTTATGCCTATGTTGGAACCAAATTACGTCGCAGAAACTATGATTGATTCCATCAGGAAAAACGAGGTCAATTGCATCATGCCTGGATCCGTCAGATACTTACTTCCGCTCAAATGGTAATAATATATCTTTAGTTAGTTCTACATACACCTACTCGTTTTAATATGATGAAAATATATAATGATTTTTTATTCTATTACTAGCTTCTTGGTCTATGGGCGCGTTATATCTTTGGTCTTAGTAGCGTTTATAAGATACGGTATCTTTTTATTTTTATAATATAAATAATAGAGTAAAAAAACCAGAGATAGATTTAAAATAGATTGAATATGACAAATGAAAATTAGTATATAAAAAATCCACTCACGTTTATCACGTATTTAATTTACAGCCTACTCCCCGCAAAAATGTGCTGGGACTTGATGCACCGAGTGATGAAAGGACCACAATCTATGATGGAGTTCAAAGGAAAACCTAAAACTGCCGTTAATTAAGGCTATTATTAATAAAATACACATATTACTATTAAAATAGAATCATTAGATATCTACACAACATAGTAATTTACTATCATATATAATATTAATCATTGTGCAGCAATGCATAACGTCTTCCATCGTACGTAAAAAAAAGGAGGAGGTGGGTTAGCGAATACGTCTTGATAATATCTAGAAATATATTAGGTAATCAAAAATATTGTTTTTTATTTACAATTGTTATAAATTAGTACTACTTACATCGTATCTTCGACGTCGCCTGAATTAACATTGCGGCTTCGAAGACATGGGATGACATGACATGTAAACATGGATTCAGCTGATAGAAATCTAATTCTGTATGATCCACAATAATTATCATTCGACAATAAATGCAGTTTTTTGCAGGATAATGCAATTAAAATTTTATTGTCCAGTTTAGAAGATTCAACAAGAAAGTGATACTTATAGTACCATTTTCTGTAGTATTTGCTGTGAGATCAGCCCTAAATGTGAAAGGGTCTTAAGAAGACTGAATGTAAATATGATTGATAATGTAGTGTAAATGTAATCCTTGACATAATAAATACTTAAAAAAAAACACATATGTTTCAATATTACAAATAATAGAACAATTTGCAATTTATACATAATTTAATTAAATTAATAACTTAAAGGTAATATCACAATTGATCAGAATAAATCATAGAAATAATCGAGTCCCTGTCCCAGTTCCCATATCGCCACTCCTGTTCCATATTCTCGAGCCAAATCTAATCTTTTTTGAATGGAATACAAAGTTGGATAAAATATCTTCTTCGTACCTTGTGATGTCCTGCAATATTGCAACAAACTATATACTGTCACTCTAAATATATTTATTTAGACCTATGAAAGCAATATTGAGCTTAGTTCAGACTTGAGTATCCATAATAAATATACTTAATACCATTCCAGAAATGGTGATAGCAAGTTACTATTTTTAAGCAACTAGTAAGCTGTAGTATATAGTTAGACATGAACTATACGACAGTTGATAAAAGGCTGATGGCCCATTAAATAGAAAATAGTAAACTTTTTATTATGTTGATCAGCCTATTAGTCATTCCAGGTTGCATAAAAAAAAAGTCCAATTTCACTAAAATCAGAAATAAGTATATAAACTTACAGTTGAAAATAAATTCTTTAGAGGCAATTAACAGTTATTCTTACCGAATTTCCACATAATTCTCAGCTGTATTATTATTATATGATAAGGCTTGATTGTTTTTTGCATTTTTCAATAATTCTATGTATTCTGTGCCGACAATAGGTCCTCCTCCATTGGCAGTGTATGAATTTCCATAGAAGTTTAAACCAAGAAGAATTTTGAGTCGTTTAACAGAATTTTCATCATTATCAATCAGTTTTTCAACACAAAGTCTCATCCAATACAAAGGTGCGTTAGGACCTACAATAAAATTATATTAAATTTCATATGTTATAATAATTAAATTAGTATTTTATTTTAATCAAATATTTGAAATAATTATTACAAATTATACCTGGCTTCTGAGGATTAGAAAAATCATAAGTCATTACAGATACTGCCTCCACATATGGATAAATATCATTAAATGCCTGAATGAAGAACTCATCATTAGGATATCCACGGAACGGTGGATAGACTAGAATCAATTTTAAATTGTCATCACTCATCTCTGAACCTGGAAATCAACAAAATATTTAATTCTAACCAGTACAGTTTAATCTGAAACTTAATCATATATTATTATAATTTACTAATAAAAAATTAAATATACCTTTAAAATTAAATAGAATTTAAAAAATAATTATAATACCTATACTCAATTTCTAAACAAGTTGAATTAAACAAAACAGGTTCTACTATATATGAAACATAACTTACTCAAATTAAATTGTATTTCCAATTATTCTTTGTAAAAGCACAGAACAAATTCAACCAAGAGAGTAAAATAAATTAGTAATACAATCTATGCTCTATATAAGCAACATTATTTATATTTTATTTATTCTACTCAGCTTAGTTAGTAAAAAGAATAAGTAAAAATATTTTCCAAACAGTAAGTATTTTTATACTCCTTTTTTCCCCTCTAAGCAACTTTTCCCAATAAGAATTTTTTTTATTGAAATTGGTTCAAATGAGTTGCTCATATAGAATGTTCACTATAGTAAGAAGATAAAAAATTAATATAAAAAATATTAATACAATGACTTACCAAACTGTTGTATAAACTTTACAGACTTATCAGCAAATTTCCCAATTTGAGAGAGCATTTCTAAAACTACACCATCAAATTTCCATTGTTTACATGATTTCTTTATCTCTTCTATTAAAGCTTTCTGTTCGGAATGTAAAGAAGGCTCCAGGAAGAATGCTTTAAGATCAGACACTTGCCAATTTTCGAAGATAATTCTTGGTAGTACTATAAATAAGAGCTTAGTATTAGAATATAAATTAGGTCTATTGATATTGCAAATGTAAATTAATATATATATATATATATATATACTTTATATATTTAAAAGTGTTACTTAATAATGCTATTAGCAAAATTGATTTGAATTTGATTTTGTTTAGATAAATATGTTGAATCAGGATAACGTCCATACAATTTATTTTGCAAAGCCATAAGGAACAGCAACAGTTTATAAAAATGTTAATTAATCATGGTCAGCAATTGACGGAATTGATAAAATACATTCAGTATTTTGTTTAAACAAGATGCTTTCATATATCCCAGTTATTCACAGGCAAAGCCATAGGGTACTAACTGTACGTGTATAAAAGTGATTACCCATATGTGTAAATATTATTATGCAGTAATTAATTTAGGTTAATACTAAAAAATTTTTTACTTGAATGTGAATTACCAATTCCCATAAGACTTACCTTTTAAATTACTGGCAGACCCTTTTTGTTTAATGGCTTTCATCCACGCATGATCAACATCTTGCAAACCAGAAATTATATAAATATTTGGAGCCTGCCGCTTGATTTGCAGCCATACAGGAGATATGTAATTAAATTTAGGAGCCCATGTTTTCGCTACATCATAGCCTTTATTATTCCACTAAAAAAATTTTATATATCGAATTTATAACACAAAACACAATTCTATAATATTTAGCATTTTTTTAAATACCTTTTAAAGTACCAAGAGTGAATATTTTAAATATAATTTATAACAGAAAATATAATAAATACTAAACTATATACATATAATTTACAATAAGAATCATATGTTCATAATAATCGATTTACAAGTGGTAACTTACAGGAGTGACATAACCTAGAACAGGATTGTTAAAATGACTTGTAGATAAATCCTGGTGATACGTTGCATGGTATTTAATTATATCCTTCACTAGAGGAGTCTCGAGTACCAGTTTTCGGTCTAAAACATTGTTTTTCCTCGGTCCTTCCTGTGTTTTAACTCCTTTCTGGCCCTTCTTATCAGTTGGTGGAGACAAAGTAGAAAAACACGCATCAAATAAAAAAAGAATATGAATAACTGTCGTAATATATTTCATTTTTTTTTTTTCTGTAGAACCTTAAATAATCTATTTTTTTTTTTTTATATCAAATCGAAAATAAACATAAAACACCACAACGGGTGAACTTGTATTTTCTTCTTGTTTACACAACTGTCAGTGGCGATGTCATAATTCATGTCAATGTCTAATGTTGGCAAAATCATTAATCATTAGAACTTGATAAATATTTGAATTTAATAAATAGTTAAAGTAAATATATATCTACTTCTTTATTCTTTAATACATTCTATTATATTGATATTATAAATAACGAAAGTTTGATGAACGATGGATGAATAAATGGATATTTGTTATTCTTTCACATAAAAACTACTGGACAGATTTTGAATAAAATTTGATACACGGGTAGATTATACATTAACTTAGCAAATAGGACACCTTATGTACTAATTCACGTGGGCAAAACCGCGGAATATAGCTAATACTACATATGTAAATGTTTACATGACGAATTTAATGCTCAAAACCATTTTCTTTCAGTCAACGTTAAGAAAATAGGTACTAAAAAAACTTAATTGCTGTACTTGATCATAGATTAAAAATGTCGACGATTTAAGATTTTTTCCAGAAAGTTTAGTCCCTTTAAAAAACACATATGTAGTCTCACTTACAAAATTTGCATGTTTTTTTTTTGGATGGGTGAAAATGGTATGTTAAATCACGATCACTGACCTGTTTTTTATTCTCACCTATCATCTCTCACAGGCGCCTCGCCAGCGTATACCATTAGCGCAAGCGGAATTACCATACCATTATCTTCCATTAAAAAAATTACCTAACAGGGCATAATGGAAAACAGAATGTTATTTTTTATTGTTATTTAAAATGTTCATTTTAAGCAATCAGACAGAGACCGTTTGTATATGTATTACTCAGTCACGTTTAAGGTTTTAAATGAAATGCTGAACGGATTTGCATGAAATTTTAATAGTGCGTTATGTCCTAATTTAACACAAAGAGTACTTTATATACTGAATCACGCGAACAAAGTCATTGGTAACAGCTAGTTAATAATAATTTGTAATCACGAGATATACATATTTTGCAAATTTAAGTTTAGTCTTTTACTATTCTTCTTAGCTGAATGCCCTTACATAATATTTACCTAAATATACATATATGCGAAGAGCTTAAAATATACATACCTATATGTAAATATTTTATATTACATAAGTGATTGATAAGCTACTTGCCAATTTCTTTACTTTCCATATACTTAACAATATTCACCACGGTCAAGTAAAAGAAAGTCCGTGAAACGCTGAATGAGCGGTTTTATTGATAACTCAGTGCTTCGACGGAAACCAGAGCCGTAACATGGCTCGACTACACTCACGATTTCAAATCACTAATGCATTTTTGTTATTTTTATTAACATTAGGTTAGTAAAGTTGTATTTACCTATAAAATATATAATGGAAATTCAGATCTCATCTATACATTATATTGAAACATATGGTTTTCTCTACAACAAAGATTTTACTTAAACTTTTTAATCATTTTCATAGTGTAAGTGTTAATAATTTTTAAATGCAAAAATATTTCAGAAGTGCAGAGCAAACATGTGACAAAAAGAAGCTTAACAGACGTGAAGTGTCACGTAAATGGTAGATTCTACAGGTTTGTAGAGTGTTTTTTGTTTAATAAAAAAAAAATCTAATTCATACATATTTTTCATTGAGAGAAGTACACACATCAAGTCCACAAGTAAAGAAAATAAAATTAATCCTTTTTATCCATATAATCAAAATCGAAAGCATCAAATTTATATGCAGTGTTTCCGATGTCGCAGCGGAAACACTGCTTATACACTGCACATACAGTTCGCCCGATGGACACATCGGGCACATCGGGCGAACTGTATGTTTAATTGTTACCGTCATCGTATTGCAAAACTACCTAAATATTTTGTTATAATTGCTACCATCTATAATTTAACGATATTTGCAATTCGTTTAAGAGGAAACACATACTTTCTACAGAACACAATATAAATTTTTGACGCTTAAGTATTCAATTATTTTTAAAAGATTTACAGAAGGATATAGACTTTTGACATTCGATGATCTCTGAATATCACTTTAAGACTGTACAAATAGACATTATAGGCGAATGATCTAAATAAAAATAAAAAATTAAGTACATAACATAGTACCAGAATCCAACATTACTCGTGCGTGCCATAACCATCTGCCTATACTGATCGCATCTATAGCAACGGTGACGACACCACTTTTTATCAAGTGAACCGAGATAAAATATTACTAACATTTTATCTCGGGAGGAGAGAAGTAGAAGCCATTCTTATATAATAAAGCATAAGTTAAGCAACTACAGGACCAATTTTCATTTTAATTTCTGAAGTACAATTTAATATATATATTTAAAAACTTTCACTATTTCGAAAAACTAGATATTAATGACAACGTAAAATCATACAGAAGGAATCTATCCAGTTTTCTTAAAGAGGAAAAAAGGAATTTACGTAAAGAAGAAGGGAGTATACCCTGTCAGGTCGACCTCCACGTGATTCCCCCTGAAAATCATCGTGACTAATTCTAGTTGAATTCGTCAGGATAGGCTACATTATATATAAATACACCATTCCATCTTCATTCAATAAAATATTAGTTGCTCTAATATATATTATAGCTGCTATCCAAGAAATACTAGTATATATATATATATATATAATACACTACTATGTAGTGCGATATTTATGTAGTATATGAATTAGGTAGTAACTTATGTATGTAAATGTTCATATGGTTTCATGTAGAACTATAGTAGTGTTTAGTGACACTTTAAAGAATTTTCCCTTAAAAATTTCTCTTTGTTCAAGGCGATTGACGCAACTAATGTTCACTTAAGCTCGTCATTATGTAGGAAGGTACCTTTACTCAGGTATGTACTTTACAAATAAGTAACATTAAGTTACCTAAGGCTACCTAATATTTACACCTGCATAATATCGTCATAAGAATAAATATTGTTATGGTATCATTTGAATTCGTATAATTTATGGTTACAACTACGTACTTAATGATTCGTCAACTTCTTTAAATGTTAAGCAATTTGTTTTACATAAATTAGATCTAATGAATGATAAATCTCTGATTCGATTATCTGAAAATTAATCCTAGCTTGATTTTCAGACCTAATTATATAGTATTTATACTTTATTGATGATTGTTAAGTATAAATTTTTTATCTTTACTATACTTACTTACTGTACTACTCATAATGCTTTACTGGTACTCCGCAAGCAATAACGCAGGCGGGCTTACCATTATATTTTCAATTTTCATCAACTTAAAAAAGCTATCTAAATTAAAATAAACATAATTTTTATACCTACAAAGTACAAATTTGCTATGAATTAAATAACTAAATAAATTAACTTTTTCTCTTACGATTTCTATAGTAGAACAGGTATAATTATTACTTGTCCTGTGGTACAGGAGCGAAATTAATAAAAATGAATATTGCGGAAAGGTGATGAACTTAAAATTAGAATCTAAGAATGTAGATATCTTTACACACTTAGATTTTTCCTTAAGCGTTTATGTATTGTATACATGTACCAAAATCTGAGTAATGCCTCATTGCCTCAATTACAATAATTTAATTTTGCCTATTTGCCTTCCGTATGAATAGAACACTCGATCACACATCATTGCGTGATGCGGCAGTGCAAAGGAAACATTTCCCGCGTCCCGCCATTGCGGACAACGACCCCACGACTTTCGCCGCAACCTTGATTGACTGAGCACTACCGGCGCGTTTGTATTTCACAGTTCACACCATTTCCCATTCCCATAGTCCATAAATTCACTTTCGCTCTTCATCAAATCTGCGAATATGATATCCATTATCATTCTATTAACTCTATCTTTTAACGCTAACTTGGCGACATTATATTTACTTTATACTTAAACAGGGAAAATTACCTACATATGCAAGCAATATAGGTAATTATACACATTTTCACAGCGGAGACCTGCAACATGATTTGTAATGGAATTCAAAAGCGTTTAATAAAGTATTATTAGCCTAAAGATTTTAAATATGATTTTATTAAATCTGGATATCTAAATAGTATTTATATGCTCTTACGAACCATTTGAGTCAAAACATGATCTTGTAAGTTAGCCTTCTCACCTAGGTAGGTACCCGGATCCAATTACAGGTGCTAAGGGTAGTTGCATCAAACAAAGTTGCACAAAACAACATGCCTGATTTAATCAGTATTATAAATAAAAAAGAAATCGATATGTGTTTTGAAGCTGAGATGCCACAGACAATTTTAGATATTTAAATTTTATTAATTTCAGGAATCCGGACCGCATCGATGATCTCGTATGGACCAATGAAGAATGCGCAAAATATTATCTTTGTGTAGACGGCGATGTATTTGAGTTCCATTGTTCCCAAGACTTGCTTTTTGATGTCAACCGACAATTATGCGACAAGCGTCACAATGTGCATAACTGCGACTTAACAACCGGTAACCACTGTCACAGATAAAACCACAATTTAAATAAGTTCCTTAGACTGTGTAAATACTTTACCCAATTTTGTGTAAAATTAACAATGATAATTAAACTTCTCATCCGTGATTATACGTTCCATGTCAAACATGTCAAAATAAACAAACAAACTTAACAGACATTATACTAATGTTGACGCTGTATAAATTCCAAATTGTAAGCAATTAAATATTTTTAAATACCTAGGCTTCCAAAGTCCGATCGATAAACTGTCATGATGATATCATAACTGTTTTCAGAAACTCGCGTACCAAAACCCTTGTTGGTTGGAGCAAGATGCGCGAATGAAACGCACCTAGGTTGCGCCGACGGCACATGCCTGCCGGCAGAATACTTCTGTGACGGGTCCATAGACTGCGACGACTCTTCTGATGAGGTATACTAACTACTTGTAGTAGAATTAGAATAAAAAAAAACAAAAGAGTCAATACGTATAGAGTTAGGTTTAAGATTTGACTAAAGACTAAAGTATCGAACTATGGTATAATATATATGGTAGAATATAAAAAAGCTCTTAGCACCTAAATATTTTTAGGTACTAAACAAAAAATAGAATATTAAAATAAGGGAAAATTCGTTCGGTGAATTTAACTCAACCTTTATTATTATTAAATAGTAACAAAATTATCAAAATATTGATAAAACTTGTAAATTCTGATAACTCGAAGATAGTTATGTAGGTACTAACTATTGACTCGGTATAAAAGACCGTAATAAAGCACCGTTGTAAAAATCAGTCCAATAGTTTTAAAGTGGTACATTAACCGATGCTCCAACATGTTAATATTAATTAATATATATTGAGTAATAATAAAACCATTTACTTTTACTAGACAGTAACAGTTTACAAGTACAAAAGTCGTTTGCTTCGGCACCTCTGTCCCGTTCGTGTTTCTAGCGGGAAGTTGTGTATGTATCGATGTGCTTCAGTTTGAAGGGTGGGATAAGACAGTGAATTTACAGAGTACAGAGGCATAACATCTTAGTCCTCAGGAATAGCAACGCATGGGGACAACGAAAGAGTATTGCTCATGTCTATAGGCGACGGTTACCACTTTTCATCAGGTGGTCCGTCAGCTTGTTTGCCATTCTAAGTTGCATAAAAAAACTGAAATTACCTACCCCGGCTGTCTGCAAACGCAAATCCCTAAAATTTCTCTCTAGCTCACGATCGGACCGAGTTACGTAAACAGAATTTGTTTACAATGTAAATCGTTTCACTCACATGACGCGATTCGCAATTCTTACATTATGTCTAACGTTCTTAAGCTCTCGATTTTCTAATTTTAGTAATCTTGTTTCCATTAACTTTCACCACATACTAAATAGAACACAACGTCACGTTTTCAAATTATCTGTAGCATTCACTATATTAGTCATTTCGTCTTTCGACAATCTAACTTGCAAAGTATCAAATATAAAATGCAAAAAAAATGCTTGTACCGTTAATCAAATGAAATGATAAAGCAGTGGTTGTATAAGGAATCACAGATGAAAAAAGAGAACAAGTTAATTGACCTATAGTGACCTACTATATATTAGGAATGAATTATGGTATCCCAAGAAAACTAAGTTTGCACTGACAAAGTATGTTGATAGTTATTCGGTAGTAAACATATCACTTAACAACGGCTGAATACATAAAGATGGGGCAGAAGGATTGTTAGTAATAGAAATTAGCAACCCTGTTGCTAGCAATATTCTCTGTCTGGTCGATCTCTACACAGTTCCCCCTGAAAACTATCGTACTTGATTTATTGTTTAATTCGCCAGAATGAGCCAGCCGACCTGCTTCATCGTAACATATCCTTCACTGGTGCACTACTAGAGTATAGCGGTAGCGCAAGCGATGTTGCCATTCCATTATCATTCAATACAAAAAAAAAAAAACACATTTAAAAATACTATTTATGTAGTTTACTAATAATATATATTATTAACGGGTTCTTGCCGTAATAATTTCATGTTCGTATTAAAACTAAACCCTCCTTATGGGGGAGGCCTATATTCACCAATGGACAATTAACGGCTGATATGATGTTGAATAAAACTCAAATAATATCTCATTAGCAAAGAAAAAAAGTTTAAATTTATACAAATTAAGTGTAATGGAGAGAGTTTTGATAGCATAGATATAGTTGATAGATTTGGATGCAGACAGTTCAGGATCATTTTTTATGGCAATCAATATATTTAGTAATAGACGGTTAACAGCTGAAATGAAACAATTATCAAGGAGGTATATGTACTAAAATTATACATATTAGGGTTGGTGTGACGTCCACTACGATCCCAATGCAGCAGAGCCGTGCGACACCAAGATGTGCCAATTGCCAGATTGCTTTTGTTCCAGAAATGGTACTGAAACTCCCGGGAATCTCGTGCCAAGTCAAGTATGAAAACATGTTCTAGAATTTATTTTATTTCAGAGGGTCTTTTTTTAATTCGTAATCTAGGCATAGCTATAGCGAGATAAATAATAATGATATGTATATAATGCATTAAATAATGACTAGTTTGGGCTGGTTCATAAAAGTATATACATTTTGAACTAGCTTTTCGCCCGCTAATTTACAAGCGTGTATTTCAGAAATAGAAAAACCAATTAAATTTGCCACTTCTAAATGGCGTATTAAGATTTAACACACACCAGATTTTAAGTCAGAAATACTACTGTGAAAACAGCATCCAATTCAGTTCAGTACAAATATACATAGAAAGACATTTTTATTTTTATATATTGTTTTGGCACCTATTAGTCTAATTAAGACCCCTCCATCAATTTTTCTCAAATATCTCCCATGTACTCGTTCAGATATCGTGTAATTACCATTTAAAGATAGAAGATTCAATTCTTATGTGAGCTAAAAAAACATAGAACCTATTTATTAAATTATATGGAATTTCAATAAGTTATCCCTGAAAAGTAGTAAAACAATGTGCGCTTACAAAACTTTTAACAATAAACAGACAAAGAAACAAATTAATTTCCATTTCCTAACTTATTTAGATAATAGATACTTACCTATAAAGTGTTTTGTTATCAGCTTCTATTTTTAAACATAAAAAAAAAAAATTAAACCGACATCAGATTAACAATTTTTTCAACAACAGACTCCTCAAATGATCACGTTGACATTCGACGGTCCCGTAAACCACGAGAACTGGGAGGCGTATGGCAAACAGCTGTTTACTGCTGAGAGGCGGAACCCCAACGGGTGCCCCATTAAAGCTACTTTCTTCGTATCCCACCTCTACACTAACTATAGACATGTGCAGAAACTATGGAACGATGGACATGAAATCGCTATCAACTCTATAACGTAAGACAATAAAAATATAATATTTTTAATTATTGTGCCCGCGACTTTATTCACGTAAATATGAAAAAAAAGACATTTCTACATCTCAAATATTATCTGTATAAAAACCTATTTGACGGCGTTTTAAAAAGATGTAATAAATACTTTGTATATATATCAGGCACCGAGGTCCAGAAGAATGGTGGTCTAAAAACGCTACTGTAGAAGACTGGTTCGACGAAATGGTTGGTCAAGCGAACGTTATCAATAGATTTGGTAGAGTTCGCATGGAAGACTTCAGGTTGGTTGCCATGTTTTTTATTATGTATCCCAAAACAATTTGAAAAACAACGATCTTTTTTCCCCATTAAAACTTATGAGCGAAATACCCCTTAACCGATTGATAACGGTTATTATTAAAATGGATAACAATATTATTTAACAGAGGTCTTCGAGTGCCATACTTATCAGTAGGCTGGAACCGGCAATTCCTAATGATGCAGGAATTCGGCTTTGTGTACGACGCGACTGTGGTGGCTCCACTTGCCGACCCTCCCTTCTGGCCATACACTCTCGATTACAAGATGCCCCATAAATGCACAGGTACTTATTAATATTCTATATACGAAATGGGTTATTATAGATATAACCGGAACAAGTTGGATCGATATACGCTGTTAGCTCGACCTCCACGCGATTCCCTCTGAGAGCCATCCTTGGTACTTATGAAATCGTTATGATAGGCCAACTGACCTGACTACATCGTAACCTATCATCACTTACTGAAACCGCTAGCATATACCGATTCTGTTACAAATAAAAACTTCTAAGCACTACATACTTACAAAATGCAATGTACCTGCAATTAGATGGGTACTTTATATTTACGCTAGGATACTTTTTATTGGAAGTACTTATAAATAATAACTAAGTAGAACGTGCGAATAACGATTAGGTAAGATGCAACGAAGTACCTACAATTGCAATAAATGTAGACATCTCGCCGCAAGAAGAATGAACCGCGCGCGCGATGCACGCCATTGTTTACGACTAATGATATAACGCTCCACCGCTAAATGAGAATGCGGAATACGATGCTTTTCTCAATAAATATTACAATTACTTTAAAATTTTTCATAAATAAAATAAATATTAAATAGTATAATAAATATTAATCTAGTATTTAATCTCTTGCTAATTCTTTGGCACTAGGCACTCTCTGTCTATCCCCCAAGAGATTAAATGGTAAATCTAAATTTTATTTTATGCCGTCGTCTGATTAATATAATTGCAAAGCCCCGTACGCCCCCTGAATACGACTTCCGGATGAAGTCGAAACAATTATCGGAAACGACAAGCATAGTATAAGTTCATAAAATTTCCCGTTATACATGTATATAGACATCAATATAATTGTGATTGCGATGTTGTGTACTTTGTAGGGCCCTGCAATATTACTGAAAATAAATATGAATCAATAAAAAAATATCAGTATCCTTATAAAAAGGAAAATGTTCACAATTGCAATAATAACTCTTAATAGAAATATTAGAATTAGTCATGTAATCAAATATTCAAATTTTATGTTCCAGGAAATAACCAATACTGTCCTACTAGGAGTTATGCCGGTTTATGGGAAATGGTCATAAATCCACTATTAAATGGTGGACACATCTGCGCCACATTGGAGTACTGTCCCTCAACTCTGACTGGTGAAGATGTCTACAATGTCCTAATAAACAACTTCAAAAGGCATTACCTAAAAAACAGAGCACCTTTTGGTATACATCTTAGTTCTACGTGGCTGAAGAATAATAACTACACATTTGCTTTGAAGGTAGATAACATAAAATATATATAATGTGAAAGACGGAGAATATATGACGCCAGGGTTGCAGAGGTTGAATTTTTACCAATGTTATTAGGTGTTTTCATTACATTTCATCGAGCTACAGGGGGAGGCCTATGTTTAACAGTGGACAATTAAAGACTGATATAATAAAGCAAGGGGCATGCCTACCATAGCATATGGCCTAATTTGATTTGCTTATCAACATAGTAGGAATTTTAAATTCGTATAATACACACAATTTTTGGTATCCAGATTCCAACTCACTTATATACTTAATCACTTAGATTATATTAGTGCATACCTACATAGATTTTTTTTTTCTTTGAAGACTAGTTTCTTAAATGATTTACATCATTTCATCAAACTTTCATGAAATTAATTACTCAAACCTAGTAATTTCATTTAAATTAAATGGTGCTCAAAACAATTCTGGCTACATGAAATTAATACATGTATTATAAAATTAGAGGTTAAATCATGAAACTGATGATAAAATTTAATGTTGTGAAACCAGTTTCACACCACCAGTTCTACAATATAAATTAAGCTTTGTTTTTGAAATTAAAATTACAAATTTATTTTACAGGCATTTTTAGATGAGCTATTAAAACTACCAGATGTATATTTTGTCACATACAAAGAAGTTATTGATTGGATAAAACGGCCCACTCCTGTACTGCAACTCAAAAAGTTTGAGCCATGGCAATGCAAGCAAAAACAATTTGAAAATAATGAAATAGCATGTAGTAAACCAAAGACGTGTAAATTACCTTCAAAAGTACTACAGCATGATAAGTATATGATAACATGTATGGACTGTCCCAAAAGTTATCCATGGATACGAAATGAATTTGGCTTTGATTGAATTATCAAGTAGCACCACTACAGGTGTTATATGATAGGTGTATTAGTTACCATAACTTAATTTTTTATATAAAATAAAAATTTAAGTACATGTTTAAATAATCAGTATTGAAATACTTGTTTTCTATTTTTTTTTTAATTTAATTTGACAATGTGTGCAATAATTTATTAAATAAATTATATTTTTTTAAATTTTATTTATTATATTTAATCACACCATACATACTTTGACTGAAAACAATTAATTCGAAAAATAATGTCATACTATCCATGCTGTGTAATAATAAAGATAACAGTAAGTATCACAGACTTATTTTGAATCCTTATATTTAAATTAATGTATTTCTAAAGAGTATTAAATAAACTTATCATCCATGTGTTTCTCTACTAGATTTTACTGTTCATAGCACATTTTAATATGGATTTCACTGTCATTTACATGTTTTTTTATTTAGAGATTGCACCCACATAAAGCTGATTAGGTTCCTACTTGTCAATAAAAAAGTAGTGGCTCTCCTTAAAATTATTTAATTATAATATAACTTACAAATTACAAAATCATTAAAGCAAAAGTCTCATACACTTATCCCTCTTGAGTAATGAAAGGATTTGGTATGGCTTCCATGCCATCCATGGGACATATTAACACTACTGATGTGCCACGGCAGACCACAAGACCTAATGCTCTTGTGTCCTCCAACAGTTTATAAGGGTCATCAGGATCTGAAAGACAAAATTATAAATATTACTTCTACTGTTATAAATGTGAAAGTTTGTAAAAATTTTTGGTTATTTAGATGATATGTGTTAAGTTAAATAAACTAAACAGATTTATATGAAATTTGGTACAGGAATGTAATATATCCCAGATATATAAATAAGATACATTTTATACTAACTGCTAACTTATTAACTATTATACATTCATAATAAATAAAAAATAAGATTAATAGTAATTAATAAAAATAATTAATTTCATTCTTCCTCATCAAGAGGAATAAATGTTATAATAAAAATAGAGCAAATATAATTACCTCGTAGAAACTCTGTAGTATTATCCAGTACAAGATTCAATAAGGGATCATAGCCTTTTAGTATACCAGCCGCTTCGCGACCGCCGGCAAATTTAACACGAATGCTTTTCTCTAAATATTTGCTGAGATCAAGAATAGACTCCTTTCGACGTTTCTCTTTATTGTCCCCTGCGCTTTGGCTACCCTAAAAAATATTAGATTTTGTTATTAACGTTAAATTCTAATGAGTAAAAAAGTATTTTTATCAACAAAGAATCTTACAGTTTACCTTCCCTTTTTCGCCTTCTTTTGAAGCCATTCTTTCGATTATTCAATATTTAAATCTAAATATATAACACCTACAAAATCAATATAGAAATATATTGGAACAAGTATTTGCTCAACGTTTTTTTGAGGTTATAATTAAAAGAAAACAATTACAGTAAATACAGTATAGTACATACACCTATTGAATAATTGACAGGTTGTCAGTCCATGACTGATGACATACACCTTAGATCAATAACTAATCCATTAAGATAGGTACTGTTATTGAATTTGAATTAATAAATAAAATAAATTTTTGTCCTCTAGTTTATTATTTGCACGGCGTACTATATAATATGGTAATTTACGTAGTACATATTTTTTAGGACAAAGACGGAGGGCCTTCTGTAGTTTACTTCTTCAACCGATTTCAGAAAGTGTGATTCAGTTTGTGATGATGACTCAGTGGTTTGTCGGTCAAGTTTTCAATTTGGTTGTACTTTGTTATATTTGTTACATCATAACCCTGTCAGTTTTAAACTGATTTGAAAAAGTCTTTTTTATCTGAAAGAATATACTTACTAATAGGTCTCATAAAAAAAATTATCAAAATACTGATTTTATCACAATTAAAGTTGATTTTCTACATATAACAATCTTATGTTATTATAATACATAATAATCTAAATATATCAGCTAAAGTTTAGCTTTAGCTGTGATATTTTCTTCTGATCTGCGATAACTTAACAACTCCTCTTTTTGAATCTTGACGGTCAATCAATGTTGTCAGTTATTTGTCATTCAATGGCCTAGAGGCAAGTCAATCAATAAATTGACAAAATAAAAAAATCGGCAAACAAATCTATAAAAACAACTAGACCTTAATAATTGTAAATAATTTACTTGATATAGATACAGTTTTCATTAGAATTACATGTAAACACAACTAATAAAATTTTCTGTAGGGTATTTTATTCGTGTGTGTACTCGAATGGAAAACTTCAATATTTTGTCTGATAAGCATAGCCACGTAACTTCAACCTAGTTCTAATCAAATGATTTATCAATGCGCTCTTCTGTGAGCTATATTTTGTCTCACGCTCCTGGAGAGTCGGTGATGTCACACCCTGACTACTCGCAGCATGCCCAGCACCATGCTTGCCTCCTGGTGCTGGTTAAAGGCATAGGTGGCATGCTAAAAAACTTCAACAAACTGTGGGATCGAATACAAAAGGTCAATAACATCAAAGTTACTGGTAAGTTATTTTGTATAATGCGCTGTAAATTGTACATTGTAAATTATTATAATAATAGTTTTATTTTTTATATTGGTATAAATTAATTATTATGCTTTCTAATCAGATTCAGCAGGTCAAGTAAGGGATATTTGGGTGCGATATGTCCGAGATTATCCTGTAGAGAACAATGATTGGGGTGATTTTCAAACTCATAGGTATGTTTAGTTATCATTATACTTTTTAATACAAAACATTTTGTTTGTACTGGTATTATTATACATCAAATTTGATGTCATTATTAAACAATTTTAAATATTCCCAAATCATAATTTAAGAAATGGATTTATAACCCATTGAAACAAATCAGTCAATAGGATTCCTATTAATCACCTAAATTTATATTTTATTGTAAAAACTTCTTGAAGCCTATAAAACTAAAACATAAAACTTTGCACTAAAATATTGAATATGTAATAGTATTAAATATTTAACAAAATAAGTAACATTTTGTAATCCACATCAAATTAATAGTCCACAATATTATATATAATATATTTTTAATATTATAATATAATGCTTCGGCAATATTAGTCCCTTGGAATGTACCAACATTCAACAGCAAATTTACACAGTCCTGTTCCTTGGAATACTATAAAGTACTGTGCACTAGCTTCTATTGTTAGATTTATAAATTATTAGCCACTTTTACCCATGATTATTTTTTTACTTCTTCTATGTGACTGAGATATCAACCACAATAAAACTATCCTTCTCCAACCCATGTAATAAGTCTATATGAAGTACCAAACAAATAAACTCACCTTCTAATGTAACATTAGTAAGAATTGTTATGTCCAAAATTTTCTAAAATTGTTCTTTGTTGTTATTTTAATAAATAAATACTTGTAATTATCATTGGAATATACAACAATTATTCCAATTTTTATTTCATTATCTGTATAGAAATACAATTAATTCTTCAGGCGCCTCCTTGGGCTTATAACACTGAGTAAATTCACAAACCAAGTGGAACTGAATGAGGTATGCCGTGTTCATGAATCTCTGAAAGTGAAGTACATAAACACTCTATATGATTCCCGGGCATTTATGTTTGGTCCAGTTAGTAATATGAAGAAACCAGAACAGGAACCTGAAAACTATAGTCTATTTGAAGATGATAAAGTTTTCAGGGATGGAAGTACCAGTGATAAGTGAGTAACTTTCTTCATTCTTTTCAAGGTATATAGAAATTTCATTATTTTTTTTCTTTGTGTAATAAATACACATTTTACTGAAATCATATGTATCATAATAGGGTAACATCCAATTTCCTTGATTAGTAATCTTGAAAAATGAAATTAGTCAATTGAATAAATTAACTGCTTTTTTCATTAAATCAAGGAAAAAATATAATATCATCTGATAATAGTTCCAACATTACAATTGCAGGACTTCCATGCCTAGTGAACAGTCAGATAGTTTGTCTTCATCTGAAAGCTTCCCACATTCTGTCTCATCAAACGCATCTTGTCCAGTTCAAGAAGAGAACTTTACAACACCATCCAATTTCAAAACTCATGCTATGTTCTATGGTGAAAATGATCCAGTTCCCGACTTAGAGCAAAATGTAGCAGATTTAATAAATTCCCTCTTTTGGGTTGTGGAGTCCAAAAGGTTGGAAAGGTCCAGAGAGAAACTAGAGAAGGTGTCCCTTCTTTTGGCTCCATTTGAGAAAAAAGATTTTGTAGGTAAATATTACAATTTTGTCTTCTGAACCAAGGTACATGCCTTTATTATATTATTGAAAATATTCTACTAACAATGCACCCGTGGTTGCAAAGTACACTAATTAATACTTTTTCTCTCATCTAGTAATAGTCACAGAAGTGTGGTGGACACTTCTGCTGCAAGGACCATAATTATTTATTTCTTTAACAAATTACAGCCATATGCTGGAATCGCCACAGTTCATTTCCAAATAATAATAAAATATTTTTTTCATAACCACTCCCTTAATCTAAGAACCTAAATCTCGCGATCAATAAAGTTACCTAGGTACAACTTAAATATATAATCAGCTATTTCTGTATTTATATATTTTTCTCTGACACTTTTGATTGAAAAATATATTGAACGGCAATTAATATGCCTACAGGTCTTGATATGGAATCTCGTAATAATAAAAAGCGATGTATGGGCCGCGTGACGAAGAATTTAGCTGATCTAACATTGCAAGCAGGATTAGTAGCTGAGAGCCTTAGCTTGTATCACAACTCTGCAGAAATACTCAAATCAGTTAATGACTGGCTTTGGTTGGCTGCAGCTAAAGAAGGTAATTTAAATAGAAGACCAAAATTTTTTTTCAAGCATTTATAAGCATTTATATAGTCTAATGGAAACAGTATATCATTTTGGAGCTTAACCCAAAAATTGTTTAATAAATGAAATAATTTTTACCAAGGAACACATCTAATCAGATGTGCAAGTGAAGTTATCCATATTTTTTTGTCATCAGTTGAAAAATTAATCACTATATTTTTTTTATATATGAATATATAATTATATTGATTTATTTCAGGACTGTGCGCAGCTTCAGCTATACTTCTTTACCCAAACTTACGAAATTCAGAACCTTTACAAAGAAACGCTAGTTTACAAGAATGCTCCCCTAACAAAACCAAATCATTATCTCTGTTCCATCCGAATATGGAACCATTTCGAAAATATAAAACTACTTCATCGAGTCCTCTTCGATCTTCAAAAGCTTCTAGTCCTGTCAATCCTCCAAGTGAACTAACACCATCATCATCTGATAGTGTGGAATCCTCATCAAGACAATCGGAAACTGATAACTGTGATACGGAATCATTGGCCTCCTCCAGTGATATTGAGTATCAAAGCCAGAAATCATTTTTGAGCCCTGATCTGCCGTCTATTCCAAGGCAACCACCATCACAGCTTCAAAATCAATATCTTCTGAATGGGGAGGATATTGCTGAGAAATATCGTAAAGCAATTATTCACTATAGTAAATATCAAAATGCTGGAATTATAGAGACTGAAGCGTGTTTTAAAGCAGCAAGAATTGCTGTTGAGCAGAACAACAGTTTGCACGCATCCAGCTTTCTCCAAAATGTTATTTTCATAAATTTGACCCTGAGTGAACAAGAGAAGATTCAAAGATTTGACACTCTTGCTGAACTTTATAAAGAAATTGGTTTGTATCGACTATTATATTATTACATACTAACGACCCGTCCCTGCTTCGCATGAGTAGGTTAGGTAATTGTAATTTTTTTTGAAAATACAACCTTAAGAAAAAGATAAAAAATTAAAATCGGTTAAGTATTTTTTGAGTTTACAAATTTTGTAGTGATAAAGCAAGAACACATTGTGCCCACCAAAATTTTTCATTCCAACTAGGAAAAGCCAATGCAATAGAAGGAAAACTCAAAACATTACGCATACCGCCAGGCCAGCATGGTAGTAGCGGAAGGCCTCTAATGAATAAACCCATAATAGTGGAACATTCATTGTCGAATTTAGGGTTGTTATTAAGGGGGGAGGGGAGGTCTGACCCCTTAAGGTACATATGTGCTCTCAGACATAAAGCTCCACTCACATTCTGGGGTGAGTACCAGATTAATTAATAATTGTGGTGAATACAGTCCACACCAACCCCTCTTAAATACGCTTATGAGAACATTAATACTTTGTTTTGATGATTATTATTTGAATGGCATGAAATATGATTATGCATCACTATCAATTTTGATCTCAGGTTTTCTTCGTAAAGCAGCGTTTTGTCAGCGTTTAGCTGCAACCCGACAAGTGAGCCCTAACAATCCAAATCCAGACTGGCAGCGATGCTATTACCTCATGCTGGACAGTTTTCCGGGACATAAGCTGAGTCTGGATCCTAATTACGTTATTCAGCATCAAGTTGGTAAGTTGATGTAAAAAGTTTTAAAGAATATATAACTATTGTAATTCCCTATGGGGTAGTCAGAAGCCATTAGTAATTTGCGTTTGTATAGTCGTAGCATTCGACTTGTCTGCATTTCACTAACCAAAATTCGAATCCAATATGACAAGTGGCGAGTTGTTATTTTAAATTAATTAGTAGTTTTAAATCGCCAAAGATTTTATCAAAAAAATTAATTGACAAAGCCGGCTAGTTTCTGACTAAAAAGTTCATAAGCTTTGAGATTTATAACTCCTAGCCAAACCAATAAATTTGGCTTCGCCACAACAGCACCAAGTTTTAATAAGTTAATAAAAGCTATGAAATGTATACATCATTGTTTATGTTAATATTTAGGTTGGCCTGCCCTGCAAATTCAACTGCTTCAAGAGTTGGTAGTGGCTGCTCGAAGAATGGGTAACCCGGCTTTGGCTACGAGACACATGACATTTTTATTGCAAACAATGTGGCCGCATTTGTCGCGGCAAGAACATAGAGATTTAGCCATACAATTACAGGTATCTTCATATTTCAGCTTGTTTATTATTATATTTATTTTCTTAAGAAGACCATTTAGGTAAATATTATTGAACATGCAACAATATTCATTCTTCTGCCAACTTTTAATTTGATAAACATAAAACATGAATCTAAACCAATTTCTAGTCTTTTTTCATTAATTATTCAACAAGTGCTTTTTTAGTAATCTAAATGTTATTATTTATTGTTAAATTATCTTTGATAAATGTAATAAATATTTACGATGGTGCCTTACTTCGCTAAAGTTATGAACGCCTTTAAATGCAGCTGGATATCCCCCCTAACTTATTCTTCTCCCCTTTGGCCACAGGCACTATCAGCACAGTGCGAAGGCGGGCCAGTACCTCTGGTGCTACCGACAGGTGCAGTGGTGCCGCCGGCAAGCTTGTCACATGTGCCACAGTGTAGTAGTTTCACGCCACGCCCGCCACCACCGCCAAGAGCACCACATCTCGTCAAATTAAAGACTCAACAAGGGCCCTTCATATTCACCCCAATACATTTTGGCACTTTAGAACGCAAGGCTAAAAAAGATGAGGGGAAAATGGGTAAGAAAATTGTATAATTAAAGCTATAATTTTTATTTTAATGCTAGGACTCTTATGCAGGATTTACATCAACCGGCATCAAACAAGCACGATCGCTTCCGTCCGAACAAAGAACTGCTCAGGAATTCGAACGTATACAGCCGCATCCATCCGCTGTCGAACTCATCTCTCTAAACATTAAATTAGAAAATGACAGTAACATAGAATTGTATAAGCGTCGTGTGAATATGAAAATTAAATCATCGTGAATATGATTTTATTTCCTCTACCGCATTGGAAATTCGAAGCATCCTGCTTGATATAAATCGCGCTGACTGTGCATTAATATATATATCTACAAAAAAGCATTCATTGCGTAATCCAATATATTGGGTGCAATGTGATTATCTAGAAACTATTAGAGAAGGGCTGGTGCTATACTGTAATTTCTTTTGATTCTGAATGCCAAAACATATTCGACTTACCTTTCAATTTATCGATGATAATATTTTTTTCTACAGATTTAATTAAACTTAAAAATAATGTATAATTTACAGAGTATCTTTGGGTGGAAGACGACATCTGTGAGGTCCAAATGAAACTAACAAACCCATTACCGTTCGAGTTAAAAGTTTCGAATATGCGACTACTCACCTCAGGGATAGTCTTTGAATCTATTCCGGAGACCATAATATTAGCACCAGACACCCCTACCACTGTTAATCTTCACGGAACACCAAAGGAAGTGGGCGAATTGCAAATACTAGGATACTCAACACACACGCTTGGTGTAAAGTCTAATTGTAGACTGAAAACTATGCCAATGCCAAACAAATTCCCAGCCTTATACACTATCGAAGTCATTCCTAGTCTGCCGACAATTACTATTGAGACTACAGTTTCATCTGCAGGATCTATGAGTCTATCCAGCCTCGAGAATGTGGGTAGTACGACAAATATAACATTACACAATGGAGAAAGCACCGAGTGCTACATGAAAATTACGAATACTAGTAATGTGACGATTGAATATCTTGATATTGCTATACAGGTAAGGAAATTAAGGGAAAGAGAGTATGTTTTATTATTTTCTTTCAGTTTGTTCGCAAATACCATCAGATTTTATTTCTAACTAACCTACTAGTATATAAACTAATATTTGCGAAGTATATGCAATAATTTTAACTAAGTAAATGTACACATTTATTGATAGTTCGATATTATATTTGAAGTAATGGAATTGTCGCGTCGGCAAGACAATAATTCCTAAAAACAAGATAAAACTCCGCCTAAAATTTAAATACTATATAGACTGAAATATAGAAAAGTTGCATTAATGACAGCGTAATTTATTTGTGATACGCTCTTAGTATTTTAACATTCCAACTCCCGAGCTTTCTTGGAAAAAATGGTTTAAATAAAGTAAATAGGTACTATCACAAAATCTATGATTGTTATACCAATATTTTCTCTTGCAACCTATTTAACATATTTAATACAAGGTAAAATATCATCCGTATATTTCAGTCAAATATGGACAGCCAACTTCAATCAAAGATATTCCAATATTCTAATGGAGATATACAAGCTCAACTGCCGATAGCCCCTAACGAGACTGCAACTATCAATATGAAGTTATATGGAGAAGCCGATTTCCTCGATTTGGGTGGTGTTGGAGGTGAAAATCTGTTCCCCAACAGCCTGACTTCAAATTATCCATCAAGAGTTGGATCACCGGTGCCTAATACCCAAACATCCCTGCCCACGCAAAGTTCCAACCCGCAAACGTCACTGAGCAGTGGTCTTATGCCTAATAGAACATCTGGAAGCTTTAGGTAAAGTTATTTTAACGTCACTAAACTTCAATGGTAATAAATATGCGTACTTATTATATATCTAAATTCTTATTAATGGATTTAATTCTATTATAAATGTAAAAGTTTGTTAAGATTTTCCTATTTAATCACGCTTAACCATCTGAACGGATTTGAATGAAAATTTGGTACATGGGTAGACTGTATCGTAGTTTATCTCGGGTTATTTTATATATTATATATACTTCTATTGAGTTCCGCAGGCAGTCTCGGAAAATATTTGGTATGACAATTTAGAGTTTTATTATTTCTTTACATTTCAGATCAACAAACTCTCACACAACTAGTTGGTCAGCGCCAATTTCCGTTATGCCCCCGTCTCGCGGCCGCCAAATAGAAACTCAGGTATTTAAATTTAAAATGGGGTAGTAATGTATTAATATTGTTTTTATTATTATTATGAATTCTCACTTTCCCGAGATAACACTATATTCGAATCTAAACAAAAAGAAGCGAGACGCCTATTTCTAAATGTGATTTGCTAAGTAGCATTATTTATCACTGAAAACTTAGCTATTAATTTAAATAAGTTGTGTTGGCATGACTGTGTTTCGGTTTGAAGGGTGGGATATGGCGTGAATTTACTGGGTACAGAGGAATAACACCTGAGTCCTCAGGAGTGGCAACGCATGGGGAGTATCATGGGCGAAACAGTATACTCTGTTATGTCCATGGTACTGCTCATGTCTATAGGCAACGGTTACCACTTTCCATCAGGTGGGCCGTCAGCTTGTTTGCCATTCTAAGTTGTATAAAAAAAAAAAAAAAAAAAAAAAAAAAAAAAAAAAAAAAAAAAAAAAAATATTACACGGTCTATCAAGTCCCAAATTAAAAATAGTCTACTACGACAGATAAACAAGACATTTATACCATGGAACTTTTGTTAATATAACATTTTTTTTTTATTATAAGGGAGTTTCTTATCGTTGATTAAGATTGTTTTATTATTGTGTCAGGTAATAATAAGATATTCGGGCGGTGCTGGCAAGGAAATGCACTGTCGTCAATCGACGTTGCAAATCAATTTGGAATTGTTGCCTAGTGTGTCTATCACTCATTGGGACGTATTGCCAGCCGAGATGTAAGTTTATTCATACATAAATATTTTTTAATTAATAATTTTGATATTTAATGAAGAATCAATGTGGGCCTCTCCCTAATTGAGACGAGTAGCGACATTAGCGGATAACTTTGAAAGCTCAGAGGGCCTACCATGAAGTGTTTTCCGAAATTTCGGATCCGAACGAAACAAAAATTTGATGCTAAAATTACATGATATGTACCGTTTAAAAATATTAAAAATGCTAAAGTATCGTTCCTTTGAACTTTTATAATAGGACTTATGACAAACGAAATGTTAAGCTCCATTTACAGGGTCGATTTCGGTGCGAACAAAAACACGAAATTGAGCCCGAAAATTCGGAATTTCATTTCATGGTAGTCCCCCTGATTTTTATAAACTAGGGACACGCACGAGCTAAATTTCGATAACAAAACTACTTATCCGGTTAAAACTAAGCCTAACTAACTCTCTAATAATTAACTAATCTCTCAATTTTAAACGAACAGTGCACATTTACAAAACTTCATTAAAATCGGTTGTGCGGTTTTGGAGATTATCTTGAACAAACATCGTGACTCGGTATAAGATATAATCACGTAATGAGCATATAAACATTGAACAGATAATTTTAAAATTGTTTTAGTAAAATTTACTAAAATTGGTTTATTATATTTATTCAAATTAAAGCGCGACATTGAAGGAATTTTAAATCTCATTAGCATATTTTTTTTATTTTAGTTTTGACTATTATCTTTTCTTTTGTTTTATAATCTTTTGTTCAAATCAATATTTGAAAATTTCTTATTCCTTATTTATACTTATATAAATGAGACTAAAAATATTAAAGTCTTTATTAATGTTAATTGAATTTTCAGACCTTCCCAACTATACCTAGTGTTAGACGTTACAAATCTAACTTCGGAAGAGATGGATTTCCACTACGCGCCCAGTAAACACATCCTCATTGAGAGCAAGGAGTCGTGCAGGATACCAGTGCCACTCGACCGGTGCCCATTCAATGCTACGTCCAACAAAACCGACGATGGTACGTTACATAGACATAATAGAGATAGATGACCCAAATACCTCAATTATACATATATATATATATATATATATATATATATATATATATATATATATATATCTCAGATAACGGGAATCATTTTTGAGACTACTTTCGAAAATGGATTCTCGATTCAAAGTGTTATATTATGCGATATTGCCGCCAAATTGGAACCATTATTTTTTTTATAATCAATAATACTCAGTCCTGTGTACAAAATATTATGTTGTTTTTGATACCAAACCTAAAAATATTGTCGTTTTGTAAAAAAATAATAACTACGCGTAAGTTTATGTATAGAATATTTATGAATAATAACTATTATATGAGAAATAAAACGTGTAATAATATATTTAAATTTTATAGATTTATTGGAATCCAAATCCTTAAGCACCGGCACATCATCAAATAGCCTTGAATTGATGTGTTCAGAGCATATCACCAACAATGTAGACCTACGATGGCACCTCCTGCAGTCGGACATCAATGGGAAGGCGTCTGTCAAAGGCATAACTCTGTCGCAGGCGATGATGGATATTGTTAGGATGTCACCCTTGAATTGGGGTAAGTATTGTCTTTTTCAATATACCTATATATATATATATATATATATATATATATATATATATATATATATATATATATATATATATATATATATATATATATATATATATATATATACTACTGTGCTTTTTTCTAATTGCCTTTTACGTCATCCTGGTAACTAAGACCAGGCCTCGGTCCATGGTGTTATCCATGTTTATAGACGACCGTTATCACGTTTTTTTAGGTCAGCTGTGGGCTTGTTTGCATGCATAAATAGTTATACACCTGAAATTTTTACAGATAAATAATTTTAATCTTTATTTTTACAGAAGTAAGCGTCAACAAGCAATGTATCAAGCCACAAGATGAATATAGTTGTTCAGCTGGTGAATGCCTATCGCTAGGTGTCGCTGTCTGGAATCATTTGACGCGACCGCTGCACAAGCTCTGTCTGTCTGTTCAGTTCTACCAGGATTACAACAATGGAGTGCTATGTTATAAGTTGGACAATAGGGTTGCCACTGCTGGAAGTAATAAGTAAGTTCAATTTTTAAATTTAATTATTAAAAATATTTAGGTTGATTTTAACGTAGTAAGGGTGTATCTGAAAGTAAGTCATCATCGTTATTATCATCATCATATTAGCCGTTATCTGTCCACTGTTGAACATAGGCTTCCCTCATAGACTGCCATAAGGAATGATCCTGAGCCACCTGCTAGTATATTCTATCAATAAAAAAAATAATTAGAGATTATATCACTGTAATGCACAGTGTTTGAGAAACTCCTTTTTTAATTTTATAAACATATATTTGTTATCATTCTATATTATAAGTGTCAACTGATATCATAAATAATGAAATAGCAAAGTGAAATTGGAAGCTGTGGAAGGTCCTTAGTCCTCAGGAATATCAATCTATGTAAGACATACCATGAGTGTCACAGTTTATTCTGACATGCAATCTATATGCAACAGTTACCACTTTGCATAAGGTGGGTTGTCAACTTCTTTGCCATTTCAAGTTTCATAAAAAATATCCTATTATTTAAATCTACCTTATATAAAATATTACTAATTATTTATTTAATTTTAGAGTCGTGTTATCAACACTAGCGGAATCTGCGAAAGCCTACCACGAGTGCACTGTAGTATTTCTTACGCCTGGTGAATACAAAATCGACATCCAGTGTTCAACTACGGAGCCGATACTGGACGACGTCATCATTAGAGATCCGGACAACCAGCCCATAATACAACCATGTACGGGCGAAGTAAGCCATGTCTGGCGATTCATACCACCTGTAGCTATAAGTGTTACTGACTAGATACTATTAAGAATATTTATTTATTTTTATATTATATATCACTTTATCGTGAAATATGTTATTCCAAAATGTATAATAAAATTAAATATATAAAGTCAGATTTATTCTTCTATCTTCATTAGTATATGAGTATTACCGTGAAGCAGTTTGAAGGGTGGAATATGGCAGTGAATTTACAGGGTACAAAGGAATAACACCTTTGTCCTCAGGAATGGCAATGCATGGGAAGTATCATGGGCAAAACGGTATACTCTTTTATACCCATGGTACTGCTAATGTCTATAGGCGACGGTTACCACTTTTCATCAGATGGGCCGTCAACTTTAACGTCAAGTGGGGGATAATAGGTGAAGGTAACGAAATCAGATGAAATCATTTACTGGAATTAATCACGATAGTTTGCATGAAGAACCGCATGAAAGTTTTTTTTTTTATGTACCACTGAGGTAGCCAACGAACATATGGCCCACCTGATTATAAGCGGTTACCGTAATCTATAAACACCTGCAATACCAGGAGCATTACGCGCGCATTGCCAATCATGAAAAAGAGCTCTTTATCCTTTTTAAAAAAAAACCCCTACGCTGTAGTCATGCGGACTATCAGTCCCATTGCTAGCAATATACTTTATCAGGTAGACATCCACGTAATCCCTCTTGGAAACCATCGTGCTGAATTCCAGGTGTATTCATCACAGTGGACTAACTGACTTGCCCTTTCATCCTCTAGTGCCATCTCAGTGTATACCGTTGGCGCAGGCGGGGTTACCATTCCATTATCAGCAATTAAAAAAAACCGCTGTAATAATAAGAATAATCTCTAAATCTCGCTGTAAAAATAATAATTTCTGAAAGAGCCTAGATGATCACGTTCAGCGGTGAACTCCTTGTCGATGGCGAGCTGTACGATAGTAGAAGGTAACCATGAGCATCATCTTAAACAATTCCTCTGAGCACAATCAGTTGTACAAGTGGTAGAACACGCAGTGAGGCAAAATCTCTCCTAAAACAAGCGTTTGATACCGTTTGTAACTGAAAAGGAGACCCCTCCCCCCTTCAACAAACGCTTAAAAGAAAGAAGAATTTTGTTTAATTTTTATTGAAAAAAATCTGTCTTGTCTTATATACTGCGTTTTTTTTTTTTATATTCGTTGAATAGTATTATATTTAAACAATTTGTTAAAAACCCAGAATTTTTTTTATAAAGGCAAAGGCGAACAAAAACAACTGAGGGGTTAATAGAAACGCGAAAAGAAAAATTAATACTCTGTGATATAGACGTCATTCAACCTTCATTCTAATGTCATTTGCCCTTCCGTTAAATATTAATAAATAAATTCATTGTTTTCAATTAATTATTAGAGAATAATTAATCACTACTTTAACTATAAAATATAGAATCTTTGTTAGTCTGTCTTCTAACCTACAGTAGCTTCTAAATAAATATGGTTAATATTCGTTGCGCTGTGACAAATTGCAAAATTACAAACTACAATAAACCACCAGGAGTTGTATTCCATTCGTAAGTTTGTTTATCTAAGTATAGTTTTCAAATACAATATAACTTTGTATTCATCATATTAGCATCTGATAATCAAATAATATAATAATTGACATTTCAGATGCCCAAGTTCTAAAGAAATGAGAAATAAATGGCTCCAAATATTAAAAAACAAATGTTCTATGTTAGATTGGTCTAGAAGTAAAATCTGCTCAAAACATTTTGAGAAAAAATATTTTGATTCTCAGAGAAAGCTCAGGGAAAACGCTATACCAACTATATTTACATTTTCTTCCAATTCGAAAATGTCAAAGGTAAGGTAATTTAGGTTATTAACTATTATTGCTATATATATATTTACTTTTTAACCTAGTTCATATCAGCCCAGCATTGTATTAATTAAAAAAAAATGTTTAATTGTTATATTTTCTACATTAAAAATTTATATTAATCTAGAATGACAAATTAGTGTACAGAATTTTATTCAAACTTGTTCAGTTATTACCGTTTATTTAACTTTATAACTTTAATGTCCAAAACAAAATATGATATAAAATGCAGACTTAATGCTACGGGCATTAAGTATTTCTCTACCAGTCAGCGTTTGGGATGAACAGTGAATCACTTTAATATATAATTTTTGTTATTATAATATAATAATATATAATACAATGCTATTAATTAATAAACTTTATAAACTTAGATCCTACATTGATAATTTAAATATCATTTATTAGGTTATGAATGTATCTGGCTAGTGCACCCATTTGAAAGTTGATCTCCTGTAACCCACTTAATAAACAGAGAGATAAAGATACATAATAATAAACTATGAGATACAGCTAGTATCTACAGACATATGTAGTATCTACAGACTACATGAATTAATACTGGTACTGGATGTTGTCTATGTGATATTATTTTTAAAATCTATGTTAATTTTTTAATGTCTACATATGTGTATAATGGGAACTTATTACGTTTATTAGTTGAAACAATTGTCAGAAATACAATCATAGTAATTTAATAAAATACCCATTATACAATTATATATAGACAGTCTATTTATTCAGAATAATTATGATCTTTCTGTATTCTATTCAAATCCAGTAAGCTATTTAATTAGTAGTAGAATACTAAAACATCTTTACAATTTTTGACATTTGTAAAGATATTTTAATAATATATTCAATTAACAATTTTTATTATTATAAAATTAATTAAGAAAATAGCAACATTATGTTCTCTTTATTAATGTAGACATTTTAATGATATTAAATTTAGAATAAAATTTATAGAAAAATGCCATAAATAATTTATAATTATTATGTAACAATTCATTTTCAGACTGACTCTCCTATCGAAAGAACTAAAGTAGATAGGCTGTTGAGTAGAATGAATCAAGCTCAACTCTCCTCTGATATTAAAAATACTTTTAATAAAATTAAGGTGCCCTCAAATTTAGACATTTTCATAACAGATGATCTTAAATGTAAACCAGATTCACCAATTGAGGCTCATTTATGGTTGCTAATAAAAAAACAGGACTATTTGAATGGAATGCTAACATCACAACTGGCACGAAATAAGAAACAAGTAGAAACTCTTCATAAGAACCTCGATGAAATCAGAACACATAAGAAAGACACAGAACAAAATATAGACACTTTGAAGTACATTGTGAAGTGTCTACAAGAAAAACATGCTACTCTTGAAGAACAGATTGAAATTTTATCAGCAGTGGAGTCAAGATAAATATTATGTTAAGTTCATTAAAATATATTGCATGTTTGAAGGTGTACACTTGTATATCAAAGACAATTGTGTGGTACATGTAAGACCTGCATAAATAATAAATATTTTTCAAAAGTGTCATTTGTATGATGTATGTACTTGCATAAATAATTCAAAATCAACTATGAGATTTATTAATTTTTATTTAATCTGTCACACACATATATATGTAACAATTCAATTTAATAGACTGAACTATAAAAGGAGTGTATGCATTTCCTTAAAGATTGTATGTTAAATAAAATATTTGAAATTGTGTCAAAATAAGATTTGTATTCATCATAATAAAATGTCTTAAAAGCAAGTGTGTCATTTAAATACAAATGATGAATTAAAATAACACATGAATGAAACCCTCTCAAACCCCTTTAAAATTGAATGTTGAATTCTGTATTCTGTAAGAAAAAGCAAACAGTTTTCTGATAGACAGAAAAAACTTATAAAAGGAAATCTGTTACGGGCAAAAATATCATTTGACTTTGTGCACTGATTCAGATTATTCTCACATTGAGTTAAGGCAACATAAAAGGAAAAACAAATTCTTCATAAATAATTTATTTACATATTGCATATCCAATTTACATAAAAAGAGAATAATAAAATATTCAATAGAAATTTGATTGAGTTTCAGGAATGATTAAATCTATATATCCTTTAATATCACAAATACTTCAGTCTTATTTTTTTCGTAATTGTTTTTCGATTATTTCTCTTAATTTTAACTTTTTACTCACTTTGTTTGTATCTTTTAGTGGTCGACCCAGAGGTATAATCTCCATTTGTTGTAATCGGCGTCGGAATTTTTGATAAAATTCAAGAACATTTGGATCAGCCCACACATGACGAGAATCAAAATCTAATACTCTTAATGTATCTAAACTTTGAGCTCTACTCAAGGCTACATATGCTTGACCAGCTTCAAATATTTTAGATAGAGACATTTCTACACAATCTAAAGTCAGTCCTTGTGACTTATGAATAGAAAATGCCCATGCTAAGTTTAGAGGCACCTGTCGACGACATAGCAAAGAACCATTTGAATTTTTAACATACCATCGCTCTGACCTTGCTGTATACTCTTTTTTATTTTTAAATCTAACAACAGGCAAGCTATCTTCAAACCTCACAATTACACCTCGAGCCCCATTTACTAACCCAGCATTAACATTTATATTTTTCAATAACATAACTTGTGCTCCTATTTTCAATATTAATTTTGATGGAGCGATTGTTTGCATGTCAAGTATTTTGGTCGAATTTTCACTATCTTGTGCTGTAAAAATCTTCTCATCTCCTTCTAAATCTGCTAATTTTGAGTCATTTATCATTTTAGAATCATTTGTATGAGAACATAGCCTTGTAGCTAAAATACCATCACTCTCAATTTTTTGTTTAGAAGTACCTATAAGTCTTTCACTAATTTCGTTTGTCACATGACCTATTCTTATTTTATTGAGTATTGTTATGAATTCTTGGTCTTTTTGTCTGTGTACTTCTTTCAATTCAAAACATAGATCAATACATTTATCCCAGCAAGGTGACTGGAAACAAAATCTTTTACCAGTTTTATTTTTGTCTACAACTGGAGGCAGTTGTAGAAAATCGCCACAGAGTATAAGCTGTATTCCTCCAAAAGGTTTATCATTTTTTCTTACATGTCTAGCCACTGCTTCCAATTTCTAGAAAGGAATAGATTTTTTATTAGTGGTGTTTTAATAGGTTATATACAAATTTTCGTAATCAATTTTACCAATTAATAAATAATGACAAAACTTGTATATGATGCTTGAAGATTGTCTACTGTAATATGATATCACTGACTATACCATATTGCTTGAAGTTATGCTTTAGCAGCCTACTATATTTTGAAGAAAAATTAATTAAAAATAACCAATTTTTGGGGGTTCTATTAACACCACTAAATAGTCGGAGATAATTTCGAGTAACCAGTTAAATAACCTATATTTGTTTATAGTTGCAATACAATATCATGGTAGATCAAATTAAATTCCTCGCCCATAATCACCCTCAGTACCTACATTTCATACCATTTTATATATTATTTACCTCAAAAAATGCTCCATCAACCATAGAAATCTCATCAATGATTAAATGTTTGCATTTTCTCCATTTTTGTGTAACCAAAGGCAATTTCATAGCTCTTTCACATAAAACTTCTAATGAACCACTTCCATCTCCAATACCAGCAAATGCATGTAATGTTGTGCCTCCTGTAATATATAAACATTTATAATTAACATTGGGTTAAAAAGATTAAAATGAAATATGTGTTCTGTAAGAACTTTCAATTAAAAAGGATGAATACAAAATTTGTCCCTGGTGGATAATATGCTGGATGAAGCCACTTAAAAAATTCATATAAATAGCGGCTAAACATTATTAATTCTATTTAAAATAACCATTTTAGTAATGGTTATAATTTCCATTTTATACAATGTAATAAAAACTTTATGTGACATAGTATCACTTATATCTTGTAAAATTTTATGAAGAATTTAATCTATAAATTATATCATGCAGTAATAGATGCATAAGATAAAATATAGGCTTTTATTTTTGCTATTTGTTTATGGGATGGTATGATGGTAGAGAATGGTTAGCTGGTAGAGAATGCCATATGGCATTAAGCTCGCCATTTGTACAAAATTTTATTGTGCAATAAAGAATAAATAAATAAATAAATATCTTAAAGATGATGGATATTAACTAAAAATTGTATTACTTACCAACATGACAAGCTGCAACACCAGTAGAAGCTGTAGGCACAGTTACATCAGGCGGTAATGCTGCCACAATTCTTTTCAGTAGGAAACTTTTACCTGTCCCTGCAGAACCCGTAAAAAAAATATTCTTGCCACTAAGGCATGCTTCTAAAACTCTCTGCTGTTCTGCATTTAACGAACTCATGTTAGTCAATGGTGAAGGTGAATACAACTTTTTAGGTGCTGGTCCTCTGCTAATATCATCAGATTTACGCTTCTTGGAAGGTGGAGAAGGCGTCGTAATTGTTGATTTTGGAATTTTACTCTTAGCGTTGTGTATATCGGCCACAGTCACAGGACTGATCTCTTCAAAAGCTTGCGCTTTACCACTTAGCAACTTAGTTCTCATGTTCTGTTTTGAGAGCGTGGTATTTGCGATTTTTTCTTTATCACCAGTCATTTTTACAAATATCGTACGCAGAAACGAAACTAGGTTAGTTGGTGGTGCATTTGAAATAAATAAAGTGCATCCTACCTCTTGAAACTTTACACTAGCTTTACCTTCTATCATAAACTTTTTAAATACATTTATTCCTTTCAATGCTAAGCGAATAGGGGCATTTTTATCATTTGATATTTCCATAAACATTTCTCGAAATTCGTTGCGAATTAATCGAAGTGAAGCAGTTTTGTAAGTCACCTTTCTGATAATTGAACCTTCGGGTGTAGTCCACTCTACAGTTACTCCACATGACAAAAATGATTCTCCTACGTCCATCTAGGTAAATTGCGAATATTAAATCACTACAGAAAAGATAATAATAAATGCAGACGAAACAGCAAAAATTTTTAAAAAGAATCCGTCAACCGACCAGTCAAAATATAATGACAACTGACAGACAAAAAGTATATAACCAAGAGAAAAACTCACTTTATAGAAGCTACGTACAACAACTTGGTCAGGAATTACTCACCAATCTACACAAAAAAAATCCATCTTCTCGTTATGTTGGCTAGCCTGATGTTCAAAATAGAAACGAATAGGTTATAATTATACTACAGTTTAATAGTAGAAACACGAATAATGTGATAAAAGAAGAAATATTTATTTATTTATTACATGGTATATAAATTGTAGGTTCCGATAAATATTTATTTAGCAAAAATAAAATAACAGATAGCATTCTTAAATATATTTATTATTATATATTATAATATATATATAAATATTATAATGAGATCTCAATTCGTAGCATTATTGATAGTAAACACAAGTTTTCAACACTTCCTGTAATATCTGGTATATTTCTAGAGTAAATCTCGTAATAGAGTCAATATTAATTATATATATTGACTCTATTAGTCGACATTTGACAGTATCTTTGTTATTTAGCACTACTGTGATTTCATCATTTATTTAAACATTGACATGATATTTCCTGACCAAATTCGTACATAAAAAGCTAGTATAGTAGTTACGCAAAACTGTTGACAGCTTTAATATTTTAATGGGTGATAATGGAATGGTAACCCCACCCGCGCGAGGGGGAAAGGGATTGTTAGTAATGGAGTTTGACAGCCCCATTGCTAGCAATATGCCTTATTAGGTCGACCTCCACGTGGTTCCTCCTGGAAACCATTACCTGGTTACCGTTCCATTATCATCCATTAAAAAAAAACCCCATCCGCGCTATCGGTATACACCGACGGGGCACCAGTGAAGGATGACACAGGTGAGGATGATGCAGGTCAGTTAGCCCATCTTGACAAATTCAACAAGAATTGTTCACGATGATTTCCAGGAGGAACCACGTGGAGGTCAACCTAATAGTGCATATTGCTGGCAATGGGGTTGTCTAACTCCATTGCCGACAATACCTTTCCCCCCTGACAGCTTTAATGAGCGCAATCGACTCTATAGACGATCAAAGATTAACTCGAGTCTGCTTTTTTGTCATTTGTAAGACAAAGACGAAGCAGTTCCATCTTTATTTCCAAAGCGACATTAACATGAGATGTGAGCTTAACTCAAGCCGTTAACCATTTACGGAGGCAATAAGAACAATGTGAATAAAAGCAAACCAATGAGAATGCACTCTTTCTAGCAGTATGCATATTGAGTACTAGCTGATGCCCGCGATTTAGTCCGCGTGGTATTTGTTATTCATTCGATTAACATTCTTATCGGCGACCGGCCGATGCAAACTCTTTAGACATTATTATACTTTTTTATATACATTTACTTTTAGAATGTTCTTTTTATTTGTAATTTCAATTTTATATTTTTTGACATATATCATATTGTTCTGTTCCTTGCTTGCTGTTAATACATTTTTTCGCTACTGAATTCCGTGTCTACATCATTTCATCAGGTAATGAACTCGACCGACACGATCATTAAAAAAAAGAAAATGGTTCTAACTTACGACTTTTATTATGCGATACGAAATTTACTTCAATTATATTGCAAGAACATGATAATCTTGAATCTTGATGACATCTACGTGTTTACCATGAAGTGAAATTCCGAAATTTCGGACTCAATTTCATGTTTTTGTTTATATCAAAATCGGACCAATAAATGGAGTTTAACATTTCTCGTTCGTTATAAATCGTTCGTTCTATCATAAAAGTGCAAAGAAACAATATTTTAACATTTTTAATATTTCCAAACGGCGTGTATTATGTAATTTTAACATAAAATTTCTGTTTCGTTTGGCTCCGAAATTTCGGAAAACATTTCATGGTAAGCCCTCTGAACTGAATCTTCAGACAGAGAAACAAAACAATTGAAATATTTAGATGTGTTCTATTTCACTTGTAACATCTCTTGACTCGGTTTTTAGCATTTTTATCTATGTACAGACATTCGACCTCTACAGTTTTTTTTTTTTACATATAGTAAAGATATAGATAAAGATCATGGCCTAAAGAAGGTACCTAACTAATTTGTAATATGTAGAATCATCATCATAGTTGGGGGTACTTTTTTTAATAACAGAAAATAGAATACCTAGTAATCCCGGTAACAAACATACAAACTCATTTTCACATTTATAATATTACGAAGGATTAATTTATGTAAAGTAAAAATAACCAGATTGACTTATGTGTAAGGAACGTGTATGTTACGTATAGACGTGGGCATATGCAGTATACCCGTAATTCTGTAAGTGGAGGGATATTTTGTGAATATGTAATAGTATTATCTGCAGTACAAACTTTTCTGTGTTTGTAAGTAATATGTTTTGTAACGCGTATCCATGGTAGTAACCTATGCTAGTCAAAAATTTTTGATTGATTGTCTTTTGCGCAGACCTCAGATAAATGTCTTTCTCCAAAACAATAGGTACCGTCATTTATCATCCATCGCCTATGATTTGCTCTGAATTAGTTTTCAAGTTGATCAAAATCGAACCCTTGACATCTTAGTTTTTTTTAAGTCTGTGAAAACCACATTATGCCACGACTACTTACATAAAGTTGGTAAATAAAATATAAAGTTAGTTGGTACTCTGAGGACAATTTGTGAGTCCGTAAATAAATCAATGAGCAGTTAGGTACAAATATCGTATTTAGCTTTATTTCAATTTTATTTGGTTGCCGGAGACAGGCTGTCACTTACTGGACGGCTAATAATTCATCGCGCGATCGTAAATGCGGCTAAAGATAAACACACTGTCAGAACTAAACAGAAATATACCATTATGCGTTTCAAAACACTTTTCATTATAGACAATTTTAACTTGTCAGTTCTAATGCAATCGTCTTTGTAATTTAATTTTGTAATCATTGTTAAAATGTATTGTAACTAGTGTACCTATTGTTAGGACTGGTAATATTCTTATACACATGTGAGGTACAACCTGCTTACTGAAACTGAACTAAATATTTTTACTAACTCAAATGAAAAATATTCCGCTAGTAGAATCAAATCATCTTTGAATTTGTTGTTGAAAAAAAACAACATGTAGTGACATTTTGTTGTAATTGATGATCATGCAATATTATCTCAGTCTTTTTATTATATCAGTTGTTATTTAAATTAGGGTAACGTACGTAGGTAGCTTCTCAGCAACCTCTTAGTGATGTGCACGTTGAGGACAGAGATTGGTAGGCGCTTTGTAATAGTAATAAAAAATGAAGTAATAAAAACAAAAATATATGTATAATTTAGTAATAAACGTAAACTGCATGCGAAAACATAAGGTATTTTTTTATTAATTAGGGCAAAAGTGCCCCGGACCAGTTACTCTATCCTCCCGCAAGGGGATGGTTCCTCCTGATAAATCTCCACACATTCCTTGGTTTTATGGAACCAAAGTTAATAGATATCATAATTAATAAATTAGCTGTTCGACTTCAATCTGGCCATAATCCATCAAAAAAATTTGCACATATGATAGAAAAGGTCTGGTCATCCCATTGTCAAGTTTGTGATACTATCGATAATGTGCAATATATACTGTTAGAATGTCGTTTAAACTCGATAGAAAAATCCACTTTATTCTCTATACAGGCGCTACTTTAACTTAAAAAATAATTAAATATTGATCTTATTCAATGTATATTAGCTTCATGTATATCAGATTTTTTTTTATTTAATCTCTGTAAATTAATACAAACAAATTAAACACCTATTAATTTTTCTCTTTCTGTGAGTAGAAAAGTAATTTCCGTGATAAGGCCGATATACCTGAAGAAGATAAAAACCCTTAGAATAATATATATATATATATATATATATATATATAGCCGATATACCTGAAGAAGATAAAAACCCTTAGAATAATATATATATATATATATGGATAAGCAGGTTTCATCTTTACAAGTATAAAGATACGAGTCGTAGTTAGTAGTATTTTCGATGATGAAGTATGGCTCTTACACATTGCAAGCACAATATATCACACAATCTGAATCTTTACTTATATAAAACAATCTGAAAGAGAGTTTCTTTGTAGCCTCTAAAGGCCTTAACGATTCAACAAATCGTTGTGAATTTTGGTAGAAGCAAACAGACTACTTTTTATTCCGCTCAATCACAAAATGTTGCACATACACATGCAAAGTCACGAGTAATAACTAGTATTTCATAAGTATAATGTTTAATCAAAGAGATATTCATATGTGATCCAGTAACCTGATATTTGAATAGCCTATCTTGTTCATCTCGAGCAATGCAGAAATCGAAAATATGACGTAAGTGTAGACACCAGATGACCAGACGCGTTTTATTACGCTATGTATTCTTATTAGCGCAAGTAGGTATAGCCTAATTATTTGAAATCTATGATATGATGGTAATCAGGGTTCTATGCCAAATATTATAAGCTCTAAGTTCAATAGGCTACTTATATTATTAACTCATCACTCAACTAGACTATTAATATGAGTTCTGTTCTACCCATCTATGTCTAAATTAAAATGTATTTAGGTAGGTACGGTAAAGTACTTAAATATGCCTTTGTATTCAGGGCTTGGCTTAAATTACCAGGCACCTATGGGCAAGTTTTTGACTCCCCCCCCCACTCAATGTAAAAAAACAAGGTCATTACTATTAAAGTACTGACAAAAAGATTATCAAGGATCCGCGTTACTCGAATCTCGGCGCCTCGGGCGCCGCCCAGCCGCCTCTTTACGTCCTTGAGACTAGTAACATATGTAGGTATGTACCTAAATAAAGTATTAAGTATATACAATTAAATATTTTTCGTTAATAGTTCTAATGATCGACGCAAAATAACAATGATACAAATATTATTCTTACTACATGCAGAATTAAATTGACAAATATCTGTGACACAAAGAATGATTTTTAAGTTTACACGAGAATTATATAACTCGTTGATCATACGAGTATACCTATATTAAAGAGGGGGGAAAGGGATTGTTAGCAATGGATTTTGCTAGCAATATGCCTTATTAGGTCGACCTCCACGTGGCTCCCCCTGGAAACCATCGTAAATAAATCTTGTTGAATTCGTCACGATGGGCTAACTGACCTGCTTCATCCTCACTTATTATCCTTCACTGGTGCCCCGCCGGTGTATACCGATAGCGCGGGTGGGGTTACCATTTCATTATCACCTATAAAAAAAAACCTATATTAAAGAATTGACGACTGGCGGGGAAGAAAGATTAATAAGTGGCGTACAGGGAAACGCAATGTAGGACGACCTCTTGTCATACATGTACCTACATTGCGTTAGTTTTGTCTCAAATGAGCTTCAAGTGTGTTGCAAATGACTATCAGAATTCATTCCTTATAACAATTTATGGCGAAAATACTTTCAGGAAATTATAATTAACGATTGATACGTTGATGTTATAATATTTTGTAACATTAGACAGGTTGCTGACGTGTTGTGGGGTACTAAGAAATAGGTTTTTGTAAAGTCTTTTGCGCATGGTTTTCTCATGAAAGAAACCGCAACGCTTCCTTCTACATTGAAAAGGAAATCTACCTACTTATAATGATACCGAACTGCGAAACACGTAAGACCATTGAAGTGAATATTTAGTGTGAACGGAAAGAAACACTAAACGTCTCAACACCGTTTGCTTTCAAAGTAAATATCTACATGCATATTTTATTTTTGCGATCACTTTGAATTAAGATTTTCAGAAGCGTCTATAGGTAAATATATCAATTACAGGCAGAAAACAAACTGCCATTATCTTTAAAAACCTATTGAAATATGAAATATGAATATATAAAATATAGGTATGTATTAATATTAATTAATTCTCCCCCATTTTTTATATTAATAAGTTTTCATGTCAGGAACATTATCCGCATTTGTATTGATAATTATATTCATTGTATTAACATGGGGGGATTTTATAGATAGGATTAAATCAGGTTGGTTTATATTATTTCATTATAGTACAAAATTTACATTTTCTCTCTTAAAAAGGAAAGATGGCGAACTAATTCCCGACAGAGGCACAGTAGACCGAATTTAAGAATCTCAGCGAGAGAAACCGGCGCACTCATCACCAAAGTGAAGAATATATTTGGTTGTTTTTGTTTGGTATGTATTCTACCCTAAGTACTTACATACCATTAGACACAACCACGGTTTCTTATAATAAGGTTCATTTTTCCATACGGTAATCGAGACTACCCCTGTTTTTGTCCGATTTTGTCCACCAATAGCACTCGAGCATAAATGAACTCAAGAGTTTTTATTCATTCTTAAAAGGTCCTAGTCTTGACTTGTTTAGGTTTCTTTTATGTGCATATAAACTATTAGTTTTTAACCGTGACTGTATTTGCGCGAACAGGATACATTGAAAATAAACCGATTATTAAAAGAATAACTCATACTTATTTACGTACGTAAGGATTAATAAAAGAAAGTTGAAAATCGAATACCAGAAATATTAATTTTGCTTCAATTTTATAATTTATACAATACCGAATATTTTATATAGAATTGACATAAAGTTACTGACACACAAAAAATATACAGTTATGATTTAAAAAGTTAATTTCAACATAATATCAGTACGGAAAATATTATTTGCAAAAAGAATGATTATAGTTGATTCAAAACTGGCGAACATACTGTATAATAAAGTAAAAAAAATATAATTGAGAAGCCGTTTCTTTTTTGCTATATAGTGTTAAGGGATTCTTTTATAAATAGTACATTTTTTGTCATGCCTGAAAACAATTGGTTTATATTCCAAAATAAGAAAATGAAACATCTGGCAATATTAAAAGGACGTTTATGAGCAGGCTATCTACCGTTACCTGGTCATAGATTCCAACAAATTAATATTCAAGGTATATTTGTTTAAGCCGCGGTCCATGCAAGTTGCAACTGACAACATGTGGTCAACTGTAGTGAAAGTTAATCATAAAGATTTCCAAATAAAAAAGTCTTTCCCTATTAATCTAGGGAATTAAGAGACTACCTGTCATAGTGAACTTGTTCAAAGATTTTTTTTTTTATAATAAATAAACATGGGCGGCACAATTAAAATTTTACATTTTTGACTAAGTTTGTTTCTACGCTTTCGCATCTAAACCGCTGAATCGATTATGAACCTTGGAAACGGTTATAGGCTACTTTTCCTTACGGTCAGTAAATATATCTCGGTTACGCGGACGAAATCGCAAGTAAAAACTAAATAATAAATTGGTATATACTTAAAAATTTTGTGTTATTGTGCGTAAACAAAAAATTTTTAAGTATATATTTAAAAATAATACCAAGGAAACGACATCACAGAAGATCAATACAGGAAACGAGCGCACGTGCATACAAACCAGAATTAGCAAACTGTCCCCGGTGTATGCGACTGCTCATGCACATTATTGCACATGAACAAGAAATACACTATCAATTTGTCAACAGACAATATTAATAAATATATGTACATGTGTATTAAAGTATCTATTTTCATATAATACAACAATATTTATTTATTTATTCAAGGACAGCTAACAAAGCATTTATTTTTTATACAACTTAGAATTGCAAACAAGCTGACGGCTCACCTCATGGAAAGTGGTAACCGTCGCCTATTAACATGAGCAGTACCATGGACATAACAGAGTATACTGTTTCGCCCATGATACCCCCTATGCGTTGCCATTCCTGAGGACTTTGGGGTTATTCCTCCGTACCCAGTAAATTCACGCCATATCCCAAACACACATATCTTCAAACCGAAACACAGCCATGCAAACACAACTGCTTTACGGTTGAAACACGAATAATAATAAATAAACATACATTTATATCAACTTAAAATATATAATATAAACATGATAATACCAATAATATAAGGTTACCTTGTTGCCTTAATAAAAGGCCTGCACGGAATACATAGGTATTATTTTATTATTATATGTATATTATAGTTATTATTGTTGTTGTGTTGTTATTATAGTTATTATATTATTATATGTATAACTGTAATAATGAAAAATGATAAAAACTACAATATTAGGTATTGAATAAATACTTATACTACAGTAATATACTAGATTTGTGCACTTATATACCTAGAATAATCTTGATTTTAATATTTCATGCGAATTTTACATTAAATATCGACTTATATGAGAAATTAACAACGTACTAGGTATTACAGGTATCGTTATTTATTTTATATCTATTGAAGTGTTTAAGTTACATTATTCAGTCGGAGTAGTAACTATTATAAGAAATATAACAATAAGTAATAGATATTTTGTTAAATTGAATATCTTTCTCTAACCGAGGATCATTTGGTAATTCTAAAATATATATATATTTTTTATTATTTTATTAAGATTTTTGTTTCATTAATATCTAATTCCTATTTTTTCATTTAATTAGCTAGATAGATAAACACTTTATTTGAGCCATTTATGACACACGTAAATTAATAAATAAATTTATACAATCTGATTATTTACATTTTTTGAAATATAAAACAAAAGATGAATATTGGAGATATGTTTTCACCAAGTGTGTTGCAGTGACCCAAATAATTTGGTGTTTGAAATTAGGCACAAAATAGGTGAATGAAGATTTTTACGGTGCAATAGGCTTAGTGTTTTTCGTAATTGAAACATTGAGCAGGTTTGATATTTCGACGAAATTTCTTAATCTGGCTACACGGACTGGATGTTTCGAATATATTCTCAATTTATCGGTGATTTATGTATATACCTATTACCTATTTATGTGATATCGTAAAGAAATTCTCAACGATTTGTACCGATTTTGATAACTCTTAATTGACATGAGCTGTTCTCTCAGAACGGTATAGTCACATGTCGACTTATAAAACAAACAGAACTATTTCAATTCAACCGTATTATTTATATGTATAAGTATGTAGAATATATTTTATGTGATATTTTAATTGAAAGGATGTAGTTAGATAGATACATTGTATGTATACTTACATACGAGTTACGGGAGTATATCGTTCTCGTAGCATGATAATTTCGTAAATTTATTCATTCAAGTATTTTTTGTCTGTAACTTCAACATGTTCATTAGTTCATACATTAAATAAATAATACGTAATTTTTAAATATATCTAAATTCGATGTTAGATTTATTCGTATATAGCTGGCAGAATTCCGAGTAGGTAGGAATGTTGGGGTTGCGTTACCGGGGCCGGGCGTATGATGAAACAAAACAATTCGTGTGAACGCCGGACAATACCGGTTGATGCTAGTAAGCACAACCTTTGTCTTTTTCTTAGGATAATTTTTTTTTAATTAATTAAGATAAGTTGATTAATACAATGAATTTATGCATTACCTATATTTTATGAAAACATAAAATTGATAAAGAGAACATGTTTGTAGATTTTATTAAGTATGTATATTATGTCCATATTACTGCTCATGTCTATAGACAACGGTTTCCACTTTCCACCAGGTGGGCTGTCAGCTTGTTTGCCATTCTAAGTTACATAAAAAAAGGAAAAATCGAGAAATGCATGTAAAAATGAAAATTCATTCATATGAAGTTATGAGACTATGTTAAATAAATGGCTTACACTTTATAAGCACAGCTTTTGGCTTCTTCTAAGATAAATTAATGTACTTATATGTTATATATTATACTTATATATAATATATTTATAAATCACTTTTATCTCCCGAAAACATAAAATTGACAAAGAAACTATGTTTGTAGATTTTATCAATTACTAATTTTCTTACCTGCTATTTCGATCGCGTGGATCTCAGAAGTAGGAAAGCTACTAAAATAGACTACGTCTAGATGGCGTATCGAGATAAAACTTATACTAGGTTTTAAGTTGCAACGCATCCAATATGGTGCAGTAGTTTTTGGGTGATGCTGTAACAAATATGTAAAAAAGAAAGCTCATTTATGTTAAATTCTCAATTTGTCTTTATTTCTACTCGTATGCATTACGCAATAATCCTAAAATCATTTCAGTATTCTTTCTGTAATTGATTATTTTTAATAAGAGGTTTCCAACATAACAGGTTCATAACATCATCATCATATATACGTTAACTGTCCATTGCTGAACATAGGCCTCCCCCAATCGGGGGATTTTACCAGTAATTGCCACGCTTGGCAGGCAGGTTGAAAACCGCAGTTTTTTTCAATGAGTAAAAATGGATTGATAACCCCGCCCGCGCTATCGGTATACACCAACGAGACACCAGTGGAAGATGATAGGTGAGAATGAATGCAGGTCAGTTGGCCCACCGTTATGAATTCGACAAGAATTAATCATGGTAGTTTCCAGGGGAACCGCGGGCCTGACCTCGACCTGATCGATCTGAGAAGGTATATTGCTAGCAATGGGGCTATTAGACCTCATTACTAACAATCCCTTTCTCCTTGACAACCGCAGTTAGGTTTTAGTGATGTTTTATGACGGATGTTGCTGCTCGTCCCTCGAGCGTTAAGTTTCCTTAGTTGCCTTTTACAGAAAAGAAAGAGGTGACTCATTCTATACCGGGACCACATGGTGGAGATTGGGCCACTCACATAAGATATTCGTTCCATATTAGTTATTTGACAATTGCAAAAAAAAACTTCAGTTTTTTCTAATTTTACAAAACAAAAAATGCATGTCTATAACATAAACAATTCACAACAGTAAGTCGTTTTCTATTAGCATGATGTAAGATGCCTGTAGCTTTGTTAAATCTTACTTCTGAGTTTAGATCTAAATAGTTATAAACAAGTGTAGGTAACTAGGTCTCACTGCAGTTTAGCTGACACTATCTACGGAGTACTCGTATATTAGAACCTATAATGCTCATTATACCAGAATTTACATTATGATTGTGTTTACTTTTACATTAATAAGTTTATATAAAAATTTGAGCTTCTGAAATTCTATTAGAGACGAAGCAATTTTCAATAAAAAATATCGATGTAAGCACTAAGGCAGTTATAATATAAATCTAACTCAGAAACTCAACAGTCATCAAAGAATGTCCAGGATATTAGTTTAATGTGGTAACCTGAGTTAGGGCGTCGTCGGCGTCGCTGGTGCGGAGAAAACTCCACACATGGGACGCATCTGTGCACAGCTCGCTGGAGGTGTACCCTTCGCGTCGTAGCCATAGTACGGATATGGTTTAATTTATTGATTTCTAGGAACATTAATATATAATGTGTATATATATTTTTTTTATATTGCTTTGTATATTATTATATCAGATAATGTAATTGTTTAATATTACAGCTGTAGCGAAGATTCATTTCAAATATTGCATTTACTACATTAGATATATTATTTATATATATTAATTTTGTTTAATTGTAAAGTATTTCACATAAAAATTAAAAATATTTTCTATTTATCATTTATTTATTTATATAGTATACTAATTACAATAGACAGATATCTCTTGTATAGGAAGGTACCCACTGCTAAAAAATTGATAAACTTAAAAAAATATATTATAAAATAGTAACATATTGCGACTAAAGTAAATTTAAATATTAAGTGTTTTTCTTTACGTCGCTATTTTTTTTTTTTTTTTTTTTTTATATATCAATATGCCGTTGCAAACATAACTCATATTTTATTAAGTATATCAAATCTTATTTGGTGACGTAGGGATGATGATTTAAAACAAACAGCAGGTCCATGATGGAGTAGAGCTGCACTTTATAGAAACTATTGGAAGGAGTTTTTTTTTTAGTGGATGAAAATGGAATGCTAACACTGCCTGCGCTATCGGTATACGCTGGCGGGGTACCAGTAAGAGATGATAGATGAGGATGAAGCAGGTCAGTTGGTCCATCATGATGAATTCATCAAAAATAAACTACGACGGTTTCCAGGGAAAACTGCGTGGAGGTCGACCTGTTAGGATATATTACTAGCAATGGCCCTCTCAGATCTCATTAGTAACAATCCCTTTTCTCTCATTGGAATGAGTTGGAGAAGGCAGTTGCCACAATACATCCTATGCTACGCGTATATGTATTATAATAAAAAAATATAATAATGAATATTTAATACAGCACAGAATAAAGGCTTCTTTATCTTTACATCGAATCTACCTACACAAATTGTTCACTATAAGTATTTTACCTTTTTACGGATTTTGTTTAGAATAATTTACTTTAAACAATATATAGCTATTGTATTAGAAAAGTCATAATACAAAATAGCCGTATTTTATAACTATTAGAACTTTCAGAAATAGTATCAATATTTATATTTAAATCTATTGTTCTTGCGCACAGGTGTTCAAATTATTCGTTTTGTCCTCTAATGTTAGTATTTTGTATTGGTACCACAAAAACCTAGTTGTCAACAGCAGGTAGAGGGCCGGACTATAACTACGGCACACGTGCACCGTATTTTCTCCGGAACGCAGCTGCGGAGGCCTCCACAGATGTTTTATGACACTGAACATTTCCAAGTCGCTTTATTATTTATTACGATATTGCCATTTAGAACCTAATCTTCCTTTTTATTATCCAAAGAAACAATGGTCATTGGTGGACAGCGGGTATTTTGGACATACGGTACGCAGATGTGGAGTTAGTTTGCGTGGGAAAGTATTGCAATTCCTCTGTTTGTTTTATTGCTTGACCGGAACTGTTTAGCCGACTATTATGGGCATATTTTAACGGCAAAATTCATCGGGTACCTTCAACCATCCTTAGAACTTTATGAATACGAAAGTAACAAGAAAAATATTGGTAGGTACGTACCTATTATACTTATTTGTAGCAGATTCTTTCAGATTTTATATACAGAGTGCACACAGTATAAGGCTCATAAAAAAGGCTATTATAAACCATTCTTAGAATGAAAAGGAACTAAAATAATTAATAAAAAAAAGTATAATAATTCACAAATGTGATATACTTATTGACGATCTTTGTATTTGTTTTTTATATATCAATTTTAGTCCCTAAAAATGACCATGCATGAAGGAGGCACTGGACAGTACAACATATATTGTGAAGAATACGCTGCTCTCAATCTATACATGATAGGTACCACTTATATATCAGGCCGGTCATTAATTGATTCGCCGTTTGAAATTACAAACGCATAAAAAAGAATCAATCAATTTTATTTAGTGATTAATAGGTACCTACATAACATACATATGACGTGTTGGTAAAATAAAATTTGGTTTTCTGTTATCAACCTTATAGGCATATATAACAATAGAGATCTTGATGAGATTTAGATAATTAAGTAATTCATAGTTTTCCCAAAACACGAACACACCAATATAGATACCTATCCCATGTCATTATTATTTAAAAAATCTGCCACAGAATATTTATTAGTTAAAAAACAATATTATGAACATGCGTGTTTTACCAAAACAATGGCATGCAAAATTGAGGTGCAACAATGATAGTAAACAGGTGGTCTACCATGAAATGAAATTTTGAATTTTCGGGCTCAATTTCGTGTTTTTGTTTGTATCAAAATCGACTCAGTAAATGGAGCTTAACATTTCGTTTATCACAAATTCTATCCTAATAGTCCAGAGGAATGATATTTTAACATTTTTAATAATTTTAAACGGCATGTACTATGTAATTTTAACATCAAATTTCTGTTTCGTTCGCCTCCGAAATTTCGGAAAATATTTCATGGTAGGCCCTCTGGTGACATTAGTTAATAATATTTATAAAATAATAAATGAAATTGTGTGTTTTTCAGTCAGTTACTATTTTAGGAAATCTTTTTCATTATTTCACTTCTTTGCTTGACCATTTGTTGTTGGTAGTGAATAAGTACCTATCTTCCGTCTAAGCGCGCTCCATCCTAGGTAGATCTTATTACTTACCATCTAGTGAGGTAAAATCAAGAGTAAACCCACCTTATAAAAAAAATGTTTCATACTCTTATGTTATACATTTTCAATGTATTTGGAATTTTATTATAAATTTTTATGAACATTGACAGTTTTTTTGTATACTGCATCATTGTAATGTATGTAGATGTTTGAGGAAATACTAATCTCTAAGGATTTCATTTTTTTTTTATACAACTTAAAATGGCAAACAAACTTTTTTTTTTTTTTTTACAACACAGGGCGCAAACGAGCATGCGGCTCACCTGATGGTAAGTGACTACCGCCGCCCATGGTCACCCACAACACCTACGGCATTATAGGTGTGCTGCCGGCCTTTTAAAAAGGAATATGCTCTTTTCTTGAAGGTTATGTTGTCGTATCGGTTCGGAAATACTGCTGCTGGAAGTTGATTCCAAAGAGTGGTTGTGCGTGGGAGAAAGTGCCTTGAAAAACTGACGGCCCACCTGATGGAAAGTGGTAACCGTCGCCTATAGACATGAGCAGTACCATGGACATAACAGAGTATACTGTTTCGCCCATGACACCCCCCATGCGTTGCCATTCCTGAGGACTCAGGTGTTATTCCTCTGTACCCAGTAAATTCACGCCATATCCCACCCTTCAAACCGAAACACAGCCATGCAAACACAACTGCTTCACGGTTGAAACACGAATGGGACAGAGGTACCCAAGCAAACGACTTTTGTACAAAGTCTCCCTCTATATATATTTCTGTAGTATATTTCTATGTAGGACGTCACAAACTTTTTTAAATAAATGCATATTTTGCTTTATAAAAACACCTATTTCATATGGTAAAGCGATGGAAGTGTTAATAGGTCAAGTTCTTTGAAACGCGTTCAGGACATCTCATATGGTGGTAAGCCATATAATGCCGTATAATGCACATTTTTCAGTGATAAACGCTCTACTGATATTATTATCATTCCCTCGTATTAATAGTTCACATCGCAGTACGAATTTTATATAGGTATGCATGATATGCTATAAGTGCTTTTTTATTGGTTATGTTTTTCAGTCGCTTCATTGCATATATAATATTTTTATTTATTTTACTTTTAAAACAAAAACTTAAAAAAGCAAGTTATCTAAGCAAGTTGTCATCTTCTTAATTTGTTTATTTATCGGGTTAGTATGATTATTTTTTCAGATATCTAATAATTTTATAACTTTATGTTTTATGTAAGTAGATCTGTATTTATATGTTTTCGTGACAGAATGTTTATTGTGTCCCCGACTAAACTCCTCTTCATACAAAGGTTGCCTGAAAGAGATCGCTTTTAGCGATAAAGCCACCCATTGTTTTCTCACTGTGATCATTTTTTATTATTGTTTGTATATATAATAATTTTACTATTGTAATATATTCTTAGGTACTTGTATTTTAGATAGGTAGCAAAAACTCTTTCAGCTTTTTGTTTTAAATAAGTTACGCTATACAGCTGGCAATTTATGGTATAGTTTTTAATAAGAACTAATATCTTTTGTACTGGGGGGAAAGGGATTGTTAGCAATGGAGTTTGACAGCCCCATTGCTAGCAATATGCCTTATTAGGTCGACCTCCACGTGATTCCCCCTGGAGACCATCGTGAACAATTCTTGTTGAATTCGTCACGATGGGCTAACTGACCTTCTTCATCCTCACCTATCATCTTTCACTGGTGCCCCGCCGGTGTATACCGATAGCGCAGGCGGGGTTACCATTCCATTATCATCCATTAAAAAAAATCTTTTGTACTTATAAGTATACCTATTACCCATTTATTCAAATCGAGCACCTACTAAATACCTAATATGCACTATAGGGGGGGGAGGGAATTATTATTACATATACCAGAACCATTGCTAGCAATATATCCCGTCAGGCCGACCTCCACGTGGTTCCCCTGGAAACCATCGTGCTGAATTCTAGGTGTATTTATCATGATGGCTAACTAACCTGCTCTCTCGTTTTCACTTATCGAAACTTAATGGAACCCCGCAGATTTATATCGATAATGCAGATGGGGTTAGATACCATTCCATTATCATCCATTAAAAAAATGTAGTAAATGTACACACAATCTAAGCAAATACTTTTTAAGTTCATTGATTACTTATCTACAATGTAAAAGGATATGATATGATCACCTAACACATTCACGTGGGCGGACCGTCAGGTAGGGATCATGATTCGCGCGGTCACATAAAAGAGGCGGAGTCTGTACGAGACCAATAGACAATTTTCAATAGACCATAACTCCAGTAGACATTCTATTATTCGATTTTTTAATACCATAAAAGATTCTTGATAGACATGTTGAAAAGATATAAATAACCTCAGTATTCTTGGGGGGAAAGGGATTGTTAGTAATGGAGACTGAGAATCCCATTGCTAGCAATATACCCAACCAGGTCGACCTCCTCGCGGTTCTCCCTGGAAACTATCATGGTTAATTCCTGACGAATTCATCATGATGGACTGACTGGCCTGTTTTCATTCTCATCTATCACCCTTCTCTGGTTCTCCGCCAGCGTATCCCGTTAGCGCAGGCGGGGTTACCATACTATTTTCACCCATAAAAAAAAACCTTAGTATTCTAGTGCAGATTTTGGGTTACTAAACATTTGTCTTGTGCCATTGATTCATCATCATCATCATTATATCAGCCTTCAACTGTCCATTACTGAACATAAGCCTCCCCCTTGGTGGGGTTTTACTAGTAGTTGCCACGCTTTGTCATTGCGTCATTGTGCCATTGATTGCATTGACCTTATTTTATATCATACTCGTGAAAGGATTCTGTCTGTTGAGTCTTGTCTATTCCAGACACTGCAACCAATTTATTTTATAATTTTTGTTTTCGTTTAATTTTTAGGTGATTACATTTCTGTTTTCCCATTGGTTTCCCGCTAGAAGAGAATACTAAGTACTCGTATATAATATTAGATCTACCTTTTGTAGGATAATTATAATATATTTTTTTGTAAATATGCTTAAAATCATAAATTATAAATGAATAATGGACAATTTGTTTCTTCATGCCAGATGTGTAGGAATAACCTGAATAAAAATGCATATTATATTAATGTTATTGTTTTTTTTTTATATTTTATACATTTCAAATAAGCAACGGTGTTGCATGAGCCATGCCAAAAATATCTAGCAAAAACCTAAAATACTAAGTATTTGGTATAAAACATAACCTTAATAGAGCCATTGAATTATATCATAGATAAAAGAATTTGTTTTCCTTTATACTATACTTATACTTCACCAGAGGGAGACTTTGTACAAAAGTCGATTGCTCGGATACCTCTGTCCCATTCGTGTTTCAACCGTGAAGCAGTTGTGTTTGCATGGCTGTGTTTCGGTTTGAAGGGTGGGATATGGCGTGAATTTACTGGGTACAGAGGAATAACACCTGAGTCCTCAGGAATGGCAACGCATGGGGGGTATCATGGGCGAAACAGTATACTCTGTTATGTCCATGGTACTGCTCATGTCTATAGGCGACGGTTACCACTTTCCATCAGGTGGGCTGCCAGCTTGTTTGCCATTCTAAGATATATATAAAAAAAAAAACTATGAATATTAAACAAGTTGGACTTCGTCGACTTCGCCCATATTGTGTGTCGTCACATTCTTATACGTTAATTTAGCATGTGTGTAAAAGACTGATAATGCGAGTGCCTATTGTCAATAGTCGTTATCTAAAGCAGGTGTCACTTGCGAGCACAAAAAAGTTTCAAAATAAACCGCAGCGTCGTAAAACTCTTAACAAAATAAATCGTTAGGCGTTAATCTCCTGCAGTTAAAAGTTAAAACATCTGCATGGTAATAAGGAGTACAAGGGGATGACGTTTTCTCTTCAGGCCACAGATTATTTGTTAATACCTCGTACGGAATATTGATGATAGGACTAGTTAGTATTTTTTTTTTATTAATAACAATTACTGTAACGGTAAAGGTATTACTGATTTACGCTCAAAGAGTACTGATCTTTTTTTTATGGAGGATAATAGAATGGTAATCTCGTCCGTGCTACCGGTATACGATAGCGGGCCATCAATGAGGGATGATAAGTAAGGATGAAACCAGGTCAGTTAGCCCATCGTGACGTGATAACAAGAATTAAACACAATGGTCGCTAAGGGGAACTGGTGTTGATCGTCTTGACAAGGTATATTGCTAGCAATGGGGATTAACGTCTTCATTCCTCTTCTCTCACGGGATACCAGTTAGGAATAAAAGGACAAAATAAAATCGGTCTATGACTTATCGTCATGAATTTATCAGGGATTGACATGACAAGACTTGTGCCTTAAGTCTTGTGTCATAGAGTTGTCCCAATACTCAATGTATTAATTACTTAGTTGTGGTACCTGGTAGAAGTTGTTACACAAATTTGACTACTTCTGTTGGCATTCGGGTAAGATACTCACCATCTTATTATATATATAAACATAATGATTGATTAATATATTAAAAGATTAAGACTAAGAGGTAATAAACTCACTTTCGCATTTATAATATAAGTAAGGATTCAAATTTTATTCACTATTTAAATTTTATTTAAACAAGGATTATTTTACAAAATAATATTACAAAAAGCAATTAATGTCTATTGAAAGTACACAGTATTTTTTTTTTACAGTCGGAGTGGTCAATCTATTGAAAGGCCTAAAACATTATTACAAAAAAAATGAATTGTACGTCAATAAGGTTTGAAAAATCTAGGACTAACGTTTGGTAGTACCTACCTAGTGCATTAAGAACACAATTGCTGAAAAAGCTACAAGTTAACCATTGTTCAAATAAATAATATATACGTATCTAAAAACACTTGCAGACAATGTATGTAGAGAACGATGTACCACCTAACTGTATTATTCCATAATTAAAAAAAAAATATTAAAATAAATAAATAAACGTACCTACCTAATCGATGAAAGGATTACAAAAAATTCGCAATTATGCCAAGGAAAGAATCGCTTGTGGAATGTTCGAGTTCATTCATAATTTCCAATTTTTATCATCGGCGTGGGAACAGAAAGGATATTTTAACGGTAAAAGGAGTTTGCTTTATGAATGGAACTAAATAACTAGTTTAGGAATCCCATGAGAATATATAGATATATCTACGCTAAGTGATGCAGATGTTGGATCACTTAAACCACTTTGAATGTTATAATCTTGAATATTTGCGATATACTTTATACATGCCTAAGTAGTATTCTTTTATTCATCCCCACATAGATTTCAATTTTTTATTTGGCATGACTGTCTACCTATAATGTTAGTATAACTATGGTGTTGTTACTCTAAGTTTAATTTAGTTGATTATAGGTTTTAGCAATATCTTGTGCATTAGTTAAATCTTGTTTTATTTGTCAAAACCTGTAATCTGTAAACCTGTCATATATAATATGTATAATTTATATTATTTTCTTAAAAAGAAATTGTATCTAATGAATGATATTATTTAGGTGAAAAGTTTATATATATATATATATATATATATATATATATATATATATATATTCTTTATTGCACTAAAACATACAGCAACAATAATAAGTTAATAACAATGTTAGCAATCTCTAAAAGAGATTTCTTCCAGTCAACCTAACGCAGCTTATTCATAACGCAGTTTATTCAGCGTATGTGTAAATAAATAATTGACTTTTCGTCTTTACTGTTTTTTTTATTATGAAATTTTCTAGCTGTTGCTTTTTCTTTTATAAAAATAAATAAATAAAATAGATACTAATTTGCGGAGCATCAACGGTACATGTAAAAAAATGAAAAATCAAATCAGTTGACCCATCAGTGCGAATTCAAGGTGAATTAATAATAATAATTACTATTATTGGAGGGTGGGAGGGGGGGCAATAAAGTATGTGGAAATCGGCCTGACAGGGTATATTATATTCTTTTACTGGAAAATCTCGTGGGTGCTCATGCTCTTTTGATGACCACATGGTCATCCATGCATGAGTACCCACTCATTATCATTATTGATTCAGTTGAAAGACGTACACTGTTTGTATCAATGGATACGATCGATCTTTGTATTGACGCCAGATGGTCGATTTTCAATAACTGCATTTAGAACTTAAAGAAATTGGTATACTAACAATAAAGTTATGAATAACAGTAGGTTGTTTTTATATTCCTATTATTCCAAAAGCAATAACAGTAAAAAAATCGGCTCTACATCAAAAGTATCTGGTGGGAACTGAGAACACATTTAGGATGCACCATGCTCGTTTTAGTAAACAAGCAAGCATAACCTAAACAGCAGATAATGTTACGAGGATTATTATAGTTGTATTATGATATTTAGCGTCACGGGTATTTTTTTTTGAAGTTGCAAATGAAATGGTAACCCCGCCTGCGCTATTGGTTAGGTGATGATGAAGATAGGTCTATAGGCCCACTTTTCAAAAATCAACAAGAATTAATCACAATAGTTTCCAGGAGAAACCGAGTGGAGGTCGAACTGATAGGGTATATTGTTAGCAGTTGTGTTTTACCCCATTACTAACAATCTTGTCATGGGTACTCCGCACCTACTATTTACCTCTCGTGGGTGCTGGAGTCCCCGAGTATCCATGGAGTCGGCGCCTCTAATATTGTTAATAATAGAGCAACAAATAGTTAGTTGATTCTCTTACTACTTACCTGTTGAATTAAATAATACGTAATTATTATTATTATATACTATATTAAGTATTAAAACCTATTTCATTACATAGAAATAGCGTAAATAATGCTAAAAATAAAAAAAATAAACATTTATAATTAAATAAATCTCCATAGATTTATTTAATTATAAATGTTTATTTTTTTTTTTAAATAAAGGGAAGACATTTGGTTGTGTGTGGATGACAATAACCACACAAATACATTGTGTAAAGCATTGTTTACAAAACTCTCCCTGACTTGACTGGAGCAGCGTTATTTGTACCATACGGGTTAAACTGTTGAAGTAAACTGTTGAATAAAAAGTTATCTGTCCTGTTATTTACCATAAATACTGGACATTAATCTTTTTTTTTTAATATATAAATATCCTACGTCACGATGTCCGTTTACGCTAATCTGCGAAATTCGATTACTTTGCTCAAGTTGGAGCAAATAATAAAATTTTAAAAATGTGTAAAAAGCTTTAACTTGAGAAATATGGTAGTTTTTATCCAGAAGAGAAAAAATGATGACAGTAACGGCAAAACAACGTTTGCCAGAGTTTTTTTAATTGGTGATAATGGAATGGTAACCCCACCTGCGCTAATGGTATACACCGGCGAGGCACCAGTGAAGGATGATAGGTGAACATGAAGTAGGTCAGTTAGCCCATTGTGACGAATTCAACAAGAATTGTTCACGATGGTTTCCAGGGGGAACCACGTGGGGGTCGACCTAATAGGGCATATTGCTAGCAATGGGGCAAAGGGATAATAATCCCTTCCCCCCCCCCCCCCGTTTGCCAGAGTAATAATAAGAATTTTTAATCACTTAATGATTTTGATTTTCATATTTTAACAATATTTCTAAAAACAACACGATTTGTGGGGTAAAAGATAGCAATACCGAACGAAAAATGTGCTAACTATTGAAAAAAACTACTTAATATACTCACAAGATGTTCTTTATTCAAAATAATTCCTCACTAAAACATTAATAGATTATAAGCAGCTATTATATTTTAAATCGTATTATATGTAATGACGAAGTATACTCAATGTGTCGCCACCTCGTTTCGTTCACAGGAAGTCGCAAAACACGCAGACAAATTAGGAAACAAAGCACAACACTCATCCTAGTGAAAATTTAATACTTACATCAGACTCGACAGACACCTTGACTTATTAGGCTAGGTATTAGAAAAAAAAAAATATACAATATATATACAATTGGGACTTAACGTGATGTTAAAAAAATATAAAAAATTAATATACATACCTAATTAAATAGATACTTCTTAGTATTTTTTTTTATTATAAAAATATCAATGTAATCGAAGCTATTTAGTAATTACAAACATTTAAGAATACATAATTTTATTCTTAAAATAACCGATATTCAATCGTACGTTGTAGTAGTAACCTACATACATACTTTAATGATTCAATCTTAATAAAACTGTATGACATCATTTTGGATGTAAAATACTCTTATGGATTAAAAATGTAATTAAAATTGGTTTAGAAATGGCTAAAATATTATCCCGAATTATTAGACTTACAAAAAACAATTGCATTAAAAAAATTAATCCGATGTATCTTTATCCTTGTAGACACGTATGCCTACCTAGGAACTCATTGATACAAACCGCATCTCATATCTTGACACGCTACCAGCATGTCATGTTTCAACACTACACAGACAACAAGCTCATCGTATCTTTTTGTTATTCGTAGCGAGATAAATAAATTAAATATTTATAATATAAATTTGGTTCGATGCGGCCGTGGGATCGTCTCCTTGGTCCGATTGCGTCAGGAGATATTTTTAGAGCATCGGGCCGTTACGGCGGCAGGACGACGACGCCGCTACAAAAAACTTATACCACCCTTGCGGTGGCGCCAAATTTTATGTCACGTAAAATATTATATTAGCTATACTCAGAACTTGCATAAAATCAGAGAATAGCCTTACATTCTTTGTAATTTAAATTATTTGTGAAATATTAGTTTAAATTAAATAATTATTTCCAGTTTCAACATTAGAAATAAGTATAACTATAAATTATATTCTGCATTTAATTTTATTATTCAATTCTGAAAATATAACTAAGCATATGCACAGTACAAACATATTGGTTACATTGTTAGCCTACAGGATGCGAGCTCACCGATGCGATCGGTTATGGCCACCGGCAACTGAACATTCACATCTGCCTACCTATGTGTATGTGGTAAATACGTTTCAAAGATGATGGACAAGATAAACAGAAGACGGTCAACGTGGCTTTGTTGTTGCCATCCCTCTCTAACACATGCAATTCTACGGATAACGGCAGGAGGCGGCGCTCTGGGAGGCGCAACGGAGCGGTGGAAATGGTTATTTTTTGTATCTTGTCAATGAAGGGACGGGTAGGGGCGGGTCGCGTCTCACGCGCAGGACTACGCAGTCAGTGGTTGCAGCTCGACTTTGTTTCTCACAACGTGCACATTATATAAAACCGCGGGAGTGTGTAAAGCAAAATATGAATTACGATAATTGTGAAATTAAATCTGTGCCGATTAAACGTGAAGAAGATCTCGAATATCCTGAGGACGAGGAGTACTACAGATATGCGCCGGTGGAGGTGGAAAGGCACACGGACGCACATTTCGCACCATCCTCGCCGCCACAACTCATCGATCTGAGCAACGGACCCGAAAGGACAATGCAAGTATTGCAACCGTGGCCTATGAATATGTCGTTCGATAACGAAGACCGTGACTACCAGCAGAATTCTTTCCAGCCGTACGAACAACAGTATCAAAGACAATTTTCTAGAAATTTTTACTTTGACGACTCTAACTCACAGGACGAGAAAATTTTTTACGACAACAACGAGGCACCAAAAATGATGGACACATATCACGCATCATCAAAAGAGCGAAGTATAGAAACCGAAGAACAAAGGAGGAAGAAGCGCACAAAGTCAGCGAGGAAAAAAACTCAGTCATTTGAAGAGATGCAAGTTCAGCGAATGATGGCTAACGTGAGGGAGAGGCAGCGGACGCAGAGTTTAAACGAGGCGTTTGCTAGTCTCAGACAAATAATTCCCTCTTTGCCGAGTGACAAACTATCAAAAATACAAACATTGCAGCTGGCAACTCAGTATATAGAATTTTTATATCAGATACTAGCCAATAGCGAAACGGCATCTAGCAGTGACAACAGCAGCGACGCCGACAGCGACCATGGCAAGTATCTAGCACAAGATAAATTAAGTTATGCCTTTTCGGTATGGAGAATGGAGGGCGAGTGGAATGGACAAACGTGATAGGTAATTAAGTATAAATAAATTCTTACCGAAAAAAAGTCTTATCTTATGACTTAATTATTTTCGAAGACGTGACAATTATAGTGTCTACACTTATTCTGTGAAGTGATAATTTATATATTAAAAATAGAGCAACATTGTGATAGTTAATAATTATTAAGGACTTATTAAGACTTCGAAACAAAATGATATGTAAATAATAAGTATTCTAGATTATCTAAGCTGATAAAGTTACCTAGGTAGTAGGTAATATATGTATTATTTTTACTAAATAATTAACAATTTTCTTTCATAATTAATAAAATACAACATAATATACAAAATAAATAATTAACAAGTGTCTTTTAGCGAAATAATAGTTATAATTTCATCTTCTGTGAAATAATAGGCAAAAAGCATGTTTCTGTAACACATACAACCTTAGAGATAAGACGAGGCTATAACAGTTAAAATTTGTGGTAATCTGTATTCCTAAAATTTTTCAATATATCACTATTTTCAAAACTGGCTACCTATTTTATTTGCCAAATATATCACAATGCCAATTTGTAGCTGTGAAAATGGAATATTAACCCCGCCTGCGTTGTCATTATTATTCTGGCGGAGCACCAGATAGGAAAGGATGAAGGCAGGTCAGTCGGCCCATCGTGAAGAATTCAATAAAAATTAACTACAATGGTTTCCAGGAGAAACCGCGTGGAGGTTGACCTGATAGGGTATACTGCTAGCAATGAGGCAATTAGAACCCATTACTTACAATTCCTTCCCTTCCCCCCTGTTGTTAAATGTTGGCAATGTATTATTTAGAAAAAATATATGATATTTTCTCTTATTCTAAAAAAAAAATATTTTCTATCATATTTACTGATCATGTCTCACGGGGCACCATGCTCGCTTGGCACGCCGTGGCCCCGGCGTGCCTCGCCAAGCGAGCACACGGTCGTTTTCTTGCATCCTTTTCTTGAAGCGACTTACGGCATATTTGGACCCCCCCCCAACATCATTGTAGATAAAGCAAGAAGTTTGAATTTAAGTGATCAAGAGAGCATATTATATAGCCAATATTGATACAAATTTTAAATTTTAGTTAACATTTAGCCAATAAAGGAAAAAAATAATGAAAAATCCCAAAATTTCATCATTCATTAATATAGAATAGCGTTTTTAATAAATAATGTTTATTAAAAATTATGTTCATTCATTTAAATAACGCATCATGCTTACTTACTTAGGGACTAGGGACTAGATATTATTACCCGGAAAAATTAGGCAATATTATATATATATATAAATATATATATATATATATATATATATATATATATATATATATATATATATATATATATATATATACAAATATAAAAAGCTGCAAGGTATATATATATATATATATATATATATATATATATATATATATATATATATATATACTAACCTTGCAGCTTTTTCAAAGCTACGTAACCTAATGGAAAATAGTAACTATAATCTATGCCGAGACATGAACAGTAGAATGAAAATGCCAGAATATACTGTGACATCCTTGACTCCGTTGATGCTTTACTATTATTAAGAACTATAGTGTTATGCATTTGTACCAAGTAATTTGGAAGTCCTTATATTCATATTAGTAAATAGTAATAGTGATCTACCATGAGAAAGTGATGTATCGATAATAATGAATCGCCAACATAATAATATGTATGTAATATAGTACAGTAGATTAATGAAATTTTTTATATTTAAGTTAGTATTCATAACTATATTGTGACCTTAACTTAGTATGTAAAAAATAAATTTATTTAAATGTTAATCTTATTAAAATTATCAATGCAGAGGTTTGTAACGATGGATGGATGGATGGATGAAAGGATGTTTGTAACTCTTTCACGCAAAAATCCCGGCATAGAATGGGCCACCCCTTCTTTTCCCGTGGGTGTCGTGAGAGGCGACTAAGGAGGACGAGGGATGGGCAGGAGTCTCCCTTTTTAAACATCCTCAAAGGCCTAACTGTGGTTGCCAACCCGTCTGCTAAGTGTGGTAACTACTGGCAAAATTCCCCTCAAGACTTATGTCCAGCAGTGGACAATTAACGGCTGGAATAATAATAAGTTATAACAAAATATCAATTTCGATAAGTACTTACTTAAAGTTTACTTCAAATTCCGCCATTAATTTAATAAATTTTTTACTAAGACAAAAATAACATACTAAATACGTACACAACTCTTGACAATCACTGATCATGGTGTTTTTGTATGAAGCATCTGAATACTTCACTTTGGAGATGTGGTTATACCTTTTCTATATTGGAAAATGGAAGGTGAGTGGAACGGACAAACGTGATAACGATTTTTTTTATGATAATAGGTGTGATAGGTATGAACATAATAACTGTTAGATAGATTCAATTTATTCCATTATTTTTATTATGTGCGAAGATGTGACAGTATCTTTACCTAAGAACGTTCCTGCTTTAGCTTAAATACCTGTATATATATATATATATATGTTCAATATCTATTGTATTAAAAAAATAACAAATTTCAATGATTTTGAGAAATTATTGAAAAGTACTAGCGGACAAAAACGTAATCGTGCAATAATATTCTTATCAAGCAGTCGCTGAAAATTTAGATTTCGATCCTTTATTCTAAAGCAAAATATGAAGTAGAAGTTTTAAGTAGCAAATTTGTATGCAACATATTCTATGGTTAACGTTTTAGTTCGCTAGCAAAGCACTTTCGAAATAAATTAGTCAAAGCAGTAAAAAACTTTTTAACATTGACAGATAATTGCGACTTGCTACACTTTAGCAAGCAAAAGTTATAACGCTCTTAATCTGTGAAGTAATAGTCAAATATTAAAAATTACGCAAACTTGTGATAGTTAATTGTTAAGGACTTTGTAAATATTAAGAGTAGGTGACAAAATGGCATGTAAATAGTATTCTAGGTTACCTATATTATTAAGTATAATCTGTTTTTCTTACTACAATAAATAGTATAGTCTTGGCGTGCTCGTTTATCGAAACAACAATGCGTGATATAAAGAAATGGGAAGAATAGAAAAAAATTGTTTTGATTGGGTATATTTATTTTTGGTCTGTCTTATTTCAAATAACATCGAAATAAAGACATGCACAAGCCAAATTATTAGGTAGGTTGGATCCGTTTTCTTTTTTTTTATTTACCATATTTACATAGGAAACAATATTAGCGTTTATCAAAACTACAGACGTACGATTAAAATAAACACACATAATTTTATTTATTTTCGACAGTACTGTTTTAGTATGAGCGATTACGAAATAGAGCCATGCCAAGATTATATACTAGATATAAGAACTAAGTTGTAGAAGGTTAGTGAATGAATATCCCTTAGTTGTAATATAATGCACAGCTGTATACCAAAACTGAATTGTATGTGCCATTTTAATAATGTTTATAATTATATTAAACTGTTTTTGTTTAAATTTAAATAAATAATATTATTATGAATACAATCTACCTATATTTTGTCTTTTTTTAAGTACCTACTAGAAATATAAATAACTAGTCTGGCCATAAATACTGTTACATAAAAACCTTTCTTTTTTTTCAACTTTTTAATTATTTTGAATTTAGAACACGTATTCCAGACAAATTATTTTTTGAAAAACTTTTTAGCGTTCCAAACGGAACAAACGTTAAAAAAAAAAAAAAAAAAAAATCACGTTTACTATTTTAAAAACTTTTTCGATTTCGCGCAATTTTACATATTTTTTAGTGTTCATTATCAAATTATAATATGGAATGGGGTGTTAAAGAAAATAGGATTACAGTGATCGTCTTGCACAAAGTGGGTATGGAGCCATCGGTCATATTCCAGACACTTCAAAAGCTTGGTATCAGCCGTATGTTTGTATATCGTACTATCAACAGATACAACAATTCCTCTGTTGAAGACCAGAAAATAACTACTACTGTTAGAACTACAAAGGCTGTTAATGCTGTTAAAGCCAGAATTTGTCAAAATCCCATTAGGAAGCAAAAAATCTAATCGCGAGAAATGAAGATTCCTGCTAGGACTCTGTTGCGTATTATAAAACAAGACCTGAAGCTCGGTGCTTATAATAAGCATAATGATAAAGTGTACGCTCACAGATCTAAAGAAGCTGCTCAAGTGGTCGGAAAGGCACAACATGGTCATCTTCCTGCGTCAGTGATGGTTTGGTGGAGCGTGTCAAGGAGTCACAAAACTATATTATTGTAAAAAATGAGTGAAAACTTCAGCCAAAGTGTATTAAGATACAGTCTTCGATCGTGTTATGAGCCCTTTCAGCAATACACTTTTTAAAAATATACCGTGGGCTTTCCAGCAGGACTCTGCACCTGATCACAAGGCACGAACTATCCAAGTCTGGCTTAAAACCAAAGTTCCAGATTTTATAACAGCTGAAGATTGGCCCTTATCTAGCCCAGACCTCAAACCTTTAGACTTCAGATTATGGTCAGTTTTAGAGGACATGGCCTGCTCTAAATGACACAGCGACATCGAATATCTTAAAAATCTTTAGAGCAATCAGTGGCGAAATTTCCCTTGGAAACAGTGCGTAAATCCATAGATTCGTAGCCAGACAGATTAAAAGCTTGTATAAAAGCCAACGGTGACCATTTCGAATAGAATATTTATTTTTGGCTGATACTAATAAATATGTAGGTATAAATTTTAGTAATTTTAAATCTTCGTAAAAAAGCAAATACCGATATGCAGGTAACTAATATCTGCAAATGCAAAAAACAAAGACCTGCCTTTATTATGAACTAAGCACGTCCCGCGGCTTTACTCACGGGAGTCAGTATATAAAGTAAAATATCTTAACTAAACATTTAGGATACTTTATAAAGTATCTTACATGTTTAGCTAAGATATAGCCTATCCGTGCACCAAATTTCTTTCAAATCCATTTTGTAGTTTATGCACGAAAGAGTCTTCCTCTCGAACTTTCGCATTTTTACCTAAGTTGAATTGAACTTGCTCCACTATAGATTGATACTCTTTATTGTTTCCTCCAAAAGATTACAATAGTAAACTTATTATAAATATAAATAATTACAAGAAATAATCACAATGAGAAAACAATGTGCGACCTTATCGCTAAGAGCGACTATAGTTTCGTTGAACACATCGTTTTCTCAAGATCCAACTAAACAAAAACACATGTTTACAAACTTTCGCATTTTTAATTGTAGTAGGGTTATTATCCTACTATAATTAGAAACGCGATATTACACAGGAACATTCATAGACGCCATTCAAGAAAAAAAAAAAAAAAAACAAATGTGTAAACAATTTTTATTTAGATTATTAAACTAAGTACAATTATACACGGTTGATTGCAGTACACTAGAACCTCGATTATCCAAACATCAATTATCCGAATATTCGATTATCCGAATTTATTCTTCACGGCTCTTACTAAAATGACGTATGTAAAACTCTTTTAATAATAAATAAATATTAAAATTTGATTATTGTTTGATTTGACTTTGAAATCGATTATCCAGATTTTCTTGTATACAGAATCCCCCTGATTATATCTGATTCAGATAATAGAGAATCTACTGTAAAACTTATTATTCGATTTACTCCTTTCTATAGCTTTGCAAAAGAACATAACAGAAATAAAGTTTTTTTTTTTTTTTAATTCACTGCTTTATTTCGTTATATAATATATACATATACAAATTAATTTAAACCTTGCCTTTCACATTAATACAAAATCACCCAATAAAAGAAGACATGATACCTTAAAGACTTAAGTTTTGTACCCATTATGCGGAGTCTTTACACTGAATAAATTACCTGGAATATAGCAATCTAGACCAATACAATATTTCCTTGTGTGTATAACAAATTTATTTGAATTTAATTAAAATGAATATTAACTTTTAATTCCTTAAAATCACAAAATTAATATAACAAAAGATTCAATAAATGAGAACAATATAGCTCTATCAATTTGCTATTTTTTTAATACAAACTACTGGTTTGAAGTCCGTTAAGTAGTGCGTGGCTTGGTTTCCGAGATAATTTATGAAACTGGATACATAGATTAAGAATTCATTGTTCCTACGCCTGGAGAGGACAAAAATCGAACCCATGTCCTTATTTTTGTATTGATATTCAAACCCTTACATTAAACATCTATGCCTGTAGCGAATACCATTGGCTTTTTCTCATAGCACCGGAACATAAGTCACAAATGGGCATGTCACGCGAAATAATTGGTAACAGAAACGTCTTTTTTATTTTGTATATTTCTACATGATAATGAAACTGTATCTAGAACATTCCTGTATATGGAATATCCTTTTTTAAATTGTTACTGTCTTAGATAATAAAATAGTTTTTCTAAATATGTGTTTATTTTTTTAATTATCCGACACGTTAACACATGACAAAAAGTCCAGAATGAAGTAACTCTTGATTTTAAACAGAGATTCCTAAAGTAAACAAATTGACAATTTGTTGCTAATAGGATATTACATGCAATGGACAACGCACCACTGTTTGTGACTGGAATTGTATTTATGTTAGACATTGCACTATATGGATATATTAACATTTATATAGAGACAATGTACGAGTTGCTGCTTCGTAACAAAAATGGCGCAGTGACTTTTAGTGCAGTTGAATCTAAATCAAAATCATACCATATAGAGATCAAATAAAAATATACAGACTAGCATTGGTAATGTAAAAGATAAAACCAGCAACATATATGTCAGGGCGAGATAAATAGATAAGATAGAAAAAAGATGAGATGTTGACGTATACAATATAAGCTCGAAAAGTATTTGGCAGGAGTATAAATAAAATAAATTCTGATTATTATTACGTTTTGAAGTGTAATTATGTAATTTAAAAATAATAAATGAATGTAGTTAGAGTCAAGTGTGCAGTAGCTGGATATAATACAAATAAAAAAAAATATGTACATTTTTTACGTAATTGCACTTTAAACATTTTGCTTTCATAATGCAATATTTTAGAACCGTAATAAATGTTTTCTATAAGAATTGGTAGAAAAAAATCTAAATTAATCCGGACAAAATTCTGAACATTCGCGAAGTTAAATAAAAATTTTTTGCCATTTTTGCAACTTTGAATTCCTTACAAATTCAGGACTTTCATATGCACACATTTACGTAATACGTGGACTAGTGCACATAGTATTTTATCTTGTCTTTGTAATTACATTACCAATCAGTCAATACGTAATATGGCTTGAGTACGCTATAATACGTCTAAGATTAAATAGTAAAGTAACTTTCAATTGACGTCTCTTGGACGTGAGTTTGATTTCAATTCGATTGCGTGATCGCGTGCCTGCCTGTACAAACGATACAGGCCCAGCCCATAAAACTCTATTTTATAAATATTGCAAAATATACCCGATTCACGCTGTGCATTTACGTACTTATGTACTAACATTATAAACAAAAAAATATTATAACTTAGTTCACATATGGTATAAAAAGGACGTTGTTATAAAAAGCGATTAAAAATAAGAGTCTTCAATAACAAACTTTGAAACGACGTAATTAGTTAACATTTATTAAATTTCAATAGTGCATTTAAAAATGCAGTATATTGAATTATTTTATATAATTAAATACATAAAATAAATATAAATTATACATACCTAAAAATATCACCAAAAGGCAACTTTAGAATGACTTTAGAACATTTATAACGGGAATAAGATCACACATTGCTATGTAATTCTTCACTATCAAAAACTTTTCAATTCGATATAATAACATGCGCTTTTCGTTAATTTTGGCAACATAAGTAATATAAGCATTGCCTGCGGTGCTACGAAACAAATTAGGCTAAAGTTGCTTAAACTTGTGTATTTAGTGTGCATTATTATTTGTCGGGTCTTAAAACAAATTAGGGTAAACTGAGGTGTAATAGGCCACTTGCAGTAACTGGCCATTAAGCCCTTTATAGACGATTATATTATTACATAGCACACCATCTATTGTCATCACTAGACTTATAAAATTTCATTTTAATAAGTACTTTTTTAATCCACAATTGAAACTAACGCCAAAACTTTCGTTTACTTTTTGACACTCGATGATCCTATCTCAATAAGGTTACCTGCTAAATAAATGTTAACGGAATATGCCTTGAAGAAAAATTATAATTCTGGATGTAATGTAATGTATCCATAATGATTGTGTTATTCGATTAGCAGAAAGGGTAAGTACCATTTATTTATTATAAAATTTTTGTGGAAATTGTAATATACTAAGTTTGTAGAGGTGAAGTAATAATTTGCAACCGACTTCTTCGAAATAGACAGTAGATCCATAGAAAAAAAATACTTTTATATCAAATATGCCAATTTCTGATTACCTGAAATTAAAGAATTTACCAGAACCAGAAAAGGGAAGCGTCAATCTGACAAAACTGCATTTGCACTAATGTCTAACAGTTATTTAGAAATTGTATAAACCAACCAGCTTAAAAACAAAAAGGTGAATCATGAGCAAGAGAAAATTATAAAATGCAGTCAATGCAATCAAAAATTCCGCTTTAATTGCATTCTATCGAAGCATAGAGTCCACGTCTCCGAAGACGATGAATCTCCTTCTTATGTCATATTTGTTACAAGATAGTAACAGATTCATCTGGTGATAATTAAATTTTGTTAATAACAGCAATAAAGTACACTTTGGTTATGTTTTGAGATGATAAAACATTGTAGTTGTTTTAGTTTTTTTTTTTTTTTTTAAGATTTTATAACATGTTTATTTCAGATTTTATTAATAAATTAATGATATTTTTTTATGTGACCAGCACTAGATATATACTTGCCAATTTCTAAATTTAGTGACTAATTAACGGTGAAAAGTGACTATTTATCTTATTGATAATATGATAATGAATAAAAATATGTAAATTTGTTTTATTTTTCTAAAATATTAAAAAAATAAAAAAAAATAGGTTATTCTTTATTTCTAAGTTTAAATACATAACTTTGACGATACATTGCTCAAAAAATGTTAATGAACTGCCAAAACGGTTGAAGTGGTCAGTTACTGATGAGTTTACCCTATTCAATCTAATATTGTAACATTTTCAGCAGGCTGTATTTTAAAGAAAACCGTACTATATTATAGATATTCATTACATATTTTTCTTCAGTTTTCAAATAAGAAGTATTACTTTCATTCATTACTATACAGTTTCAGTGATAGGTTTCTAATGATAAAAAAATGTCCTCACGAAAACAATACATAAATGATCACGTGAAGTTTTGCTTATTGCCTTTTTTGTTTAGCGTTACTCTTAAAATATGTTCATCCTTGACATGTCCCGGTTGCCTTATTATATTGCTACTTATAAGGTGACTAGGAATCTGGTCATTAATAATCGAATGTTATCATCTTATTACATGACTAATATAACGCTTTAGTTCACTACAAGGCACTTTCCAGGTTGTCGTCTTACATTCATTTTGAGGACTCGTTCCAGAAAGTTATAGCAAATATCGTGTATCTATTTCGAATGCTCTATGAAAGTTGAAAGGAAATAATTTTAACACCATAAAGAAAGATCGATTTGACTACTAAAAAACAATATGAGTTCGTCCCCTCCGTTCTATTTCCTGTGATGACGTCATGAGTCGCACAAATGAGCGCTGAAACTAAGGTGTTGCGCCAGTTTTATCTAAAAATAATATCTAATAATATTGTTATTAGATAAAACAATATTTAAATCGATAAAATTGCATGAAATTTGACAGGTAATGCAAACGTTGCCAAGCGCACGGGAAGCGAATCGCGTAATAATAATATTAGGCACAGTTATTTCCAATATAGTTCAAATAATTATTTTATTCGCATTTCTGCGTAACTGCTTGTACCATTGATATAAAATTTGGCACTGTTGCAGAAGCAATTTGCAGCCATGTATTCTTAGAATAAATAAGTTCTTTTTTTAATAATTCATTCTCAGAATCAATAAAAGTATCTATAGAAAAGACAAGAAAGTACCAATATAAATAAAGTACATTGACTAAAAAACTCATGTTCTCGTTGAAAATTACATTTAAAACTTATTTATTAATAAAAACAAAATAATTTCTGCAAGACAAGGCACAAGACATGAGCAGGTTGAAATATGTTGGATTTGGATTTTATTTGAAAAACGTATTATAACATTCCGTTATAGATATTCTAAACTTGAATATGATCGCGACTAGGAACATTTTATTCCAAATAAACACTATTAAAACCAATTACCTAATCAATAGGTAATTGCATTGGCAAAATCCTTAATAAAAAAATGTTAGATTGCACACTATTTACAGCCATAACAATATTATATTACAAAACACTTTTTGTGATGATTATCTTTCACTTCACTATTTACAATATACAATTTTATTTGATTCAGGGCACTATCAGTTCATTTGTATTCATTCCGAGCACCGTTATCTGAAATATAAATTTTTTTTTATATATAAGAATATATAAAAAAAATTACATAAGAACTTACAAAGCTACTTCGATAAAAGACAATTTGTTATTTCTGAATTCATTCCGAGGACCATTACCTGAAATGAAGAAAAAAAAAACAGCATTATCTGTTGTTTTTTTTCTTCATAATTATAACCTATTATTTATACTTTTCACAATTAGAAAACAATTTTTCCATGTCTTTTATCGAAATAACAGTGAAAAAAAAAAAAAAATTAAAAAAAAATAGATAAAAGGGTTTTGTAATTCCAGACAATTTATCATACTAAAGACTTCCGCGGTTTGTTCGCGTAAGTGAATATATAATGTATCCCATACGTTAAATTAGGATGTAATCTATTAGCATACCAAATTTCAATCAAATACCTTTACAAACTTTCATATTTATAATATTAGTGATATTATTATTTTTTTAAATTCAAATTCGATAAACAGATGCAGCAAAATCGTTTAATATAACTTACCTCCTGAGATAAATCTTTGTTGAGTGTTGGCATAGAAGTCGTATCGCTCTCGGTGTTTTCTGTTACTACCCAGTCCTCGCTAAGAGGTGCCTATAACAACGATCATTTATTAAACTGGAAAACGGAATAGTTATATGAGTAAAAGCTCAATCATAAATATTTATATTTGTCATTGAGTTTCTAAAATAAAATCGAATCGTCAATATAAAAAGGAGTCCTCAGGAATGGCAACGCATGGGGGTATCATGGGCGAAACAGTATACTCTGTTATGTCCATGGTACTGCTCATGTCTATAGGTGACGGTTACCATTTTACATCAGGTGGGCCGTCAGCTTGTTCGCCATTCCATGTTGTATAAAATAAAAAAAAGGTATTATGTATTATAGTGAATCATAATTATTTTTGTTAATTTTAATTATTATAACGAGAATCGAGCGTCACCCAGCTCCAGCCTTTTTTAAAGCATTAAGAACAGCCCGTAGTGCAAAACAAGCACTGCTACGTAAACTGACGCTGAAAAATGTCCGGACGAAAATGACACTCTTGCCGGAAACGACCAACAAAAGAAGTTTATTAAATTCCCATAATCAATTGGATTATACTATTATTATTGGCGTGGTATTTGTTATTCCTGTTTAGTATACATCGATGTACTATACTATTTATTATGTCTGAGAATACTGGTCCAAAATTACAAAACGTACAAAACGTATCGTTCTCACATTTTGCCTTAGGTCAAAATGATTTTAGTATGTCATGTATTAAACTGTATAAGTTACTATAGTTTTTAAACTATCGCACGGAGAGTAAGGTACAACAATTTCGGAGCTTAGCCCGCACAAACAGACAGACAGAGACACAAAAAAATTGTAAAAAAAATCTTGATGTGTTGTATTTCTAACATCCCCCTGACTTGGTTTTTAGTGTCTTTTTTCTATGTAGACATTCGATCTCTACAGTTTCATTATATGTATAGATTAGCGGCCCAACCCGACGTCGCACGGGTGGACATTTTTACATTTTAAAAAGTGGCCATTAAGGCTGCACACGCGACGGAAGCTTAAAAATGGAGTAACTTCTCCCGTTTTCCCAACATTTCCCTTCACTGCTCTGCTCCTATTGATTGTAGCGTGATTAAAAGTATACTATAACCTGCCCAGGAGTATGAAGAATAATTGTACCAAGTTTCGTTAAAATCCGTCGAGTAGCTTTTGTTTCTATAACGAACATACAGACAAACAGACAAAAATTTTACCGATTGCATTTTTGGCATCAGTATCGATCACTAATCACCCGCTGATAGTTATTTTGGAAATATATTTCATGTACAGAATTGACCTCTCTACAGATTTATTATAAGTATAGATAACAGCCGATAATCGTCCACTGCTGAATATAACCCTACAATAAGGGGAGGCCTCCCTATTGAGGTGTTTTGCCAGTAGTTTTTCCATGCTTGGCAGATGGGTTGGCAACCGCAGTCAGACCCTGGTGATACATACTATAATGGCTAATAAATATATTGAACCAACGTTTTTTTATTTTTATATTTATTATAATTTATTTGAGACACACAAAGAAGTCCAATAACTTTAAAAAACAATGCTAGAGAATTAACTGTGTAACAGGTCGTCAAAGAAGGCGAACAACGCCTAGTAATAACAACTACGGTGGACGTTTATCAGCAGGCAGATATTACTTGCTTTATTAAAAATAGTGGTAGGTGACTTACAGAATTGTCGGCGTCTTCGAGCTCTTGATGATGGACCTGCTTGACGTGGTCTTTGAGTGCGAAGGAACGCGCGTAGCTGGCGCCGCACAGGCGACACGAAAACTTCAGGTTGTTCTGACGCAGGTGCGTCTCCGTGTGTACGCGCACTGCGTACAGGGACGCAAACGGCCTGACAACAAGTGTTTTTACATCGACTGTTAAAGGACGGTAAGCTTTAGCTGGAAAGGGGGTTATTAATCGTGTGGATTAGAAGCCCAGTTATGAGCTATATTCTCTACCGGGTTGACGTGCAAACGGCCGGTAAATACCGGCCTTAAGGGCGTCAAGGCCCACAGCAGTCGGTAAGTTCTAACCGAGAGGCATTATACATAGATCAGTGACCACAGTAGTGAACAGTGCTTATCTTAATAGCCGTTTTTCCAATATTAAAAACGTGTAAAAGTGCGGTAACTTGGTCGTCAGGAGAGCACTATCTGTAAATTTGCCAAAAACGCTATTAGTATGTTGATCAGGGGCGATATTAGTAAGTTGATCAGGGGCGTAATTAGTAAGTTGATCAGAGGCACTATCAGTAAGTTGGCCAGGGGCGCTATCAGTAAATTGGTAAGGGGCGCTATCAGTAAATTAGCAAGAAGCGTTATCAGTAAGTTGGTCAGAGGTGCCATCAATAAGTTGGCCAGGGACGCCAGGTAAGGTAAGACCGATTTTACGGCCTCCCTTCAAAACCATAGTGATAAATACTGTGATCCTGGTGAATTAGCCAAAACTAGACAACTAAACTGACTTCATCCTTGCGATGGAGAGTGAATTGTTACTAATAGGGATTTTAGTATCCTTAGCTAGAAATTATAGCAGCCCCGACACTAACAATATACCCCCTCAGTTCGACCTTCATTCGGTCCGGCCTGAAAACCGTCTTGTTTAATTCTTAACAAATTCGTCGCGATGGGCAAACTTACCAACTTTTCCTCACCTATCATCCTTAACTGGTGCTTCACCAGCGTAAACGAATAGTGTAGGCGGGGTAACCATTCCATTTTCACTCATAAAATACTTGTCTCACCTATCACCTATCATTTCTCACTGCTGCTCTGCCAGCGTATACCAATAGCACAGATGGGGTTATTATTCAATTTTTAAACATTAATGAAATACTTATATTTAATTACTTTTAATCAAATTTAGAAAATCAGTCAAATTTTGAACATTCTAATATTTGAAGTCAATTGATAAATTATTATTTCTTTCTGCTGCTATACCTGTTACAATGCTGGCAAGAGAACGGTTTTGTGTGAGAGTTCTTGTGTCCGGCCAGTTGTACGGATGTCTTGAACGCTTTCGGACAGTACGGACATTTGTACGCGCGCACCTCCGAGTGGGTCAGCAAGTGGTGATTGTACACGCTGTGCGCTTTAAACCTAATACGCAATAAAAAATATTATAAATTATATGTTTCTAATTGTTTGTGTACAATAATGTATAAAGTATTATATTTTTATAAAATGACACAAGTTAACGGCCCACCTGATGGAAAGTGGTAATCGTTGCCTAAAATCTAAACAGCATAATACAGCACACGGTCATGACCATGGTACCCCTCATTTGCTATCGCTTCCCAGGACTAACTTGTTATGCCTCCATGTCTGTAACGGATTTACCAGCAGTGCTAGTAGGCTACAGCCTAAGATGGCAAATATAGGGCCATATTTTATTTATAATTAAAAATAAAGTTATCCTTAACTTAATTTTCCTACAGCGATAATGACTCATACCGAATTATCGCAATGACTCATTGTAAGTAAATACCACTCATCTTCCTCACCTATTAAAAGAGTATACTATATATATAAAATATATAGCATAATAAATACGTTAGAACACTTGATACGACACGACGAACTTATGAACATTATAATAGAAGGTAAGATAGAAGGAAGAAGGGGGAGAGGGAGACCGAGACATAGTTATATCAGGCAGATCAAGGAAGGAGTTGGTGTCGTGTCGTATCAAGAGGTGAAGAGACTCGCTGAACATCGTAGTGAGTGGCAAGAGCTCCACCGACAAGAGTGCAGCTCTTAAATGGATAGATAGAATAAATACGTTGGCATCATATTCGAAAATTAGTCACTCGCAGTTTCGGCGTGAAAGGTAACAAAGGTAAGGTAACTCTAAGCAGCGATTTAGCAAAAGATGCTTCGTTTAGGGGTGAAACACGTGTCGCAAAATGTGCGTGGACGAAATGGCAGTCAAAGATTGATGGTTAATTTGGAAGGTTGTAGAACTTCTGATAATAATAACAATAGTCAATCTTCGAGTGTTGGTAGTCACACATATTAATTATAGCAGAATTAAAAAAAAATCTAATCAAATAACAAGTACGATGCAGAGATCAAAAAGCTAGTAATGTATATACTTACCGCTTGCCGCAATGCACACAGGCGTATGGCCGCGCGCCTGTATGTGTACGCATGTGTAGCGTAAGGCAATACGACACCCGGAATGACTTCCCACATATTTCACACGAATGCGGTTTTTCACCTACACATCAACAATCGAAAAATATTAATTTTAGTGTATTTAAGATAAAATAAGAATTCACTACTATATAGCCAGCACTGCCATTACATTTACGAAACTGAAAATTGAATCTATGCAACCATCCAGAAGTATTAACACAAATATGTTCAGTGTCGTGAAATTCTATAAAATATGCCTCTGTACATGTCAATATTTATCATAAAAGATCTCACAACTTTATACTGTAGATTTATCAAATTGATCAACTGATTGCATAGATTTCATATAATATTTTCTTTTTGTTCAAAGCGACCCAGGCCGGGTATATGAAACATTTACAATGTTCATATTACAATATAAAATATTATTCCTGTACACATGCAGTGTCGGACAATAGACAATACACTGACATTTAAAGCAAAACGTACATAAATACGAATCGACTAAGTCGTGTGGAACTTACCTAAAATACTAATAAATATAAATAAACCTAATATGGGTACTCTTTTAAAAGTGTCTCAATAAAATAATTGCGCTTACAACGTTAATTCCAGGTAACGTAGTCAATTCACCGAAAAAATAACGCTTATCATCATTTTCTTGTCCTTATGACAATTATTTGGTTTTTTTTTTTTTTTTATACTACTTAGAATGGCAAACAAGCTGACGGCCCACCTGATGGAAAGTAGTAACCGTCGCCTATAGACATGAGCAGTACCATGGACATAATAGAGTATACTGTTTCGCCCATGATACCCCCCATGCGTTGCCATTCCTGAGGACTCAGGTGTTATTCCTCTGTACCCAGTAAATTCACGCCATATCCCATCCTTCAAACCGAAACACAGTTATGCAAACACAACTGCTTCACGGTTGAAACACGAATGGGACAGAGGTACCCAAGCAATCGACTTTTGTACAAAGTCTCCCTCTGGTGTTGATTTGGTGATTTTGGTTTAAATTATTTGGTGTCGGTATAATATGATTTCGACCCTTCTTGGAAATCTATTCCTCCCTCACTCTTTCAAATAAAAAAAATCCTATATTCTTTAAGAGTTTATGAAAATTTATCGACCTGATACCGTATTCTAGTGCTTGGGCAACCTGTAAAATTGGCCCTCGATCGTAAAGCGAAAGCCATTTTACATAAAATTACTTTATCATTAAACAATAAATTTTTTCTTTACCGGTGTGTATCCTCTCATGTTTGACCTTTTCATGTGGCCTCGCGAACCTTCTTGTACAGTACAGACAGCTATATGGAAGTGATTGGTCAGTTTTATTAACTGGTACCTGAAATATTGTAATTCAAGTAATTAATATTTTACGTAATTTGAAAATACAAAACATGTAAGGTGACATGGTGGTAGGTTTCTAAACTATATAACTTTATACTAGAGGGAGAATTTGTAAATAATTTTTTGCTTAGGTTCATTTGTGTTTCTGCCATGATGCAGTTGGGTTTGCATAATTGTGTTTCGATTTTAAAGGTGAGAATTGGTTGTGAAATTATAAAATACAAAGGCATAACAACATAGTCCTCAGGATTGGTAACAGATGAGGGACACAGTAGTCTGTTATGTTTTTTTTTTTTTTTTTTTTTTTTTATGCAACTTAGAATGACAAACAAGCTGACGGCCCACCTGATGGAAAGTGGTAACCGTCGCCTATAGACATGAGCAGTACCATGGACATAGCGGACTATACTGTTTCACCCATGATACCCCCCATGCGTTGCCATTCCTGAGGACTCAGGTGTTATTCCTCTGTATCCTGTAAATTCACGCCATATCCCACCCTTCAAACCGAAACACAGCCGTGCAAACACAACTGCTTCACGGTTGAAACACGAATGGGACAGAGGTACCCAAGCAATCGACTTTTGTACAAAGTCTCCCTCTGGTATAAAAATACCATATGTCCATAGTACTGTTATTATCTATAGGCAACAGTTACCACTATCATCGGTGGACCGTCAACTTGTTTACCTTTCTATTTGATACATAAAAAAAACTAGTTATTTTTTAATTAATTCGTTTATGACAACATTTTGTTCTAATATTATAAAGGAAATTTATATATATATATATATATATATATATATATATACGACATGAAGATCTTGAGACACAACACAGTACTCTGTACTATTTAGAATAAAATATGCATGTCAGCTTGACAGTGAAATTACTAGATAATATACACACTTTAATTTAAATAAATTTACCCTGTAATCCCGGCATAGAATACGCCAACCTTCATTTTCCATAAGTGTCATAAGAGGCGACTAAAGGAAAGTAAGCAAAGGTGGTAAGAGGATGCTGTTGCAGCATCCCTCTTAAAACGTTTCCTACAGCCTAACTGCGGTTACCAACTCGTCTGCCAAGCGTGGCAGCTACTGGCAAAATTCCCCAAGGGAATGCTTATGTTCAGCAATGGACGATTAAAGGTTGATATGATGATGATGATAATGATAATGAATTTCAATAAAATATTACCTTATCTAAACTATGTACACTCATATGCATTTCTAGATATTCGTTCGAATGGAATTTCTTATTGCATATACTACAATTCATTTTGTTATTGTGTTTATGGGAGTTTTGGTGTATAGTTTTATAATCCACCGGTATCATCTTGTCACATATTGTGCATAGATATCGCTCACTGTCTGCCTCCTCGCCATCGGCTGACTTCACTGGCGGATCTATAGGTCGTGATCTAAAATATAATACAAGGTTTTTTAAATTAGAATTACCTCGGGCAGTGCGGATGCATTTTAATCCAATAAAAAAAAATACTGATTATACCATTAGGGATAGTTGTAAATATACTTTTTCAAGTGACACTTTCGAATGTTTTTGTAATTAAAACTAATTATAGCATAAATAGCTCTATTTAACCATACTAGGTCAAGAATAGCATAACATAATAGGAAAGAAATATATATGTAATTATCTATGCCTATACTAAGATTAGAAAGAAAAATTAGATTTCTTGTATGTTTGTTTGTTTATAATAAATAAATTCAAAAACTATTTCACCGATTTTAACAATTATTATATTATGGAAAGCTACATTATCAGCGAGTCACACTGACTAAATATTATTTTGAAAAAAATTAAGAACCCCACGTAAATCAAATAATAATAAAAAATATCAAAAAAATTTAAACGCAAAGGTCGATAGTATTTTGTTAAAATACTATGTACCCGTGAGAAACGGAGGTACATCGCAAGGAATAAGTTAAGACTTTTATCCACTTACTTGATTGGATCATGCATTCGTTTATGAAGTTTTAACGACTTATTTGTTAAGAATACAGTACAACAAATTTCACACTCATAAGTAGCAGGTGAACTTTTGATTTCTGAAAAAAAAAACTATTACAGTATTGTACGATAAAACTAACTATAGTAACTTTAGTTCGTGGGATATAAATTGACTACCTAGAATTATATGTAAACGACATCGTCACGTCATTTGTATCTTGAACATAAATACATAAAATTAATAATAACAATGATGCTTTTGTAACATCATAGTAGATAGGAAAAATATAACATTCTTGATGCAATTTTCGATTTACTTGTCTTGAGTTTAGATTACCCTCAGACTTGAGCGCTCGTAGTATAGTTTTGAATAATACAGGTCATTAAAGCTTGAGAACAGATGGGTGACTGTTTGTTACATTTGATATAGAATATCACTTCACATAAATTCTCTGCTCTCACTCAATAGTTTCTGTATTCAATACAGCTTACTTCAACTGCAAAAAGTACTTATAAATCTGATAGAAGTTCTTACCTGACTTTGATTTATGAGCTTTCATATGTGCACTAAGTGATTTAGAGTTGTCATATGCCACTGGACATTGAGGGCAGGAATACTTCACTGAAAAATGATAGTAATAAAACCAATTATTTTGCTGTAGTTTTTAAATTACCATCATGTAAATAGGGGTCCGAGCGAGGGGAGACGGATACTAATTCATTCCATACATTCTGACTTTAAAACACACAATTTCATTGCTCAATGTATAAAAGTCAATATTATTTTTAAAAGGTTTCATAGTTCAAAGTTTTTTTTTCTCAAATTTGAGTCTTTGTAGAGTCAAAAAGTCTTAACCTGACAAATACTTTAATAAATTTTTAAACTTGGTGATAACATTTTTAATTTTTGAAAAGTGAGTAATTTAAAACAAATAAGTGACTCTCAAATTACAACGACAATTACAGATAGACAAGAAGACATATCGTTCAACATTTAAAGAGATTACATTTCACTTACATGTTTTACAAACATATGACTTAAATTCTTCTAAGTTTGCAACATAAACATTACATGACATACAGTGATACATTTTAATATTTTTTCCATCGGTTGTTTTGCAATTTTTCATCGTCACTTTGTGATAGGGACCACCCTTTTCTGTAAAAAAAAAATACAATAACATATTAATATTTAATTTCTTTAAATTTTTTAATATCTATGTCTCCGGCCAGCAATAACTTGGCTTCCTTCAAGAGAGATGTGAAAAAGCAGTTATATAAGCCAGAATAGTGTGGACTGCAGGTTAGATATAAACTTACGTCGATTCTGCGATCCACAAATATAGATTTCATAATCACTCACCATCAAGTGGCTATATAATCAATGTGTTGTGCCATTATAAAAAAAAAAAAAAATATTAAAGCATTAATTCTCTTGTAATAGATTTTTTTTTAATGGATGATAATGGAATGGTAACCCCGCCTGCGCTATCGGTATACACCGGCGGGGCACCAGTGAAGGATGAAGAAAGTCAGTTAGCCCATCGTGACGAATTCAACAAGAATTGTTCACGATGGTTTCCAGGGGTAACTACGTGGAGGTCGACCTAATAAGGCATATTGCTAGCAATGGGGCTGTCAAACTCCATTGCTAACAATCCCTTTCCCCCTTGTGATAGATTATACAATTGTACATGACGCCATTGTGGTATATGAGTACATGGTATTACACATATACCACCATGTACATTACTCCTTTTTATCCCCAAGAGTTTTTATATATTTCTTTGTTAACTCTCGTTATTATCCCCAGGATGTAATAAGAACTTACTAAGGCAAGAATGGACATCAGTATAAGAAAAAGAAAACTCGAAACAAATCCCTGTAGCCACAGCAGATAGTATGGTAATATTAACTATATACATTTCTTTTATAGACAAAAACCCCAACAGTGGGACAATAATAGATTGTTAAAGTAATATGACGCCTGCAAAATTGATAATATTTTTATGATACTGAAACAGATGTATGAATCCAGAGCTTATATTAATATAAAATCCGTAGGGCTTTTATTGTTTAATATTATTCAATACAACATATATATACATATACAGTAAAACAAATCGTAAACAGGGTAAAATTGACATCATTAGCATTCCTGTATGCCTATTATCCTCGGATTCACCCTATATATTTGGCAACTTACCATCATTTGGGTTTATATCTTTCACAATACTATCACAGAATTTATCTATTTGCACATATCGCTTTGCGAGAGGTCGCCCTCGTTTTTCGCTATTGTTTTCTTTTGCGGAATCACTTGGAGCTGTAATTATACCATATTAAAGTGTAATTAATTATATAAGCGCAATCATGAGTATCATAAACATAGACTTATAATCTAATTCAATAAATTAAAAAAAAAATCTTATAATAAGAAATATTAGATCAAGTCAAAACGTTTAATAAATTAATCGATTTTTTATTTATACTAATAGTGTCGTATGTTTAGATTTGTCATTTGTTTAGATTTTCATAATATTCTTATACTATTTATTCTATTGAAATAGGCAATACCTATCTTTAAAGTGCACTAGACTGAATACAAACGAATCTATTAATATAATAGTTATCGCTAGCGACTCCATGAGATAGAAGAAAATGTTACGTGCGCTGACTAGTTCTTTCCCGTGTGAGCGCTTACCAAAACGATCATATTGATAAATTCGTTTGTCTAGAGACCTTATCTAGAGGGCAGGTTTTAAGGACAGTACCGACCTAAGCAGTACTAGTATAAATTCCCAATAAATTATTTTAAAGTCGCCGAGCAACTAGCTTAACCCATTTACAATTTCTAAAATGTTTACAAACAAATTATAAAACTATTTACAAGCTGATATATAGAAAAGACCTGGTGTAAACGGAAACCGTCAGCTAATGACATGAACAACACCATGGATGTTACAGAACAAATGTGAGACCCTTTCAATTTCTAAAGATCTCCATTATTATACCTCCATATCATTGTATACTGCTATGTATTCCGCATGTATTCAGTAACTTCTCTAAAAGGCAGCTCTACAAGAGTAATTGGTGGGCAGTACAAACACGAGTGAGATAGAGATATCCATGCAATAGTTCAAAAAATATATCAATATATTCTATTTTTTGATAATAACTAATGTGAGTTATACAGTGCTGTAATTATTAATCAGCTTTATTCATATTTTAATTCAGGGATGTCTGACTAGTTTCGCACTCATTGGAAACCCTTATTCTTTATAAATTATATATTTTTAAATTCATACTTACAATCAGATAACAACAAAGCTGTGGTTTTAACTAATACTGGAGCTTCCACTATATCACCAGTATCAGTGATCATTCGTCTTGAAGCTATAGGTTCACTTCGTGGAGTATTATCATTAAGAGGGTCCAACTCTAGAGACATTCCATTTGGTTCATTATCAGCTTCTTCTAAAGGTTCCTATAGAAAGTAATGGCTATTAACATTTTTCCTTCATATATAATGGAATTAATAAACTTTTTTAAATATAATAACATTGTCTTGTTTTCAATCTAGCAATTTTTTTATAAAAAAAATCAAAGAAATGGGCATGTAGGGTCTCTACCCAGAACACCCAGGATTAGAAATGATCCAGTGTAGTAAACTTCGTCTGTTCATTTTAAATTGATCTGACTAATAATTGATACTATATGCCTTACACATTGGATTTTTGTGTATAATCCTGAAATTATGAAATAATAATGATGAAATTCTAAATATTTCAAGATCATTAAAAACAAATCAAGAGCTTGATATGATCTAGGCCAACTATTCATCAGGCATGTTCCACAAAATAAAAAAAAGAATATAATGTTTTACTCTTAAAATACTTCTAATAAAAGGACTTATTTGTCTTTGATTTGTAATCACTTGATATGGGGTTACATAAAACAAAAGGGATTTGGTGGGAGTTTCATTATCTTAAAAATTTAGGAAGCTCCACTAAACAAGACTTTACCTCAACAACTACTTCCTCATCAGTGTGGTAGTTCTGTATGTGTTCTATAACAGAAGAAAATGATACACCACATGTATTGCAACTGTATATTTCCTGACCTGTTCCCTCTACTTCAGTTTCTGCTGCAGCAACTGTTGGCCCAGTATCTATTTTTAAATCTGAAACTGGAATACAAGGAAAAAATAGAGGAAAAACAATAACAGTAAGTACAAGTAATGACTCTCAATTTTTTTTTAAATACAAATGCACAAACCCTAGGTCAGGACAAAAGCAAGATTGTAATGACCTTCCTTTACAATTTCGGTTTGATCTTCAATATTATAATGAAAATATATATTGAGAACAGAGGTTGTTGGTACTTGGTTCTCTCTGCTTATTTATCAAAAGATTCTTTGATATTATAGATTGTTGATAGTAGCAAATAAATCCATTGGTAAATATGTTTTCATTAATATGCTCATAAGAGAGAAGAAGATGCATGTAACAGCATAATTTATTCTCATGCAAGCGCTAATGATATATCAACAGATTTGTTTGAGATTTTTTTTAGAAGTTATAAATTACATAGGATTCTGGGAAGTCCACTTGACACTTGTCTAGGGCTCTTTTGAAACCTATTATCTTACTAATATTATAAAAATGAAAGCTTGTAGAGATGTTTGTGTATTGAAATGATCAAACAGCTGAATGGATTTGATTGAAATTTAGCCTACATGGGTAGGTTATATACTAATTAAGTTAGGATATAATCTATACAAGATATTTTATATATTAATGCATATAAATAAAAGCCACAGGAAACAGCTAATAAAATATAGACTTTAGTTACCTTTAACTGTAGTCAAAGATATGGTACCATCATTATTCTGCTTAGTGACCACAGCACTTTCTAAGTTTAGTTCAGAATCACCTTGCTCCATAATCACATATCGGCTTTCTCCATCCTCCATAACAAATTTTAGCTCCTGAGTCTGAAGACATGGTTTAGTCAGCTGCTTGCTCAATAATTCTACATACATTTTATTGTCATTTTCTTGTGGGACTTCGGTTACTGTTTCAACAGCGAGTTGTCCAAGTTCTTCATGTTTAATTAAAATTTCTAGAAAACAATTTTTCAATGAATAAAGGTCAGACATAAAAAATGGCACATGTATTAACAAAATATTCATTGAATTATTTCCATATAATATCATAATTTAATTATTTTTTCCTGCCATACTTAATTATAATATAAAATATTATGTTTGCCACAATAGTAACAGTCAAATGCTTCTATCTCATTTTTGTAGGAATTTTACTTATAACCATATATTTTAATAGTTACTTCTAAAAAAATGTTAGAATGCTTTAACATTCCATCCTTTGGTTAAATAGGTACAACAATGATAAAGAGGATTATTTGTTCAAAACAAAAACATTATATGCTAATTAGACACAGTTGTTATTCAAATAATTATCATGAATACAGTATAGTCAACACCATTTATAATTCTTTTTTAACTATTCATAATAAAGATCACAAACTACCTAAATTATATGTATAATACCATATAGCTACTTATGCATTTACTACACATGTCGAGTTAGTATTGTCAATGAGTATGGAACATTTAAAATACACTGAGAACATCAATAATAGAATTTGATTGTGATGTATCTGGAAATTATATGATATCCTCACATCTAAAATAGCAAATATTAAAAATATATCGATATAAGTAATAATATGAAGTCAATATCATTATCATCATCACATAAGCTTTTAACTGTCCACTGCTGAACATAAGCCTCCCCCTTGGGGGGTTTTGCCAGTAGTTGCCATGCTTGGCAGGCAGATTGGCAACCACAGTTTTTTCCTCTCCTTTAAAACCGCATGTTTAAACCAGACGCTGCTGCCCATCGCTCACTCTCTCTTAGTCGGCTCTTACGACACCCACAGGAAAGGAAAAGGTATTCTATGACAGGATCACACAGCAAAATCAATATACTGTATGGTGAAGTCAATATGCTGTATTTCTTATTATTGAATGAAGGGCTTTTTTAGACAGTAAAAACCATTTAATGATCTTTTGTGCTTGCCTTTTTTTTTTAAAGCTCGCAGCTAATTCCTATCAAAGACAAGAATTTAAACATATTTTTTATCGCCTCAGGATACAAAGTGTATTTTCCAAAAAAGAAATATAGTTTATGTATAAGTGGTCACAAAATGTCAGTGATAACTTACTGAAACGAAACATCATAATCAAAATCTCAAAATCACTTAGCATGGCATGGAAAACTTATGCTGACTTTTATTTGTAATAGAAATTCTGATATTAGCAAAACTCTACAGTAACAGATCTAATTCAAAAGATTAGCAAGCTGAAATAATAGTGGATTATCCATATTGCTTGTATAACAATTGAAAACCAGTAGGGAAGGAAAGCCCTCGAGAAAATCATATAAATGGAATGTATTGCTAATAAAGACAGTATGTGACTCAAAACCTTTTCTGATTACACTCTATAGGCGAAGCATATCATCATAATTGTAGAATACTGATGGATGTATATATGTAATATTTGTCAGATCCGTCAGTATTCTACGACTATGACGATATGTTTAGCATCAATTAAATAGTAATCATAAGATGATCTACTGAGCTTACCATCTTCCAAAGACTTTGACTCAGAAGTACAATTTTCAGTGCTATTTTCAATATTTTCTTCCTCCAGTGTAGCCATATCAAATGACTGAACTGTATTATCTGGTTGGCAATCATCGAGATTTAAATGTTCAATAAGATGAGCAAGTGATGACCATTTATTTTTGCAAACAGGACAAATCAGGTTGGATAAAATGTTCGATAAATGTTCAACAAGTGATATCTTTGAAGTAAATGTTCTATCACAGCAAAGGGGGCATTTCATTATTAGGTCTTCCATTATAAATCAATCGCTATCATGTACACCACTTATGTACGGATGCGACAGGGTCTGAGGGCATATTAGGTATTGCGAGTAGTTTGTTTATCTTCGTAATCGCTACATTCGGTTTGTGTCTAAATTCTCAACAAATCCATTTTATATATGAAGAACTTCACACTAATTATAACTGAATAACGTGAAGAAAGCACAGAAACATAAAATCAAAAGACAGCAGAAGTTTGCGCAACTACATGCGATGGTCGCTGCTGCATTACACTGACAGTGCAATTGACATTTCATGACATTACAATCATGACATCTTGGGAGCCTGTTGAACTTAAATAAAGAATAATATTTGCGATCCCGCTGCCTGATAAAAGTAATAATATTAACTACAAGCCCTTTATCTTGCACTTTACATCAAGTTTTTAAACTATGCTCAAAAATTGCTTGATATTTCTTATCACTTTAAATTTTTGATATATTTTGTATTTGGTATAAGTGTTTAAGTGACCGTTTGTGATACCTTTGCAGAACGATTCAGGATCTAAAATTACAATATGCATTAAAGTTCTATCTAGTTTTTCAAAGATCGTGAGTAACTTTGCCCAAGCTATTAAAACGATTAGAAACTTATAGTGTTATACATCATATCAGGATCATAGATACTATGCTTAATTTGTGGTAATATCGTTATTTTTAATAATTGGCAGTCGATCAAAAATGACAATGTTTATAAATGAAAACCAATTACAAAACGTAGGTTACTAATTTTTAATTTAAAAAATGTGGTATCTAGAGTCGTTAATTGTATAAAATGTAACCCAGATTAGTGATTTCAATAGATTATTTAACAAACTATTATTATCGATTGTACTACTCTTAATACATAAATTATTTAATTTTGTAATTTCATACACAAGATTTTTTTATTGGTGGTCAAAATATATTTTGTCCAACTCTATATTAGAAATGTTTTATATTTATTAATTTATTTGCACAAAAATGAAAATAACGTGAAAAAGTTTTTATTAAACAATCCCATTTCGATTGTTATCCTGTCATGTAAGCGATATTTTGCGAGCGATATAATGTTAATTTGGCAGATTAAATATAACTAATGCATTCTACATAGAATAAGCAATTATTTAAATAACATGATATACATAATTATTTTATATATCTTCATTATACCTTGTTGTATCGTAGGTATATGTCACACAATAAATAATATGTTATTATATTCATATGAAATATTGAAATCTATAAAATCCAGTTAATAGTGTATTATAGATTTAATCCTACTTTTCGAATGCTACCTATCGAGTGGCGGTCTCGGTGAAAATCAACGCTACAGCTCCATGTTGTAGCTTAAGCCAAGTGGGGACCATTTCTGCTGCTACCACATAATTATTATTTTAACGTATAAAGTTGTCATTAATATTGTTTAGTTCTGTAGCCGAATAAATGAATTTATTATTATTATAAGATATTGCTGTGAATGTTTAGCCGATTTAAATAAAAAGATCTAATAGTATTTAGTCAAAAGGTGGAAAACAACACGGTACGTGATTTCCTACAATTAACTTTCTTTCACGTAAGAACACGTACCTTCTAAAATGTTGTAATCTCTTTATCAACTTTATCAGAAGTAGGGACACACGAAAATTTCACCGTTTATTGGTGTCTTTACAATCAATAAATTATAATCGATATGCCCATTACATCACTATACAAAATAAAAAAAATACGCCATTTTGTCGTGTTGTCTGTCATAAAATATTATACTTACATATTTTATTTGGCATCGTTTTAGTAAATACATTATTTAAAACCAAAATATTCTTTCAATTTGTAAATAAGTAATTGCAAGTGTTTAATTATTGAATATTCTAAACAATCTTAAATCTTCGTATCTTGCTATGTATATAGGTACGTGTATTTATAGACAATATTGTATTCGCGGGTAAATTTGATTTATACTTCATAATTTAAAAATGTTAGGAAAAAGAATGCATCACAATAGTAAAGGGAGAATGGCTAGTAAGAGTCATGATAACGGGAAACCGTCAAGTCCAGGTATAAGCCCTTATAGTAAACCAGCAAAAATACCTGGTTCAGTTTCCGTGGGAAAAACTAAAGTAGATGTGTGTCCTATCCCTTACATCAAAATACAAGATAATCCTATAACTTTACCACGGTTTACATCTATTGCTGCAAGATCTGCAGATGAAACAATTGGTATGGATGAACTTGATGCCCTACAGTTAGAATTGGAATCTCTTTTGTGCAACACAGCCCTCCGAATAAGATACTTTCAGTCAGAGATAGAAAGTATTGACACAAATGAATCAAAACGAGAAAAAAAGGGGAAAGCAGCTGGTAAACAGTTACAATATCCTGTAAAAAGGAAATTTTTGGAGGATAAGTTAGTGAAAACCAAAGACTATACTAAATTGTCCAACCAGCCTAAAGTGCCTAAGTTTAAAAACTTTTCCAATGCATCCAGTGCATCTCATAATTATTCCAACGACCATGGAATGAATTCTGATAATTCAGTGAAACTGGAGTTATCACAGTTTGCTTTACCAAAGAATAATATACCGTATAAATTTTGGAGTTCTGTAGAACCCTACTGTGCTCCTATTACATTGGATGATATAAAATTTTTGGAATCACTATTGGCACAAAGCAGTAATACAACCTTACCACCTATACCACCACTTGGTAAACATTATTCTGAGGTATGGGCTGATGAGCATTTAACAGAAGATCAAAATGCTTCTAACACTAACAAGCAGAAAAGTGGTATGTCACCTGATGCTTCAAATATGCGTAAAAAATTAGACAAAACAAATGACAATATGATTACAGGCCCATTGACACAAAGATTAGTGTCTGCCTTAATAGAAGAAAATGTATTATCTTATGAAGTACCAGATATAAAAATTAAACAGAATGCTACCACTAAAAATAGTTATAAAAATTCATTGACTCTAGAAAAATGTTTAAGAAAGGAATTGGTTGAACAAGGTATTTTAGATCCAGAAGATTTGCCACCGTTGACTAATCCAGCTGACGATGAAATATTAGCAGAAATCAAGAAATGCCAGACTGAACTCACTGCTGTGAGAAAAGACAACTGTCGTAATCTCAAAAATCTTATTGGACTATGTAAACAAGAGATGATTAGACTGAATTTGAAGAAACAATTGGATCAGGTAGATATGGAATGTATTGATATTTATAAAAAGATGGTGGCTGCAAAGCAGAAGAAACGTCCCATCACTAAAAAGGAAAAGGAAGATGCATGGAAAGTAATCAATGAACAAATCAGACTAAACAAAGAAATTAATTCATTACCTTTAACTGGGCCAAATTCTAGTTAATTTTTGTCACTTATATTATTTGTGAAAATACCATTACCTAAATATTTTGCTAGTAAGTATAATTAATAATATTATTCTGGGTAAAGATATAAAAAAAAATGTTTGGTCAACAAGATTGTAGATAATAAGTACTATTGCTTTTAGCAATTTTCTGTTACAAATGAAATAATTCCTTAGATTTAAGTTATTTTAATTTACAAAGCCATTAAAACAATCAAGCTAGAGGTTTTTGAGTTTTATTAAATTTGCACAATGCATTATACAATTTTATAATTCACTTTTTGTCTTATGACTTCTGATGAAACTTCATTAAATCCATTGAGATGATATAAAAGCATTTTAGACATCATCAATTTTCTTTTAATGAGTGATAATGATAGATCCCATTTGTGCTATACTATATAATGGTGGGGTAATAGCGATGATGAAAGGTGAAGATGAACAATTTTTTTTAATGGGTGAAAATAGAATGGTATACTCACTTATTCTATTGGTATACATAGATGGGGCACCACTGAGCAATCTTAGTTGAAAATGAAAGTGGATCATCATGATGAATTCCATAAGAATTAACCAAGATGGTTTCACTCTCTCACTAGTGCCCCGCCAGTGTATACCGTTAGCGCAGGTGGAGTTACCATGCCATTATCATCCACTATAAGAACCCAATATTCCTAGATGGGAAGGAATTATTAGTAATACGAGCTACTAACCCCATTGCTAGCTATATTCCCTGTAAGGTCAACTTCCATGTTCCATTTGAAACCATTGTGGTTGATTAATTCTTGTGGAATTCGTTGCGATAGGCTAACTGACCTGCTTTCATCCTCACCTATCATCTCTCAATGGTACCCTGCCAGCATTTACCGATAGCACAAGCGGAGTTTATAAAGAGTTATTATAATATTCTTATCGATAAAAAAAAACGATATCAGGTATCTTGGATTTAATGGTTTGTCACAAGAGAATTACATATTAATCGATGGTTAGTCAGAAATTATATCTAATTTTTCACTCCATGTTGAGTAAAAAGAAAATTATATTTTTGGAGTAAGGTATGAAATGCATGCCCTATAAAGAGTATATATATATATATATATATATATATACCAAGATATTATTAATGGAATTAAATTAATAACTATATTTTTTTTTTCTTTTAAGATTTTTTTGGTACTAATATACACCTAGTATGCTACGAAATAGAAGTGCTAATCGATAACACGACATTCATGTACCATCAGGCGGAACGTATGCTTGATTGTCAGTTTTATAAAGACGTATTCTCCAATCTACATTCTGTTGCTGATTAATTTAAAGTAATTAAATTGATTCAATCTTAAATTATTTTATTCTAACATCATTATAATAAACTAAGCAAGCACTATCGTATCTTTTATTTATTGTTGCTATTAAAACAAGGAATGTAATAATTCTTTTTTAGTATATTTATACAAATATCAGTATTACTTAATAGGTATTCAATGCAGTGTGTAATTTTCAATAATTTTTAATTTTAATATTTAGGATGTTGTTGAACTCGTCTTGAGAGCATTAACTTTAGGTTGACGAAGTGTGGCAACATTGTAATTACCTGTCAAACTCAGTATTTTAGCATCTGATTAATTATTTAAAAAGTGTTCTGCTTACGAAGTAAAACGTTAAACATACAATAATATATACTTATTGTTATATTGTAAATACTTCTTGGTAGTTAGTTTTTTTATTGTACCTGTCTGTTACTGAATTGTCACCTTAATAAAATTGTCTTGCTACTAAAAACATCACTCGATTCCTGTTATTTATTGACCTCTGATATTTAACGCAAACTATATATAAAACTTATTAAGTTGTCACTGAAAATTTAATATTTGACAGCAAAAAAGTACTTATTCAAAAAATTCCAAAGCGAAATACGAAGTAGGTAGATTTTAGATAAATGTATGATCTATATGATGATAGATTAACGTTTTAGTTCGTGTAGTTATTAATGAAAATTGTTTTTTTTTTTTTTTTTTTATAATCGACAGATAATTACGAATTTACGACGTTGCCACAATTCGTTTTAAATTGTATACTAGTAGTACGTATATCATAATTCTCGAAGACATAGTTCTATTGCAAATGCTTTTAGGGGGGTATTCTGGTCTAGAAAATTGAAAAAATTAATTTTTGTTTTGCATAGTTTCAAAGCTTAGACTTTAAAAAATATGCTCTTAAAAGGATTTTTCAAAATTCGATTTATTTTGGGAGATACAGCGGATTTTGTGACGCGGAACCTAAACTGGCCGAGCGGAGTTATCACACAATGAATGGTAGATGTTTTCCAGAAATTCTTTTGTATCCGACTTGAGCTCGTTATGAACCCTTTTAAATTTTTGTATATACCTGAATAACAGTACGTACCCAATATACCTGGAACTGTCCACACAAAATATACCTGGAAGTGTCTATAGTATAATTTACAAATTATTACTTATATATTTTTCTGTTCAATTTAGTTTCGATCTTGGAGCTAAATAGACTCGTGTTCAGTGCATAGTTAATAAATACACAAGTTTTTTGTTTTTTTTTATAAATATAGAAAAATTATAGATAGATAGATACTCTTTATTGTTTCCTCCAAAAGATTACAATAGTAAACTTATTATAAATATAAATAATTACATAAAATAATCACAATGAGAAAACAATGGGCGACCTTATCGCTAAGAGCGATCTCTTCCAGGCAACCAGGCAGGCTGAATGGAGAGGAGTAATTATAAACAATTTGATAGGAGGCACGATGAAAAATTTTGTTAGTTCTAGATATGGGAGATGTAATACATATAATAATATAAATATTATCCCTAATATATACTATATACATATAATTTAATACACATACACTCAAATACAAATACACATATATACATACTAACACATATACATATACATACATATACACATATATACATGCATATATTAAGAAAATGACAACTTACTCAAATAAAAGTCCTTAAGTTTTGTTTTAAAACTAAGCAGACATTTTATATTTCGTATGGAAACTGGTACAGCATTCCATAGCCGTACAGCTTGCACCGTAAATAATTTGTCATAAAAATTTGAGAAATGTACCGGAGTTTTCAGCTGGAGGCCCTCAGAAGACCTAAGATTAAAAGAATTGAAGGTATGCAGGAATTCAAACCGCTCCTTCAGATTGTGAGGGGAAGAAGAGTTGAAAAGTACATTGTGGAGCAGTGAAAGAATGTGAGTATTCCGGCGAAAACGAATAGGAAGCCACTTGAGCTTAGCGCGAAACTGGGAAATATGATCATATTTTCTAAGACCGAAAATAAACCTGATACAAACATTTTGAAGGCGCTCAAGTTTGTTAAGCTGGTATTCCGTAAGATCCAGATAACAAATATCGACATAATCAAGAATTGGAAGTAAAAGAGATTGGGATAGCGTAATTTTGGTAGCAGTAGGAAGGAAATTACGCAGTCTACGAAGTGAGTATACTGATCCGAAAACTTTTCTATTTGTGGCCGCCAAGTAAGAGAACTATCAATAATTACACCTAGATCCTTTACCGATGCACTGAAGGGGATATCCACATCACCAAAAGTTATAGGTATAAGCGTTGAATAATCTACCTTTTGGATTAGCTTAGGACTACCTACCAGTACTACCTGAGATTTGGAAGGATTTACTTTTAAGGCCAAAAGCTTTACTCCATTTACTTATATGTTTGAGATCTTGGTTATTTAATGCAATAGCATCGTTCAAGTCGTCTTAAGGAGCCTGAGTATACATTTGTAAATCGTCTGCATATAGATGGTAGAGAGAAGTTAGTTGGTTTGATATAGTATTTACAGAGCTGGGCACCATTAATCAAATAGTTAACTGCGTTAATCGTTAATCCGTTAATAAAAAGTTAGCTTCGTCAAACGTTAAAGCGTTACATTTCAGAAGAATTAACGCAAGTTAACGTTAATCGTTAATCCGTTAATATGTGTAAAATTGCATTTTTATATCGTTGCGTTAGTGAACTTATAAAACCTGTTGGTTTAGGTTCTGGAAATTAACAGGTTAGGAACAAAACAAAAAACTTGAATAATTCTAATGAGTAATTTAATCATCGGACATCAGGTGCATATTCCCCTTCATGAACATTGATATGTTGAAATTCTCGTCTGAAAGCGAGGCTCATTTTGGTATTAGAATGTCTTTACCCATGGAAAACAGACGTTCAACTGCAGCGCTTGAGGGTATAGCAGTATTATATTTGATGAACAGCTTTATGAATATCTGTTCCCTGAGGAATGCAGCATCATCAAACGAGTCTTTTGATTTCATGTCCAGCCACATTTTAACGAGACTTTGCGCTTTACTCTTTAAAAAATTGGAGCTCTAGGGTTTTTCTACTGACTGAGTGACAGAATTGAAAAAGTCTTCCTCGTCATCATCGTTGTTACTAGCATTACTCCCTCCGCCACTTAAACTATCTCTGTCCTTGGAATTTTCCACTGCTTCTTGTTGTAAAGCATCTTCTACCTTTTAGGTACTTCTTTTAGTTACTTAACTAATCAGGTATTGCTTCAATTCAATGTGTTCGTCAGTAATGCGTCTACCTAAAGTTCTTCTTGAAATTGAATTTTAGTTTAACGTTTTTATCAACGCACCAAAAGATTTGCTTTCGACAACATGTAAAGGAATCATGTTTGAAACAAATAAATTTACTATACATTTATCTACTTTGGCTTGAGGTACACCGCTGCCAGTGGCTGCAATCCCGAATGATTCCCCGATGCTCAGCTGCCGACGCTGTTGTATTTTTCTTTTAACAGGATTAGGATTACTGTGATACTGATACTTGTGCTATCTTCATTAATATTGTCAGAATGAGTTCTCCTTTTTGTCTTGCCCCGGTTAGAGCCCGCTTTAACAATCTCTTCAAACTGAACGTATTGTGACTCATGTACCCTTCTTACATGTTGTTTCAAATTATTCAGGCTTGATACATGAACTTTTATTTTGGTGTCCTTCGGCAAGCATCGCTTACACGCAAAAAGTATTTGCTGGCCCGATCTGGATACAAATTCCATATACTCAGTCAAATGTGGCCATGGATTTTCATCAGGACCGCTGGAATCCGATTCCATCTCTTCCATGATATGGTTTTAATTACTACACTGTAGCACAGTAGGTACACTTTTTCTATCTAACTAAATTACACTGCACTCTTTTTTATCAACATGCAAATGATCACTAACAGTAATTTATAATAACAACAAACAAAACACTCGTCATTTTTAAGCACCGGCGCAAGTAATTAAATCAAATGAAATGATCAAACGAAACAAATCGCTTCCCAGTTTTTCACTCGCACGCACCGGCAAAATATATTTAGTTTTGTTTTCGTTTCACACGCTGCACGGCGCCGTCCGGTACTTGTAGTTTCATAGTTTTCATGCAGGTCTGAACCTGTTTTTCCCGCCGACTTCTGCATTATTAACGGAAGTTAACATGTCCGTTAACTTTTTTAAAAGTTAACTTAAAAGTTAATCCGTTAATTAAAATGTTAACTTCGTTAATTAACGATTAACCAATTAACGAGTTAATGCCCAGCTATGAGTATTTATAAGAACTGAAAAAAGGAGAGGAGACAAGACGCCACCTTGTGGAACGGCAGCAAACGTATCGCACCAAGATGAAGACACATCGTTAATTTGAACTCGCTGCCGGCGTCCACACAAGTAATCACGAAACCACTCAACTACAGGTGGAGATACGTTAAGAGAGTGTAACAGTTCTAGTAAAATGTCAACATCGATCGTATTAAAAAAAAATAAAAAAATAAAATGGATAAGAAAAGTTCTCTGGGAAGCTGTAATCGTCCTGATTGGCAAAAGAAGAGACGATTTTCATCGAATCAATTCACCGTAGAAAGTGAAACTAGTTTTACAAGTGCTTTTGCAGCCAAATTAAAAAATTAGGGAAACGAGGAAATAATAATTAATAAAAATTTTGGGTACTGTCTACTGGAATTTTATTCAGTTTTTCAAACTCTCTCCACTTTAATTCTATGTGCTACCTGCAAAGAAGAAATTAAATTTTCCCAAACAGCACCACGTGGACTAGGATTTAAAATTGTTGCAGTGCAGTTGTGAAAATAATAAGTACATTCAATCATGTCCTTTGGTGAATAAACACAACAGCTATGAGACTTTTAGGAGTAGGACGAGAAGGAATAAATATTTTTTGTAGTGTCATGGACATATGCCAAGGTTTATGCGCCAATACTTACTACAGTTGCCTAGAAAATTTACATTCAGCCACAAGTGCAATTTACAATCAGATAGTATCTAGAGCAGTAAAAGAAGAGCAAGAGTTACAATTTGTGTCTGAGCATCATGAAAATCCAAAACACTTGACGATTTCTGGAGATGGTAACTGGAAGAAGCGAGGATTCACTTCACTTTTTGGCATTACAACCCTAGTCGGTAAATACAGTAAAAAAGTTGTCGATACTGTCGTAAAATCTAGCTTTTGCCAAGGTTGTAATCTGTGGAAAGGTAAGAAGAACTCTGATCCTCAAGTTTATCAAGATTGGTATGAGAAATATGAAGATTCATGCACCTTCAATCACCGGGGAAGTGCTGGAAAAATGGAAGTAGATTCTGTGGTTGAAATGTTGAATAGATCGGTCGAGAAGCACGGAGTAATATATATCATATATATTGGAGATGGAGACTCCAAGACATTCAAAGGCATTCTTGATATGGACTCGTATGATAATAATCCAGTTGTAGTGAAAAAAGAGTGTGTTGGGCATGTCCAAAAACGTATGGGTGCCAGGTTACGTAAAGCAAAGAAAGACTATAGTGGTATTGGTGGCAAAAGAGCTGGTAAATTGACAGATAAAGTTATCATTGAGCTAAGTTTATACTACAGTCTGGCAATTCGTCGACATCCAGACTGTGTGCAGAGTATAAAAAGTATGGGCTACTTATTTTCATCGAAGTTCAAGTGACGAGAATCCACAACACATGTACTGCCCTACTGGTTCATCAAGCTGGTGTAAATGGCAACAAGCCGTAGACAACAACACCCTTGAAGGCTTTGTCCACGAGCACCCTCCTCTGGATATTAAAGTATTGGATGTAATTAAGCTCATTTATACCAGCTTATCATCTGATCATTTATTAGAACGATGTTTAGGATTCGAAACACAAAATAATAATGAATCCCTCAATTCACTAATATGGACTTTTGCTTCAAAGCATATTTACACTGGAACCCAAACTATAGAAATTACAAATTATTTAGCCGTTGCTATTTTAATGAAGGCTTTTTAATGATAACAAAAAAACAACGAGCTGAGGATTAATCGCTTTGATCTACGAGCTTCTGCTGCTTCAAAAGCAGGTAGAACAGCTCGTTTAGAAGAAATAACTTCACAAAATCTCGATTTTGAGAAAGAAGAAGGTCCAATGTATGGATATGGGATCGCCGATTAATCCAAAGTGAGTATTAAATATTATTATCTGAGTTATTCTATTGGAAATCTTTCTTAAACTTCAAACGCGTTTTTCTCAAAACTCCTTTTGTTGAGGTGGTTGACACGATACCTGAAGTTCTATCTGACCGATACCTTTGAAATTTTGTGAGAATCTTCTTTATACATCTCTTTATCACTTAGAGCTTGGATTATGAAAAATTTTAATTTGAAGTATTTTAAAAAAATTCGTAAAGGTTGAAAAATAGGGTAAAATAATTTTTATTCAATGGGCGTCATTTCGTGAATTTTTTTTTGGCCAAGGTCCAAGATGTAGCTACATTTTTATTAATTAAGAATTTTTTTGTTTGTTCGATTTAGATCACTGCAAGGGTTGGAATCATGTGTACCAAAAAGCACCGTTTGACTGGCAACCCCCACTTCACCGGTCTGTCACTGGATGAATTTTTGGCTTTTTTTTTTAATTTTTTTTATATGCTTTAAAAATGAATAAATATTGTATAAAAAAATGAATAGTAAAAATGTTTTTAATTTTTTTTTATCCTAGTTTGAAAAATACCCAAAAAGTAGGGCTCTAGATCAGAACACCCCCTTAAGGATGGATCTACACTATAGTACTACTTTTGATCCGCCATCGGTATAGTCATACAAACAGTTATTTATTATATACACATACAGAATTTTAGTATATTATATAATTATATTGTATTTTAACAGACCTGAAGCAGACCATCAGTGGCACTATAATGCAGATGCGGTCATATTGTATTTAGCCTAAGTTGTAAGAAAATTGAAAAAGTTTCTGGTCAAAGAGTAAATAATCAAGAGATAAGAGAATGTACTTCATACAAAATACGTTAAACGACTTGGTCAGGAATATCTCACCAATCTATAAAAAATATCTTCCTTTTCTCGTTATGTTGGCCAGCTTGACGATGAAAGTGGAAACGAATAGGTACTAACTGTACTATATTTGATAAAAAACGCGAATCAAGTGATAAAAGAAATATATAAATTTTATGTCAATATGCATGTTCCGATGAACATTTTTTTGCAAAAATAAAAGATAACATGCTTAAATATATTTATTATTTTATACAATATTACATTGAGATCTCTATTTCCAAATATTATTGATAGTAAACACATGTTTTCAACATTTTTCGTAATATTCGATAAATTTCTAGAGTAAACCTCGTAATAGAGTCAATATTAATTATACAAAGTTGTAATTCTGACGTCATAATAAAAAGAAATATGAAATACAAAGCTAAAATTATTCCACAAATAGTTTAGATGGCAGCCATTTGCATCACATTTGACAGTATTTTTGTTAGTTAAATTGACATTATTGTGATTTCATCATTTAACTAAAGGTTAGGTTAGGTTGGCATGATATTTCCTGACCAAATCCATTCATTAAAAGCTAGTATGGAAGTTACGCAAGACTAGTTATGACTATAATATTTGACATCTGTCACGATTAAATCAAGTTCTACTGTCAATACCGAATGAACATATACTTATGTCAAATATTTTTGAATTTTAACTGTATTGTTTAACGACATATTTTAATATTATTATTGTACTATTTTTATTTTAAATAGATATTGTCTTTGTGTCTTATATATAAAGAAATGGATAATCCACTGACCCCTAATAAAATTCAAAGACTTATGCATTTGGCCGAAGATAAACCGTTTAATATGACAATGCCAAGGCGTTTATTGCTCAATGACGAGGACTTGAAGAGGCAAGTAGAAACATTTTTACATTTAAAATTAGATCATTAACTACATAAACATATAGGTATTTAGAAATAGTAAATAGATAATATAGATAGATATATAATAAAAGCGTAAGTATGACTAATAGAGAAGACTGAAAAATATTTCCTATTTATATACCTATACTTTTAAAACAATAACATTGATAATATTATTATTACCATTTTTTAGCGGTTCTTTCATTATTAAATTACTTTTTTTTTAATTTGTTGTACATAATATTTATTTTGTATTTATAATAGACTTGCATCACATCAACTGGCTCAGGATAAATCCTCTACCAACTACGAGTCATCATCTGGTATCTTAGATTTGGAGAAAGTTGAAGGTATATAAGAATATTATATATATTATATAAGAAGATATAACAAATTTATATTTTATTTACAAATAATTATAACATTTAGTTTTGAATTCAAATACTTTTAAATTTCGATTTTGAAGGATTAGAATAATTTAATTTTTGTTTTTTTTTTCTTCTGTTATATAAAAAATAAAATTTATATATTATTTCTAATTTTGAGTAGATTTAGAAACTAGGCTATACTTACATTTACAAAACTTTTACCCAATAAAATCATTATACTTACTAATATTTTATAGTCAATAGTTACAGGCCATAAAAGCTTTGCCATTTCATGTGTCATAAAAACTTTTTTCCTTTAAATTTGATAAACTTTCAACTTACTGATATCGGTACTTCAGCTTTACCTTAATAAAATAATGATCCCCATTTTTTTTAATATTTACAGGTTTCGGCGAATCAGATATTGGTAACCTATCTTTGAGTAAATCGGTAAATATTTCTATTATTTCATACTTATTTTTTATAAATGATTTAGTTCATTTCTTTTTAACTCAGAATTTTGTTAATTTATAAGAATGTAATCAACATAGTCAAGTAAGTAATATGTGAGCAATATTGCAGACTATATGTTGATGAATTTAATGTAATTAAACAATGGGTTTTAAGAAAAATATCTATAATAAAGAAAACTATGGAATACAGACTATGATAGTGAAAAAGAGCAAAGTGACGATTGTAAAAACAAAAAAGTATAAAAGTACAATATAAATAAAATCTGTAAATGAATTAAGGAGTTTGCAACATACTAAATGATGTGCACATCATTTAGTAATAAAAGATTCAATGTTCTTGAAATAGGAAACAGATTGCTACAATAGTAGAGTCAGGGGGGAAATTGAATGTTAATAATTTAGTCTAAAAGCCTCATTCCTAGCAATATAACTTCTTCATGTGATTTTCTCTGGAAATAATCTTGGTTAATTCCAAGTGAAATTGTCCCAATGGGCCAACTCACCTACTTTAATTCTTACTTATCACCTCTCACCAGTGCTTAGCCACTATTAGTTAAAAGAAATATTAGAAAGTTAAAATTAAAAAAATGTACTCAATAGAGTTACTATACTTGTATTAATGTTGTCTAGACTGCTTTCAACCCTGGTGAAATGACGGGAAGATCAACAGGCACAGGAGAGACGAATTCAAATGTTGGACAAAATTCAATGGGAGTAAGTGGGCTGCGTTTGTGTGAGAACTATAATCGGCATTCAATAGCCCTCGACAGTATAACCAGTGAGATGGATAAACAAACCAGTGAAGTAAAAGATATACTGAGACATTCAATTGCTACTAATTATTCTTTCCATTCAAAGGTAACTTGTAAATTATTTTAATATTTTGAAAGTATTTTTAAAGTGGTGGTATTTAGCCACTAGAGTATATATAGTATAGTTTTTTATATTTGTCATAATTAGTGAAGGATCTTACGTTAGTTATCAATATTATTTAAATATCTTTTTTTCAAACTTAACCATTTAAAAATAAGAAAAAGAAGTAGTAATATTACAAAATAATTTTAACTTTAGCTATTTGTTTATTTTAGAAACTGTTACTTTTATTAAAGATTATTTTCTGATAATGGTTATATAAAATGTTATGGAAAATCAGATTATAGACACTATTATTATATTAAATTCTGCAATCTATCATAAAAATATCATGAAAATCTAGGAGGGAGAATAAAATGAAGTGAAATTGTTTTGGCGGCCCACTGGGCAGTACAATGCAAGGGAAGACTATCACACTGCATTAAAGTGTCTATTTTCTTACTTTTGTCATACAAATCAAAATTCATATTTCACTTTCAATAGCAAATAGTAGCAAGGCAGATATTAAGTCATTGCTTGTAAAAATATTTTTTGTGATTTATCATTGGTGTTATCACAGCTAATAAAAATAAGAATTTCACTAATAATTATTATAATGAATTAAAATATAATTAATTAAATAGAGTAATAACTCCTTTCGAGAGTATAATATGTAATAATTATTTTCCTATGTGAAGGCTATGCCTTCCACTCTCGGAAGGCTATACTAGTTTTTAAGAAGCAATCTATTAATTTGCCTGAAGATGCTTTGTTCAGAGGTCAAACACGTGTCGCAACATGTGCGAAGTTTGAATAGCAGTCAGAGATTGATTATTAATATGGGAAGGTCATAGAATTTCTACTAATAACAATAATAGTCAATCCTCAAATGTTAACAGTTCCACATATACTAATGACAGTGGAGTTAAACATGTTTTGTTTTCATTTTTATTCATTATAATCCACTAATAAATCTTTTTGATTTATATTTTATGTTTTTTTTTAGAGAGATTTAACTGCAGATGAGGCCTCATTAATGTTGAGAGAAGCCCCATTGCCACAGCAACAGCAGTCCCATTTTATTGAGAGTATGTCGTAAGTAATTTATACTGTACCGTATTTTTTCTATTCTAAGAAAGAATGGAGGTGTTAGGGAGGTTTTGTGTGCATACTAATAACTTATACTTACATTTTATTATTATAACTCGTAATTGAAACTAAGTAATTGTTATTATGCATCTAATACCCTCAATGTATAGAATAGCGAAAATCCGCAAATGCAACATATTAACTTCATTAATTCATGTCGTCAATTGTATTCAACACCTTTATATGTACCTTATACATATGTAAAAAAAAAAAAGATCTAATACAAGACTTTGAACTCCTCTTTATGTCAATTTACCAGTAAAATGTAGAATCCACATTTAAAATGTAATAATTTTTTACAGCATAAACAGTTCAAGTCTATCTGTTGGAACATACTTTAAGAATAGGTGTTCTGAATTTGGAAAAATGTTGGAAAAGACTGACAGTCCAGATCGGTCAATGAGACCTAGTATCACTGATGGTAATATAATGTAGAATTTTGTAGATAATATTTACATATTCATTTACTTTAGATTAAGTTGTCTGGTTGAGTATTTTGTTCCTTTTATGTTTCTGTCATAAAGCAGCAGCTGCGCTTGCATGGCTGAATTTTAATTTGAATCATCATTTAATATAGTAAATATCCTATCTGATATAACAGTAAAATAACAGGATATAAAGGCATAAAACCATAGTCCTTAAGAATGGTAATGCATGAGGGGCTGATCATCTCTATAGGCGACGGTTATTACTGTTCATCAGGTAGGCCATCAGCTTATTTGCTATTCTAAGTATCATAAAGAACTTCAGCCCTAAATTGGCTATGCTAATTTGTATGAAAGGACACTGAAGCGTTATTATGCGAATATAGCTGCTTAGTGGCAGAAGTACTAATATTAATTTTTAGCATACTACATTACTCGTTGGTTTTCTTTAAAGGATATGTTATTAGCAACTTATATATTGTTTTAATATTTTTGTTTTGATATGTACTATGATATAATTTGCACAAAACATTTCAGTTTCAAGTAACACATACAGTGGTGATCCTGCAGGGTCCAGTGATCTTATAGGTAAATCTACAGATATGTACAACATAAACCAGACATTAGACAGTGTACCTGTAAAATTGCCACGCAGTACAAACACTGAGACAATTCCACCTAAACAGTTTATCAATAATCTCAGCAATATAAAGACATTTGAAAAAGCGAACAATAATGATCCTGTTAACCCTGTAAATCAAAATACATATACCATCAAATCGGATGTAAAACTTGATAATGTGCCAACAAATAAAGTGCCAGATGTACAAAAAAATTTGCCAACAAATAAAGTGCCAGATACACGAAAAAATGCACCTATGTCTTCCAATATGACTTTGAACCTGGATGCAAGTCATAAACATTTAATGAATTCAATGGTCAAACCTGCAGATATTATACTAAAGAAACATCAGTCATCATGGCGTATTGCTACTGATGATACTGAAAGCTCTATCGATAATTCATTCAGTATTTCCAAGATAGCAGATTATCTCGGTTAGTAAAATCTTGTATTCTTAACGTAACTTGATAGAAACAGAAATTTCTTACATATAGTGGAATATAAATAATTATAAAAAGCTATAATCTTAGATAGAGTTGTCAGAGGCGTTTTTCCATTGATTTGCTCATTTTTCTAACAAATTTGAATTCTAAGTGGCGAATTAAGTTAGATTAGTTAATGGCTTTCCATATCCATCCATATTTTCTGGGAATAATAACCTTATATACCTTACTAGCGACCCGCCCCGGCTTCGCACGGGTGCAGTGCCGATACTAAATAGGACCGCCCCCTCCCCCGGCTGGTACCGCTATGTCCGTGTATTTTAAATCTGTAATATCTTCGAAAATATTCATTTAAATTACATGCTGTAAAGGGCCATATTGATCTATATTAAATGGAAAATGTATTTAAAGTACATAATTGGATAAAAATCAATGCTGTATTGCTTAAAATCACTTCGTCAATATGCCATTTGTTCCCGTAAAATGTAAAGGATAAAAAATTGTTATTGTGGGCTATCCTTGAGAGATAGATATATACCATCGTGTACTTTTTTCTTGACCTTTTTAAGATGTACAATACTGTGGTACATTATTTTCATTTATCTCGTGGGGATCATCTAGCGTTTGCATTGTAAGCGCAAAAAAATGTGTTTATTTACGACATCATATTGGAAACCTCTAAATTTATTAATGTTTCTCTACAATATTATGCATGTATTATACATATAAACCCTCCTCTTGATTCACTCGATCTATTAAAAAAACCGTTTCAAAATCCTTTGCATAGTTTTAAAGATTTAAGCATACATAGGGACGGACAGACAGCGACAGCGACTTTGTTTTATACTATGTAGTGATGAAAGTGATAGTGATGATGATAACCTGTTTATTTTCATAATCTAAACTGTAAAAAATTTTATAATGTGTAAATATTATTTTTAGGAAAGCAATCAAACATAAGTGTCACAGACATGATGCAACTGAATAAACATAATAAAAAAATGAACAAAAAGCAACCACTTACTGAATTGCATATGAATGCACAAGAGAATAGGATCGATAGAGATGTTCAGGTTACATATTTGAAGGATGTAAAGAATATGCCGGCAGCCAGTTCAGCTGGTAGTGTCGACACGGTTATATGTCTCGACAAGCTAAAAATAAACGAAGACACTAAATGTATTCCAACAGTGATCGTCAATAATATTCATTCTAATGATATAGAAAATATTGAATTAGAAAATGTAAAAGAGAAACGGCGTTCGACGAGATCAAAATCGCCGTCCAGCAAGAGTCAATCTACACTTAGTACTGTACAAGAAAATTATGTAAGCTTTAAATCAAATGAAAGCCCGGTTCAAGCAATTAATGGTAATTATTATTTTTTATTCCACATATATAGACAAAAAGCATATGGTTCGCCTGAATGTGTGTTATAACTGTAGTCTATACTTGAAATTAGGTCCATAGATAAAGTAACATCTTAGACAATGTTTTTATTAACTGTTATATCGTAAATAGAAGATTAGAGTGTGATATTTAGGAACTAATGGTCTTTTGCTTGTTTGCCATCTTTTGTTTTATACATTTTTTGTATGATTGTAGATATTATTAAAAAAATCAAATATTGTATATATTTGGGTATCTATTATTATTATCTTTTATTATGTTTATATATTTAGTTGAAATTTTCAGGCGAAGCTAATACATCTTATGTACCTTCCCCAAATGTTGAATATAAAGAGTTAGATAGATCTGTAAATTGGCACGAGATGTTACAACATAGGCATTTGAAACACCAGTACTTGGCTAAAGGTTTGTGGGGCTTGCTTCAATCAACTTCTGGGATTGATAACAATAACCTTTTTCTTAAGCTATGTCCTCATTGATAAAATCTAACAAAACCAAGACATGCTTTTAGCCAATCTTTGGGACCACCCAGTTTCGATATGCCCATATAATCTGTTTTGATTGGCTAACATTGTTTTCTGTTATTTGTTTGATTTTGTCGTTATGGAGGTGCTTAATGATAACCATGTTCCTAACAAAAAGATATAAGCTTTTATTAATATTTTCATTTTTAATTATGCATTTTCATTTATCATAACATTAATATACATTTTTGAATAAGTTAAGAGATGGATAATAATTGTTTGTTAAAATATGATTGTGTTTTTATTATGTTTCAGAACAATGGGCTGAAATATTAACAACAACAACAAATGGATTTGTAGGTAAAACTTTTTCCACTACATAATTATAGAATTGATATAATTATAAAAATGGCCATTCATAAATGCTTATAATATGTCAATAAGTAGAATTCTGGAATGCATCTGTTTTAATGAAAACAGCATGACATATGACCTCACGTTTTTTTTTATTAAATTTAAATAGAAGTTTGAGTCGAGTAAATTAACTTAAATGCCTTTTATTTTTAGGAGTGACTTGTCCTGTTACACTAACAATAACAACAATCACAGAAAGTTGGTTGACTGCAAAATTTCAATTTGATGAATTGCCAAATAATGGAAGTGATCTCACTGTAGAAGTACCGCGTATCCCTCTATTGCTGTCTCCAGGCAAATCTGAACAATTCACAGTATATTTAACATCAAATATTGAAATTAATGAATCTCTTCCATTCACGATATTTTTAAAAGATGCTTCAATTGAGGATGGTATGGAACAAAAAGGCAATGTACGGATCAATATTAAAATGCCCACCATAGAAACTATGTCAAGTGATGGCGTAAATAAAGTCACATTTCCACCAACACAAGAGAAGTCATCACTCACAAAATCATTTGTACTAATGAGTGAATGCTCTGAAGATCTACAGTTAGATTTGACAGTCAGTGAAGGTGATAGCATGTTTTTGATTAAAAATGTACAAGAAATAAAAAAGAGTGATGTTAATAAAGTACTAATAGATTGTCAAGGGTCTCAGGAAGAGGCACAGCAAGGTGTTAAGTCGAAATTCAAAGCAATGAACAAACAACTATGCAGATTAACAAGAGGAAACGCCATTAAGGTTACTATTACGTTCACGGCGCCTTTATTATCAGAAATTCAACTGAGTAAGTATTTAAAACAACGGTTATTATATAGTTTTTTCTTCTGGAACGGCAAGTCTGCTTTTAGACATATTAAAAAAAAGACCAGTAATATTTTCTATATTTATATTCCTTGTTTTTATTTCTGCTTTTAGAAATAATTGCAGTAAACGTATTAATTTTTTTTACAATATTGTCAACCCATTGCAAATTAAAATGTTACAATAAGTTATGTAAATTTACATTGAAATTATAATTGTGAAATATCAAAATTTTCTCTCTCTAGTTTATATTAAACGATCAAATTACAATTAACTTCAGCATTGAATTTATAATTATTTTTCAGCAGATAACCTGGCTACATTCCATGGCGCACTAAACGTAAATCTGATTGGTGTTAAAACTGTTTTGAAGAAAGTAAATCTCATAGGTACCGTGGGATCTGTCAACCTAATCTTGAACACGCCGATTGGAAATAAATTACAACTCAGTAATGGTGATTATTTTGAATTAATATGAAAATAAGAATCCACAAGAATAAAAATTGGCATATTAAATTTAAAGAGATGATTTCTTCAGTCTATACTCCTTGCAGTGCTTGGCTGGTCATACTTGTTTCTTGTGGTTAATAAACATTATTTTTCACAAAAAGTGACACTTCTTGTTCTTTTGTAGAGTTTGTAAATATGAAACGTGACGCATTTCGGCAAAATTACTATATTTTTTACACAATAATATAATGTTGGCATTTGTTCTTTTACTATGTTGTATAACTGACCTGAGTAGGATATTACGATCTTGCACAGCACAAGTAAGGTACAGCAAAGTGTTAAAACATGTGTTTTTGCTTTTCGGTTAGAGAAGCACCAGAACCAATGCAATATCTGATGTTAAATCCGGCTCAAGGGACCATAATTAATATTAATTTTATTTAATTTTATAAATACATGGCTGTTAAATAACTTTTTTTACTGGTGTTTTGGCTGATGTTAGATATATTTAAGTGTATTTTTAACAATTTTTGTTTGTATAAAAGTCATTTTAAGTTATTTATCTTGATCATCAACATATCGATCCTTCATTTTCTACTAATGAATATTGTATACTTACAATTCTTAATATTTTCTAGAAATGACTACTATCACCGTTTCCAACACTGGATCAATACCAGGAATGTGGATTGTTAAATTCAAGAGCAACATGGCCAGTAACAGTAATTTTCCTTTTAAAATTTCACCGTCTAAGTTTGACATACGGCCTGGCGCTACAAAAACTATAAATTTGTCCTACACTGGCCCTGATGATAATGTTTATGACGCGTAAGTATATATTCATTGTCAATATTGTTCAACACTGATAATGAAAAACCAAGTTACCTAATGTAGAAGTATAAAACTTGCATATTATAATTTTATACACTATGAAGAAATATATAATACATGATTTAATTTAAAAATTGGTAATTATACCTTAATATAAAAAAAAATGCCATATTTTTACAGAATAGTGATGTTTGAAGATGTCGCCACTGGCAAGAAAACACTAATCAACGTTACCGGTGGTTCAGATAAACCAAAAGCGTTTCCTATCAAAACTAACTACAATGTCATGTCGTGGGTACGCGCCGGCAGGAAAGAGTTGAGTCTCAAGAACTCGACGAATAAAAAAGTCCACATAAAATGCCAAATAGTCGGTGAAGGATTTTCAATAGACATGCCCGGTGTGGAGTCGCGGGGCAGTTATATATTGCCGTTTGGGCCGAACGAATGCAGACCATTATCTGTAATTTTCACGCCTAATTCAGCAGTGCCACACGCTGCACTTTTATATTTAATGTATGATAAGACCAGCGAATTTACACGAAAGGTAAGATGGTCTTCCTACAGTCTAATTGAAAGTGCTTTATAAGTTTACAAAATTAGAATAATTAGTCACTTATTACAATTTAAAATTACAAATTCACACCATTCGCAACAAAACAAAATCATGTTTCATGTGTTGATGTTGGATTTTATTTATTCCAAGTTAACTTTTGGATTCATTTTATACTAGATATATATATTTATACAACTTAGAATGGCAAACAAGCTGACGGTCCACCTGATGGAAAGTGGTAACCGTCGCCTATAGACATGAGTAGTACCATGGACATAACAGAGTATACTGTTTCGCCCATGATACCCCCCATGCGTTGCCATTCCTGAAAACTCAGGTGTTATAGGTCCTCTGTACCCAGTAAATTCACGCCGTATTCCACCCTTCAAACCGATACACAGCCATGCAAACACAACTGCTTCACGGTTGAAACATGAATGGGACAGAGGTACCCAAGCAATCGACTTTTGATCTTCCTCTACCTCAGCCTATCATATTATGTGTAATTTGAAATGATGCTTGGTGTATCGAGTTCTATTTATCGATCTTACTATGTTATTACAAAATATATACATTATACATAGGGGTAGAATGGAAAATATACTAAAATGTCCAAAATTACTATTTAGTTTATATTGCTTGAAATTTTTTTAATCCTTCGCGTATTTAATTTTTAATGAATTCATCCAACTGCTTTCTTTATGTTCTAATTTCTCTCTGATCATTTTACTCTTCTCAGGGGTGAACTTTTTACTAGATATAGCATTTTTTTGTTACTATTTTTAACTTAATTGAAATTTCAAATGTTGGTAGATTAACTAAATAAACTGTCGTGTGCGGTAACAGATAGCGATGTGCGGTTGCGCGGGCGGTGAAGGCGTGCGGTGGCGTGGACCGGTGACCTGCGGTCACACCGCGCTTATACGGGCTTCACCTGGCGATTCTGTATCTCTGCCACTGTACAATCGCGCTGCGGCACCCGCCTTCGTATTGGCCAAGGTGCACTTCAACTGTAAGTTATTTTGGTTTTATACATTAAGAGCGTGCCTAACTTTAGCTTGATTAAGTGTCGTAATTGATTAAGTAACGTCGAATTTGTCAATTTTCAAAAACAATTGAACTGAAGAATTTTCAATGTATTTGACTAATTATTTAAAAAGTACTCTGTCTACAAACTAAAAAGTTAATTATCCAATAATATGCTTATTAAGTTGTCGCACATAATTTGAATTATGATGGCTAAAAAGAATTTGAAAATTCTAAAGTAAAATATAAAGTAAGTGCAATTTTTTTTAATGTAATCTATGATTAACGTTTTAGTTCGTAGGCAGAACGCTTTTTAAATCATCATCGTCATCAACATATTAATGGTTAACTGTCCACTGCTAAACATAAGTCTTCCTTATAAAAGGGGGTTTTGCCAGTAGTTGCCACGTTAGTAGGCGGGTTGGTAACTGCAGTTATTTAGTAATTTATCTGGCCGCAAAACACGACGGATATGGATTTTCATACAACTTTTGCCGGCCGCTGCCCGCATGTATCTAGCCAGTATGGCAATTTTGATTTATCTCGAAGAAGATTGTCAAAATAATGCTCACATTTCCAAGCATGTTGGAGAAAATATAAATTTCAACGTAATGAATACATTAATGCAACACGCAGTGCAGTTCACGTGCGCGGCGCAGAGTGCGCGGCTAGAGGGCGCCGCGAGCGTGGTGGCAGCGCGCGGGGCGCACGAGGTACGGCTGGTGCTGCCGCCGCCGCTATGGTCGCGCCTCGAGCGACGTGCACGCGACCGCGCCGCCGCCGCCGCCGGTGCCTCGCCCGCGCTCGCCACCGTCACCCTGCTTACCGGCGCCGAGACCACGCGCCGTCGCATACTCAAGTCAGTCCACTTCATTTTTTAACCATACTATCTACGGAGGCGTAGGTTATAACGCATATTGTAGCTGCATGTCGCCGTCGACGGTTTCATAATTTTGTAGGTAAGCAGTAAGCAGGCGTACACTTAACGTATAATGATAAATATACGTCTATGAAACTACGTCTCCGTGCCTACTACAGTTATGTTTATTTATACTGTTTTGTTACATTGCTCTCCGATGTTTGCTCTTTTTTGTGAATTTTTAGAAGCTAACAAACAAATATTAGATAATCATAGAACAAAATCTACTTAAATCTATTAGTAACATTTTAGTAAATATAGAATAATGGAATATTTTGTTTTAGTAGTTTCCAACTATTACCTAATTCTGAAATGTCAGTAAATTTTTAATATATATAATTATATGAATAATAACATAATACACTAAAATTTAGATTATCAGAATATTCGATTATCCAGATTTATTCTTCACGGCTCTAATTATCGATTTGGAAAAGGTTTTATGTAACAACCTTTTACATAATAAAAACAATATTAAAATTTTATTATGTATTTATTTAATAATTACTACTAGAAATTACTAATTATTGCAAGATATTGAGTATATTCCTACTCTGAATTTTATGTATTGTTTGATTTGACTTTGAAATCAATTATCCGGAATACTCCTAGTTTTATTTGATTCGGATAATCGAGATTCTACTGTATGTTATTAATATATAATATAAATATATTTTAGCGCAATTCTCTTTTGTCTAGCAAAATAGCACTTATCTGCACAATTGTTTAATAAATAAAAATCCTCTAGGCGACGAACTTCTGTTTTTAAGAATATTAGTATGATGTATGTATGTTAGAGGCTTATGCTACGAAATTTCGTTAGTAAGATTCGAGTTTAATAAATTCGTAATTTACTATCGAAAATGGACTGAGATCCTAATAAGGATTGTCTGTAAGGATCTGATCTGTAAGGATTATAGAGTATAAGAAAAAATTACAAATAAACGAAATATAATATCTAAGATTTATATTATGATCTTTCAACAGAGTTCTAAAAGATGAGGGGAAGAATGGGGAGTTGGATATTTCACTATTACCAGAGCATCTGAGGGTACTGGCTGTACAGTTTGAAGGCGAGGACCCTACTATTGATAATTACTTGGCAGATTTCGAAGAAAGTAAGGTAAGCTGTGGAATATGTTTAGCACATTCTTTGTATGAGGCATATAATTTAGAAACAAATCACAGGACCTAGTTTGAGTTATACACTAGACACATTTTCATATGAAACCAATATGGGAGTATAACATTTTTGATTAAAAAAAAAATCATGATTGACTAAATTTAAATTTCTATTTGATTTCACGACGAAATTCTTATTCTAAGGACCAATATAAATTAACTTTTTAATAGAGTTAAATAAACTCAGAATTAACCCTACTGTTAGCAGTTGTTGAACTAATTTAATGCAGTTAAGAAGATTATTGTGAACAATTTTGTTTTGAATATTGATTCTTCTACTCGTGACCATGATTGGTATAACATGGTAGAAATATCAAGATAATTAGTATGAATTATTTTAGTTCACCTAAATTATCACCTTTATCCTCCATATAAACCATAAAACATGCAGCGCGAAAGCCTAAAAGTTAATATTGTCAACAAGGTTGAAAAAAAGTAGTTACAAGCAATATTCCTGATTAGATTTAAATCTATTGACAGCTCTATTTTTCATTTTTTATATGATAATTGACTTTAAATTTTGTAAAGGACGGAATGGGTTGAATTATTTAATGATAATCTATACTAATATTAAAAGATTTTATTTTTGCAAATATTTATTTGTAATGTATAAACTCAAAAACTTGTTAACCGACTAAAAAATTCCGACACCTATAGAAAGACACATTATCAGGGAGTATCATAGGCTATATATATATATATTGTTTACAAAAAAACAAGAGATCCCTATGAAAATTATATTAATTAATATAAAAAAAATTGGGTTACACCAAATTATCATAAGTTGGCCTATTAAAGTTAATTTATATTTATCGCTACCGTGCTATAAATTGAGATATTGTTTCAGTCATCTCTGGACGAACTGATAGGCGGTCTTCAAGAGTTGACGGCACAAATTGACTTGCCTCAAGACTTCGCCGATGAGAACACAATTATTATCAGCGACGACACCATGATTGAACATCACACACTTTATAATTAAGTTTGAAGTATGTACCTGTATGTTGTTATAGAAGTATTATTAGTTTTATGTGATGTAGATTTTTATACCAGGTAGAATTGTATATTATGTAATTATACACTATAATGGCATTTTAAAAATATTTAAGACAGTATTACTGATTTATGTTTTATGATAATGTAATGATATTTTTCTGAAACTAAGCTCCTAATGCATGGTAGGCAGTTGTGCTTATTATGTTACTTTATTTTTGTACCATGATTATATTTTGGCTTATGTTTATTAGGTTGAATAAGAAAATACTTAAGAAATTATTTTTCAAGCCATTCAAATAATATAAAGCAACTTTTAAAACCCTTTATTGTAGTTATGATTTGTGCTTAAATAAATTTCTATTTTCCATTATGTAAATGGTTTTTTTTTTAGACAAGCATTCTTTATATATTGTGTTATTATCATAGGCCTTTAGCCATTTTTCAAAGCAAGAAGTCATATCTATAGTTTTTAAGAAAATAACATATTGCAAAGTTTTGGTTTTTCAAATAACCAAGATAAGTAATTAGTTTATATATAATTTAGAAGCACCACCCTAATTTGTCCATATGCCGTTTAATTTTTAGGTTTGTGTTTAAAATTTATTATTGTACATTACATAGACAGGATTTTAATATATAAAAAAAATGCACAGTAGGTATATTGGTGTACTTATTCCAAATAGAGATATCGATCAGTCAACCTTAGGTGCATTTGAATATTAGATATACATAACTCCTGGATGATTGAATATATATTAATTTGAATGGAATTTAGTAAACAGGTATATTATCCTTGCTTTTATCTTAATTCACATATGAAAGGGTACTGCTACAGCTAATATTTACTCTATATTATTATTATAATCTTCGAACCTGTAATCTGTCAATAACTATTATAATAATCCGTCCATAATAGTAATCCATTGTGAGGATGTGATATGTGATAATTCTATTTTAAATAATAAAAATTCATTTTCTTTAATTTATATCATTTATTATTTTCTTAACCAGTATATTTACTCCAATCGTTTTCCTATTTTTTTTAAATCATTGTATCTAAGAGATTCCTGTCGTCGCAGTTATCCATTAGAAATTTCATGACCTTTAAAAATATTGCCTACAACTTATAAAACTAAAATGCATTTTCATTTATAATAAAGTCATTCAATACGGCAAAATGATATCAATTTTTATATATAATATATATATATACACAGACTAAAATTGTGGACTTTGAAGATTATTTTTGCTAATATGTATTTAAATCCTTTACTGTAAACCCCTATTTTTTAGACACGGCCAGAATCTTGATAGAATAGAAAACTAGACAATATAAAAGGTGAACGTCGAAACGAACGTTGGAGTTTCAGAGGGGTTTATCGTAAAAGATCAAGTCAAAATTACATCGAACTTGGTGTAATTAATATTATCATGATTATATCTCTCATACAACGAAAATATCCCTCTCAACGCATATAATGCACAAAATACGTATCACACGAACACGCTGCACTACTCGCATACATCACGCGCACAACCACACTCTGCACACACTACATTGCACTCGCTCGCACATCCACACGCCTCGCATTTGGCAGTTTATCAAAGTCATTCTTACAATAATGTTAACATTCACGTTAAACTCCCCATGGTACAAAATGCAAAGCGGCTCAGACCGCCACCATCATATCAACTGAAATATATTCGAGTAAAAAATACAATATATATGAGACGAGAGATAAAACGTGAATGCAAACATTGTACAAAAGTGATTTCCACATGGGATGTCTACTTTGCCGTACAATCTACATATGAAAAAATCTTATTAAAATGGAAGTACTTACACATCGTTATAAGGTTAAGATACAACTAATTTGGGTCAAAATGGCTGACGATTCGATTAGTACAGTGCTTTGAAAATACTATTTTCATTAATTTATTGCATTTATACCTATTAGTCTAAAGTTGCAAAAGAAGACAACGAGGAGATATTAATTTGCAATATATCGATCTAATATATACTAAGTTCCAGAAATGTACAGCTAAAATAATCCCCGGATGACACATTCACTTGCGGATACAGTGCGTATAGTCGTAACTATATACATAACACACTCACACGTTTTTACATTAGGAATTAGACATACTAAACTAAAAAAATAAACCAGTCACTTAATGAGCTATAAAATAGTAATGTAAGATTGCCAACGATACACTGGCCTAGTGTGCGATATGCTCGCATCGCATTTGATCGCATCGCTATTGTTATAAGAACAATGACATCTCTATTAATATAGTTATTTTATAATTGCCGAGGCTCGTGAGTTAATTGCTGTTGTTCAATCTAAATTATTTCTTAACAAGTAAAATACGTTTCTCTGCGAAAACTAAAACATATAGTCAAAACAGAGATCGTATTTTGTAAGAGATCAATATGGCTTTAAACACGTGCGGTTCGCATTAGAGTTGATCAATGTTAACACAAATATTAGCAATAGAATGCCAAGTCTAACTTATAGTGCCGTAAATAAACGTTCATAATAATTAGGTAACAAAATAGTACCATGCTCACCCACCACTGAAAAATGCCAGCTGATAGCTCGGCAGACTTACAACACTCATCAAAAGTATAAAGCGAACAATTTACGACATCAATGCAACAGATAAATGGATTAGAAAATAATTATATGCATTAGGTACATTCAGTTACAATGGGCTAATTTCAATTTGTCATTAAAGTATAATTATCACAGATATTTAAATAAAAGTAAAATATTAATGTCGTTGAATATTTCATGGGATTGTTGCAGTGATTCTCAAAATAATTACACCTACAATGGCCACCGATTGATATCGGAGCCCTCGTATCTCGTATCGTGTAAACCTAGTTTGTCGCTATGTGTTCAGTACTTTTATTAAGATTAGCTTCGAGGACTGTCAATTATTTAATATGCTAAAATGTTTTTGGACCTGAACGTGTAGTATAAATACGTTACAAATGCGAGTTTCCCGAACCGCTCCATCTGGTTGCAACTGCACGAAACACATGCTACACATTCGCCCCGTGCACCTTTTAAACATAGATCTATGGAAAAATTTATACAACACAAATACCATTTTAGACAGAAAATGTAATGTCAGGTGTTTACTGTTTTTACTTATCATTAATAGGTAGACGAGGAAGCGGACGGATCGTCGAAATGTCAATTGTTGCGTCGCCTCGATATCTCTGTTTAATATTGTAAAACAGTTCGCAGTATAATGTTCGCACTGAGACCCCGAGCTCACGGGGGTCTATCGAGGCACTCGTAAAACATCACGTCGAACTTCCACTGTCAGAGTCGCGTACGGAATACAAGAGCACTGTTGCGGAGAGAGTTCCGTCCGCTCGGCCCGTCTCGTGGTCGTCACAGCCGAGGATACGGAGCCGCCACTAGGGCACAGCTGACCTACGTAATAGAGTGTAAGCTTTTAGCCAGTGCTCAGTCTGGAAAGTGATTAATGTCGCATATAAATATGATTAATATAGACAATAGTGTGGATATCAAAAGATAAACGCGATCAACATGCGAGTGGACTTTTCGCCATATTACGACCTTCCATCATCGATATTAATTGCGTATAAGACTTAGATAAATAATATTAAAAATAACTTTTGTGTATGCAAAATAGTTTTCTTTGCAGACAGATCGAGATCACTAATGTTCCTAATATTATTATAATCGCATTACGTGGTAATATTCATAGTATTGTCTGTATTTTATTTTTTTTATGATTACTACTTTCCAGATTAAACAAGGACCGGAGCTCGCACTCTTTACATACAGTAATTATCCGGCCAAAAATATTACACGAAAGATTGAAGAAAGAGCTAATTAGCAAGCTTTCTCTGTCGTACCTACATGACGAAACAAAACGTCATCTGGCAAGTGACAGAGATGAGTTTTATAAAACCAAAGTTAGTTGATTAGCTTTTTCTAAAATTGTCCGCGTAATATTTCCTGGTTAATACTGTAGGTCCTGTGCGACTAGGGCGCAGGCGGTGTGTACGAGGGCGATGCCGGTGGCGCGGGTGGCGCGGGGTGCGGCGGGGGTGGCGGGGGCAGGGCATTTCGTGGCTAGGGCGCGCGGTACAGCAGGTAGGCGGTGAGCGCAGGCGGCAGCGCCAGCCGCGAGGCCGCCGCCTGCAGCCGCGGCCGCCCCACGCGCTGTCGGATCACGCGTCTACACAGCTCCATCAGTGGCAGCGGCTCAGCTGTAAATAGTGACAACGTCTTAAAAACCAATCCATCATTGCAGACTATGAAGGTGTCGTATTTGCTTATTAGTTTTAAATTTTGATAATAACAGTTTCGGTTAATTTAGGAAATCAACTACTGTAAATTGCCACGGGTGTAGTGTTTCGTGTTTGTTTTAATTTTTTTGGCAAAAGGAATCTTAGTTCACGAATCAGCCAATTTGATGTGATTGTATAGCGTTTAGTTATAACTTTTTTTCCCTTATTTATTATTATGTCTGGATGTTGTCTCTTACCAGATTCCGGATATGATGGTTAGAAAATTGTCTTGAATATAAAATAAGCAGAGTGGATTATAGTATATAAGATTATATGGATATAAGAAAAAATATTATTTTTGTATTATTTCTGTCAATATATCCATACTCAAATAAATAGACCAATTAGTTGTGTAGACTCGAACTGATGTAATAAAGGCAAATGCAGAATAATAAGGAAAACGGACAAAGGTACTAACTACAACAAGCATTCGATTTGAGTCGTAGAATCCTCGCTTACGCACGCTTCACGTGATTCGTGATGACGTACGTGATACAGGACAACCAATCGAATTCTTTAGTCAATGCGATATGTCAAAATGCTAGACTGAATATAAAATGTGTGTGTTTTAATGCGTGATTTTAAAGATTGTTGAATTTGCGTTCGTTCATATGTCAAACTATTTGAATGGTACATTATGGTATGGACAATTTTTGCCCATATTTATTTCGAATTATTTTATCCGACAGATGTCGCTTTGTCAATATTTGATAGAAATATTTGGTAGTTAGGATCTGTTTATATGGGAAGAAGAATTTTTTTTCCAATATTTCTCATCATAAGAACCTTTTTTGAACTTCAATTAATAATTGCAGATTTGGTCTAGCTATTCTCGAGTTTTACGCTTAGCAATTCATTTAGCTAGACATTTATATAGTCTACATTTACATAATTTCTGAGTTCATTGAATAAAAACTTTAATATATACTAGGAACCAAGAGACATGTGTATACTCACGATCTAGGCCACCGATATACTTCATGGTGATCTCCGCGTGGCCCCAGACAGCCGACACGATGGGATAGAGCGTGTTTCCGCGGAGACCCCGCGCGGCCACGCCCAGGTAACGGCCATCGGCGCAGAAGGCGAGTGTGCCCTCGTCCATATCTAACACGACCAGCAATCGGTCAGGTACGAGGAACTGCTCGTCGGGCCGCAGCAACGCTGGATACGTCGTACCACTACCGCCCGTGCCTTTAGCGTTGTGATATACCTGGAACCAAATCATTGATTTGTTACTCACGCTCTATACGTTTTACATAATGACGACCTCGGTGTCGCTGTAGTAGGGAGTTCGGTGTGGCATTTATTAAAAAAAAAATATTAAGCTTATATTAGAACGTGAATATTGAAAAGATAACAACATATTTCGGATTTGAAATAATAGTAATATTAGTTTGACATCTTGTTTCATAGAAAATGGTCAAATAGCATCGAATTTTGGATTATGGTGTAGGCGAGAAGCCTAGATGAATATTGTGTATTAATATTAAACCAACATTGCGTTATCATGGAGTAGTTTCAATGGCTTGAAATATTATACTGTTTAGAATTAATTAGAGAGAATCAGACGTTAACTGTCCATTGCTGAACATAGCCTCATAAAGGGAGGTATTGCCAGTAGTCGACTCGCTTGGTATCCGCAGTCAGGGTTTGGTAATGTTTTAATAGTGACGCAGCTGCCCATCCCTCGACCATTCCCTTAGTTGCCTCTCACAAAACCCATGGGAAAGGAAGGGTTAGTACATTCTATGTCGGGACTACAGGGTAATTGAATATATTAGATATATTTTATCCTTAATAGTCTTACGATATTCTCAGGTGTAGTAGGTCCCGCTTCTTGGTTTTAATTATAATTTTCGTTGACTACAATTAAGATAATCACTTTATCTCGTTTAATTCCTATTATGTTTTATGATTAGATTTCTTGTGGGTTCCAAGACAATTTTATCTAAATCATGAGTTGTTTTCTGCCAATATTGAGTATCTTCATCATATTCCTACCCTTATCCTATTTATTATTTGAGGTCGCCGTAATATATTTTTTATACATATTACAAAAAGATTTGGCTTATAGTTTTTCTAGCAGCCGCTTGCCTGACATCAACCCTCTTTGGAAATATATTTGGTGGTTTCCGCCACCTACAGTATGCAGGAAAGGATTGAGGAAAAAAGGAAACGCGTAACGGTGGAAATGTGTAAAGGAAAATAAGAGAAATAAGGGACTTACGTGGGAAAGGAAAGGGAAGACACAGCAATTGCGGTAAAAGTATAAACTCGTATAAATTAAATATTACTAGGCGTGTGCGGTAAGATTGTCTCGATAAGATGAAAGGAAATATTGAATATTCGCGGCTATACATATATAAGTACAATCAAGTTATCCTGATTGCTTTATCAACCGCACACTAAGAACTAACTTGAATTTTTTGCATACAAATTCAGAAATTTTGGTTGCTACTAACAAAATTATGTAGATGATGTGTCATGAAAAAGGATTTTTTTATAGATACAAAGTATAAGTGGAAGACCACAAACAAGTTTATTGACGATGGTTTAGAGAATATGGAAGGCTCGGTCTTAAGGAGGAAGATGCTTATCACTAAATTAAATGATGTTGCGTGATTAGAAAGGCCAACACCGACTAATAGAGAAGTCGAGGTCAAACGATGACAGGTTCCTTAATCTAGCATCAAATAACCTTATTTATATAAAAAAAAAATCTTTATCAACAACAGACATGAGGTTCCTCGTGATTCCATTTGAGGAAATTCTTTTTAGTCTATTCAAAATACTTCAGTAATGTATTATAATAAATACCTATTATGGACATTTCTGTAATACTTCTGTCATAGCTAGGGCGTTGCTCGTCAATGTAGGTGATGCTATTTGTGATCGTAGAATTTGATAATAGAAATCTTGTATAAAGTCAATATTTATATATTGCTTGTCAGCAGAGAACAAAAAAAAAAAAACATTATATTTCTATGTATATTTTATAAAAGTACAGTTAATATAATTCTATTCCTTTTAGAATGAAATTAGAGGACGCTATCTTCATAAGTAGACTAGTAGCTGTATAAAAATCATAAGAGAATTAGCATACTTTATTCCTGCCTAGATCCCAGCCCCAGCTTTGGTCGGTGGCGCCGACCAGGCTCTGGTAGCCGACAGAGTGTAGCGGCGCATGCGCGGTGGCGACGCCAACTACGGCGTGGGTGCCACGCTGCCGCGCCGGCCACACCACCTCCCAGCAGTGGAGCCCGCGCGAGTAGCCCACTCGGCCTCTAATACAGTCCGTGCTCTGTGCGACCGGGTGCCGGTGAAACGTTAACGCATCCTCTTCTTTTACGAATATATTTAGTGACCTGAAATTTAGTAAATATAAGTTAGAAGAAGTCAATTTATTGCCTATATATATATATGTATAACGGTAATTTTCTTTCAACCGGACCAGAGACAATTCGGACCAAAAGACATGCATGCTGCCGATGTCCAATGGTATACAAATTCGATTAATTGATTTAAAGTTTCGAAATTCTTATAGACATGTACGGAAATATTAGGATTTTTATTTTATTATAATAGTTATTTTTCTATTCGGATTATTAGTTACTTCGTTTCCAAATTGTATTGATATTGACACGACATAACATATAGCTTGACAACAACCCACAAAATATCATCCATTTATATTTTACCTCACTTTTGATCGCATGTAGTGCGACATCATTTGTTCTCGTGGGAATTTTGTGAAATCCTATCGTAAGCAAGTATCACGCCTAAGTCATAAAATCAACCTAACATATATACAAAATATCAAATTTCAACCCCAGTGTTTTAGTCCGTGTGCTTTTATAGATCAGTTAAACGGGGCAAGTTTTTATATAGTATTTTATGTATAGATTACGAGTAATATCAGAGTAATCTTTTACAGTATAATCTGTATTTTCATGACATTGAAATCACAATGGTTATGTTCAAATAGTCCGTGAATCTTGTAAATGAATGTTGTCTATTTAGATTTCCCTATTCAAAATTGCTGTTGCATTGCAACCAAGGTTTTCTGTCGGAAATCTCATATTACAAGGATTACGGAATAGAGAAGCGTTTCGTAAACTGTATCTTAAAATAGATGCAGCGATGTGAACTAACGGAAGAGTTAGAAAAAATGTATCATCAATGTTGAACATTACACGATCGTGAATCCTATTGTCTTTAAGTGTGGTGTAATCGGATGAAGAAACTATTCTCTTTAGGTATAATCAGATCCGTGAAGAAACAGTAGGAAGTTATAGAGTATTTTAAATAGTATTTTTAATTATTTTTCTATGGTATTTTCTATGATTTAAATTATATAGTTATAAAAAAAAAATTAAAATAAGAGAATTCTTTTTAAAGAAAAAAAATATTTTAAGTTACTGATGTTAATTTCTGTGTACAGAAAGTAACATCAGTAAACTTCCATACATGGAAGATATTTAAGAAAAAATATATGAGGGGTCTTAATAAGAGCAATAAAAGATAATCATATTTTTTAGGAACTTTGTTTGTCTGTCAGTAGGTTTGTTATGGCATCACGTACAAATTTACACACGACATTAGATGCAGATTTCATTGGTTTTCCTATTTCTGAAATCCACGCGTACGAAAGAACGGGTAAAAATCTAGTCTTTAATATCATTAGCGTATATTTACTAATTGGTGCAGGAGTTATTCATGCATTGCGTTTCAATAGAATTGGTGGCCACACCTTATATGAACTCGTTGCATACATTGATTGTATTTGTGTGTATTTACAACGTAAATATGTACTTAAAGCTACAATTTTTACCAGTTTTTACATATAGCAAAAAAGTTTTAAAAGTTTGATTTATCTTATAAATTAAATATTTCTGTATTAGGATATATATAATGGCATAGTTTGACCTTTGAGTAAATAACACTTTGAGATTGAGCCTTTTTGCATTTTTTTGGTACATAATCACATGATTACTATTTGATCTTTTATTTGTACTATAATTAGATGATCATGTCTATAAGTTTTTGTATCTGTAGTTTTAATGTAGGTGGTAATGTCATTTTATATATAGGCGCTTGCAAAATAGTCTTCCGAAAATTCGACGACCGTCTTTATTGGGGATAAGAGAAGAGGAAACTGTTTCTTGTTACATTACCTGTCATCTGGATTCCATGCATGTTTGAGCTGTAACTCTGGATGCGCGGGCGGCGCGTCTAGGAGCGCGTCGAGCCGCGCGGGTCGTGGCGGTTCCGGCGCCAGCTCTCGCGCCACCACCGCTTTGAATGGCGCCGTGCACTCGCGCGACACCGACTTAACACCGCCGGACAGCTTTTGCCCCATGTTCATGCCCCTGCAGCGAGTGCGGGCGCGCTTCGGCAGCGCCTTGAGGCCGCCGCGCCGCGCCTCCTCCGCGCCGCCGCCGCCGCCGCCCCCGCCCCTCACTGAGCGCACCCCGCTCTTGTACCTGGAAATAAACAAATTTATTCTTAAACGGCTAATCCGATAAAAGGTACGTTTACACAGCCAATCTAAATGGCGAAATCTTGGATTTATATTGTTAAATATGACGTCAAGACAATATTAGGTAATTTATTATCTAAAGAGATTTTCATGGCATGTCTTTGGGAGATAATTAGTGAACTAAGTGCCGGGATTCTATAATTGTACTTCTTGTTTTATGCACTGTCATTATTATTATTATGACGCCAGTATGAAGCAACTATTACTAGAGATATCATAACAGCCGCACTGAGTGATATAGAGCAACTTCTCAATTTATTTACTACCTCGAGCAAGTTCTGGTGGGCAATTACTCAAATACTTTATAATAAATACCACGAAATTGGTACCTTAAAAAATCACAAGCTTAAGAAGGCAGTATACAGTTTATTATTTACCAAACTCAAATGTCAACTATGAATCAAAATCTATAATAGAATATGAGATATTCAAGCTCTTCGTAATGCTAGCTGCATTATCAATTGACTATTGGGTGTTCAATCGGTATTGTAATTATTACTTAATTCTATTATCGGAGTGCTAGAAACCGGTTTGTGCGTTAGTGAGTGGCATCTATGTCGTCACAGCAGATGCCGGGGCGTCGGCTACGGAGTAGCCCGCTCATCTTATGTAACTAAGCGACCGTCTAACCGTGAAAGTCACCGCTCAAAAGCCAAGGTTAACATGGCCCTGGAGCTCGGTCCAACACATGCGAATGTTCTATTACCGCAGATTTAATTGCTCTTTATTTATCCTTGACCATGATATCATGTAATTGCACAGTAAATCCTTCGTAATAAGTTGTTTCTCGATAGTTGGTAATGATTTTTTTTTTAACAATAATGTACTTTTAAGAATTAAGAGAATCAATCTCATTTGCTGGTTACAAACATAATAGTAAATTGGGCATGGTTATCAACATGTTAGCGTTTGTGTGCACAATCTATGTAAGATGGGAAGGGACGCCTAAAAGGCATGCAGACCACAAGGCCGTCTGCCTTTCCGATGCCTAGAGCGACTACATGACAAAAGCGGGAAGTGAAAGGCAGTGAATGTGTCCCCTCCCGTCGCTTCGCCGCCGCTACAAACCGACATCGCTGTTGAACAACTTAATGTTCCTAGAATGCTGCGGTGACTAGCCTGGCGCCGTTGATAGCTATAGTTTTAAGCAGGATTGCGTTTATTCTATGATAAAGCGTGCTAAAACTTATGATGTAGGAGGTATATAAATTTGCGTTAATGATGCCTCAGATACGATTCTCGATTGTCTATTTAAAAAATGAAACACAAGAGTTCCTAAGTCGTAAGTAGTTAAAAAAAACAAGTAATTGACGTGATTGAGTGAAGAAAAATACACACCAATGTCAACTCAATTGAAATGCAGCTTTTTATAAGTTAGTACGGACATGTAAATTAATATCGATCAACACGTCATTAAATATTAGCTCATTAGCTGCTGTTGAGTCGGATAAATTTAACAGCTGCTAATGAGCTATATGTATTTAAATAAATAAAACTTCCTGGTTTGTCTGCAGTAAAGGCATAATGATGCCACAGTTAACATATTCCCTGCCCACAGTTTCAAGTATTTTTCACACTGAAGTATTTTATTGGCTGTGAAAACATATCAAATATACCGACAGAAAATGCCATTTTCGTTTTTACAATATAAAAAAAAGATTGTTAGAAGACTCTGAAGTAATGAAATATTATTTAACAAAATTAGTTATGTATATATATAAAAATATATATGCGTATGTTGTATGTAGTACTAATAAGAATTTTGATAATACATATATAACCTATGATTAAATGGTAACAGTCTAATATACGTTCACGTGGCACGCCCAATGCCCGATGGTAAATAAACACACGCACACGTGATTGCCGATAGCGCTATGACGTTATAGGAGGTCAGGAATAAATTTATTCGACACGAACATTGTAGACTATAATGTAATTGGATTTGCGGTTTATTGAATACAAAATTAAGCGTATATAAAATAATTACATCTCCTCCCGCACAATGAGGTTTTGTAGGTACGTTTCTGTCCTTATCCACCGATTTAGAAAGGTTTGCATTAGCCCAATCAGTTGTTATTTTAGGATGCTATAACAATACTATATATATTTACCTAATTAAACGTAACTGTTATTTTAGCTAAAATGTGTCTTGGATACAACGACTAAAAACTGCAACGTGACAATAAACTGTATTATCAGCTAATTCACAAAATGCGGACATGAAATTCTCGGTATGTAATATATCTATAGATGATAAATATTTTCCACGTCGTTTCAACAGCAGGCTAATGATGTCACTTTGCAACTGATACGTTCAAACCGTGGGAAAGTAGTGCAGCCGTATGGTGAGAGATAAAAGTTTGACAAATAGACTTGTACTTTTTTGGTCTAAGTAAATGTAAAACCCGGGTGCGGCTGTATGCAATACCGTTCACGCTCGGTGAGAGGTGAATGGAACAAGCGAATGTTGCTAGGCCGACAACATTAGCGTGTGCCAACGCGCCCGAACAATGAACTAGCTAAATGACGCTCACTCTGTGGACGTCACTAATGTAAATACAGAATCCCTCGTAGGTTGGAGAGGAATTGCGTTGTTAAAAGTCAACGCCTTACTACCATCAAATTTATCTTTCAATTGCTATTGATAATTTTAGTTCCACCATTTTTATTGCAGAATGCGCGAATTTTTGTTATTTACCCACATGATTGACTCTGAACAATCATCTTTAGGCGTAGGTGTTTATAAAATCATATAAAAAATAAATGTAAGGTGGCCAAATAATATTCACTTCTATTTGAATAATGGTGCATTTAGCCCAAAATTATTTGGTGCCCACCTTAGAAGCGGAACTTTCAGCTATGAGCAAAGACACATCCATAACCACCTACATATACACCTTCTTTATCAGCCGAATAAGTACACCAATGGTAAACTCTGTCAATATATAAAGTAAAATAGCAAAACTATGTATAATAAATATACATTCTATCGATATTGGGTCAAGGTAAAACACAAAATACTGATTGGCAACATTTAATTTGGTATACAAACAAATACGATATCTACAGCAGAAATTGAAACGTCCCGAAAGTGAATTGAATACTGAACGAGCCTGTGGAGGGTGGATTAATTGTTAATTGGATCACAACACGTACATTTATTATTGAACCAAATTTAAAATGCTACAATATCAAACAGTGCTTAATTGGAGAAATAAAGTGGATTTTGTATATGAGAACTTCCATTTTACGTCATCTACTAATTATGTTTTTTTTTGAAGAGCCATACATTTATAGCGTTTACAAAATCGAGAAATCGAAGTCGTAATGGATAACATGAAACGTTAATATTTCTCGAGTGGAATGTAGAAAGTGGCCTCTTCGATATAAGGGTCATCTTGCGAAATGCATGTGACCGAGCCATCTAGGGATATATTAAATATTGCACGCACCTTTTGAACTTCAACTTCTCATTATCCATATCATTAAGCAAAGTTGAAAACATGGTAACCGTTAATAATAATTAATAAGAGAAATAAAATTATTCTCCAAAGAATGAATAAATTATATATTGCATTTATTCATCAATCTTAATTGAAACTCAAATAGAAATATTTTTTGACCATAATTTTATATGACTGAAAATGGCAAATAAACACTTTTTGTAGTGGTAGTATATGACCCATACAGTAAGAATCTTACATAAAAAAAGGTTTACTGCGCAATTTTTATTAAACCGTTTCTCGGCGAAAATTTAAACAAAGTACAAGCCTTATATTATTTCTGTGTAACTAGGTATGACTTTTTCTGTGAGATTTCACCAGCTATGTTTTCTTTTCAGACTGAAATAGAACACCATACATATTATGTATTTCTTAGCAAAAATGGGTTAGATAGTGTATAGCAGTCCCTGGTAGATAACTTACCAGTTTGCTATACTAAGTTGCATAAAAATTTAAACTACATCACAGTTGCCCACGATGACACGATGAGAGCCCTTGGGTAACGTATGTTTATGATATGTACCTATAACATTTTTGTAGAATAGCCGATTCAGTGATTACCATTGTCTCGAGTGTTTTCGAAAAGTCTAAGATATAATTTCAGGTAAGAAGGTAAAAGAAATCTAATCTGTGGTAGCAAAATAAACAACTCCTTGTAAAATATCAATGAAACGGACAATTAACTGCAACACAGAGTGCATAAATTGCAAATAGTGAATAATAAAAATTGTTTCATGCTAGGTAAACAAACAAATTCTTTCTTCAATGAAATTCTGATTATGTCCGCCCTTATCTCGATTGCGTTTTAATTAGCCACTTGGCTCGGATTTCTGTAGACCTCGACATGACGGCGATGCACTATCTCAGGTTTAAGTAACAATTAAATAATCGCCAGGGCGTGTCGCGGCAACCTTGTGTCTGTTGCCGTGTTGCAACCCGTGTCAAGGAAAAACCTACTTCACAGTTTCCCTGGCCGCGACATACCTACTTGGAAGTTCGCATGCAACTACAGAAATAAACTTTTTAGTAGTTTTTCTATTTTCTAGCTAGTGAGTTTTTATGTCATTGTTTCTCTATGCCATAACATACGTGTAATAAGTATCCTGTTTATGAAATTGTATTTTCATTGTGTATTACGTTATATGTAGCGTGTCTCAATTTCTCTATGACCTGAATAAATTTGCAAATCAATGGAAATGAATTGATTTGTCAGATATTAAATATATAAAATGACATTTAGTATTTGTAAATAAAAAAGGAGGTCGATATTGTACCTACAGTATAGATGATAATCGTTATATAAAAATATAATGAATAATGAAATTGATATATAATTTAATATTGTAATTCACAAAAAAAAAAAAAAACTTCAATCGTGGCAAAAGCAGTTAATTTATAAACTAAACAGATTTCATAAAATTTCTATGTGACAAATCTTTAAGTATATACTTGCAGGTAATAAAAGAATTTCCTAATTCGTATTAACTGATGGAGTTATGAGGTAAGAAACAGAAAAATACAACCAAATTGAGAACCTCCTTTTTTAAAATCGGTTGAAAACGCATACAATTCACACAATAGTGTTTATACAATCAAAAGAATGTTTACAATCTAGCTAAATAACTGCATAACACTCAAGAAACCCGACATATCATATAATATGAAGTTATTGACTTGAGCTTGCACAGGTCGAATGGTATAAGAGACATTGAATAATGGTACTCAACTAGTGGGTGATGATTACATAATAAGTCGCGATGTGGTGTGACAGTGCGCGCGCGCATGTTGCGCTGATGCATTCGTGATGTCAAGGATGCACAGTGCGGCATATTACAGTGACGCTATTGTGCCATGGTCATTCTTAAACTGATATTAAAACGTTATAGAACAAAATACATAAATTATAAAACCATCAATATATATATATCAAAGTTATGAACAAGAACATTAGTTTTCGTTAGTGCTGATTTTGTAAATAGTATGGGAAACTAGAGTAACGAAAATATAATATACGTTAGTTGCATGATAAATCCAGTTGCATTCCCTGTTTAGTAACATGCCGTGACATCACTTAAATATGAGTAAAATATTTTCAGAAATTTTAAGTTAGATCATTAGCGTGAGATCGATCGGATTGATTAGAGGTTATGAGTAATAAGAATACGTTTATGTATCGATCCGACGTTATTGTTTGTTGATTAGCTCGGTGCATAGCATAGTTAAGGCGATTCGAGCATGCACCGGTAGTAGAGGGCCTTGACTGCAATGCGCGCGCGGCGTAGCATGTCAAGGGAGCGCTGCTTTCGCTGACACGCCTGCGCTGAACCTAGATCTCATGAAGCTGAAGGAAAATTCTTATATGTTATTGAAAACAGTATAACTAAAAAACAAAAGTTTAGAAAACTAAAAGAATGCAAATATGAAATACGGTTTGAAGATATAAAGAGCTGATATTTCAAACGGAGGAAAAACTGGGTCACTGAATATTTTCTTGGTACCAGCATACTGTACCTTACACAGTGTGAAAACCGTTTTGAATATGGCCTTTATATCAGGAGTTTTGTAGGTTTAAATTGACATATGAATAACTGACGTGATGGTGCATCGTTACCATAAAACAATGCGATATAATTGTTATACGTATGCAATATGTGACCTTATACAATAGATTTTATCATCTAAAGAAAATTTAACGTTAAATATATAAACTACATTGTAGGTGTTAAATAACCTAATACACTATTAAATTGCAAGAACGAAAACGGGAGCAGCGTAAATCTGAAACTCGAATTGGAGGCGAGACCCGCGTTAAGAAGTATGGCACGAAGACAAAGCCGAGCAATCTTCTAAGTGGTTGGAGAGGCCGGCAGTCGGTCGCGGCCGGCGGCGGCGCGGGAACAAAGCCACCCCGCGGGCCGTACACCCCGACAGATAAGCACACCCTCCGTCGCCTCTCAAATGCCTTTAGCGCTACTGAATGAGCCCGTCTCTACGCAGCCGAATGAGAAACTTAGCAATATCTTCTTTGGGAAACATTTCTAATGTATATCTAATGAGGAATGAATAACGTAATATTGAGTTGAAATTTATTCATGTTCTGGAAACAAAGTAATTTCAGTACCCCTCGAGATAAAATAAAGATATCTATCCCAGTAGCAGAGAAGGCGGTGCGCAAACATGGTTCTATGCGATTTTGATATGTAACATATAAGATACACAAGAAAACTTTATACTAAATCGTAATAAATAAATAGCATTTGAGTTCCTAATATATAAACTGCTACTCAATTCAATGTATGTTATGTTTATTTTGAAGGCCTTAAAAATATGATTTTAAGATTATTATTTAATAACTAAAATACAAACACGTATAATGTTAGAATCATACTAAATGCCTAGACCCTAAAAATGGAGTAACCAAGTATAAAAGCTAAAATCTAGAATGCCCTATAGTCAAGAATAGTCTACTAAATTCATTCGTCCGTCCGTATGTCGAAATATGATCTCATTTATGAAATTCTAATGTACCTTATGAAACTGATAATTTCAGGACACTTTGAACATTTAAAGTTTATTAATCTTATTAATTAATCAATAAGATATTTAGTCCTAATAAATTGTGTTCAGTTAATCACAGACATTATAATTTTACGGTAAATGCAACGCAATAATGCAAAGTCAAAATTATTTTTTGTAACAGAAATAATCATTGATGTGATTATCAATAGGTTGTACGTAAGATTTGTTGCAGTTTCACATAAAATATCTTTATGTGCATTTTGTATTATTTTTAGCGATTCATTCTTGAATAAGAAAAATGAAGGAAGCGTGAGCGCTACTGTAAAAACGATATAAAATTAATGTTTAAATTGTTATAATATCTGATGACATTAGAGTTCGGAGTACCTCTGTGGTAGCCTAAGGAGCCAACATAGGGTGCTGCCAAACTGAATTATTCATGCATTCATACTTCAGCCGTCAGCTCGTCGTAATATGCGACTACGGGTCTACCCCCATAAAGGAAAGTAGCCGTAAGTTTGAAAATACAGATAAGTATTTTAGCGGCACGAGAATTTTAGTGTTCTCGCATACAAATTACTAAATTACATGCAAATTTACATTACTTTTCGGTTAGAATATATTATTTAATGTATATATATATATATATATATATATATATATATATATATATAAAAAGGTATTTTTATTGCTGGATGTGAGGTCAATGGCAATTGTAATTAGTAGTAATAACAGTTTCATTAATTTTATTTTTATTATCACATTAATCTTCTAGCAAGTCACAAAAGTCATTGATTTTGATCGGAATTCCGGGTTTATATAAAAATTATGAATAATAAATTTAAGAAATAATAACATAGAACTAAAATAATATAATTATAAAAGTGGAGTATTTATTTGTGCAATAATTATAGCTTATATACGTATACTGAAGCAATATATAAAGTACATATTTTATAACTCGGGAAATCACAGTAGTAATAAATATATAAAAGTTGTCTAATATCAACAAAGATTCATTTATTTTAATTTAGGTAACTTTAATAAAAATACGATCAAAACATGTCGGTTTTCTCTTTGTTTGTGATAATTGTTAAAGCTTTAAATAACATAATAACAGGATATAAACTACTAAGTTGGGGATTAGCAGGAAACACACTTATTTGCTAAGCAAATCGCATCGGCAATGCGTGTTCCACGTTGACGACGATGTTTCAGGCGCTTCCGTGAGTACAAATATGATCACATAATTATTCAAACAAATGTGGATGGCCACTGTAGTGTAAGGGATTTATGTTTACTATGTGTTATCCAAGTTTAATCTTAAATAATAATACCAACGATTCGCCGCGGATTCGCTTACAACGAACTTTTGGTACAATTAACTTTTGAATTCCTTACATATTACAAAAGCTCAATTAGGACGTACTGCAAAATCCCTTGTACGGTTTAAAAGACAAAAACGGAGAAATATATAGAGACGGACAGAGACTTTGTTTTAAACTATTTAGAAATAAAATATAATCAAATATTAATTAAAATAATGTGCAATACAAGTCTCAGTTGTATCAATAACTCCTCAGTATCCTTCCATAGCTATAGTATAAATATAATCATAAAAGGTAGATGTGAACCACGAAATATTACGATGGCTGGTAGGAACGCGCAGACTGTGGAACGAGAAAAAAAAAAAACAAAGATTGTTTCATTTGTTTTTCTGTAGAAGGATCAACAATCCGCTGCGCCTTGTCTTGGTGGAAACCGGTATGAGGCGAGGTGGTGGCCGGATCAAACGCCTCGCGGCTATCGACCATAATTTCAATGTCATACTCGCTAGGGTCCTTGAAAGTATTTCATGCCAATAATTATTTGTTATTACCTAATTCAAAACAGACCATATTTATAACATTTCTCATATAAAAATATAATAACTTCTATAATATAGTTTTATATATTTATAATAGTGACCCGCGCCACTTGGTTATGGTTTATTAAAATTAAATACAGTTCATGTTACTCTCTGATAAGGTAGTTTTCTATAGGTAAAAGAATTTTTAAAGTCGATTAAGTACTTTTGCCAACATTTTGAGAAACAGCATCAAATTTTTCCATAATATTAGTTTAAATAAAATATATTATAGAAAGAATATTATGGTACTTATTATAATTTATTTGCTCGAAATGTGGTTTGTGTAAATGGTCTTAAATGACAACAGAGCCTTATCTAAAGGCATGCAAATTTTGTCTCAGTACATGTTAGCATTTTTAGTGGCTTACATTTATAAAATAAAAATTATTAATTACATAAGTTTAAGTATCAGATTATTAATCATATATCAATTGATCATTCTAGCCTTACTCTTTAGAAAAACTTGTTCTCCGTTTTATGAAATATGATTTTAGACAAAGAATCATTTTTTAAAGATCTTTTTTCTTTAATTAAGTAATTTTTTTGTAAGTGCTTGTGTGGATTTACCCACTTTGCTGCAAATTGTGTTTACATGGATTATTCACGCTGTGCACATAATTTAATTAGATTGTAACCTAGCTGTATCACAAATGTAACTTATATTTTTATATGGTTATGATCTGTTTTGTCTAATAAATAAAATAAAAAAAGTGTTATGTATAGAATGAATATTATTTTTTATTGCGCATAATATAAAAACATAAATAATTTAAGTAACTATTATGAATAAGAAGATATTATAAACTTAAAATTTTCTTGAAAAATATACATGTTTTTGTCGCTGTGTGTAACGGATGTTTTCATTTAAGCAGGATCATTTCATACAAAATAAATAATCAGAAACCGTGGCGAAGAAAAAAAAAAAAGAACAAATATGCATTTTACTGTATGAGTAAAATGCTATAAATAATAGACAGTACAAAGGGCAATGGGATTATGTAGCGTATATATTTATCGAGCATGGGGCTGTGAGTGGGGTCAATGACTTGCACCCCGCCCCACAGTGGGGCACAGACACAGGACGTGAGTCACTTGTGGGGTTACCAGCTACTGTCGGCAAAAACTACCCTTGCTTGCAGGGTAGCTACGCGTGTTGTTGCATGCGCCACTCTTTATTGTAAATTCTAATTAACTGAACATTTTGTTAGCTGGCCCATTATATTCTTGATGAATTTAGATTGGGGAACTTAGATATAAATTGTGATTTTAAAGATTATGTATAGGTATAAATTATTACTTTATTTACTAATATAATATTTTTTTATTATACAGTAAGGTAAAATCACTAACATTCATATGTTAATAGATTAAGTGCTAATGTTGTCAGTAACAAATGTGGAAATGTATCTAGGCGGATTAGTGTTATTCGAGTACTATCCGTAATCGGTATTCATACATGAGATGAATTACACTACTAGAAATGCTTATAAACGTTAGTATTAGGTTCTTCTTGAAGTTTCAGTAGGAGGCAAGGTCCTTCCGGGAATTAGTGGCTGTAGGCATACTAATGGTGGCAGAACTGAACAAATTACAACTAATTTAGTACTTATCAAAAATATCTATACTTGTACCAAAAGCGTTATCTATACAAATTTAAACAATATACATTTAATACATAAGCACAAAACAATGTTTGGTTTTTGCAAATATATAGACTTTTCAAATAATTGTATGTATATGTAAGTACGTAAAACGGATTGTGATGTAGTGAGTGAAAGCGGCGACATATGCCGACCCCATTCGCTTTACGAATTGTGGATCTCATCGCCATATGGTGCCCAGACAGCTGATTCAACTCTTTAGGTATAAACACAGAGACACATTTATAATTTGAAAGTAGGTTAAATTGAATACGATGGTCGTTCATTTCTTATAAAATTTTTAGCATTAGATAGCGTATATGTTTGATTTAAGAATTAGACGATTGTATAAAATGCATTAGGCACATAATGAACTAAGGATGTTCTTTGTCAATAAGAGATATCTTATTGACAAAGAACATAATGTTTAAGGGAAAGTATGCAGCATGTTTAAGGGGTAAACTAAGGTAAATCGTCCTTCACCTAGGACTGACTGGGCAGCGATCCTGAGTAAGGTGCTTGCTTGACGGGTATATTTATAGACTGTACTTGCGACTGTGAGTATTGCATGTGTTTTGTTCACACACGTATACAACTAGTTTCGGTCACAACAAGGACAATGCACCTAAACACCATGTCCATTTTGCAAGAATTTGTACTGTAAATGTCCATTTATTACAAAGCACGTCAGTTGCGTGACTCACATCGTTAACTACCAAACTTTGAAGGCGGAAACTTAGCAGTGACGTAATGAGTATTGTACTTATTCATTATAATAAGATCGACGTGAGAACAATCGCTTCAAGGAGAAGGCGAGCATTAGCAGTCGGACAGCCAGTTGTTCTAGAGTTCCCATGAAATGGAATAGTAGACGAGTGAGGGTAAGCAGCGTGGCGTCAATAACCTCGGCGGTACGGATCGTGGAGGTTGCAATAAATACGACATCGGCGGCGTTGGCCTGGTCAAGAGCCTTTCAAGGCCGGGAGGCGAGGCGGGGAGTGCGCCTGCGCCCCACATCTGCGATTTTGTCTGGCCACCACAATTTTTCTGCAATCGCTTTACAGATTTCACTGAGTGGATTCCTCAAGAAAGAAGTAGTAGTAGCATTGAAATATCATTATGCTAACGTAATATGGTAGTAGTTTCACTGTTTATAAGCTTTGTATCTGGATATAATAGATGCGTAGGAAATATAAACCATCTAAATAGTTTTGCTTATTTTGGATCATTTTGGCAAGGTCTCTTAAATATTTCATGATTAATGATATCTGATAACTAATTCTGAAGGTATATAACCTTGCGAAGGCTCAAAGAGAAAATCGTGACCGCCAATTTTGTTAAGATTACGTGTGCTCGGGTCGCAGGTTTCGTAAGTTAGCCTATCAAGGTCGCAACACTAATGACTTTGTACTTGAAATCATAACATTGCCAAGAATTATTATAGAAATACTCGGGCTTGTTGAATCCTTGTAAGCACAATTTACAACAGCACCTTTATTTATTAGCAACATTGCTTGCGGCGATAACACTTCTATTATTTGACATCTCTAAGAGACTTCTATAGTTTTTTGTAAGTTTGTCAAACATTCAGACACAACACAAACATTAAGAGCATTTGAAGGGCCGGCAGGTAAATGCGATGAAAAGAGACGGCCGCACGTCACTCCGAGCGAGGATTCAACAAAGGATCGACTATTCGTGACAGGAAGCATGGTGTGGCGATGCGAACTCACCGCAGATCGAGGAAACGCGCGGCTCTTGTTCTCCTGTCACAGGACATGTCGTCAGTAAACCAGTGCACTGTGATAACCACTTCACCAGCTAGACACTAACATGCTTGCGAAGCGCGCGCACGTCCGCGCACTACGTACACTACCACCGGCCGCGAGAGAACGCGCGCACTGAGCCACGAACGGCGGCGCGAGACCTACCTGCCGTTTCCGCGGCGCGGTGAAGCGGAGGTGCGCATCGCGCAGCGCACGCGCAGGTACGCTTCGTGCACAGGGGGACGGCTGCTCTGCTACATATTACTACTACGACCCGGGTCATCTTGAATCAGAACTTGTCCTAAACATTGTTTTGGAACCACACAATGGAATCGATTACCATAATGGATGAAAATGAAATATACCGAATTGAAAATATCTTTGAAATTTCTTATTAATTTACACTATTAGAGATTTCAAGGAATAATAAACTGAAATATATTTTGTTAAATGAGAAGTCGTTACAGTTTACAGGATTAACAACATTCGTCTTTGCTGATTATCTATAATTAAGGTGTTATGGTTTTGTAATTGTTCTAATTAGAAAGTGTTGTATGTTACTTACATCAAAAGAATAAGAGAAACTAGAGTTATGGATTCGCCCTCATTTACATGTGAATATTGTATGTACAAATATGAGTCATTTCCGAATGCCCGACCAACTTTCACCAATGCTCGTGCTCCGATAATTAGCTGAACTGCATAATATATATAGTACGATTAATCCCCTATCTATATATAAATTAATATATATTAAAATTTTAGGCTATTAACCGGATAAAAAGTAACGTTGAGAATATATTTACTTGTATTAAGGGAGTTTTTTACCAGAGGGAGACTTTGTACAAAAGTCGATTGCTTGGGTACCTCTATCCCATTCGTGTTTCAACCGTGAAGCAGTTGTGTTTGCATGACTGTGTTTCGGTTTGAAGGGTGGGATATGGCGTGAATTTACTGGGTACAGAGGAATAACACCTGAGTCCTCAGGAATGGCAACGCATGGGGGGTATCATGGGTGAAACAGTATAGTCTGCTATGTCCATGGTACTGCTCATGTCTATAGGCGACGGTTACCACTTTCCATCAGGTGGGCCGTCAGCTTGTTTGCCATTCTAAGTTGCATAAAAAAAAAAAAAAAAAAAAAAAAAAAAAAAGTTTTAAACAACTGAGAATATGCAAATAGCTTTTCTCTTTGTCTGGACAAAAGTACAGTTACCAACTCGCGTTAGCAGCATTCCATTAAAGAAAATTTAGTAATGATCCTATAAATATAAACTAATAATAACTTTTAACATGACGAGTGTAAATTTTATTGCAATGATAATATAGTTAAGATTGGTAGTTATAAGGAGTATGGTTAAAAAAAAAACGAAAAAGTTAACATTGTGTGTGGTTAGTGCGACTACCTGGAACACTGTATGTAGAATGAAAGTCGAATCCGATATTAGAAGGGCACACCTGCGAGTATGTGACGTCATAAAGTTCCTTCACCTGTCTGGTGGCCGGCTATTCGTCAGTCTCACGCCACCCTGATAGCTATTCGCTAAATGAGACCTGTCGATGACAGAGACTGATGTGCGATTTGACACTTTAATAATAATATTTGTTGTTATTTCTATAATTTCTTGGATTCGCAAGATAGAATTCGAATCAAATAAAAATTACACAAATGTCACTGTTTAAGATACTAACATCAAGCGATAAGAGAAATGTACAATTTTATCAGATGAATACACTCACAAAGTGTCGTCCTAGTAGTAAAAAAACTTTTATACCTTCGTATTGAGTACACTGAATACTCAACAATAATAAATATGAAAGTGGACAGTTACAACGGATGCGATGTAAATAGTATGAAATAATAGTATCCTGAACCTTTCCTGTACGCCGCTTTTCCTCGGTACGGTGTCGCAAACAAAAGCTGACCGGAGAAGAATTCCTGCCGGATCTCGGAATAACCGTTTTTTTTTTATTACCTACTCAAATATAATTGTTACTTCTTTTTTTCCTGTGTTCTCCGACTGAATTAGTTTATTGTCTAAAAGTTTGAAACAGAATGAACCCATAGACACCCTTATATTTAAAACAGGATAGTAATTAACAAATTGTTCTTATCATTCATAACAAACTGCCGTCTGGTCCCGGCATAGAATGAGCCACTCCATCCTTTCCTGTGGGTGTCATAAGAGGCGAGTAAGGGAGTTTAATAGTCGAGGGATGGACAGCAGCGCCCCTCTTAAAACATCACCAAAAGTCTAACTACGGTTGCCAACACGCCTGCCAAGCGTGGCAATTACTGACAAACCTCTTCTTATGGAGGAGACCTATGTTTAGCAGTGAACAGTTAACGGCTGATATGATGATGATGATTCATAATTAAATTATTTCTCAAAAAAAAAATTTCAATTTTAGCAAATCCAGTTTTCTTTTTTATATCCATAAAGGTGGCAAACAAGCATACAGCCCGTTTAAAGGTAAACGATCACTATAGTCTACGGACGCCTGCAACACTAGGAGTGTCACGTTTTATTGATATAAAAATAATAAATAGTTATATTGATTTAATAACTAAATTACTGAACCAATTTTGATAACATATGAAGTATTATCCTTTTCCAAATTAGTTTACAACTGACGGAGTTATGACATAAAAATACATCAGAATTGAGAACTTCCTTATTTTTAGAGTCAGTTGTTTACTGAGATAAAAATGGGGGTTATTGTTGTAAGTTCATTACATTGCGATTTTTGACATCATGCTAGCAAATATATAAAATTAGACAATCAACAAAATCTAACATATAAAAAGGAAATGTAAATATGTATGTAAGACACACAATGGAGTCATTAGCATCAACAAGGTCGTAACCATGAAAACTATATTGTTATTTCCCTATAAGAAATATTCAATTCATGGTAGAATACTAACGTAGCCATGGATGACGCGAATTCATTCGATAACATGTGATACAGTCTTATTGGCTATTTTTCATAGAGAAGCGTACTTCATGAACTCATATCTCTTAACATGGCTGACGTTTATGTATATTGGGAAAGCACACAATATTAGATATATTTTGTAGTTATTATGCAAAAGAGATATAAATTTCATATGATACAAAATATATTGTGATATTATTTTGACAAATAACTACCAACAACATCATAAAGTTTTATTATAAATTCTCAATTTAACTTTAAATAATGGATGACGTTTTTTATCACCCACACTACCCTCTATAGTTGACTCCGGTTAATTCATAATATGTGTACGTAACATAAATAAATAATTAGGTGCTATAAAAGGTAATAACGACAGGCATAAAACGTCTAGTTGTGTTCGCATTCTGATTTTAATTACTCAAAACATGTTCTTATTGTGTTGTGATTCATATTTGTTTTTGTTTATTACTTATGCCGGCACGCTACATTTAAATACATATAATGAAATGTATAGATACTTACATAATTGGACATAAAAATACATGTTTTTAAAGGCATTACGTAAATGTATGTAGAAACGTCAACGTCAAAACTATTTTAAATAAAATCAATACTATAAAAAGTATACATTATCTAATGATAAGCGTTTTAAAAGTGCTCCACAAACTTATGTACCTATTCTCACATTTTGTTTTAGGTTTGTTATATCACAGAGTAGGTAGTAAGGGTAAATACGAAGAGGAAAATACAATACACAATTAAAGGAGTACAATAATATTATTAATGTATAGATGTTAAATATGGTTAAGAGACAAAGGGAAGGAAAAGTGCTTGAATGATATGAAATTCTGGCGACTGAAGAGAATGATACTGTTAAGTTGGCTGGAAATAGTGACGATTGAGAAGGTATTGACAAGAACAAGTTATAGTAGAACATAAAATTAAGCATAGGGTAGGCAAGATGTTTGGCCACCTTATATAACATGACGTAAAGAACATCTTGGATGGAAAAGATAGAAGGTAATAGAAGAAGGGGAAGACTAAAAAATTATTACGAGACGCAAATAAAAAAAAGATTTGGTAGTTAGAAAGTATCAGTTATGATTATTACGTATAGTTTAAATTTACTTAGTACAGATTTTTATAGTAAAACAGTCAAAATGTTAGCCGTCACCGGCCACTCACACAATGCTACAAAACACATAGGTTTATGTCGTACGTGTTCTCATACGACATAGTTAAGATTATTGCCTGGGAGAGAGCCAATTGGAGAAAGATACATAAATTAGATGCCGTGACATCCACTCTTATATTCGAAGAAATAGTACGGGCAAAGTATTTTTTGATCTTTTATTTTTTTCTGACTTTAGGCTGTAGTAATACGAATATATTATTATTACGTGTAAACTTTTTAATATAGGATTATTATTGTGTATTGTGTAATTAATTATAATAATTTTAATCATTAATTAACGTTTTATTCTTTCTGTCTAGAAAAAATAAATTATATAAACAAAGAAAGACGGACCTTATAAACAAGGTTTTGAATTTGTACAATAAAATGATAGAAAAGTTATATCAGATTACCATCTTATTATATTTGACGTGCTCTACCCTCTTTATCAGTATCGAAGCATTTCTATTTACAACCACAAATAAGTTTATATTAAAATGCAATCGGCCCAGCATAGGGAAGGTAGTTAGTAGGCACATACATAATAAAACGTTAAATGCACGCGAAGCTGCTATTAGGAAATGGGCGCTGCCGCAGCGAACAAACGATAACGATTTCACTAGGCAGCCATAGTGAATGGAGAAAATTGCGCTTTTCAGCGAAATGAAAGCTCGCCACCGTTGCAGAATTCCTACTAGATAAAAAAGATATAACATTTTCGGCCCCGACTCGTTCCTTTGATATTTATACCTTTATATACCGCAATAAATCTTCAACAAACCTAAATTAAAAATTTTGCTTGTATTTTATTTACTAATATCGTAAAGTCTAAATTTTGTTAGAATTCTTTTAATATTTTGTATTGTTCTTTCATTTTATAGGTTAATCAATGTAATAATTACTTTTGTGAAATATGGATTCAATGTTAAAAGCAACCCTAAATAGCATTTGTAGTTTCTTTTATTAAGAGCATGATCCCAAAAGCTTCGCAAAAAGTATAACAATCAGAAACAGTATTTATGGGCAGTGTTCTTCAAAGGTCATGGGTCAAATAATGGAAAAATCCTTGACGATGACGTCTGTATATAGTAGATATTTAAGAAATATTAATAATGAGGGGATTTAATAAGAACGTTTCAAGTTCAAACGTTCAAAGGAAGTTTTTTAGAATTTTTGTATATCTGTCTGCTTGTATATTTGTTCCGGTATCACGTAAAACTACTGCATCAAATTAGGTGCGGTTTTCACAATTGTATTCCTGAAGATCGAACTTAATATCTGGTGTATGTTTTACCTTGATTATTATTTATAATATTTATACTATTATTATATTTCTTTTGTAACATCTAGACCTCATTATTACTTAAGATCACATCAGGATTGTAGGAAAATGCGCAGAAAAAATTGATCATAAAAAAAACATATTTATAATGTTAATAAAAAGCTACGTTTTCATCATAACAAAATTATAGTCCCACTGCTGGATAAGTTTCTTTTTAAAAGAAATACACCATCTTTATCTTATAGATTAGTACTTATAATAACATAATAGACCAATGAGTAATCAGAATATTGATCTGTAATTAAAAGTTCTCAGTGACATCTACTCATAAAATTCACCAAAGAATTAAGTCCAAAGTCTTAGTAAGAGGATGAAAAACGGTCGACCGGCGGAAGCAGAGCAGTGACGTCGCTTCAGGGGTACAAGGAAGAGGAACCGATGTGTTATGCAACAAAGGTCATTGCAAGTATACAAAAAAAATGTTGACGATAATATTTATTATATTACTTGAATAGTGTTAACGTTTAGTTAGTTAATAATAAATTAAGATGTTATTCATAAACAACAGCGATTAGAAGATAATTGGTGGGTGATTAACACGACAGCAAATACTATTGTTTGCAGAAATGTATACAAATATATGTTCTGTGTTACGCATATAAAAAATATCGTTGAATTTAGAATCGTCTTCGTTTAAAAGGCGCTTAAAAAGACATATATGATATGAAGCGAACTCAATGTTTGAATGTTATATCATAAAGACGAAAGGTTAAGGTTGTATCATATACTTTGTGGAGACGTTTAGAACCAGTCGGCAATGATCGACGCGGAAAATAAATTAACAGCTACACAAAAGCTTTGAAGATCTATTCCGCGTTCGAATCTAACGCTCGAAACAAATCCAGTATTGTTCTGTTCTATATTAAATAAATTCTCCGTTGAGTGTTTCACTCCGCCCTACTTTTTCACATTATAATTAAAAATATAATTTCAAAAGATATTTTAAAAACAACTTAGATGACATAAATATTATTGATATCAGAGCGAAAGTGGAGCGGAAAACTAAAAAAATTATAACTTATAAAAATATCATAAAGATGCCTATACGAGGTTTAGTCTAGTTTTATTAATTATAGACATTTGAGTAAATTTATTGTAAATCCAATGTCGGTACAGTACCAATACAACAATCCTATGGTTATGGAAAAAAATCCCTAGTTTTGATATAAAATTCCCGAAGCGAACAGGCGGTTATAAAGAAGGGGAAAAGAGGATGTTGAGAGATTGAATTATTATGGTAAAAAATTCTATTACCTTTTTTTACGTTAATTTTATTGTTATGAAAACGAATTTACATGTACTACTAGGTAGTTTGGGTGAATGATATGTGGTAATATGAACAATTTTTTTTTTCAATTTTCACTAATACTATAATGCTAGAGTGAGTTAGTATTTATATTTCTGTTTGTTCATATAAATTGATTATAAGAATATCTGTAAAATGTAAATTATGGAATTGACATAATTATTGTGCGTATATTATGAGTAAATCAATAAACAAGTTTATAGATACGTGTTTTACTACCATTTTGCATTATTCCATCAACGACATCACTTTTGTCTAGAGAGCCAGTAATGGTAGCTACTCTAGTGTTGTTTTAGTAACACTTCAAATGAATGTCACTATTTCCGACGAAGGATTTGGGAAAGCCGGCTTTATGAGACAACGCTGTTATTTGGGTGGAGAACGGCCGGCCCGCTGAGCACCGAGCCAATCTAAATTCTATCAGCCATCAAAGCTTTTAAAACAAAATTAAACTAACACGAAACGTAGCGTGTGCAGTTATTTCCAGCTTACATATAAATCGATCGATAGCCTGTAATTTACACTTTACTACATTTTAAAATCGCTTATTTTAAAGTGTGTTACGACGTAATGATAATATGGTATATAAGTATTTAAGTGTTGAGGTAAAAGGTTTTTAAAATATGAAAGGAAGAACAATAAATTTAATAAGTTAGGTAAAAAAAACTATTTTGTAAAATAATCACTAATTACGATCACATTGGCGAAGATGTATCAAGATGGATTCTTGAACAATTATATTAATAATGCTTTAAAATATGGCGAAATTATTATAAAATTAAAGATGTTTTATTAATTATTTAGCCTGTGAAACTTTAATATACTTTTCAGTACTTTTGTAATTAATGAAGGCAAGTATAAAGTAAATTATTCTTTTCTTTTTTTCGTTTAATTTGAAGTAATAAAGAGTACCTAAGTCTCAATCAATTTAAAAGATAGATAAAATATACGAATTTAATCAGAAATGGGCATATATAATTGCTGCAGAACATACATTTTTTTAACACACCGACTCGTAGGGAGAGCAGATTTTGACCGCTTTAGTATAGAGTTTTAAATAAATAAATAATATGTATCATAGTATTATAATAATTAGATTAAAATAGGAAAATAAATAGAGTTAACGGTGCAAGAATATACAAACAAACTGTGACACTAATACAGTACGAGCAACCGTTAGCACTGCAGTGCTACAAAATGCAAATATGTATTATATGAGGCTTTAAGTAAATTAGCCCTAATGTTTATATACTATGCATAATATAACTGTGTGTACTGATGTCTGTAGACAAGAGATATTTAATAAAAATTGATATGAGGGATCTCAATAAGAGCAATAGAAATCAAAACAATATCTTAATCTTTGTCTGTCTTTATGTTTGTTTCGGAGTCATGTAAAAATTACACCAATTACTGGATGCGATATTCACTACTGTATCCCTGAATGTCTAACATAAAATCTTGTGTATGTTTTTATTACCTACTTGCAAAATCCTTGCATAAGGGCAAAAAGCTCATAATATCTATGTTACTCATAATAACACACACATTTCCCGAATACAGAACATTACATTTGTGGAAACTGCATCAATAACATTCGAATGGTATTCCCTATTACACCGCTCATACAGAGAGAAACAGATTAATAACAGTCTCTCTTTTAGACTATGGAAGTATTCTTGTTGTCGTTATTAGTTATTATTAGTCATATTGTATCACCTTGATAATATAATAGAATTACTGTGCAAATATTGCCTTGGAAACTGAGACCTTAACATGGTCATAAAGTACTCATGAGTTTATTGCAGGATTGCCATGGATATTGCTATTATCTTTTCGCATTTGGTCAGCGAGGCCACCTTACATTCGTCGGTCCATTTTCGGGAAGATGCTATTTTCTATCTATCTATCCATTTAAGAGCTGCGCTCTTGTCGGTGGAGCTCCTGCCAGAGATTTCTGGATTTCTACTTCGTCTAAAATACGGGTATAATATGTACTTATTAGATTTTAGGTAGGTGACTACATTTAGGTACGTAAATAAACTTAAAAATATTGTGACACTACTAAAACATGACTCTAATTACCCCATAAATGATGATTAAAGTATTGAGTAGAATTATTTTTTAATGGAAAATAAAAAAATCAAAGCACTTAACGAAGTAGATAAAGCACGCATCCAAGGCTTTTAGTATTCGATTCTAGGTGCTAACCCTGTGAAGGTATATGCATTTATTAATTTAAATTATACATTTCAATATTTGAAACATATACACGTTAACGATACGAAATCAGAAAAAGGATTCAAAGTTTCAGAGATTTGTACTAAATTAAAATTATAGATTAATTAACTGATAAATTAATTTAAATTAAAATTGTTTATAAACCTTATTTAATGTGCTTAAGTACACAACGAGTAAGAGGTATATATTTATATGAGAATAAACAGAACGGGAATCGCAGTACTAAGTAAGAATACACTCATAATACCAAGGCCTTCCACTTTCAGAAACTAGTTACTAAGTGTTGACAACACAACTTTCGGCACGCATTGAAAAACAAATCTAAAATTTAAATATCAGATATTATTTAGATTCGAGATTTTGTTTTCATACTATTGAATATTGAGGAATCTCTAAATTTCTATTTTTTGCATACAATACAATACAATCCTTATTGATGTTCTAGTCTACAAGGTCAAACGTGGCTTATGGGAAATATTGTCAATATTATCAACAAAATAGTAAAATATTTGTACATTTTGCAAATATATATTTGTGCATAATATTGTTACAATTGGGCACACAAGTGGTTGGTTGTGGAATAGAATCGCAAGAGACGTCAGTGCGACCCCAGGCGGGGTCACAGACGACATATTACATCCGCGGTGATAACAGATAAGCGAAACTCGCTACGCGTATTTCTGCAAGGATAATATCGCGCACTGTCTGTTATTAGTCGAATTTATGTGCAGAGGTCGGAGATAACACCGTGTCTGTGGCGCTCTGGTTTTTATTTTATGATGTCATTTAATTGGATATAAACTATAGGTTAGAACTGATATCAGAGAGGTAAATAATAAATACTACATAAACGCAGTTTCAATAATATTTACGTAATGATTATAATAATAAACAAACCATTAAAACGACGTATAATATCTACATACTCATATTTATAGTTTTCCCGGGATTCGCTTGCTCGCAATCCATTATTTCCTGTTCTCTTGGGAATTTTGCGAAATCCCTTATGGTTTGTAGGAAACCCTTATGCAAATTTTTTTTGTTTTTATACCGAACAGTTTTGACGATGCGTTAAATTTGTCAGGTAGTATCTTATATTTCACTAGCTGCTGCCCGCAGCTTTGCTTGCGCGGTGACATGTTTTCCCTTTATGTTGAAATTTTTAAAAATCTTTTCTTAACGGATAACTACGGTATAAAATAAAACTATACCCCAAATTTCAGCTTCGAGATTTCAGATTTTATTCCGAAAATTAGTCATGACAATTTAGAAGTATAGATATAATGCATTTTCTTACGTAACTGTAAAATATGACAGCTTTTACACGAAATAAATTCAAGAAAGTGATAATGTGTTTACAATATATTTAGAGCCAGTAATATTTCTATCATTTGTCATGTCGTCCTGGTTGCAGAATTACCATAATTTTACTTTATACAATTTAATATGTATTGATTAGATTTTAAATAGGCCTTCAACATTTATAAACATATATAATTGCAAATTATCACCAAAGTTTGAGTACATAGTTTCAAAATTAAATTCAAAAGCTATGAATTTAATAATATAGATTAAATGGTGGTATCATAATATTTGATAGATAACAGAGCAAATTAGACAAAAGTTACAAGCTTTAGTATCGAATATTCAACCCATCGTTATCGTATCACAATATTACATAGGTGTCCTAAATTTCATGAATATTGGGGTCGACCTCGCCTTCGTTTTGCCTGACTAACGGCTACCTACTTAGGTTTTCTAAGTTATCGCTAGGTCGTGTTCATGTTCTGCCAGTATCTTGTAATAATATCGGTAGAATATAAATCTATATATACGCTATATATGTTTAATACTCCGTCTATGTACAATCTTTAAATTGTCAAGTGTTAATCAATTAAAACAACGAATTTGTATGGCATCATGGTCTGTAACGTCATACAAAACTGGATAAAGTGGTTCTTGAAATAATTTATTAGTTTTTATATGAAAAAGTGTCGGAAGAAATGCTAGCCCGATAAGTAACACCGACAGATTCTAATATGGCAAATGGTTTAAAACCTGTGTTTGCTTCCTACCAGTGTTTATCACAATTTAAAAGTGTACAATTTAAGATGTCATTGTTTACCGTTTTGTTCTATGATTCTGTTTTAAATTATGATAATTTTTAATTTGATTTGTTAAATCGACAGTATTGTGTCTTTTTTAATAAATGTTGTATCATATTAATATTTAAGTTTGAAATTTAATAATGATAAGATAGACTAATAATACTAAAATGTTTGTAATTCACTATTAAAGAATTTGAAAATGTAAAGGGAAATATTCTAAATTCATACATGAGTTCATCATTTGATCTTGCCAGGTAGCCGGATAGGAATTGCAAGTTGAAGAGTTTTGCATTGTTCGTGTTTGAAATAATTGAACAAACACGTATTTAAAATAGTTCCACGTTCCGTTTCGGGACAGTTTTATAATTGTAATACAACATTCCAACAAATACAATGATGAGGTTTCATAATTGAATTTATATTACTGTCCAAGCGAAACATATGTTTTTTTTTATGTATAATACAGTTGTATTTGGTGGAATGTTGTATTACAAATATAAAAATAGAGATGCATATGAAAGTGTCTTTGTTTTGAATTGATTCTTTGGGGAAAGTTGCTCAGTTTCAGATAACAAGATTTTAAAACCAGCAGTAGAAACATAAAAAAAAAATTAACGATTTAAAAGAGTTTGTAAACACGTTTATTTGAATAAAGATTACTTCTATTCTATATAAGTAATATAATTAGGTAAAGTGAAATAAGTGGAGAGTATATAATTTATTTTTACAATAACAATATCTATGGACATACCTTAGATGGGGCAAATTAATAGTAAACGGAGCATCATTCCAAACATGTGAAACACTGAGAGTAATCACGACAGAAGTTGGCGAGACACTTTTATTATACTTCATACATGCAACACTTAGGACACGAAACGATATAAAGACGATTGAGTGATACAATAAAAAAAATCTCAGTTTCGATATAATACTATAGAAAGGAGCACGGGAGAGTAAACTCGATTAAAAACAGATCGATAAAATCAATCCTCAATTGGTAAAGGTAACGGGTAACATAACCAACAAAAGATACAGATGGTATCGAAAACCTCTTTTTTGAAGTCGGCTCAAAACGCCGAACACCAAACTATCGTACACGTGTTCGGTGCAGCGCGCCGAAACCAACTGGGACGTGTGACTATCTATTATAGCGGTGCGCGTGCACAGGCGATCGGTCCATTTCCCCCACGCAGCTCGCTCCGTTAGATGTTTGTCGTTCCGATCATGTGTTTTCCTCGGTTTCTTAAATTATTGCTTAGAAGGCTGACTGACGATATAACCTTTCCCAGCCGTCTACATAGGATCATATGCGAATAAATCTATCAATTTTAGATAGTACTGCACTTTAATTATCAATTCATTAAAGCTTTAAAATATCTTGTTTATGAAGAAACATCTCGTATGATCTGTTTTCATTTCCACTACGTATTTATACGAAAGTGTAATAAATCCCTTTAACAAACAGGTTCTAAAAACGATATATCTATTGTACAAAACTACATTCTACATCAGTAAGCGGAGTTTTAATGGAAACATAAAAATCAGCTTAATACTTAAGAAAATTAAATAAAGATGTGAATAAATTAAACGATATAGGTACAGATAGAGCTCGACAAGCGGTGAGGTTAATGAAATAGGTAATTTCTGCGTTATGTACTAACTTGGTGTGTGCCAAATGCATACGATTAAAACAAGCATGTGTTTATAGTTCCACCAAGTGCCGACAATCACCACTATTAACACATTAAGTGATTATTATATTGTAGGCATATGTCTTCCTTTTTTATTGGGGTAAAATGTTCATGGTTTGCTAAGACCCGCATGACTGACTTTATGTATGAAGACAATAATAGTGATGACGAAATGAATTTTGTATTGAAGATGATAACCTTCTGTAACAAATCTATTGCATGGGAGGGAATTTGTAATTTGCCCAGATATCTGTGTATTTTTATTGAAGCAATTTGATATAATGAAGAAAATTATAAATGGGCAGCTGCATAATAGATTGAAAGCTTTGATATTTGTGGAAGATTGGAATTTTAAGGTAAGGTTTAAAAATATATCTCAAGAACAAAAACAAACAAAATTCTTATTGTTCAAACTTCGTGGTTTTAAAATAGTGTTTTTTATCTTTAACAAACTATGGAATCATGTTATATTTGCGAATCTAATGTTATAACTGACGCAAAGTTCTGCATATGTAGAGCTGAGATAAATCATAAGTTCCGCATACATGTCAAACTCTAGTGCGGAACGAGCCGCCCGGTGGAGATGCACCGCTATGCGTTCAACTTTTTCCATGCATTTGCGATGTACACTGCAAGGCCGTTATTCACCGATGGAGACAGGTGTCGCAGTTATCATCACGTTCTTTGCCGTACGGTCCAATTTCAAGTTTTCGAAGGCGACTTTCCCGTTATTCAGCTTCAAACGTTACTAAGGCTCGAGTGTCCAAATGTAGATAAGTTTTAAATATTCCTGAATTAGAACAAATTCCATTTATAAAAGAAAATTGGCAAATTTCTTTTTTGCAAATTTTGAAATACAATAATACAAATTATTATTTTTTTATTAATTTTTATTAATAATTATTATAAAGTGATCATGAATTTTTGTGGACAAAATTTTAATGATCAAGTCAAACTAGAGATAGTTTGAAATATAAATACTGAATATAACGCATGTAACCTTAATAAATTCATAGATACTACTAATGGAATATGAATAAAAGATCAAGGAATTTTAATAGATTTTATCTAATGATCATTTAATTACTTAATATTATTAGTATTAAATATAATATACCTGTTTATATACAGAATATGATCTAATATGTAAGCATATGGCGAATCTTGCAGATATTAGACCTTCCTATTTAGGATTTTTATTGAAAGTGAGCAAAAAGCCTTGCCAGATAGCTTCGTTGGCCATGTAATAAAATTTCTAAATTTGTGATTTATGGCGTAAACAGCTGCCAACTCGCTAAGGTTGAGGTTATTAACAGGTAGGTAAGAAATTATCTATTGTGTTTATTTTAATTTAATAATTTCTGATACAAACAGAAATTCTAATTCTTCGGATAACAAAAAAATATCAAAATGCCAGGAATGTTTGCAGATGGTTTATGTGGTACTTTGCTTTACTTTACGATATACCATATGCGGAAAATTCAATAGAAATTCATAAATCATTCCAGAGAAGCAGAAGTATTCCATATTTCAGAGGCACAGGAACACTGTTACTATTACGGGTAAAATACAATTGGAGGTAAATACAGTTTGAATTAGTATTAGTAATTAGTAGTAGTAGTAGTAAAAAGACAGTACTGAATTAGTTTGATACTGTTATATTAACATACTTTATCAATTTGGTTATTTAATAATAAGTCTCGTTCCAATTAAATAATAATAATTATTATAAATTATCAAAATTTCTCTAGTAGTTATTTGAGGGTAGAGTACATTCTAAAATAACTTTTATGTGATGATATTTCCATATTTAGGACTTGTGAATGTCAATTTAATTTAATTAATTAAACGTTCTTTTGTTTTTGTTTAATTAAAGTTAATTTTGAGTGTAATATTTATTTATTTGCATTTATTATATCATTTCACCAGAAGGGAGACTGTAAAAAAATCGTTTACTTGAGTGCCCCTGTCCGATTCGTGTTTCTAACGTGAAGCAGTTGTGTACGTATGGATATGCTTCGGTTTGAAGGGTGCGATATAGCAGTGAATTTACAGAGTACAGAGGCATAATATTTTAGTTCTCAGGAAATAGTAAAGTATGGGGGAATCATGGGCGAAAGAGTATACTCTGTTATGTCCATGGTACTGTTCATATCTATAGGCGACGGTTACCATTTTCTATCAGGTGGGCCGTCAGCTTGATTACCATTCTAAGTTGGGTAAAAAAACCTTTTTTAAAAATGATACAAAATGCGGCTTTATCGGTAAGCATTTTCTTCCAGACAACTTTAGGTTGAGACACTACATATATATTATGATACATATAATATGATACATAATATTTTAATGTGATTTCTGCAGTATTTAACGTCTTTCTTGGTAAATAGTTTTGAGTTAAATAGAAAACTTATATGTATACTTACACTAAATAATTTAACAATCTTCATTTTAAGTCGATTAAAGTTGTTTGTATTAATTACCTGCAACAAAAATAAAAATAATTAATTCGAGAAAAAATATTTTGTATTTGTTACAAACTGAATTTAGGTAAGCGTGTTTCGTTAAAAATGATCTGCGTAGAATATTGTATACTTATTATATTTTTAGTGACAATATTTATTTTGTTTATCACAAACAAAAGAAAACATCACAAACAAATAGAAGGCGGCGATCTTATAATGAAACGTGGTAATGGTCGTTAAAATACTAGACAATAACAATGTGTATACTAGGTTTTGGTGACAAAATATTCTTGCATTGCACACTAAATACAATTTTATTACCAACAACATATATATTTTCTATATTAAATCTTGGAGCGAAGGCTATGAAGTAGACAATATTCAAGATCATAATGTTATACGATGAATATGGAATAAGTTGGAGAACAAGACGTTAAATTATAATAATTAACCGCCTCCATAGTAGTATAGATAGGTTTAATTTTTCAAATTAAATAAATTTCAATATATAAATTTAATTTTACTATAGTGATGCGATCTCAGTCAAACAGTGTCTATTACAGACCTGCTTTGACTGCCGAACTTAAGTTCTGAAAATATATTAAAATAGGAAATGAGAAAGTTTTAACAAATTTTCAATGTTACATAATGGTTATTATAGAAAAACTGACTATCTATTGCCCTATTAAAATATTAATCATACGACAAAATGCACATAAATTTATCAGGGAACATTTCGAAATTATTTCAAATTTCATTATAAAAATTTCCAAATACTTTTTTTACCATTTAATTTCGAAATATTAATGATTATTTACGAGTCATATGAATATGTTAAATTATTTAATTATGTTTGAACATTGACAGAAGATACAGATGTTGTTGGTCTTACGGTATAGACGTATGTACGTTACTTTTAATAAAATGTTACGGAACAAATTGCTTTTACAAAATATTAGATATTATTACTTTTATAAAATATTAAATAAATAAATTAGGAAGACTAGAAAAGGAACGCTAATCAGCTATTTTTGGATTTCAAGAGAAAAATCAGCAAAATAGCTTAATTAAGTATTAAGGACAAATTTTATTGAAAGAAGATGAAATAAAAGATCGTTAGAAGTTTTGCTGGCAACCACTGCTGCAAATATCTTGGACTGCCTTCCGAACTAACGTTTCCGTTCTGAACGAACTGAAAATCAGAGAGAGATTATCGTCGATTGTTCAAATACGAATTTTCAAGTACTTCGGCCGTATCATCCGGAATGAAAATTGTATGGAACGTCTAATTGTTCAAGGGTCGGTATAAGGCAAAAGTTCTTGGGATAGATCACCAACGCGATGGACTGACCATATCAAAATGACCACGTAACAGTAATTGTGGAATGCTCTCGCTAGCTGTGAGCAAAAGTAGATGGAGACGCATTGTAAGGACCTCAATCGCGAAAGAGAGCCTCATCGACGATCCACTATCATCATAAAAACCACGACTACTCTGTCAACGGTGTACGACTGAAGAGAGAGAGAGAGAGGTTTTATCTTGAAAAACTTATGAATGGGGAAGTATGTACCAGTAGAAGTATGGAAGTTATTGAAAGAAGATAGACGACAAGTGGCTGACCATATACTTCAATAATTTGTACAAAGCAACGATGCCTTTTAGACCTTTAATGAGGATATTTTGTAGCATTTTTACATTCTATTTATTGTTTTAGAAATAGACTATATCTTTTGTTTTTGTTTTTATATATGATAGATTTATAATTTATTTGTTTATATTATTATATTATTGTTTACTTAAAGTACATCAATAACAACAGACATAGACATACACAAAACAGATAAAAAAATACATATATTAAAGGAACATGCAAAAAAGACGTAACATAATTTTTCCTTTCATGCATGTTATTGCACATGTAACACAAAATTGTTAAAATGCAGTTTATTCTATAATATACATAAATAAAAGTTTTTATTGATATTATATGATGACCATAAGGGCACAGGAAGACCTAAAAGACATGGATGACTGGTGTAAAAAATGATATGGCCAGAATGGGAGTGAATGCAGAAATGTCAGCGTATTATAGAGAAAAATGAAAGGGAAAAAGAAATTTATAAAATATATTGTTTAATAGCCATCGTGGCTAATTCTGCTTAGTGTGGAACTAAACAGCGATGTGTATTATGTACAGTGGTATTTATTTATTACTGATAAAAATAAAGTGGAAAAATTAATACATTGGTAAAATAGTATCAATGGATAAAAAATTGTAGCTTTTTATTTTTACGCAGATATCCAATCGGTAATTACAACAAATTTTATATTATTAGGGTGCACAACATACTAAGTCAATCTACTAGCTTTACGGTATTTTATGTTACACCAAAACTATATGCCGACGTATGCAAAACTTTACATGTAAATATAAAGATGAGAAACAATGAATGAAAATCTCGTTCACTCTTTGACAGCAAAATGTCCTTATCTGTGTATTATCCTACCATATGCTACTTTTACGTGACTCAAATGTCTAGAACTGAATATTATTTGGCAAGCTGGGTGTTCCCACGGCGGCGGCACGTTTTATGTTCAGAATACGGGTGAGATCAATGTGCTGCCACCGCAGTAGATATATATCGTTGAGAATTGCGATGAATAAGAATAATGTGATAAAAATTATTCTCTACAAGTATCGATGTAATTTCACCCATAATATATAGATAGATATATATAAGTATGTTTAGTTGTATATACAGTAATATATGCAGTGTACTAGTTGTACGTAAAGGCAAAATTTGTTATATAAATGTATTTGAATAAACTAATTATTATAGGTAAATCCGATTTCAAAACAGTACCTAATATCGTAACATACTTGATCCTGCAACTATAGAGAGATATAGATAGTTGTCGCAGATAAAATTCGTCCGTTCTCTCTTTTCAAGTATTCATACAAGGTGTACAAGCTGCTCAACCTTGGTGTTGAAATTTTTTTATCGTTACGGAAAACTAGATTAATATTACATTGCATTTTAGGAATTGGCTGAATTTGGTCTATGCAAGTGAAGATGAAAATAATGGACACGCATATAGCTTTACTTCATACTAGATATTTATTAACTTCGAATGTTTAGTTCACTAGTGCGCCCTCGCTTAGTCACTAATGGGTTGATGAGGCAGTATAATGACAGCACCAATAGAGCCAGTTAACGTCTGCTGTTGGAGAATGGAGCAAGGTTAGTAGTGTGCGGTTTGGCGGCCAGTAAACGTATCGAGCGTCATCGATGATTAATTAATTGCTCATAATTTGATCGAATACAACTAAGTATATATAATTCTATAAACATATTACAGAAATCTATAAGGGAAATGGATTGTTTTGGTAGAATCGAGATCTTATGAGCTGTTTGGTGGTATGCTCATCGCCATATCATGTAATGACTACAAATTTGTAGCTGTCCATATGATGTGATATTTAATTGTTGCTTTAAAATAAAGCGCGTCGGATTAATGAGCTTTCGACAATTCCACCTTCGTCGTTATTGAAAACGCCCACAGTATTTTTTGTAAATAAAATTCTGATCAGATATATCGAAATATATCCTTCTATAATTACAAGTAAATCAGATGGACAGCTATTAAATATGATAAGAAATATTGACAACTCCTAAGATTAAAAAAAAAAACAAAAAAATCATCTTCAAGTCACGAAAATAGCTGTTTTTGAAAAAAATAAAACTGATGATTAATGCAAATATTCCTGATCTTTGCATATACGTTCTTAATATAAATACAATTAATTCTGACTTTTTAAAATATTATTATTATTACAACATATCCATATACTTTTTAGGAATATATTTATATACCATACTGTATATATAATGATAAAGACCATAAGTCAATAACGTTATAATGTTTTGATTACACTTGTCGAAAAAACCTTAGGAGCATAGTATTCGAATGAACGGACCCCTCTGTGGGTTTGGCGGCCTCCGGGTTATTAGGCAATAGGATATCTCTATTCTCTAAGGGTTAAACACGGGTTTTGATCTCTGTTTTATATTAAATATTGTTTAATTAAATATCGTCTTTAATCAACGTAGCTACGTCATTAGTGAAGTATTAATAAGGACGTATTCAAACGACGTAATAAATTCTCGCGAGAATTTACAAGTTCAGAGAGATATGCAGAAGTTTTTAGAATTATAGGAAATGACTTTTAACTGGATAAAGTTAATTGTTAATAAATAAATAGATTGATAAATATATATTAAAGTTTGGCAAGATGTTCGTTGCATTGGAATGTTGTATGATATTAGTATCTGGAGTGTATGATTTTGGTACGGAACTTAGGTCTTATATAGACAGAAAGAGGCCTATACAGAAGTATTTAATTTTAAAGGTAATTTAGAATGGAAAAAAAAAACAAACTGCAAATTTATCTGATAGAAACTGGTAACCGTATAGACAAGAATATCATGGAAATCGTACAATATTTCATCTAATTCTTGTATTATTATATCGATGTCATTCATCTTTGGCATTTTTCTAAATCCGACTGACAGTTAATACTAAAACATCTAGACAAATTATACATTTATGTTAACATCTTAAGTTTTAGTTTAATGATGTTTCAAAGAACTATTACATTCATCAGAATTTGGATCCTAAATAGTAGTTACATTACTTGTTAACAGTCTTCATCAGGTGGTAATAAAGACTATATTTCCGAGTAGGTCTAGGTACTAAGCGGGCGATTAATCACCCAGAAGGCTGATAAACGATGCTGTGCCATGCGGGGAGACCGAACCGTGGCTGTTCGCATACGTATCAGTTCTCTTACAAATCTGTCTGCAAGGGTGGGTTTTATGAGATAAACGGAATCAAGTTTCATTGGCGTTTATCCCATAGGTTTGTCAGGCGGTGATTATGAAGCCTACTATCACATTTAGTTGAGCTGATGTAGGCTATTGTAACTAATATAAAATAAGGTAATATTTCATACTAAGGTATGATAAAGTAAATTGTTGTATAATATTAATATTCCAAATGTAAAATAAATCCAAGTCATTATAGAAATAGCGTATTTTTCATAACGATGATGCCTCGAATTTCGAATTTAATTATACGGGTACTTTAACTAGTAAGAGGTTCTTAGTTATAGGCGGACTTTGACTTACTCGAGCATGTGTCTGGAATTCTCTAAAAGTATGTTCAAATTAGATCAACTCATGTATATATTTACCAGCAATAACTTTATTTAACAATTTTATCATTATGTACTTAAAAATATCACACTTTTAAAATATTGAAATATTCTTTATTTTATCAATGTTCTTTAAACATTGTATCTGCAAGTACTATGACATGCGATCTGTAAATAAGAATTATAATGTTTTTGCAAACAAATTTGATGATGAATTATCATAATATTTACATTTGTATGTATACCTATATATTTAGTAGATGTTTAACTAATAATTTAATACGTTTTGGGGTTCCATACCCACAACGCACAACGGAGCCCTATTGCTGTCACTCTACTGTCTGTCCGTCTGTCCGATGTCAAGGGTATCTTGCTCGTAAAGGGAATGAATTACGGACTTGAAATTTACTCGTAGATTTTTGTTGTTGTAAATGAGTGGGAGAATTTGTTCAAAAATCGTATATAGAATTAGAAAATCTGTTAAACAATTTTCAGCGGAATTCTATACTTAAAAAAAAAGAGTTTATTTAAGAATTTTAAAGAAATTTTGTTAATGTGTACTGTTTGGTACAACTTAATAGATAAGATGGTTTTATCTCGATATAAACGGATTCGGTAAGTGGCGGAATAAACATCGTTTGCCAAGTCGGCTAGTTTTGATATTGAAATTGTACAATAAATTAGTATTGTAAAATTTCAATAGTGATCAATACATAATATAATATAAATTTTGTGTAAATACAGAATACTCGACGTTCGAGTCAGATATGTATGTGACCGATTTTATAACTTGTCAATTTCATTGAAATTCTAATACCTTTCTCAATTCACATATTATTCATGTAATGAATCACAACTTTACGTTTTCTACTGCATAGACATAATATGCTATATTTTGTGTGGGTATGTATACATATAGCTAATATGCATGTGCTAGATTTTATTTGCTGATGGTATTTTGATGTGACTAAGTGTTCACTTCAACTGTGGCTGTGGCATGCCGACAAAACGCTCCAGCGACCGGTCTCTGTGCAGACTAGGGCAGACGCTGCGCGCGCACACCGATCAATACCTCGGTCGTGTTGAGTTCGAGACGCGGGCTCCCTAAATTCGTGTGCCTATTTTTTGCTATACCATACTGAATGATTTTAATGAAAATTCAATTTGGAATTAAGTAATCAAGGCGATGAAAACAATTTCACGCTGACCGAACGTTATTTGAGAAAGTTTGTGGAGTTGGGAACTCGTTTCAAGTAAAACTTGGGAGCCTTCATGTGTTACTGTCTTTAGCGTAACTTTATATAGTGTATGCGAAACGTTCGCCCTCATTTACGACTTTCATAGTTAAGATGTCGTCAGAATCGATAGCTCCACTTAGTGGAATATCATTTGCTGGTTGTGTGCATCGCTTCGCTCGCAGTATACGACTAAATCTTCAATTTTAACGATTAACTAATACTTAGTGATTATCAATAACATATATAGAATCTTGTGTATATCATATAATTGGAATGATATAATTTTGAGAAAATTATACTATACAAAATTATTTAAAGCCTACAACAGTTTCTGGAATAATTTAGATATGACAGAATATACAGTTAATAGTAATAGACATAATAATGACCCTTTAATGACAAATCACATTTTATTATAACGAGAAATAAGAAAAACAACTTAATTTAAAATATCTACAAGGACCCTCCTTAAACAATTTGGATGTTTCTACCTAATAGGTATTTTTTATCAAATGAATAAGGGAAAAGAGTATAATGATGAAAACTGATGATATGACCTAATGGAAATACAATATATTGCATCATCATTATATCAGCCTTTAACTGTCCACTGCTGCACATAAGCCTTGGGAGTTTTGCCAGTAGTTGCTGGGCTTGGATGGCGGATTGGGAACCGCAGTTAGGCTTTGGAAATATTTTAAGAGGGATGCTGCTGCCCATCCCTTGCTTTCTTTTAGTCACCACATACGATACCCACAGGAAAGGAAGGGATGGCTTATTCTATACCGAGACCATACGGCAATATTTTGGCATACTAACTATTTATCCACACTGTAAAAATACAGCAGAATTATATAGTACGGTGGCAACATTAGTTTCAAGTCAGCTTAGTAAAGTTTTGTGTTATTTTAACCATAAATTAAAAAATGTTTCTGACGCATGTTTGGTTATAATACTAAGTAATTTAACGGGTAATGACAGGCCTTTGTTGACCTTTTCATATTGGGATTTAAGTACAGAATGGTGAGACACCAGTGGATCCTCCACTGATTTGAAACGATGAGGATGAAGTTTTTTTTATACAACTTAGAATGGCAAACAAGCTGACGGCCTACCTGATGAAAAGTGATAACCGTCGCATATAGACATGAGCAGTACCATCGACATAGCAGAGTATACTGTTTTGCCCATGATACCCCCAATGCGTTGCCATTCCGGAGGACTCAGGTGTTATTCCTCTGTACCCTGTAATTTCACGCCATATCCCACCCTTCAAACCGAAACACAGCCATACAAACACAACTGCTTTACGGTTGAAACACGAATGGGACAGAGGAACCCAAGCAAATGACTTTTGTACAAAGTCTCCCTCTGTTGGCCCCTCTTGGCGAATTTACTAGAAATTAACCAGGATCGTTGCCAGGAGTAGGAGGGGCCGCGTGGAGTCAACTTAACAAGGTATATTGCCTAGTAATGAGGACTAACATTCCCATTACTAACATTACCTTTTTCACCCTCTACAATATAGTTAGGTATCACCAATTTATACTGATTGTAATCTAATTCAACGCATTAATACCAATTGATGATTTTGTGAAAATGATATCAATATGAGGTGATTAGTTTCATTGTGTTTCTATTGTTGGATATTGACGTGAGTTAGTGACTTGCGAGTAGCCATACAATTTATATGCCATTAAGGATTTTGTCGTCGTAATTTCTCCTTCCTTTTGTCAGTTGTAATTCTATTCAAAATTATTGAAGTAGATTTGTAAGGAAACAACAAATCTAACATTACATTGGTAACTATTATTTATTTTTAGTTCTATCAGTAAAAGCTGAAATTACAAGAAACGCCCACAACACTCATTTGTCGGTCCATCAAACATTTTAACAACACACATTCAATTCTATTTCTCAAGAAAATAAATTATTCTTAAATTACTTCATATGTTATGAATATATATATTTGCATACACAGAGCTCTATATTACTGTACATTTGTATTAATATTGTTGTATTTCCAAATAGTTGTAATTTTTGACTAAAACAATAGAGCACAGATACTACATAGTTCAAAGAGGAAATCTCAATGCATCTATATATATTTTACCCCTTATTCATAGAAACTAAAACCTTAAAACTCAAATTTTTTAATAAATAGTTTTCATAAATATGGAAGTTAGTGTGAATGTTACGCGATATCTTCATTAATTCTGAACTTGATAGTAATTTTGATAGTTATTTTTGCTAAGTAAAACTTATACAACAACGCAAGAACGAATAAAACTCGTTTGCGAAAGCAAAGTGAATAAGGAATGTTTTTACCATCTCTGAGTACATTTACATCAAACAAAAAATTTAGAAGAGAGAAAAAAAGAACGAAAACTCTCTCGCTTGATTTAAATCCACAATCTATAGAAATTGGCGCATCCACTGATCATAATCATATAGTATAATATATAAAAAATGTTTTTTCTACATTAGGAGTTGTGAATGTGAACGTAATGCGCGTCTCAGGAAATGACAATACTGTGTGCGTTACAATGACATACTAGGTAGGCGTACAATCGGGTTCATTGAACGCTTAGTGAATCTTCAGGTACGGAGTCAAGAATACTTTTACGGCGTATACAATATAGCTGGAGGACAGCAACTTTCATACAGGGCAGTCAACAATAGAAAGATAAACTTTTGGCAAATGAATACAAAATTTAAAAGCTACGTTTCCTGGATTCTTGTTGAATAAAATACTGAGAGTTAATTGCAGCAGCTTAGCAGAAACGATGGCTCTTGTAAATGGATGTTTATATTCAACTGAACGACGTGCACTAACTGGGAATGAATAATTTTGTGTTTCAAAACGGATCCCAGTTGGAGAGCAGCGTCGTGAACTTCTGAGTATATTGCCGACACACACGTGGTGTCGTAGTTAAATATAACCGGCAGTTCAATGCACGAGGGGGGCGGTCGCGTCCGGATAACCTATTAGTAGGTACTGTTTACTATGACAAGATACTGAAATATTCAATAAATTGTTTTTTAGATAAAACTATCAGCTTATAGGAATATTTATAATGTATAAAGCAATTACTACAAATGGTGTATAGTTGGTAATGTGTTCGTCTGATTAGTTTGGGTGAAACGGTTTACATCCCATACGTTCTTTTTTTGCAGTAAAGCTTTAATACATTACGTTGTTGTTTCGATTTGAATGGTATATTGGCCAGCACAATTGAGAGTTAATACCTTAGTCCTTAGGCATAATTGATAATGTAGATTCCTAGCTTTACCGACCATAGAATATACCGAATATATTACATTCTAGGAGAAGTCTTCAGTTTGTTTAGTAGTACATAAACTAAATTTAATAAAAATCATCTTTTGATCTATAAGTTTAGATAGATACTATAAATTACAATTCCCGTTTACCAAATATAAAAGATCTGGTATTAAATGAAGCATGATTTTAATATGAATATGTTATGTCATAATAATAATCATAATAAATGACGAGGAATAATATTGCACGTTCAGTCGAGTTCATTTGCAATATAAACTGTCCCGTTTATTCGATATTGATATTTTAATATCTTTTATATGAAATACTAGTTGCAGCCGTAAACTCACGTACGTAAAATGTTAATTGTCTGAATTTTATAATATACACACATGGTCTGTATGTATGGTATGTAAACATGTTATATTGTACCTACAAAATTCTATATCAAACTACAAATAATTATTGAATTCTGAAATTTAATACTCTTTATCAAGTGTTTTTTTATGATCTACATAAATTATGTATTTTATTTTATATATATATATATATATATAATATATATATATATATATATATATATATATATATGGGGAAATTCTGTAGATGTTGCATCGACTTTTCTACTTCAAAAGAAATGTCTACGTATTATTTATAATATGTATTCAGATGAGACTTTAAGAAATATATTTAAAAATGAAAAATATCTCAGCCTGACTAACATATATATTATGGAATTGTGTGTTTTTGTTAATAATAATATGACATATTTTGTTAATAAATCTGATATTCGAAATAATTTACGTAATAAATACAAATATGATATTTGTCTACCAACAATAAATAGTTATACATATGGAAGGAGTGCAATTGTAATGGGTATTAAAGTATTTAATCATCTTCCCTTAAACATTAAATGTCAGGATAAGCATATGTTTAAAATTAAACTCAAAGCCTGGCTTTTTGATAATGTTTTTTATAATTTAAATGAATACTTCAATCTTAAAACTAATTAAATTAATAATTAATAATAATTGACATGTAAGCGAAATTATGTTTATTTTATTTTAATTTGGTTATGATTGTTCTTTGTCTTGTTAATTGTATTGTATAATATTTCATATTTATTTGTAATCAAGTAATGGTAATAGTATTGAATGTTTCAATGTTAATATAATTACCTGTTCTTAAATTGTTGCATGCCCGATAGGGTATAACTGTTGATACTGATGTCAAATTCAAAGCAATAGTTACTGCTATATGTATGTACACAGTTAGCAATAAAATTCTATTCTATTCTATTCTATTCTATATATATATATTATTCCGATTACGGTAGGATTTATTTTGTGAAATAATATTTTATTTAGAAATATCAAATACCTTACATAAAGTAAGGTATTTGATATACTAGTCGAATGACAATGAAGTGACCGTAGATTGCTAAGATTGTAGTAGGTTTGTTTTATAGTAATAAAGTACACAGCATTTTCCGTTTCCTAATTTCAAAACTTATTAGATTCAATCTACTAAAATTTACAAAGGTTGTTGTTTTTTTTAGAATTATACGACAAGTTAAAAAAAAGAATCAAGTAGGTATAAATAAACACAAAGATCACATCAGTAAGATTTCTTATGCATATATCTTTTGTTTATAAAAAAAAAAACTTGGTATAAGAAGCACGACAGACGGTGGTAATTATAGAAGATAGCTGACTTTAAATTATTAATCATATTTTAAGTTTATGGTATTATCAGTTATTTCTGAATTGAAGTTACCAATCAATTTTTAACGATTGATGCTATTAATTAATAAATTTTCCGTTTGAGCATTTTTATTTTGTTCTTTATGGATTGATTTGAGTTTTAATAACTGGATCGTTTTGTACAATTCAATTTCGTTAATTAAAAACCGTTTTTGTTTTGCAGTTGTAAACGAATTATAGCTTGCAATATACTTTCTAAAATATGTAAAATAAATTTAAAGTAACAGGAATTTAAAACGTATATGTTAATTTAGGTCTTTTTGAATGCTTACGGTACAAGAAATATTTTTCTTTAAACAGATTATTTTATACTATTCATGTAACCATGTGGTCCCGGCATAGATTGAGCTAAACCTCTTCCTTTGCCTGTGTTTGTCGTGAGACTAAGAGGCGACTAAGAGAACGTAATGGTCGAGGAATGGGCTGCAGCGTTCTTCTTAATACAAACCTAAAGCTTATGGTTATGGTAGCCAAACTTCCTGCCAAGCATGGCAACTAATTGAAAATCCCCCTACTTAAGGGGGAGGTCTACGTTCAGCAGTGAACCGTTGACGGCAAATATGATAACGATTCATACTGTAATCCACAATACAAATTAAAAACGCAAATTATTACAAAAATATTAGTTCTTATTACTCGTATGTATTATAAAAAATTGTTATTGGACGATGTCTGTATGTAGATATATTTAAACAATATTTATATGTGGGTTCTTAATAAGAGCAATAGAAGCAAAATATTTTTTCAGCCTGCCTGTAATTTTTTTTAACATCCTGCAAAAATTACTGTACCAAATCGAATGCGGATTTCATATTTATTATTGAAGGTCTAACACAAAATCTGGCGCATGTTTTATCTTGATACATCACATAGAAGTGGTTAGGAAGTTCTCAATTTGCCTGTACTTTTTTTTTCAAAAAAGCAAAAAGCACACAAAAAGGTGATATCTTTGTCAATTCTGAACAGATTTTAATAAATATTTTTCTAATCGTAAACCTTATTAGTTGAGTCTCGAGTTATGTTTTTATAATTTAAGTAACTATTTTTTTGATGAGCAAAATCCTATAATACGCACAACTGGTGTAATTGCTAAATAGAATAACTTTGTTTACAGCCCACTTAAAATAAGTATGTAATACAAACATATTGTTGTAAAATTTAAAATTTTGATAATATTAATTTTATTCTAAACGTGCGTTTTACATTATTTTTTATGACTGTTAATTATTATACACGTTCAAGTGTCTATTTGTTTATAGCGTAGTGGTGTCCGGTGCCAAATGTGCCATGTGAATAACCGAGAGATGTTTTTTTCGCGGTTTGCCTACACCGAATAGACAAAGAAGTTCGCACGGCCTTGCTGGCGTGTGCCGTGCTGACGAGAAGGCTGACGAACGTTCCAATGCGGAAATCACCTCACTGCCGCCTACAAGCTTCGCGACGCTCGTTGCCCAAGTTGATTGTACTTTGAATTTTAAGTATACGGCTGCCTACCGCCTAGTTAGTGCCTCAAAACTCTTCTATTATTTTTACAGCAGACGAAACTCAGCTGATTATATTAACTTCAGTAGTGTTTGTGTTATAGTATTTAATGTTTTATTCATAAAACAATAAAGTAATTATTTAATTCTTTCTGACTTAATTATGATTTTTAATTTTGTTTTATTTAGTTTAAATATTTTGGAATATCTAACAATATATAATAGCAAAATAGTAGGTAAGTATTTTTATTAATATTATAAATACGAAAGTGAGTTAGTAGCACCTTTACAGTTTATCCAATCACTGTCAAATTTGCTGTACATGAGTACATACTATGGACTCATGGAGAAGGACATAGGCTACTTTTTATCCTGGTCACGCGGATTAAGTTTTTTTTTTATAGCACTGAGGTGGCAAACACAAATATGGTCCACCTGATGATAAGGGGTTACTGTAGCCTATGAACGCCTGCAATTCGAAGGGTACAACGCGCGCGTTGCCGACCCTGATGAAACCTCTTTACCTTCATTTTGAAGAACCCCATGCTGTAGTCTCTTAGAAAAACCCAAGCAGGGAGTTCATTCTGTACTATCAGTTTGGGTAAAAAGCCATAGGCATGGAATTCATTCTAACACCCTGGAATCAAAATGGTTACGAACAGTGCGGACTTTCGCCGCGAATGCTTAGATTATGGATGGATCTTCCTGTCGAAGTTTTCCGTAGAAACTATAGCATGAGGTTCTTTAAAAAAGGCGTAGTAAGATTTCTTAGGGGTTGGTAATGGGAGTTTGACTTCCGTGGTGTTACAGGCGAGCATAGGCTACGGTAACTTCGTTTACCATCAGACGGACCGTATACTTGTTTGCCATCATGACAGAAAAAAAAGAAACTAGTAATATATAAAGATTAATGAAATTCAAGGCAATTCCTGAAAATGTTATAAATTTGATAAAATTGCATGCTGAGAATTAGATTTGAAAAGTTTTCATTTCCTAGAGAACCCGTTTGCGGTCAGTTTAAACAAAAACATTACCCGTGCAAATTATCAGCAACTGTATATTAATTATTAAGATTTCAAATTCGTGACGGTCGTTTATAAATTAAATAACCTGTAATTGTAAACAGAGTTGTTGTTTGAGAATTTTATGCGTATTTAGGTAATATATTAACGATGTTTACAGTTGACCGCAAAAAGATAAAAATTTATACCACCCCGAATACGTGCTACGAATGAATTGCCAGATCGCCTCAAAAGTTTTTAACTTTTGTAAGATAGAATTTATTGAAGTCCATTTAGATATATCTTGACTTAAATTGCGGGCAGCATCATCAAATGGAGGGTGATGATGCTGTATAAAAGTAATTAAGCTCAACATGTACTTAGTCCTACAGCATATTATTATTTCAAAGTATATTTAATGCATGCATAAGTATCAAGTTACTTTTTCATAATTGAATATAAGTACTTATAACTGTAAATAGATATTAATTACAATTTCATATAATAACTGTTAGCGGTAACTTGTCCATTATTGGTTAGCTTCATAAACGTTATCGCAGTTTCGATTAACTCGAGAGATTCGATGGTACTTGATATTGTGACTTAATATAACGGTGATGGAATATAGTTGAAAATTATAGAGAACTTTCATTTTTAAAAATATATCTCGTTATAGGTAATTGATAACTTATATTCTAAAATGTAAATTTTAATATATAATGTTACGTTTACTATTTTAATATTTTTTTTTTGTATACAGAGTGATATAGAAATGATTGATATTTAATAATTATTTTTATTCAAAGAGTTTTCATTTTATCAAATAAAACTGAACTGATAATAAAACACAAAGAGTTGGCCTTTGGCATATGTTTTTTAATTTGTCAAATAGTTATAATATTGCGTGGTTCAAAATATAAATTATGTCTGTTATTGTAAAAGCCCGAGTTACCTGCGGTAAATCTAAAATTTTTTATATTGATATCATAGATGTGATAAAAGAAAAAAAAGAAAAAACAAAATTTAGACATATTTAGGGTGCGGCGTTCGTAAAAGTCGGAAAAATTATTTCTATTTTTTTTATATATAAAATTCTTACATTTATCTACTCATGTTGGTATATTCTAAGATTTACTAGATGAACCTAAGATTTATCAATGTACGGACTTTCACAGTAACATACACGTTAGAAACTGTAATATTATACTAGAATCTATAATCAATGCAATTCTTTGTCCCACTCTTTCCGTATTTATTTATTATTCTCTATACTTTGATACAATTTAATTAAGTAATTAACAGTCATTAATAGGGACCTGTTTCTATCGTATACAATGTAATTAATGATTGTCCAACTACTTGTGTTATGACTCACTAGAAGTTATTATTAATGAAATGTCCTTGCATCAAATCAAGGCATTTAACACGATAAACAAATGCGTAATATTTAGAACCCTGGAGGAGATGCAATGGTTCTGACACTATTGTATTACTATCTGCACTTTTTCACCATCCGGCGATTACAGATTCAATACTTGCACGTTACAAACGTTTGTATTCATTATGTGGGATTATTTGTATGGATTCGGTGCTTACTATGTATTGTGTTTAGCGCAATAAAAGCATATGTATATTTAAATAATTTAATTGGTTGTCTAATATTATATTGAAAATTCGAAATACTTCAAAGTTTGAATAAAAACGCGTGTTACGTGTTGCCAAAGGGGACCTACAGAACTGAAACATGGTTCTACACGGATGCAAAAGCTTCAAGTTACTCAAAGAGGGTAATGCTTGGAGTTTTTTGCGTGACTCCAAAATAAGGATGTCCGCAAAAGAATCGAAATAACCGACATGACCTGAAGGATAAGCAACACATAGGTGGTCACATAGCTCGAAGAATGCACAACCGATGGGGAAGAAAAGTGACGACTTTGTACTAGTAAATGCAGTGTAGGACGACCCGCTAGCAGATGGAGTGACAAGACTCAAATGTATTGCAGGGAGTCGGTGAACGCAAGTTGCTTTCACAGCTATAGGCGACAAGTGAGCCTAGAATGTGAATATTTATGGATATGTATGGTATCGATTACCTATTTTGAACTTTACATGTTATATTTAACTTTAATTACTTGTGTAATTGCTTGACGTAATAAAGACGGTACATATGTCAATATTCGTAGAGATTCATTGCCAGTGAGGCATATGTCGGATATGTTTGCGCCGTACCTACGTGTAGTTTAAAAATTTGTGGAGTATTTATTATAACAAAGTACAAAATTTTATTAATGCTTATAAAATTTATAAACAATTTCCCTTGTTAACACGTGCAACAAAGAATAAATGAATATAGATAAGACTGCATAATAAAACCTTAAACCATTTTTGACCATTAGTAATTATTAATATTTATATTAAAAACGTTAAATTAACAAGAATAAATACTTCATATTGTATTAACAAAAAATCAAAACAAGTTTTTATTATAATTCAATTAGCAATTAATGTTAAGTACAAATATAAAAAAAAATATGATTTTAGATTTTGTTCCACCAAAAACATCGACTTCAATTATGGCAAAACCAGTTTATGATTTAAAACTAAACTACTGAACTGTTCTTGATATTTTTTTCCTGCGGGATCAATCTGAAAGTATATAATTTTAGTTATAAAAAAGATTATTTCAAAATCGATTTAAATAAGACGCAGTTATGAACATGTAACAAACATAAAAAATAACCGATTTGAGTTCTTCTTTTTTAAAGTCGGTTGACAATTAGAATTTTAAAACATACAAGTAAGGAGTAATGAAGCTAAACAAATAAGGCATTGAATTGTATAAACAAACTTCGTTAGGTAAGACAAGAATAATAGGTGGAATTAGTGAATCAAGTTGGCGTTCTGCTGATCACGTTTGGAAACTTTGTAATTTTGGATGAATTACAGCTATTCATTAATTAATTAGTATTGCTTTAAGATAAATATTGCACATTATGTGTTATAATGTTCTTTGTAGTAAATAAAATAGATTTATTTGGACTAAAAAGTCGTATTTCGATACTAAGACGCCCTATCTATATGTATATGATCTAGATAGGCTAATATGTATTAAATTATAAAATTTAGTATAAATCTATTTACCAATTTTTCTAAAAATATGTAATAAATAGGCAAAGATTTCAATAGTACAGATTAGATAGATAATAATAAAATTGTGGTGATATATGTACTGAAACAATTGGAATGTTTCGTGATTTATAATGAAAACAATTTGGTATAAAACTGTGTTGTAATTGATTGATGTATCTCTATATTAGTGTATATTTTTTGAGATATTATGATTTATAGTTCATGCCATATTAAATAATGGTTTATCGCTGATAGGTATTATTATATTAGTGTCAACTACAAGTAGGTTATAAACAAGTGGCATGTACTTATATTCTTTAAATTTAATTATTATGTTTTAATTATATTTTGATAATACTAGTAATTATTTACTAATTAATAACATACAATTATAACGGTATTAGCAGTTTCTATTACAGTAAAATATCATATCGATAATAAAATTTCTATTAGCGATTTGTTTCTTGTGGTTTCGGTATATATTTTCAAATTGAACACTGATACATTTATTATGGTATCAATTTAATCTTTATGTAATCCAGGACATAACAAATACATACAATACAGAAATAAATTAATTTTGCTCATAAAAAAAAAAAAAAACACCAACTTCAATTGTAACAAAACATAGGAGATGTTTCATGGACCTTGATAGATTTATAATAATATTTGATGGTCGAGGAATGGAAAATATCACCAAAGCCTAACTGCGGTTACCAATTCGCCTTCCAAGCGTAACAACTATAGGCAGAACCCCCTAAGAGGGACACCTATAGTCAGCAATGGACAATTAACGGCATATATGGCGATATTTGAACTTAGAACTCGGAATAGTATATCTATGAGTAAATTGTGCTCCGTAGCTACCAGTATTACGCTATGTGAAAAAAAAGGGCGTTATCAATTGCAAAAATAATTATGTAAATAGGTACGACGTAATCGCGTCGCCAATTCTGAGCCGATCTGATGTCGACATTCCTATAAAAAATATAGACGAACTAGATTTTACTCACGACTTCGTCCGCGTGATCGGGATATGTTCGTTTACTGACCAGGATAAGAATAGCTTATTATATCCTCCTCCATCCCTTGTAGTACGTGTATATGTAATTTCATAGTGACTAGTTAAGGTCTTATGCCCTAAGAAGTAACAATCAAACAAACTACCAGAGGGAAACTTTGTACAAAAGTCGATTGCTTGGGTACCTCTGTCCCATTCGTGTTTCTACCGTGAAGCAGTTGTGTTTACATGGCTGTGTTTCGGTTTGAAGGGTGGGATATGGTGTGAATTTACAGGGTACAGAGGAATAACATCTGAGTCCTCAGGAATGGCAACGCATGTGGGGTATCATGGGCGAAACAGTATACACTGTTATGTATACATAGTATATACTGTTATGTCCATGGTACTGCTCATGTCTATAGGTGACGGTTACCACTTTCCATCAGGTGGGCCGTCAGCTTGTTTGCCATTCTAAGTTGTATAAAAAAAAAAAACTTATTAAGATATTTTTAATATTAGTAAGGATAAAGAACCTCTTACCTTTGAAAATCCCTTAAAATGTATGCGATTTACGATAATTATTTCGTTTAACGTAGTAGAAATAGACAAACGAGTGTCGGAAATTTATGTGAAACAGATATGAAAATATGATACACTGTAACAACGTATCGCATATTCATAATAACAACGCTACGTGAGGTCGTGTGCTACATGTATTCATGCCCGGTACGCTGAACTCTGTTAAAATGTTTGTTTGAGGAAATGGGACGAAAGCCCTCGTAGATTCCTTTGGTGAACGTGCCAGAAAATTCATAAGTATGTTTAGTTTAGCAGAAAAAGAAAGAAAGAAAAAAATCTTGACTTAACTATCATGGGAACAACAAGTTAGAGTAAAAATTTTGTTCCATAAAATGTAAAAATAATTTTAATTGTGATAAAATTACTTTGGAATCAATATGACAATGAACCCTAGTGATTGCGCAAAAATTATAAAAATCGATTACAAAAAATAGGGGTCACAAAAAATCTTGAAGTTTATAATTAAATTTAAAATGAATCGCAGATTGTGACATTTCAGAAGAGGTTCTTTGATTTAATACTCGTAACTCTACAAGTCAAGTAAAGTCATTCAGATTACGTAATATGAAATTTTCCAACCGATTAACTGGTCAAAAGTGAATTATTTCGCTACTATGGCCGGAATAAGTAAAAGTTGCGTGTCCATTATTTGCGCCATTACCCCACGGTTGATCAAGATCTATTAGTTAAGTAACTATTTGTAGTCGCAACTTATAGTTCGTACAATACAATTGGGGCTATTATGAATTTATAATAATATATTTTGATAAAAATAATTGTATGACATGTATATGAATATGTGTATATCACTAGAGGGAGACACGAACTTTGTACAAAAGTCGTTTGCTTGGATACTTCTGTCCCATTCGTGTTTCTTCCGTGAAGCAATTGTGTTTGCATGGCTGTTTTGGTTTGAAAGGTGGGATATGGCAGTGAATTTACTGGGTATAGAGGAATACAACCTGAGTCCTCAGGAATGGCAATGCATGAGGGGTATCATGGGCGAAACAGTACACTTTGTTATGTCCATGGTGCTGCTCATGTTTATAGGCGACGGTTACGGTTAGATAGGTGGGCCGTCAGCTTGTTTGCCAATCTAAGTAGCATAAAAAAACATAAACGTGTTAGTAGTAAAGAACAAGAGCATTTTCTAAAGCTCATCATTAGATTATAAATAAACTGCCAGTCCACTACGATAGAAATCAGTGAAGATGAATCATTAATATAGCAAGAATTAAGTTTATAAAGTATGTAGGTATATGTGACAATATAAACATTGAGAACTATGCAATAGACAGAAAATGTCAAAGAGTGCGAGTGAGATAGAAACCTGGTAGAAAATCGGCAAAGATGGATAAGGATTATAGGATCGTAATCCTATGTTGGCCAATGTTGCATTATGCTCTTTGCCAGTTCTGTGACGTCATGCCACCGAAGCTACGTTACATTCTGTATTTATTGTACATGTGATATCTCACGTGTCCAAACTTTAATACTGAATGATTGTTAGTATTAGTCAATATATTGAAATAAGGTTCAGTTTGATTAAGTATAATACGGATAGCAAACGTTGCACACTAGTTTGGATATTGGTGTCACATGTGTAAAGAAATAAATGATATATAAAAAACAAAAAATCATTCATTGCCACTTTTGTTATACTATAAGAAATACTAGATGATTACTAATTTTGTATTTGTTTAGGTATTATAAAAAATGCTGCGCTAAGTATAAAGGCTTTTAATTTTCCATAAAGTTAAATAAAAAAAATAATAAAACTAAGAAATAAATATTAAGAAACCTACTTACACAAATAAAGTCATTTCAGCATTACATTTTAAATGAAAAATATCTATTGTACCAGAAGACAAAGACGAGGATGATATATTTTCTACATTGCGAGTGAGAGGTACGGACGAATCCCGACAACTCCTAGGGGAGATGAGATAGATTGCCATTGCGGAATGCTCCTCCGGCGAGACAAGTTAGAGCCACAGCTATTTGTCTTGATACTGTATGAGGATAAAAACTGTCATAGCTCTTGTAAGATGTACACTGGTAACAATAGCGAGCATGCATTCTATCATAGCTAATTCATGGACAGTTTGCCACCTACATGGTGTCTCCGGTTACGTTGTATGAACCGAACGACGCGGGTGGTACGCTGAATATAAACTCGCGGTAAATGGAGTATGGTTACTAGAGTTCCATTGTCTCACCATTACGATACAGACGTATATCTCGTCATAATAATAAGAAATAAGGTGTTTAATTATAATTTCAATATAATGAGGATAATTGAAACCATATCTTGTAAAGATGAATATTGTAAAAATGTAATATGATTAAAGGGAGATCTTAAGGGAATGCGAGACTTATTAGTATTTATTGAGCTAAGGAAAAATGTGGTTAAAATATCATGAGGAAATAAGTAAAGAATTTATAAAATGAAGGACGTATCATATACATAAATGTATGTATATACATATATAAGATATATACATATCTGCCTACGTCAATTGATTCATATTGTTTGAAATATGTATAGATAGAGTTTATTTTTATTTTCTATTGCACGGAATGATATCATAAGAACTGTCTTTTGGTATTGTTATCATGTTCATTACTTAACAATAATATTTAAGAACAATTAGTGACCCAATAGTTTTTTTTGTCATTAAATGTTTAATTATACGGTTTCATATAAAGAAACATTCAAAATTTTCAGTCTAATATTAGGTGTACTGAATTTATCGTTTTTGGTTTCTTGTTCTAGTCAAGCACCCATATCCTAAGCTGAATATATTTGAATATGTGATTATGGTGTTGACTATGATGATGCTATTCATAAAATTGATAAATAGGAAGTTCTAAATATACATTTTGTAGGTATGATCTTGATATTAATGTTCTATTTTTTATTAATTGACATAAACAACTTATAATTTAACTTCCTAAATGAGGTCAGCTTATCTTATTAGTAATTAAGTAAAACAGTAAAGGTCAATTTGATTTAAGACACTTATAGTATAACAGGGGAATACGTAGAGCATAAATATTACCTAGTTAGGTCAAGAGCAGCTGGCATTCCAGCCGTCACGAACCACCACGGCGGCAGCGGCGTGTACATCCGCTGCAGCAGCGCACCTCACGTCCCTGCCGCCACAATTCCACCAGATCAGGTCTACCTTATCACCAAATATCACATTTACCACTCACACACGAGACACTCAAAGTGGCAATGTCAACGCAGTGTCATGGTTCAGTGCGCCTTGATTGACCTGATTTACAGATAACGGTGACGCAAAACCGTTTGGCAACTTAGTTTTACGCCCACAACAGCCTCGACGATCCGAGAGCTTTCCGGTTAGTTAAAAAGAAGAAAAAATAATTGTCACCATTGCCAGTTAATTAGTCAATTCAGGAAATAAGTGAAGAAGGAAGCGCTGCCGATCGTGTCGAAATCTAACGCAAAGTTATGGGTGATCCGCTTATCACGACAGCGAAAGACATGAGTAATAAAAATATTAATGCGAAGGGTAGAGTTGAGAGTAGAATTTTTCAAAACTTAGGGGAGTCAATAATTAGAGGGGGCGACTGTGACTGGAGTGAATAAGGGTTAGTTGTAGCGCCAGCGTTGGGGTCGATAAACTTTTTATTTAGGGCCAATAATTTCATTGAGGACGCTGTTGGGATGACTATCGAACGTGCGATTGTGAGGGGTGGGTATGTTGCTTTTCGGGAGGAGACGAACATGTGAGACGATGTTCGCGTGTCGCGAGACGGCGCGAGGCGATCGGCCTGCGTGTAGCTCTATGTCGAACTGACGTCTGACAGCATAGTGGATTGCGAGCGAGCGGAGCGTCGTCGCAGCGCCGCCGCCGTCAGTATCCGCCCCCGCGCCGTTCTCACTGAGCCATGTGCCTAAGTCACCCTATGATAATGTTACCTTACTGTAGCGCTATTTCTCGAACCCATTGTCGAGAGAACATAATCTGAAAAATTCATCTAACATGAAAGGTTTCCAAGACGCTTTAGTAACCTTTTTAGATGTAATGGTTTCTGACATTGTAACGAAATAATGTGGAATTTGATAGGTACTGTACTAAATTTGTCGTTGTACAAGTTATTCAAAAGATAAAGGAAGACTTGTGCGTGATCCATTATTAAACTATCCTTATTATAAAAAGTTTCAGTGGTCGTTAGTTTCACTTTGACAACAAAAATTTTGGGTTGGTTTGAAAATATGTACTGTATAGTGATAGATAAATGTTATGAGAATTAAAAAAAAAATGGTCTGATGTTTTGCAAAAGCATCATCGTAATATAGTTCAATATCAAATAAAATACTAAATGTAATTTATATGTTTCATGATCGGAGAATAGCCGAAAGACCGAAAGTTAAGATATATAAAGTTAGAGGAATAATACCCGATTCCTCAGGAATGGCAACGCCTGGGGGGTATTATGATATATAGAACTGCTTATGTCGACGGGTACCACTTTCCATCAGGTGGGCCGTCAGCTTGTTTGCCATTCTAAGTAGTATAAAAAAAGGAAATGTATTTATTTAAACTGGAGTTTTAAGACTATTTACTTTCTATAACTCACAAATGATCTATTAAATGAAATATGACTCCTAAATCGATTTATTGTTGGCACTTAAGTCTATTTACAATAATTAATAACTGTCGCGGGTACTACACTGAGTAAGTCAAGGATGTTATTGTTAAGATGCTAAGCTTGTCGTGTTACACGTTAAAGCATTGTTGTAATGAAGAAAAATAACTTAGTATAATGAGAATATATATACAAATTGCAAAATACATAAAATATAAGCATTATTCTTGACTTCGTCCGCGGGATTGCAACATGATCACTGACTGGGGTAAAAAGTATCTTATGTCTTTCCTCATCCTCAAATAGCAGGTGTATATCAAATTTTAAAAATGAAGGCGCTATGAGTGCTCAAACTAACAAACTCAATGTCATACTTATAATATTAATAAGGATAATAGGTTTAACAATGGAGCGAATAATGCTGAGATAGTAATGTCATAGTTTTATTGCATCAACCGAGATCCAAGATGTATTTTTAAATTAATTCTTGGTAGAAGAGAAATAGTAGTTTTTATAATTTTAGTTACAAAAATATCGAAAACTGCCCTTTTATAGAACTTATTATATTGCCTAAGGATAAAGGTAATTTTTCTTTATTAGGTTGTAAATACCGCTTCATTTTTTAGTCCGGTATTTTACTAAAATTAATTTTGTTTAAGTAGATTTCATTTACGATACTTAGAATTTTATATAGGCTGCGATATAGTCATACAAAACTCTACTTCCATTAAATTGACTAAATATATGAGATTTTTTTTCTAATTTACAATTTACAAATGATCCAAGGCAATACCCATAGTACCTTTTATACTGAAATAATTAAACGAATCTCTTTATATAGAGTTACGAGCATACAAGTGAAATCAAGTGTAAAATTGATTAATTCAGTGTCTATGTGTTAGAAGAAAACGTAAACTGATTGAATGAATGAAATCCCAAGCATTTAGAATGTTAAAATAATACTGCGATTAGTGGATAAAGTAACTTGTCTGACTTTATATAACGAAGTGCCCGTAGCAACTATTTACAATTCTTAATATAGCCAGGATTTCTTTTTTAAATAAAAAAAAAAAAAAAAAAACAGTATTTAGAAATGTTGAAAGTGCTCAACAAGTCTGAATATTGTTGCCCTCAGTTGCATTGTAATAAATATCAGTCTTAGTGATCAAATAATCTGTCTTATATAGCAAGATCGGTAAAACATCGGCGACTCTTCTTATAATAATTTATCTATGGGTCGCGTTACGGTTATCACAACACCATCAGATGTATTGCTACTTTGTTGATCTTTCCTCTTTGTTGGCATAGATTTGTTTCAAAGACTATTCGTGTTGTAATTTTATTTATTTTTATGCGGCCTTAGAAAGATGTAGATTTCTATAATTCTATCTGTAATAAATTTATTTCCTTATCGGCTCCATATTAATTATTATAACTTAAGATGCTGTGCATTTGCAGAGCAAAATGTTAAATTAATAACATTAATAGCATATTGCCCCGGCTTCGTACAGGTAGATCGGCAGATCTCTAAAGTTTTTTGAAAATAATATACAGCCCGTTTTATTTACTGATAATTTAGCTTTCTATAGATGAAAGAATAATCTATTACAAATAAAAAATATTTCTCATTATAATATTAGTTTAGATATAATGGCATAGGTATTGATAATAATATGTGTAGTATTCATAAGGGAAAAGTGGCATAAAGAAATTACCTTATAGGTAATAAATTTTAGTTTAAATGTTTTTAAATAATTGGAAACCTACGTTAATGTGCGTTACTGATGCGTGGTGTATCTATGTGTGTTGCGACCTTAGTACTTACGACTAAGTGGTTACACAAGGTGAAATTTTGTACGAGTGAATGGCGCTACAAAATAAGGATGATAGAGGACATGCGACCCAAGAAACCTTGGTCGCGTCCCCACAATACTCTTGCGCAATACAAATAATATATGGCAGTCAGTTCGATTAAACATTAAGATTGTATAGGTAAAAAAAAAAAAAATAGACGTAGTCGGCTGATTGTTCATTTGGTTTTCAAATGATCGCGTATTTCACTCATACATAAATGAAGTAAGCAATAAATCTCAAATCGGAAATAATTTAGAACGTATATATAATGTTTATCTTAAATTAATCGGACAGATTGAAATTTCAATGATCATGCTAATTTATTTCTAAAAATTAATATTGCAAATATCGACTATAGGATAAATGACATTTAAAATCACGATTTTCCATTTTTGTCTGAAACATATTTACTAATTTAAGACAGAGAATGTTAAGAATCGGCTCCATCATATTATCATATGTTAAGCAACTTTAAAAAGGTTCTTAATAACAGCTGATTTTTTTATTTATTTTGCCTATATATTGAATTATTCGTGTTAGTGACAGAGGAGTAAACCCTATCTGGGTTTACTTCTCTGTGACTAACACATAAAGCGGTAATACCCCTTCCACATTATAATTACATATATATAATTCACTTTAAAATAATTTATTTTAAACATTTAAGGTGTTTGATAATATCATTAAATAATTAAATTATAATTTATATTCACAAATCACTTTTAATTTGAATAAAACTATGTTAGTAATTTAATGATTGAAAAAACGTAACTATTGATCAGGAAATAATTCTCATTCCTATGAATGTTGCTGTAAAATCATAAAGATTAATTTTAGAGCTTTAATGAACAGCAGTAAGATTCAAATTTAGTCACTTTAATATTTTGGAATGGGTCTGTTAAGAAAATCTTGGTGATTCAACGTAGGTATACATCTTCACAACCTCGACTGTTGTAGCCTTCAAGACTACTTACAGAGGCAACATTGCGAAAGTTGACAACCAAGTACGTGAGCAGATTTTAGAGAATCCTCGCTCTTATTGTATTATCGTTTTGCATTTCTATTTTCCATTCTCGTGTGAAACTATTATGTATATATAAATACATTTTAGAATTTGTCGGTTTAATGTGGGGTGTCGTCGAAACAGAATGAAATTAACAAACGGCGACCTCCGTGCTTTATGAAAATGAAGTCGATAATTATTAGTTTAATTATTTCTTTGCAAATAGACAGAAATTTGTCTACGCATCTGTTGGAGAATGGCAAGGTTAGGTACGTGTAACACTAGAAGAGTATATATCTCTGTCTATAAAATATATATCCAAAGGCACTCGTTTTGAAATGCAATGTGTGGATGCAATCCAGCTGTGCGGCGGGAGGAATAATGATGGTAGACACATACAGCAAGTGGAATCTAGTATTGCAGTCTGTACACACTCCTCCAAATGCATCATATAGAATACAGTATGCAACGCCGTACCTATATTAAAGTTTTTGGAGATAAGTTTTTAATAGCAAATTATTGTTGACTAGTCTTGTTACTTGCTGCTCCACCGAGCGACGTATGTACCACATACCAAGATAAACATTAATTCATGTGTCGCGTTTATGCATGTAAAATTAGCTCCGAATTCGGTTGAGTTCTGAATTACATTCAACGTGAAATAGAATTTTACCATAGCTAGAAGTGGATTCCTGGCAGCTGTATTGCATGATTCGATGTAGGAATCAAAGTTTAGCAGCATAAGGTATTCGCATATTTGGCGATTGGTGAAGGCACATTCCAGAAATTTAGAGTTAGATGGAAGAGAATATGCTTTGGGAAACAGACTTGTTCATCATATACATACTCGTATGTGCTAAGAAAGTTGGCTATAGAAATCTAAACGTATTATTTTCAGCAATAAGGCCGCTTTATTGTATTGATATAAGTTTATCTATTGCTTGTTCTTTTATTCCCTTTGTATAATGATAATATATTCGTAGTAATTAATTATTATACAGGCATTGATGTTTGTACATGAATGAATAAATTAGGTTAGCAAACAAGGAAAATAAGTACAACGGCAGCCGTCGTCATCATAGACATGATTAAATACACTGTAACACTATACAGTATACTACGTAGGTTCGCTGCCATATCCCACCCTTAAAATACAACCATGTAAGCACAGCTGCATGGTAGTAGCACAAATAATATAGGTACTATTATCAGTAGTAACACTAGACAAAGAAACATGCATGTCGGCGAATTTTTGTATTCTGATAAATGAATGACGTACAAGCAAGCATAGGTATGCACTGTTGCTATAACAGCAGCAATGTTATTAAATCATTTGTATAATAAAAAACAAAAACCACTATCCTATACAATACATCACATTATTTCGAGTTATTTACCCTATTTTCAATTAAATTTATGTTCTTTGGTCAGTTTATCTATATACTCGTTACGTATAATTGGAAGTCAATGATGGAATTCAAATTAGGCACAATGTCATTAATATAGTATATGCACGTTGTATTGTATAGGTTGGAGCGATGACATCATAAGAAACAATCGTATATACAGATAATTACAGGCTCTTTTAGGTTCTTGGCGTTTGTTAATGGGTTATACAGTAACAATGCGATATTACGGCCCACACGGGATATTTACATAAATGGTGAATTATGTCCATAAGTTCATATGCAAACAAACGGGCTCAAGTTAACTCTTGAGGTTTCTGTACTTGGCGTAATATTGTAGGTACGATTGTCCATATTCTGGTGACTATGAACATAATTAGTGTTGCCATTAAGTAATTTGGATTAAACTACGTAACTTTAAACCAGTGGACTTGAACAACTTCAAAATCTTGAGCCGAATCTTATTATCTCGTTTAGTATTATAAATGTGAAAGTTTGCAAAAGAGGTTTGTTACTCAATTACGCTAAAACGGCCGAATGAACTTGAATAAATTAAAATTTATATATCTGAATGAAGAGCTCTTTGATAAGTAAAATAGTTAAAAGGCCATTTACATTTGTCTGCATAAAGCTATGAAAAAATGTAGTTTTTGGGGTTCTGATTCTAAACAATCAAGGGTTTGCTATACACTTCGATTGAATTGTATATATGGATTTCTTATTTTAAAAACGGCATTTTCAAATTTTTACTTGGTTCATTATTATGCGGCAATTTCTTTCTAATTTATTATTAAAGGCAGTTTATTTTATAACTTAGAGAAGTAGAAGTTTGGAATTGTCGTTCATTACTAAACTAGTATAAAAATTGGTATGATATCGTTATTAACAATTAGTAAGTAATTGTTCCATAATTTAGATTGCGTCGTAATTTTTTTTTTCAATCAAATACATAAGTGAAGTGACATTTATTGAACCTATCTTTATATCAAATAATGCCAAAACCATTAAAATTTTGCTTAAAAATATATAATAATGAAGTTAATACATTTGTGAACTAATATAATAAAATATAATTTTAAGTAAATTTATAGAGAAAAACAAACAGTACCTAATAATATGTAAAGTAGTATAACTTTCAAATAAAGCTTGAGAATTGTTATTTTGTAAAAGTTATTTTAATACCAAGTTGATATTCTCAGGTACAGTAGCGATTGATTTTTTCAATGAAATAAAGAAATAAAAAAAATTAGAGTTATTATAGCTGATTAAGCATTCAGAAATAATTCTGAGACAAAATGTTGCTGATATTTATCCTTGAATTATATATTCGAGTTTACTTTCAAGGAGACTTGGATTGGGAAGAAACAACGCTAACAATGGCACGTTCAATCAAGTATCAAGCTGTGTAGCGCAATTTGCTGTGTAAGTTAATTAATCTTCGTCAAAACAACAGCCTGATAGGCCGAATATCTAAAAGAATTATGTGACTGTTATGGAATCCTAATATTATATTATATAGTTACGTGCTGTGGTCGTGACCTCGTCTGCATGATGGTCGGAATTCGTAAAATCATTGATGATTCATCATTACTGCCTTGCCTTTTTCCGTTTACATATTTGAGATTACTGCAGTACCTATTTCTCTTCCTTAGGTCTGTCAGGCGCCACACTTTGCCGTACTTTTCATTTATGTATATTATCTTTCACATAGTCCATTCATCTTTTCTTCGGTGGTTGGATTGTGTAAAAGATTACATCCATATAATATTTAATTAATTTTTTTAAATCTTAATTTTATTTCTTCGTATGCCATTAATATATCAAAACAACCGTAAAAATATAATGTCATAATAAGGTGATTAAAAAAGATCTAGATTCATGATCATTTTCTATTCAATTAACAAAGATGTCCATTTCTACGCGACTGGAGTGTTAAAGTTACATTTTATAATTCGATTAAGCAATACTGATACATACACAAGTTTTTAGGATGGACTTATACTGATTCGATTATAAAACTTCGTAATAAACGGTTCAATGATTTTCAGGCAAACATAAATTCTAGAAGTGTCTGATTTATGATCCTTTGTTGTTCTTAGGCTTCCTATGTTTTAGAAAAAAAAAAACCTCAACAGATGTCTCGTCATTACGATTTTATGAGCTACAGTATCTATGAATTATTAATTGCAGTTATTGTTATAATGATCCATTAATAATGGTCTACGTATTGTCAAATCATTTATTGAAAAGATAATTTTAATAAATCATAGATGACGGATATCCTTAACATTACTGAAATTAATAATTAACGACTGTCACTGTATTGTTCGTTTTCGATGGTTGGGAATATTATGTTTGAACTTGTGTCGATGGGTCTGTCTATGTATGAAATTTGGCTGAGCAGCAATGAAGACTATGCCCATATTCTTTATACCAAAATATCACAAAGTATAAGTAAAATTTTTTAACCAGCATGTATTACAGTTATGACATATGGAACCGAGACATGGTCTTAAATATTAACAGCATAAGGACTTTCTAAGATGCTCAGTGAGCTAAAGAAATAGGAAGTACATGATTGGAGTTTCACTGTGCGATAGAATTCAAAACAAAGATATGTACAGAACAACTATAATGATCGGTTAGTTGAAGTGGCAATTGACTAGGAATTAATAATTGACGGCAGGAATAATGAACGCCGGCATGTAAAGACAGTGCAGGAGGGCCTCCGCAAGTATTCTTTCTTTTGGAAATATAGCGACAATAAATATAAAATATTATGAAAGTCTAAAATTTTACAGTTGACTTTTCTGACTGTTACTTCCATCTTTCTTATTTCAGTACTACCTCTACTTACAGATGGTAACTCTCTACTTATAGAGTATAGCCTATATGGTCAGGCAACTATGTTTTTGGTTTCATATTCGTAAGAAATTTCACTATCACTTTTAATTGGATCAGCGTAAGTAGGTATATATTAGTATCACATTAATACGTATTTCAAATTTGAAAGATCTTTGTAAGTTTGTTACTCAAAACGCGCAAATGACTAAACAGATTCGATTGAAATTGTGTACAACGGTAGTTTATATCCTATTTTAACACAAGACACTTTATATTCTGAATCAGTCGGGCAAAGCCGCGGGAAACAGTTACTAGAATATAAAAGCAGAAAACTCTTTTATACGAGTAAAAACAAACTTCTAAAGATAGCGGTGTCATGTTACCGCACATGATGCGGGACTTGTTACTGAATTTTGTTTAATATTAATATTATTTGCGTGGACGGTTTGGTATAATTAGATTCTGTTGATAACCTTTAGATTTAACTTAAACACGGAAAACGCAAATTAGTTTGTTCAATAATAAATAAATTGCTAAATTTATTAGCAAAATGTTATCTTTTTATTATTAACAAATATGTTAGAAAGGGGCGAAACGATATCGGATTCGCATTTACAGGATTACGATATTCATGTGATAACTTCTCATCCCATAAATATTTTTTACTAAACGAAATTAACTGAATATTTATTCATTACTTATCTGGCAACAATTATTTGGATTTTATGCCTCATTCGCTTATTGAAATGCAGCCATTATTTATAGATAAGTACAGTAGCAAAAAGATCGTCTGACTCGGTTCTCTCTGACTATACCGTCTCTCAAGGGAAACGGAGACATAACCTACAACTTGCTACTAAAGACGTGAAGATATACAGATGAAAATATATGTAAAGTTGTAGATATGCAGGTGGATATAATGTTCCTAGTTGGAATAGAAGTTACGAGCAGTAAACACCTCTACCGTAAAATGTTCTAACGAGCGACGTCTTGAGATGAGAACAATAAAGATTAATGACCGTCACATGTATAAAACTGAATTGTCTTATATCTAGCGGGTCATGATGGTCATATCTGGCACATACTTTATGGTATATATGTACTGATTTATATCTATTGACAGTATGTCGAGGAAATATGTTAGTACAAGTTTAATATCCTCTCGGTGGTCTAAGCAACTAGAAATGTAGCCAATATTTCTAGAGACAGTTAGCAGTTTATTTTGTTTGATTATCACATAAGAGACATGGTGTGAATATACAGATGAATGAATTGATGAATAGCTATATTTATAATTAATATATTATTATTATTTATGTAATGTGCAGTTTAACTCAGTTATCTTTTTGACAATTAGAATCTTCTAATGTAAATTTTCTTTATATAGAAATACTATACAAGCTGACGGCCTGCCTGATGGGAAGCAATAAATGTGGTGGATAAAGATGAAAGTGGTAAAAAGTATATGTAATTAACAAATAAATACATATAATAAGTGTAAAAACAAATAAGTAGTAATTTACAATATGAAAATGGCACGCTTTACTGCATCCATCTGGGGTGTAGTAATGCATAATGAATGGGAATTGGTATTGCTCTTAGTTCGAAGATTACATTGGCCTTCTTACTATTCATATAAATAGTAACTATAATATGTTTGCCTTACCTTAAATCTCTGTCTAACAGAGTCACACAAAACTATCATATCATTGGTAAAAAACTGTAGTGTATATAGATTATAGATTGGCATTTTTATCTATTGAATTACTTATATTTTCTAACATTTAGCCTTTAAGATTTCTATGAAAGTAATATTTGTATTTCTGCATTATCACCTTTAATTAAAAAACTAAGGCATTCAAATTCAGGTTGCATGTAATGATTATAGAATCAATAGTACTAACTGATTTTGCGCGGACAAATTCGTGGGCATAGCTATTTAATAACGTGAGCTGTAAAAAATGGCTTTCAGACGTAGAATGTTGACTATTCAAGACAATTCAAGGCCTAGAACAGCTGGCCCTCAGAATTGTGAACCGTCCGCCGGTTCAAGGGCGTTAACGTCAGGTGAATGCCACCAGGCAAGTTTTTTATCATTCGCTTACGTGATGACTAGATTCATCGAAGCCGGATGAACGGCTGGTCTAATATCTAACAACTTCAGTTCGGATTAAACAATTTTTAATCCGTATAATTTTTTAAAATTACAGATTCAACGCACTAAGTAAAGGTGCTTTCGAGCTTCCCCAATTGCTATTCTGAATTAAATAAAAGGATTTGAATAATTAAACCTTCTTATTTGCCGAATAAAGAGGTGAAGGATTATTATATTAACAGGCACCGCCTACGTTGTAATCTACATGATAACTTGGTAACAGCTATCTCGAAACAAAGCACTTTACGGCCATACTTTCACGCCATAGAATATTTTCTCTGGCGTGATGTTCACGAAAAATAAAATAAAGAAATTCCCGGTAAAAGATAACAAGTTACACCTGCAGGGAGCCCGAATAACTAGCTATAACTAGGTAAGAGCGTAAAACCTTTGTTCTTCCTCGACGGAGGCCCGGCTCCACGAAAAATTATCTTTTTACTTTTTTTGCTGAGTCGCTCCCGGGCGACCGCCGCACCGCGGCAGGTAGACTGGTGAATTTAATAATATTCATACGTACAGGTATATTAAGTGTTTGTTAGTATACTTATTTTTACGTTCATTTTTATGGTAAATAAATGTAAAAGACCGTTTCGCAGTTACGGTGTTGAGTGCGTTGTTTTATAAGTATCTCATGATATCTTGTCAGAAAACTTTCAACATATTGAAGAATATGTCAAGAGATTAAGTCAATAGATTCAGAACAATATAGAAAATAATAAATAGGACTTGATAAAACTTATGTAATGTGACTGATAAGTGTAGCCTAAGTTCGATTTGTAGGTACTTTTATCCTTATATTACCACACAATATAAACTTTATGTTTATGTATATACATACATGACAAGCTGACAAGTGCCTTGTTTATATTGTTTTAGTATATGGTTATTACATACATCCACTGTGAAAGCATCTCATTAAGTCTCTCTAATCAGTTGCCTATTCCGTAAGGTAGTACTTAAATAGGAAGACAAGGTCGTGATAATAAATAATATTTACATTACATGTATTTACTTAGATTTTAGTGTTCACTTTTTAACTGTTTTTTTTTTTTTTTCTTTTCATTATGAATTAAAGCCAATAATTTGTTACTAAATGCAAGCAAAACGAAATATCTAAAATATACCTTACTAATGTAAGGTAGGTAGGGACCCATATATTATTGGATGGCCAATCATTAGGCTTTGTTAATTATACCATATTTCTTGGTATCACCACAGATTCAAAATGAAGGTGGAGAAGGCCCATATACAGAAATTTGTGAGTAGGTTTTGATCTGCCTATGCGATTATGAGAATTAGACGTAGCAATGAGCAAATTTGTTTATTTTAGCTATTTATAGAATTACGGGCTATGGTATTTTACTAAGAGGAAAGCAGCAGATATTCACAGTATATTCGTATTACAGAAAAGAGCCTTATATTCTATTTATAATATGAGTTCAAAAGAATCTGTCCGAGAATATTGTAAAGAATCAATCCTCACAGTTATATCTCAGTACATTTGCGAAAACACAATTATGCTTAAAATCCTTTATGAAAATAAGTGTCCATAACCCACCCACACTAAAAACTTACGCCAGAAGGTCAAATTTTGTCGGTAATTACTTCTTAGGAAATTGTTTAAGGTTTTATAATAAACTGCCAATATCTATTCTGGACCTACCTAGAAAGGCATTTTAAAACTGTCATATAAAGGAATCTTTGTAAAAAGTCTTACTGCAGGATAAACGAATATATTAATGACAAAACTGTTTAGACGAAGTAAAATCAAATTAAATTCTAATTATACCGAGTTTCTATAAATGCAGAGTAGTTGCTGTGATTATTTATTTATTAAAACACTAATATTTTTGATATTTCAATAAGCAATTCTTTCAAAATTTTCATTTTTATTATATTGCGATTGATTGTTATTATCAATATGAAGTTTGCAAGCATCTTTGTATCCATTCACATTTATCTTTTTTTTTTATTTGTAAATTCAACTATTGGCTGAGTTTCTGACTCGTTATTCTCACTTGAAATGCATTCCGAACTGGGCGTTAGATTAATAAACAATGACTATTCGAAAAAGTTTACTTATGTTTATGTGGAGAATAGAATGTTAAATTTCCGATCAATTCTCGTTTGCCGTTAACACGTTAACTATCCTACTTAATACGTAAGACCGCAAAAGTATTATTCTGTGGGGAAAAGTTCTCCCTTATCATGTCAGTTCGAATATGCGTAGTAAGTGGAATGTGTTACTATCACCACAACGACAATACAGTCTATAATAGCGATTTCTAAAGTGGGTTCCCCGGTACCTACGGGGTCCGTAGAAAAGTCACCAGGGTTCCGCGAAATCATTTATACAATAAAACAATTTCATTCTTCACATTAAAAGTTAAAATAAACAGTAAAATGTTCCAATTTTAAAATATTTGTAATAGTTTACGTTCGTCATTAAATTTGTGTCTAAGATTTGTAATAATTTTATGTGAGGTTCTATAAAATAAATGGTGGGTGTTCTGTTACAATACCAATGACAAACTCCAGCTGATTTTTTTATGCAGTTCAGAATGGTAATCAAATTGACGGCCCATCTAATGCAAAGTGGTAACCATCGCTTATAGACATGAACAGTCCCTTGGACATAACAAAGTATACTGTGTCACCCATGATACCCATAATGCGTTGCCATTCCTGAGGACTGAGATGTTATGCCTCTGTACCTTGTAATTTCGTTGTCATATCCCACCTTTCAAACACAAAACACAGTCATACAACTGTTTCACGGCAGGAACACAAATGGGACAAAGACAGATGACTTTTGTACAAAGTCTCCCTCTGGTTAAAATTATAATTGTAAACATATTTTTTAATATGCTTTAATTTCTACTCTAAACTCTTTGTATTAATTATATTTTTAAACATGTATAAACTGTTATAGTCCTGATGTTATACATAATATCTCTCCACTGGTGTTACAAGTACCAATTGGCTATAGTAATCTCTTATCATTAAGTGGGCCATATGCTTGTTTACCAGTGTTGGTTAAAATATATTTTTTATTGTACTATAAAATACAATAATTACTTTAGATGATTTATTTATTTCTTAATGTGATTAGTAGATAACATTTCAACTTCAATTATGTAAATTGTTGGGCACAGCAAGTAGGAGAGACTGGGAAAACCCTTTTTCACTTTAGAAATAGTTTAAGAGTTTGTTACAATATTAGCCAGTCATTGAAATTGTTTCACAATAGGTACATATTTTCTGTATTATTATTATTATTCATTATTTAAGTATTGATGTATATCTATTTATACTGTAATTGTAATTAGTATTATATAGTAATTTAATATATAATATGACTAAAGGTGAACTCATCTTTTCCTTCACATTAAGATATGTAAAATAGTAAGCTAACATCAATCATCTAATGTGATGAAAAACCTGATAATCAAGTTGGATCTATCTCTAAAATCAAAATTTTATTTAGCTACTTATAGTGATATCATTACTTCAAGGAATAAAAGAGTAAAATTGATAACAGACTTGAGTCAGTATTTTAAATTAAGAACAACTGTGATGTATGCATCAAACATCTTAAACAGGAGAATTAATTAATAGATAGGCAGTAGTTGTGCTAAGGCGTTGTACAAATAAATTATTCTAAAACTAAATTTAGAAATTCATTTCAGATTTGAAAGGCATCAGTGTATATAAGTTTAATTTCCGGATGGGACCCCCTCCTCCCTCGGTCTTAATGAGGACATATCTGTACTTTTAGGCATGATTTTGTAAAGCTTTATTCACATCCTGAGCTGGGCACTTGACAATTCTGAGGTGAGCACAGCTCTCCCGGTCATCCCCTTATAAAAATAGCTATGCACAAAGGCCTCTGATATGATTTAAAGGACTACATAGATGTGTAGTGGCTTAGTCGATAAATTTTTACTTTATAATGTTAGCCACTAAAAACTAACTAACATGTGCTAAGACAAAATTTGCATGCCTTGAGATAAGGCGAAATGTGCAGCCCAGTTACCATTTAAGACCTTTGTACCACATTTCGAGCAAATAAATTATTATTATTAGGTACTATCAAACATCAATTTCAATCAGTTAAAACAGTTTAGTTGAAGAAAACTCTAAGAGTAGGGCTTTTGCATTTTTCTACAATTTTTAAACATAGATATTTACAATGTACAATAAAGTATATAAATAAAGAAACTGATTATCACTATGTAAGTAATAAAATTGCTAGATTCTTTTACAAACTTTTCATTTATAATTGTTGAATTAAAAATATTTAGAATAAATATTCCTTATTACAATTTGTTATTTCCTTGTATATTTCGACTAACAAAACAAAAACATATGATTCATATTAAACAACAACTTTAAGCTAAGAGCTGGTTTAATATATATTAACAATTGACAAGGAAAATTATACTCTGTTATTGTTCTCATTCCTTGCAAGTAGGTTATGGCACATTCAAATTTTAGTTTTGTCATTTAATATTGGTAGGTACAATGTCCATGTGGTATTGGCATAGAACAGCCCACCCTTTCTTTTTTTGTAGGTACCATAACAGACAACTAAACGAATTTAATAGTAGAGGGATAGGCAGCAGCATTCCTCTCAAAACATTTATAAAAGCCTAACTGCAGTTTTCAACTCATTTGTCAAGTATGGTAAATACTGGGAAAACTTCCCTTACGGAGAAGGATTATGTTCAATGACGGACAGTTAATGATGGCTGAAATGATGGTATATTATAGTTCATTACAAACGCATGTACTTTTTAACTTCAACTTTCTGTAGTTCTTACATTTTACATTTTAATGCAATAGAATTTAAAGGAAAGAACTAAATATCTAGACATAATATTGCACTTTCAATTAGATACATCTATTCTGAGTTTTCAGAATAGTTTTACATCATTCAGGAAGCGACGTGAATTCTTGGGAAGCATAAACTCCGCCGGCGTGGGGTTCCTTGTTTATTTTTAACCCCTCATGTACTATATCCATAGGTTTTTATTATGGAACTTGGGTTTTATATTAAAGAAAGTCAAGCACTAGTAGGTTTGGCGTATGTTGTAAAATAATTATAAAGTATTGTAGTTAAAGTAATTTTATGTATTTTAGACTATCGACCCACGAGCGGCGTAATTTTTGTTGTTAGTTCACTTACAATCAATAAAGTATTTATTGGCTATTGTGATATTTTATAAAACCGAAATTAAAACTAACATCCACCGGTAATCGATATTTGAAGATTCTTCCTCTCCGCAACTAAAGCGTCTCTAGAAACAATGAAAACATTTTTTACCTTCGTTTTCGTGACTCCACGGTGCCGCTTTAGTTTCCCAGCGCTTATTACAGTTACTCACAGCACTTATCATCACAATACTATAAATACTGTAATTGCTATATCTACCATTAAACGTTAATTATTTTATAGTGAGTTGAGTAACTTAAAATATACAAGCGGAATATTACAAGCAAGGGTTTGGGACATGACACAAATCACAAAACAAACCAATAGAAAAAGAGAAGGAACAAAATGCGGGGCGCATGCGTTCAATGGAAACTATGTCGGCAAGATATCGGTAAAGCAGCCGTATTGTTATTTTCATCAATAATAGTGATGCCCACATTAAACAAGTCGTTGTTTCGATTTAATGTAATGGGAATCCGATTTAAATAAGGGTTTAATTTCAATAAATAAATGAAGCAATTTATATTTTCCTTGAATTAATTATACGAATAATACTTAGAATAAAGGTTATAGGTAATCAGTATCGGTATCACCGCATAAATAAATGATCATCAGTGTTTAAAAATAGAATAAGCAATTATAAATGACAAAATCGAATATTATAGTAACTTAATTTTATACATTATTATTATTAACAGAGTTTACCATGAAATGTTTTCCGACATTTCGGTGCCGAACGAAACACAAATGTAATGTTAAAATTACACAATTAATATTTAAAAATATTAAAAATGTTAAAATATCGTTCCTTTGGATTTTTATGATAGGATTTATGACTAATAAAATGTTAAGTTCCGTTTATTGAGTCGATTTCCGTAGAAACAAAAATATGAAACTAACTCTGAAATATCAAAATTTCATTTCACAGTAGACCACAGTTTAGTTTTCTAATGGGTAACACTAGTGAATAAAGCAGTTTTAATTTATAAAAGCATAGCTAGCGTCATCTATTACTTTGCTCTATCGGTTTCAAAACTTAACGTTTTTAGCATTATTTCATAGATGTCACTTTTTTGTTACAAAATAATAAAATACACTATCATAAATAATTGTCACAGACATTCCATAGATGGAGATATTTAATGAAGACGAGGTAACTGTTATATCATAATAATATATAGATGGTTTTTTCTTTGACTGATAGTATGTTTTAATGGGTGCATTTTCACACATAAAAACATACTATCACAAGAAAGTACAATGGCCTCTGCTATCGATATACGCTGACACGGTTCTAGTGACTAATGATAAATGAAGGTGGAACTAGGTCAGTTAGCCCATCGTGATTAATTCTAGAATTAAACATGATAATTTCCAAAGGGAACCACGTGAAGGTCAACCTGATGATAGGGTATATTGCTAGTAATAGAGCTGTTAACCCCCATTACTAACAATCTCTGTATTTGTCGCAGTGAACTAGCTTAATTAACCATTTAATTAACAACAAAACCTTTTTACTGAACAGCGCCATTCAACTAGCGGCCTGAATGATATTTAGCCATAGTGTCTAATACAACATTCAATGAACTGGCTGACTGATGCTTTATTGTTTCCTCCAAAAGATTACAATAGTAAACTTATTATAAATATAAACAATTACAAAAAATAATCACAATGAGGAGGATTAGGACAATCATATAAGGGTGACCTTAAGATAAAAAAAAAATTATACACTTAGATTATACAACTAGAGTGGCTCCATAGAAATGCTTCGAGAAAAATGGCTCAACTTGTTCATACAATTTTATGTGATAGTTATAAGTGATTCCTTTATAATTTTGTATTTATTTTATCTTATAAATTCTGCATCTTTTAACGCGTAAACACTCATTTTATTTTTTAAATAATACATCAAGATAGATTTTATGCGTAACTATATAGAACACAGATAAAAAAACATGTTGGCTAATTTCACAATTAGCTGACAAAAAGTAGACCCTGTTTTTGGGGCTTGATGCTCTATCTTATAATCTAAGTTTGACATTAAAAATGATTTATTTAACTGATTTAAAATATAACATACTGTTATTTGATAATTATGAGATCAAATAGCGTAACTTGGCAACGAAATACGTATTGCAAGTTATAAAAATATTATTCATTAACACTATCTTTTTGCGTAAACACAATTAAACTTTGAAACCCACCAATAGTATTGTTGTTTACCGACGCCATATTGACAGTGTGTAAGCGTCAACGGCAGGTGATAGAAAGTGGAATTAAATTTAAACGACCAAGTTAGACAAGAAGTTAAACGTTACCGATCCAAATCATTTGCGTAGCTGTTGTGAATGGCTGAATATCTTTCGGACCGCTAGTTGAACGACGCTGTTTAGTAAAAAGACTTGGCTGTTAATTGAATGGTTAATTAAACTAGTTTGATATGACATATTACATCAAGAATTAATGATTTTCAGGTTCAATGGTTTTTAGGGAGACCGTGTGGTTGTCTTTGAACCTGTCAACGGCGACTACGTAGTTAGTAATGAGATCGCTAGTATCCATTACTAAAAATTCCTTTCTCCCTGAAGATGAAATGGCGTACTTGCTTATGCTAATGGTATACAATGCAGTTGTCCTAGTAGACGTTGAAACAATGAGGATGCAGTATAATCAGTTGGTCCATCATGCCGCATACAAAAATACCTAAATCCCTATGTTGGTTTCTAGAGCATATCACGTGTAGGTTTATCTTAAATAGTACCCGTTTTTCCTTTTTAATTTAGTTGCATAACTCCTTTACTTAGATAGGTATGAAGTTTATTTAATATCTACTAGTATATTTTTTTTTGTTGGATGAAAATGAATTAGTATCTCCGCCTGCGCTAACGGGATACGCTGGCGGAGCACCAGTGAAGGGTGATCGATGAGAATGCAAAACAGGCCGGTTAGCCTATCATGATGAATTCATCAGGAATTAATGTTGATAGTTTCCAGGGGGAACCGCGTGGAGGTTGACCTGGTTAGGTATATTGCTAGCAATGGGATTTTTACTCTCCATTGCTAACAATCCCTTCTCCCCCACTTGTATAAATTAGGTAAGCAGTTTATATTAGTAATAGACAGAATATCTTTATTTTCGTCTATTAATAAATATCTATAATAGGTAGATAAAGCAGAAGTAAAAATGAGGCATATGTTTCCAATAATATTTTTACGAGCATTACAAACGACAAAATTATGGTTCAAAATGTGTGCTGGGGCATGCTCAATTTCATGCTAAATTAACATCGGAAGAGACATGACACTTATAACCGTCTGTGATTATGCATGGTAGAGATGGGTAGATCCTTAGCTATCTATATTATGAGTTTGTTAGTAGTTAGCGTCTGAAGGGGTTTAGAAAGATTTAGCAGAGTAGAAACAAATGAAATTAGTCAAAATCTAGAAACAGCCAGTAACAACATTTGTTATATACCTTGCGAATCGCTATTAAGCTTAGTAGACCTCCGAGTCCTACAATCAGTGCTTACTTTATTACATTAGGTTTGTATGTTTCCGTATACGTAAGTTATTTGAATCATTTTACAAAAGCAGACCTGTAGCTAAGTATGTACAACAAATTTAATCGAAACTAGTAGTATTTTACTTAAAACATAATTACGTAAGTAATTTTAACAAATACAGCACAGTTTAACATAATTGAATGGAAAGGGTTATCTATCTATTAATACTTATAGGTAATGTTAAAATGTTAAAATGTATTTAATGCCAAAACTAAGTCCCTACGGAATTATAGAAAAAGGTACGTTACAATGTCATAAAATTTTCTTCATTCTTTTTTAACAATTACAGTACCTAAAAATACTTGAGATTTATCAAGTAGTTGATAGTAAGTACATTGCAGTCACGATACAGTAAATTGATTGTTATTTTTATTTTTTCAGTTCGGATAGATTTTACTAGAACATTTTATAAGTTATCGTGTTTCATCTTTTATAATAATAATAATAAAATAAAATCATTTATTCAGCTACAAAATATAACAATAATAATGATAACTTTATACATTAAAATAATAATTATGTGGTAGCAGTTGAAATGGTTCCGGTTTCGGCTTGAGCTGCAGTGTGGTGCTGCAGCGCTGATTTTCAGTGGGGCCACCACTTAATTACATATATATACATAATATTTTACATATGTAATTTAATAATACACGATATTTTTTAATCGCTGTTAATGGAATGGAAATCCCGTCTGCGCTATCGAAATGGCGCGATTAGATTATTATCCGAATAGCTGGCGGATTATCGGTGAGAGAGAATAAATGGTGATGAAAGCAGGCCAGTTAGCCCATTGTGATGAAACAAGAATAAGAATTAACCACAATGGTTTGTCAAATAAATAAACAAACCAAATAATCGAAATCGAAACCTTTTGCTTTTTTGTTCGTTCTGTTTTTTTTTTTTTTATACCAATGAGGCAGCAAGCGAACATACGGCCTGATAATAACCGGTTTCCGTAGCCTATGGATGCTTACACTACCAAGGATATTACATGTTCGTTGATGATCCTAAAAACTGTACCCTTTTTTTGAAGAACCCCACGTTGTACTCTCTTAGGAAAGTCTTGAAAGGGAGGTTTTTTTATGGGTGAAAATGGTATGGTAACCCCGTCTGTGCTAACGGGATACGCTGGCGGAGCACCAGTGAAGGGTGATAGATGAGAATGAAAACAGGCCAGTAAGCCCATCATGATGAATTCATCAGGAATTAACCATGATAGTTTCCAGGGAGAACCGCGAGGAGGTCGACCTGGTTAGGTATATTGCTAGCAATGGGATTCTCAGTCTCCATTACTAACAATTCCTATCTCCCCTTGAAAGGGAGGTTAGTAAATAACCCGATCGTACATCTGAGGAAACATCTATGAAACCGCACTGTATGCAACTATCCAGGCTTTATGCTATGGGGTAGAATTCTCTGTCGGTAGTGAGCTGTAGATGGTAGAAAGTGGCCATGGGCATTATGTTAAACAATCATAATATTTAAAGTCATGTTTGCCGAGTTATATTGCATTAATTTAGTTATATAGCTAGGTTCCGTTTATCTCTATACGATATCTTGTTAATGGCGACCAAAAGAACTAAAAGAATACTGATTCTGTTAGTAAAAAATAATACACGAAGTAGATTAAATTTATTTGGGGCAAAATCATAATAACTGTGACAAGTAATCTCGATTTTATATAACTGAACATGACATTTTCCTATATAATCGTCTGTGACAAAATATTTACTTATACATAACCAAATTTCGCTGACGATAGCTAACCTTACCTTTTTAAATTGCCTTCATTTCTTGGGGCACGTCAAAGGAGCTCCGAAAGGGCACGAGGCAGCCATGCTTCCTCGAGAGGCCCTATTAGTCCAGCCTCTTGCCTTTGTCAAGCCTCTGAGGCCATGACGTGTCTTTGAGATATGAATTGGGTCGACAATTCGTCGAACATCAAAGCCCAATCGCGAAGGTAGGGCAATTTTCCATTGTTACGGCATATAACGGTGAAATTATTATTTTTACAGTTAATTTACAATATTTACATGGATAGTTGATGGATTTACAGTTCGGAGAGCTTAATTTATTTAATTTAGTAAGCCAGTCAGCAGTTGTAATCACATTAGTTGTGAACATTTGTATTTTATTTTGTAGATACTCATAACACAATAAACAGAGTATGCATACACTAAATTTCGTAAGTGCCATTTACTTAATTAAATTTATAAGACTACATGAAGTCCAATAAAACGACTTTACAACTTTTACGCTAGGTTCAGGATAGTCAGGGGGAATTAAGTGTCAAAAGCCTCTTTCTCTATTTCCATCTCTTGTTTCATTTCACATATTTATGAAAATGAATGGATGTAATTTCTAAAACTAATTCTAGATACTCTTATCTCGTTTTTTCTAAACTAATTATTTCTTTTTTTTTGTAAATCGTCTCGCTTTATTAAATACCTTTTTTAAAGATCTCTTTAAATTTATCATTAATAGGTACTTGATTTATTTATGAGTTTTCTTTAGAAAGTATGACAAGAACGAGATAAATTTAATTTACTCGCCTTTTACTTGCAACACTTTTCAGATGGCTTCGGATGACCTGGATACAGGCGGAGGCTGCGGCGAGTGGGGTGTGGGGTGCGGCGAATCGATGTGTTGCCAGGGCAACCGCGACGTCTGCCGAGGAGCCTGCGCTCTACTGTCCCTTTCTGTCTCGCCTTGATATCATATCACATGTTTTTCATGCCACAAGGACTTAAAAGGATCGAACGGTATAACTGAAATTTTATCTAAACATTTGTAAAATAAAGCTTAAAATTCTTTGAGGTTAGATATAAAATAGGACGTCAATTACTAAACGGTATCTTCGTACGATATAATATACGGAAGAAACTGTTTCCCGTGATATTAAAGACAAAAATACCATTATTGGTAAAGGAAAATCTATCTTCTCGTTGTAAATATAGAGTGTATAATTTAACAGACAGTTAGAAGTGTCAGTGTATTGGTTTCACCTGTGATTGTGGTTAATCAGACAGGACCCTGTGGGTGGTTCATGGATGTTTGGGGTTTGTTTAGAGTCTGTTAACATCTGTCCCCATAATTTATGGGAAGGGTAAAGTTAGCTTTTCCGTTTAAGGCGTTGTAATTAATAATTTATTATTGTGGTGGCTTCGTGCGGGAGAGAAGGATCAATTGTGATATTGTGGATAGAAATTGCTTCTGAGTCGTAATAATTAACAAATCTTAATTATTTTGATATTGTGACAAGAGGCAGTTTAACCATGCCTAACCATGGTTTTCTGTAAAAAAAAAATAGAATTTCTCGTATGTGGCAACTCATTAGACTAGGGGAAGGGAGGGATTGTTAGTAATGTGAATTATCAGTACCGTTACTAGCAATATGCCCTGTCAAGTCGACCTCCGCGGGGTCCCCATGGAAATCATCGTGCTGAATTCCAGATGTATTCATCATGATGGACTAACTGACCTGCCCTTTCATTTTCATCTGTCATTTTTCACAGGCAGAGTTACCATTTCATTGTCATCCATTAAAAAAAAACTCATGAGACCTACAATGGGTGTAATATACATTCTGCGATTCAATGTTGTTGTTCATATTATATTTATAAGTAGCTTATTTCTACCCCTGTAATTATACAAACGCTGTATGAATTAAATATACCTAATTACATTACGAATTTGAATCTTCTATAGGTACAAAAAATACCTACTTACCGATGGACACTTAACATAATTATGCTTAGAGGATTTTGTGTTTTGTAACTTTTAAAGATCAAAAGTATTCGTTATTATTTCATATGATTAGAATTTGGACATATTTATAGGTAATGACAACAATGACATTTGGGTTTTACAATAGAAAACAAATAACTTGTATGAAATAAACAATGTTTGGTTTAGAAAGATGCCAATACTTGTGTATGTATAAAAATAAACTATATTAAATGTAAGCAAGTATTGGTTAATTCAGTTAACTATTTATAGTACATGAACTCAGCATCAAGGAACGTCTGTCTTCAATTCTACAACATCGCATCTTTATCCTTTACACCTCATGGTGTAAGGGATAAAGATGATAAGAAGAATGATAAGAGAAAGATAAAATTCATATCTTAACGTGGAAATGGTTGTATAAAGCGTCTCGAAGTACAAGATACAAAGTCGAAGACACTACACTCATGAGTGTAGTGTCACTCATGGAGGTAAATCACGAGATTAATAGATCAGGCCAAGACGAGAGAAGAAATTTATTTATTTATTTATTCTTTAAAAATAATTATAACATTATAATATAAAAAGCCAAATCAATGTTATAAATCTAGTGTGCTAGCATACAAAGTGATAAAAAACATATTTAACCCGACTCTAGATATTTCTGAGCCGCTTCCAATATCTTTGGCAGGCTACTACTAAATATATCAATGACGTTTATAATATTATTTAATAACCGTACTGCGTGAGTTAAGGGAAATGTCTAATATTTCCCGGAATTGCAAGAAAATTTAGTAATTGTGTATCTTATTATGTAGAACATTGTGTCAGAGCTCCATAAAAGTCAAATTACCTTACAGTTTGTGGATTTACCATGGGATCTATAGGTAGGCAGAGTAGGTTTTTTTATGCAACTTAGAATGGCAAACAGAGTTGATGGCTCACCAGATGAAAAGTGGTAACCCTCGCCTATAAACATGAGTAGTACCATGGACATAGTTTGAGGTTACTGTTTCGCTCATGATTCCCCCATGCTTTGCTATTCCTGAGGACTAAGATGTTATGCCTCTTTATTTTGTAAATTCACTGTCATATCTCACCCTTCAAACCGAAACACAATCATGCAAACACAATTGCTTTACAGTAGAAACACGAATGGAACAGAGGTGCCCAAGCAAACGATTTTTGTACAAAGTCTCCCTTAAGTAAAGGTTAGATTTCATAGTAGGGCCTAAACGAAGCAGGGAATTGGCTAAACTTTTAAAATTGGTCCTGGTACGTTTGAATGATTCAAATCGCACACTCCACAAACAAACTCGTCCAAAATAAAAATCGACAGCCCTATAGAGTTTTTCTTTTTGAATATGCATAGGCAAACAGGGCGTCCCCGGCAGCAATAAACATTAATCACTCATAAAAAAGACAAAGTGACTTCTAAAGCACGTCATATCTAACATCGGCCTTATGGGTTTCATTAAAACGGGCGAAGGCACCCGAATGGAACCGAAGCTCCTAATGACCGGTCGCTCGTGTGTCACGGAACACGCTAATATTTATGTAAATTGCAGAGAATATGATTAGTCCGCGTCGCCTCCCCCGCTGATAATCATATTTACGGCTTCCACTCACCCCCCAACGCCCACTCAAGGGAGGTGTCCCCACTTTCGTGCCTAAGGTTCTTCAGTCGATCTTTTATCAGCTGTATTTGAAATTTTTAATAGACTTCTACGTATTTGTAGTATAAATAGAGACATTAAAACTGATTTGCTAAATCATTCTATGAATTAATTGAAGTTGAAACATTGGAATTGGATTTTTCATACTTTAGAGAACTAAAAAGACAGCTTACCCTCATGGAAAGTCGTAAGCTACATGGTTAGTTACCTCTTACGACACCGACGGAAGAGAAAGGGGAGGCCTACTCTATGCCGGAACCACATGACCACACGGGACCAAACGAGATATATCGCGAATTTTTTTGGATTTGCAGAGAATCTAGACTCACTTATCGACTGGTATGCAACTCACATATTCTGTCCCACTTCAGTATTGTTAGTTTTTCTGCTTTAGAATATATTTTTGTACGAGGGTAGCGTGGTATATTGGATTATTATTATTTTTTATTTATTTATTATTAATTTACAATGTAGTTTTTTTTGTTATCAGTATGCTAGAAAGCTGGCTGCTTTTTGCACATACTGGTTCGCCTTGCCATTACAATTATAAATGTAATTTAAAGATGAAGACGCTTGTATTTTAGCCAAATCATAGACCTTCCCATAAATAAGACAAGGAGCAGCTCTGAGCTACCTCTATCCAAAGAGTCTTGTAATAATATTATTTTAGGCAACCTCTTACGTTTATTCTCTTTACTACTTCTTTTTCAATATGTAATAATGAAATAGTAATCCCGCCTGCACTAACGATATACCCTGACAGAGTACCAGTGACGAATGATAGGTGAGGATGAAAAAGTAGATCAGCTAGTCCTTCGTGACGAATTTACCTCGAATTAAGCACGATAGACTCCAGAGGGACCGCGAGTAGGTTGACCTGATAGGGTATTGCTAGCAATCGGGTTGTTAGTCCTCATTACTAACAATTGCTCCTCCCCTCCTCTTTACTACTTGATACAGTAGGATTTTAGGCAAGTATTCAAGTAAAGTATTTACTAAATTCATCATTTGACTTTTTAGTAATTGAGTAATGAAAATTTAATAAAAAAATGTCAAGTTTTCGATACAACATTACTTACTAGGTGTAGAATAGAGTTACTTCTAGCTTTGTTTACACTCACCTATATGTGATTACTTATGTTCTTATGAATGCACAGTATATATAAATAACTACAACTTGTCTGCACTGCCTTGTAAGATCGCATGTCTCCGGCACTCAGGAGAGGTGGTGGGCGCTGCCTCCCCTTCTCATTTACTGTCCAGGATTATTCCACGCTGGCGACATATCTTTAACTTTTTAATTACTATGTAAATAGTCTGTATTATTATAAAATTTTAACAAATGTTAAATTAATTAATTAATTTTATCAAAAGCACGATATATTAGGTATTTTTATTATGTAAAATATTAAATATATACATAGGATGAATCGGGACATTTGGCGATTCATTGTTACTATCTACCCAGATGGGAGAAGAGCGTGACGGGTATGCATGTACGCACATACCAGTATACGGAAAATTGTCTAAATAATTTAGTGATATTAAGTTATTATAAAAACAAAATAAAATTGCTGTATGTCAGCAATTAAAAATGTTTATTTTTACTTTGATAAGACACAGGCAGCTTTTAGATATGCCTTATATATAAGTGTACCTGTATTTATAGCTGCTCCAAAGTTGTGAAATAGGATTTTTAAGTTACTTATTACGAAAAAATTTAAGAAGTGCAGGTCAAGAACCTGGTACTCTGGTATTAGATCATGTATCAGAAATTGTAGTTACCATCAATCAAACTGAAGGTACGATATTATGGATTATGAGGAACTTGGCAATGGAAATTTTGGAAGCACAACCAGAACACCCACAGTCGAGTCAATTCAGAAATGTTTATTTCTCAAATTGGCCCGAAGAGGCATCGAACCATTTACGCAAAGTAATGTGCCTACGGAGGTCATCAGGATATATATTTATGCTACTTTTTTTAAACTTGCTAGGTCCTTTTGTATTTTGTGTAAGGTGAGCGGCTTTATCTCCCAATAAGCAGTGGACAGTTAAAGGCTTAGTGGAGGTCACAAACTGTTCTGTTCTTCAATAAGATGGAAATTTAAGAACAAGTCTAAAACTAGCTAGGTCTAACACTATTTTTTTTATGGGTAATAATGGAATGGCAACCCCACCCGCACTATCGGTATACACCGGCGGGGCACCAGTGAAAGATGATAGGTGTGGATGAAGCAGGTCAGTTAGCCCATCGTGACGAGTTCAACAAGAATTGTTCACGATGGTTTCAAAGGGGAACCACGTGGAGGCCGGCTTAATAGGGCACATTGCTAGCAATGGGGCTGTTCTCCCCAGTTTAATACTATTAGCATACTCATTTGTACTCAAAAATGGATAAAAGTTTTTTAAAATATTTAATAGTGGCTGTAATTTCGGGCTTTCCACGGTGCTTATCCTAATGATAAGAACAAGATAGGTAACATGTGTTTATATGGAATATGATTTATCATCATCGTTGTTATGGATTGAGTACAGAAGAATTGACAACTGGCTGTGTTTTGTAACCTCTTTTTAAGATGCGATGATAGAGCTATAAAGAATTTGAGGGCAATTCATTGCTATCATCTACTTATATACAAAACTATCACCAAAATTGGATTCGTATAATTACGTATTTTACTGGACAACTTACCTACTAGGGATTGTAACGAATATTCTAGAAGTAATATTTAAAAAGGTTTTAATGTTTAATAAAATTATTTACTGTCATCTTAAAAAGAGAGGGTGGCGCCTAAATTTACCGCGAAGCTATTTAGTATTTTAAGCAGTAGATAAATTGTATAAGCCGGTTAGTTTTTTCCAAAAAGACCTAAAAGATTATCATATGGACCGCCCACATAGTTAAAGAAAATAAACGTTCAGCAACATTTTTTCAATAATTCATGGTACCATTCGAGGAAAAAGTCCGCACGGTGGCTCAAACGACTCGTTAGCGAATAAGTCAGGTACCCATTACCTACTACCCTATGGTGGGTGGGTGGTACGGTTACCGGCTACATAGCCAAGGCACCCTGTCAAGTCAATCGCCAACTGACAGTTGCTGAACGGCCGCGGCTCGAGACAGCGCGGTCACTATCGTGTTTCCCGCGTGAAAATCGCTTTCCCCGCGGTCGCGGAGCGGCGGAGCACGTGAACGCAGTGTCCCGCCGGCCGCTCGCGTGACACGCCGCGCTCCTCGCGACCACACGTCCACCCATCCATCCTGCAGGAGCGACGTACGGTCCCGACGCCCGCCCGCGCCACACTGCGCCCGCCATCCACCTCTGTAGACTCGCGCGCGCAGAAAAAACGCTTCCCATTTTGAAAAACTTTTCGGAATATAGGTCCTCTTGTGTGATCGATCGCGGTAAATAATTGAGGAGACTGTCTTGTTTGCTAGCGTCGTGGAGGCGATGCGTTCGAAGGCGGTGGCGAGGCGGCTCCAGGCGCAAGGTGAGTGCTTTACCTGTTTGTAACAGTCGAAATACTCGTATTACAAAAAAGTATTGTTAAAGAGCGAGAGCGTGGAAAAGTTTTGCAAAGTATTACTTCGTTAATCTATACTTATGTCTATAGTTTTAAAGTTTAGAAATGGATAGAATTAATGGAAATACAGAATATATTTTAAATACACTATTGGGACTTAACGCGACGGGATTGCAATTGATACAATTGAACATAAGGAGAGACTATCTTTCGTCATTCATCTTTATAAAAACCTTTTAATTTATATTCGTATTATAAGTTGGAAAATTTAGAAAACATTTTTCAATGTATCGTCAACGAGGATGCGCAGTAGGTACAAATGATAAGGACAGTGCAATACATCCGGCGCCACGATTGGTCGGCGCCTCCCCCGCCAGACAAGATAGCGAGGGCCATCCTCCATTCTCGTTCACAGTATCACAAACCGTACCATTCACAATATAGAGTTCAATTTAGATTGTTTTATTATTCGGAGGGATGGTCCCTCTGTTGTCATTTGTCATTGGATGAGTACCGTGACTTCTTATTATTTACTTTCATTATATATACCGTAGTGTCAGTTGATTTTGTATGTCTTCTATAAAAAAAAATAGTAACATCTATTCTATAAAGATACTTATGAATATTTTTTCAAAATATTCTAGAAGTATGTAACAAATTTTTTGAACATTATCTTTATTGTCTACTGTTAAACATAGGTTTGTACCGTAGACTGTTACATGAATTGTTCTTCTTTCTACTTAATATTATTTAAACTAGGCATGGGTATTATGGATACCGATACGATATGTATACATATACTGTGTACCTCTGGACATTGACGGTGGGAAAAAGGTCATCGCCCATTCTGATATTATCTATCTATACCGGTCGGATATCTATTTTAGAAGATGTGAAAAATTTGTTATCCAATATCTCTTCGAGTCCAATATAATAAATGCCTTCAGGGCACTGTTGGGGCTACCTCGTCGCTGTAGTGCGTCACACATGTTTGCACGAGAGCGTACGGATGTTTTTTACGCAATACGGCGCAAACGAATTGTTTCGCTGTTGGGTAGGGTGCGTGTTAGCTCAAACAGTGTCCTGAAGACAATTTCTGATAAAATGGACTGTCCCATCTTATAAAATTGGGTGGGACAGGTTATCAATGCAAGAGCGTTATGACCGCTCATTTACTAACATAGGTTAAGTAATTTATAACTAATATAATGGGCCTTATGTAGTCTGATTAAATAAATATTATTATTATTATATCATTTTTTGCATAACATTCGTTATTAGACCAGTATATAGAAATTGGAACTAAAATACATAGATATTTCCATGTATCACCCACCTCTAGTTTAAACAAACTTTTAGTAATATCATTCTAATACTATATACCTCACATGTAATAGGTACATTACTGCTGTAAGTATTTTATCGCAACATAGGTATAAACAAGAGCCGTTATCAGCGAGACAGGCCTTATATCCCAAGCAGCGGTTGCACAACATAGCTAGAGAGGCAATCATCTGTTTTACGATTCAGTTTATTGCTGCTACGGCGTAGACACTTATTTGTAGGTCGAACGATATTTTTTATTACTATTGGATATTTTTTAAATCATTATTAAATGATAGATAAATCGATCTAGTTTTTAATAATTCTCTGTTAAAGTTGTCAATTAATGTTGTTACTATTAGGTATATATCACATAGTCTTACACTATTTTGTATTTATTAATTGACAATTAGGTATTTATTTATGCTATTCATGTTAATAATACTATTTAGTAGGTTTTTAAATGTAAAATAAACAGTAATTTTTATTTATTTAAACATTATTGTATTTTATAATTTTTTTTTATACAACAGAATGGCAAACAACTGACGTCCCACCTGATGGAAAGTGGTAACCGTCACCTATAGACATGAGCAGTACCATGGACATAACAGAGTATACTGTTTCGCCCATGGTACCCCCCATGCGTTGCCATTCTTGAGGACTCAGGTGTTATTTCTCTATACCCAGTAAAGTCACACCATATCCCACCCTTCAAATCGAAACACAGCCATGCAAACACAACTGCTTTATGGTTGAAACACGAATAAGACAGAGGTACCCAAGCAATCGACTTTTGTACAAAGTCTCCCTCTGTTACATATAAAAGGTAAACTTAAGGCTACAGGTATCGTTCTTTATCAGCTAACCTTTAAAGATTTTAAAAGACCCTAATCTCAATTTTAGTCATGTGGTCCCACCATAGAATGGGCTAACACTTCCTTTCTTGTGGGTGCCAACAGAGGCGACTAAGGGAAGTCATGGTCGAGGAATGGGTAGTAGCGTCCCTCTTAGGACATCACCAAAGTCTAATTGCGATTGTCATCCCGCTTGCCAAGCGTGGTAACTACTGGAAAAGCTCCCCAATTAGAGGAGATTTTTTAATTTTGTCAATATTAAAATAAATAAAAACTAAGTAGGTATCTACATTTATAGATTAAAACGAAGCACACTCTATGCCTACGTCGTAGCAACATGTACAAGGACCTACTATGAGAGTTTCTTTGTATCTTGAAATATCCATGGATATTATATATTGCCATTCCTATCACCAGCTTTCATAATCACCTAACGACATCCCTTATTAGTGTTTCATCAATGTTACTATAATGCAAACAGGATTTTTTTTAATGGATGACAATGAAATGGTAACCCTGCCTGCGCTAACGGTATACGCTGGTGGGGCACCAGTGAGGGATGATAGGTGACGATGAAAAGACAGGTCAGTTAGCCCATCGTGATTATTGGACTTGGAATTCAGCACGATGGTTTCCAGGGCAGACCACGTGGAGGTCGATCTGACAGGATGTATTGCTAGTAATGGGACTGATAGAAAGCATTACTAACAATCCCTTTCTTCCTGCAAACAGGATTTTTTTTGATAGGTGAAAATGGTATGGTAGCCCCGCCTGCGCTAACGGGATACGCTGGCGGAGCACCAGTGAAGGGTGATCGAAGAGAATGAATCAGGCCAGTTAGCCCATCATGAACTCATCGGGAATTAACCATGATAGTTTTCAGGGAGAACAGCGAGGAGGTCGAACTGGTTGGGTATATTGCTAGCAATGGGATTCTCAGTCTCCATTACTAACAATCCCTTTCCCTCCCCCTGCAAACAGAATTAGGTAGGTACTATTTCATTTTTATACAATAAAAGTAAGATATCAATTAATAATAACTATAAATGCTAGTTGTACCTAGGTAGGTATGTATAAAATGCATATTATAATGTGTCCAATGGTCGACCATAAAGATTATTGATATAGCGTCCTTATCTGGTAGTTTTATCGTGTGTCATTAAAATGGAACATGAATAGTTTTGCGTTTAAAATATCGCCATGGCGATCTGATGTTGTTTTGTTATTTAATTTTTTTTAAATAATTTTTATATTCATATTTTTCTATTGTAGATTAAACTATTCATAATGAATTCGTCACTTATAATACTTTACTGTTACTATTGTATTATTCTAAAAAAACTTTATCTGTCTAGGGAAAGATGAGAGTAATGAGTGAATAATTTAGAAAAATATTTTTTTTCTGAATTAGACTTAGCTAATATGGTATGGTAATATGGCTATAAGTAAGTATTGTATCCGAATACCATTATTTATATTCATATGTATGTATTAATATTGCATCTTTCAAATATATATATATATATATATATATATGTTAAGGCAGTATCTGTAATATGTCTTTGCTATAATGTAGAAATAAAAAAATATTGTCTGGTAAAATATGGCGTAAAAAATATACGGAAAATTATATCGGAAATTCGGCATTTTTAATTTTATATCAACCTCGGATTAAACATTGGTCCTTACGGGTCGGATCGGATTAGTGAAGAATTTTCAGGTTTTCAGATAGTTATTGGTAATATTAGCTATCTCTCGACGTCATAATTGGCAGCGGTCATTGTCTATCATCTACATTTGCAAGGCGTCAAGGTTCGACGTAGTAACAGTAGATAAATCAGGTAGTAATTCCTGGAGGATTGACGTACGAGCGGTATCCAGTTCGAGGTTGACGACACGGAGACACGGAGCATCAGTGGTCATCAGGATGGTGCACGGAATATCAATAAAATTTACGGCAAATTAATAATATGCTTTCGGAGTGAGTTGTGTGCGCTCAGTTTGTGAGTACATTATAAATATTTTATATTTTGACGTGGATAAATAATGTTAAATAATAGTGAATTCATAGAAGAATAACATCAAAGTAGTGAATTCATAGAAGATTTTACATATTGAGGAAAGAAGATAAACATTTCTTGTTAAAATTATCGATTAATTTTACGAACTTTCAAATTTAGTGGTATAATAATTCCATGAACATTTGAATTTTGTTGTATTATAATTAAAGTTTGATTTTTCTTTGACCGAGAGTTGTCGTTGCGTTCGAAATTTAAAATTGTACGTATCATAATTTTATGTAAGTTGCATAATAATGTAATTATTTTTAGACAATGAGAACTTTTTGTTTGTAGTTATCAAATTTTATTGTTTTATGTTTTGTTTTTATTGTTCTGCTACTAGAATAGAACTAACTTTCTTTAACATTAACGAATATGGATTCTATTATTAAATGTCAATACGATTTACATTCAAGGATAAATAAAAATAAATCAAATTTTAAAAAGAGTCCTAAGGATAGACTCACTAAGGAATATATCGAAATACGACTCGAGATAGTAGAGTCATTATGGGTTGAATTCTTTTCTGGTCACAGGGACCTTATGCGTTGTAGTGACTTAGGTAAATTAAATAATTCAGGTTATGTAACTGAAGAGGTTTATGATAAGACGGAAGAGCTATATTTAGAATATAAAAGTGAATTAAAACAAATTTTAAATACATTTGATAAGAAAGTAGAAACAAATGTAACGGAGAGTAGTACAAAGTCATCTCAGGTTCGGTTGCCCAGTATAAATATTCCAATTTTTAGTGGAAATTACTTAGAATAGTCCACATTTAGAGATTTGTTTCTATCATTAGTACATTTTAATGAGAATTTAGACAATGTACAAAAACTTCATTATTTGAAGGGATATTTGGCCGGGGAAGCCGAGCAATTATTGCGACATATACCAATTGCAGATGTTAATTATAATAGATGTTGGTCACTTTTAGAGGAACGGTACAATAATAAAAAATATTTATCACATAGTATTCTTAAAAGGTTACTTAATCAAAGAAATTGTAGTGTCGAATCTGCAGCTGGTATTAGAGATATAATCGACACAACTACTGAATGTTTAGAAGCGTTGTTAAGTTTAGGCATTGATGTTACAAATTGGGACATCATTGTTATTCATATTATTTCATTAAAGTTAGATCCAGAAACTAAAAGGCAATGGGAATTTAATATTGCTAACAGTATTCATTCAGACAGTTTACCAACATTTGATCAGTTTAAGGAATTTCTCACTAATAGATTTAGGGCATTGGAGTTTCTGGAATCTAAGGTTAATAAATCAATAAAATGTCATACGGCTAATGTTGATATAATTGATGAACGGAAGAACATATCATTTAGTTGTCAATATTGTTGCGGTTCTCACACAATGGGTTTCTGTAAAAAGTTTTCGGTTATTGGTATTGATGCTCGACGCGATTTCGTTCAGAAAAATAATATATGCTTTATTTGTTTATATTCCAATCATATTGCTAAACATTGTAATAACACTATTAGATGTCGTATTTGCAAGGGACGTCATCATTCTTTATTGCATCCACGGAAAAACACGGTACCTACGTCTCAATTTGGCGATAACGGTGATGAGTCGGAGTCGAATCAACAGATTTATAATAATAAGTCGCCTAAAATAGAGACATCAACAGGATCTAAATCGGAATTGCAAACGGAATGTCATTCTACACCAATTTTGTCTTGCTTTTCGACAGGAGGATCAGATAAAACTACATTATTAACGACAGCCCTGGTAAAGGCTGAGTCGGAAAATGGGAGACATCGGATCATAAGAGCATTAATAGATCAAGGCTCGGAGGCCTGTTTTATAACTGAAGCTGCGGTTCAGCTTCTTAGTTTAAAAAGTACTCCGACAAATAGCATTATACATGGAGTCGGAGGAGAAAGGAATACTACATCAAAATCAGTGGTTCATTTAAAGATACAGTCCATAATCGATTCTAGTTTTGAGATAAATGTTACAGCTTACGTTTTGAAATCTATAACTGCCATTCTTCCAATCACACATGCAACTGTTGAGAAGTGGGTTGACATAGACAACTCAGATTTAGCAGATCCACAATATTACATTCCTAACAAAGTGGATATTTTATTAGGTGCTAACGTTTACAGTAAGATTATAAAGGAAGGCTTGAGGAAAAGTGTGCAAGGTTCTTTAATAGCTCAAGCAACTGTATTTGGTTGGATAATATCGGGTGTTACAAATTCATTTAATTCACAACCTTCATATTTGACAGCAATGCACGCTTGTATTAATACGTATAATAAATCGGAGTTCGAAGACGATTCACTTGAACAATTGTTTTCGGCAATAAATCCACCTTACGACTATGAAAGGCATATTAGAGGACTTAGAGCATATTATAATAAAAACACCGGTAACCAACCTGAAAAAATATATAACGGATCCGAACTAAAATTAAATAAAAAATATGAAAAATATAAAGAAGAGTATAATGAAGTTAAAGATAAAAAGATATATTCGAAACAAGTAAATTTAGAAAAAGGAAAATGGACTAAGAAGAAAAATAAAGGATATAGGGTAAACGTACCTTATCACGACAGTATAAGAGAACATAAAAATATTTCTGAGACAAATCTCAAATACGATACATGCTACAAAAGGAAAATAAAATGTATTAATAAACATATGTATAGTGATAGAAATTGTAGATGTACATGTACAAAAATAATATAAAAATAACTTACTAAGGAAAATTATAAAACAGTAATATAGCGGAAATATTAATAAAGAGATATCGGAAACTGAAAAATAACATGGTTAATTTAAAGTAGATATAATATAAAGTAGATTAAAGTAGATATGGCGCAGAATTTTATATCTACTATAATGGTACAAAATTTCTAAAAGTAGTTTAAAAAAAAAGTACAACAGAAATCTACTGTGTGATACCAAAATATCGGTAGAAATCTAAATAAAAATATTTTTAAAAGATTTGTATTACATATTTTTAAGTTATAAGAATTTGGGTCTTATGTTAAATTCGGTTGAATATGTATGGAGTTGGTATTAGTTAGATATGTATTTGTGGTTTTTTATGTGAATTTGTAGTCAGTTCAATGGTATGGACACGTCAGCGTGTCCATGGCGGGCGGTATGTTAAGGCAGTATCTGTAATATGTCTTTGCTATAATGTAGAAATAAAAAAATATTGTCTGGTAAAATATGGCGTAAAAAATATACGGAAAATTATATCGGAAATTCGGCATTTTTAATTTTATATCAACCTCGGATTAAACAATATATATATATATATTTACTATTTATGTAAATATTTATTTCAATTTTTGTTTAGCACTACTACTGCCCACTCACTACTTCCTATGCCACTGTGTTAGGTTGACTGGAAGAGATCTTTTTTAGAGATAAGTTCGCCTTTGCTAACATTGTTATTAACATATTGTTGTTACTGTATGTTTTAGTGCAATAAAGAATATACATATATATTATTCAATCTGTTGATTCCAACGTAAAAATTATTTTGGCTCATATATAAAAGTCCAACACGTGCAATATATATATATATATATATATATATATATATATATATGTATATGTATATACATTAGTTTACGTCAAGACCTGTAGGAGAATGCGAAAGTCACCGGTAGGTGTCTACAGGCCTCGTTCAATATCTACCCACGTTTTTATGGTCCTCGTAAAGCTCCCTCTAAGGACCGATCATCGTCCGAGTCGATTGGATCCTTTTGTGCGACACAAAAGGATCCAATCGGTAGCGTGGGACGAGCTTTTCGATTGGAATTGATATCGAATGTAATTAACTTTATTTTAGATTTTATTTTATCACTATCAGGTTGATGTGTATTTTATCCTATTAATATAATAAATGCGAAGGTTTGTAGGTAACTATGGACGGATGTTTGTAACTGTTTTATGCATAAACTGCTGAACGGATATAATGAAATTTGGTACATTATATCCTAACTTAGTACCTAGGTTACTTTACGTACTAATTCTCGTGGATGGAGACGTGGGATTCAGCTAGTTTTACATATTTTTTTCTATGATGTGTCTACAATTAGCTTCGATTGCCTTTGCGCAATCAATGTTTTCTCTGAATACCGCGACTGCCCATGATAGTCTTCGAAGCTTCACTTGGTATAATGCGTGAGAGTATGAATATATTCCAGTTACGAAGACGAAGTTGTAGGTAAAAGATAAAAATTAAGTAACGAATTGATTGTATTCATGTTTTGAAGGACAAGAAAAAGTATCTACTTATTGGGTAATATGAAAAACCACATCTTAAATATGTTACCTACATTACAAATGAAACTGAAATTTTAATCCATAACGACATGCTTGACAACGATGCCACCAATGTCAACTGAATACAATAAATTCTAGGTAAACAATTTCTAGAGTTGAAGTTTCTCAGTCTCTGGTCGCTGGACAATGGTGCTGTCTTCTATAAATAACCCACAATATTCAATAAGCTCGCCAGTTTATTCCTCCAGGAATAGTAGTCATAAACTTTGCAGACATACCTACGGACGGATCCTCGAATCACAATAACGCTGGTGCTCACTAGAATCCATAATCTTATTTTTGTACCGCACCACGAAGCGTGAATTTCGCAATTACGAGAACTAGTGCATTGTCACGGCAATGCCATCTCTATAGCTATCGTATGAAAGACGGTTGTTGTTTGCATTAGTTTTCTCAAAATAAACATTTCTTGTCTGTACACGTGCAAATGTCGACTTTATCTCGGAGACGGAGAGTTACGTGACGGGAGCGGGCAGGTGATGCATGAAAGCGGACTCTTTGCGATGGGAGGAGAGCAGGTTATGCTTCGCAGATGTCGTCGGGCGACATCCATTGTGTTCCCTCCTATAATTTTATCGAAGTTGATTTACGATCGATTGTTCGGCCGGTGGACAGTCGGTGAGGTGTGGTGTGAGTGCGTGAGCGCATGTGTGCAGCGGCACTCGGTGCGTGCCTGCGTGCCTGCGAACTCCTCGTAATTTACCTGCAGATGGCGCTCGTGGATATGACGAGCTCATACGCCACACAACACCCTCGTAAATTAAGAAACGACGTCTGGACCATGTTCTTTTCAGCTTTGTTTTATTCATTGCGGTGAAGTTATGACGCTACATTTACCTTCACAAAGGAAATGAGTAGGTATATATTTTGTGATTCATGAAATATATAGATGAGTTAGATAGATTATGTGTATGTTTATACAGGTGAAAAATTAATATCGACTTTATGACGACTGCGCTTAGGCTAACTCGATGTTTTAGGGTTGCTGCTTCCAATAAATAAATTGTTAAGCCTTTCATTTCACTCGATCTTTATCCTTCAAATAAGAAGACAATGCACATATTTGCTGATTGACTGCAGAATTAGAGAATAGCAGAATAGAATTTTGTAATGTGACATAATGTATGGGCTCAACAAATAGTTAATGTTAACGTTACTTAACTAGCTACCTACGTTAGTGAGAGAGAGAGAGTCCAGAGTTAATCATGAATCCATTCTTTTAATTAATGTTTACAGAGAGTTTACATTTATTTAAATAACCATGTATGTGTTGTATATGTATACATATTTCAATCTTAACCTCAAGGGTTCATTGAATGAAAGCTCTCAATTGGCAGATGTTTACACGAACCACGTGTAAATGCCATGATAAAACACCTCCGATAAAATGGCAAACCCATTTCTGTATAATATTGTTTTCCGGCACAATTAAGATTGAATTTCTATAGCCAATAACACCTTGTTAGCTGGAAAATTATTGGGAAGTTAACCCAGCGTTAACTATTGACAGATGTTTAGAAATACATTGGCGTTGGTTTGTACTCCACAGCACTTTCATAACATGCCCTCATTGTTGTAGGTTTCAGTTTTTGTTTGAAAATATCGATACGCGTACAGACAGATTTGTTTTATAGTCGTGCATGCTGACTGTGTTTACAGTGATTTCAACGGCTTGAACAAATGACGTATTCGTGATAAGTTTATTATATTAACATATGATTCTTATACAATGTTCTTTATTGCACGCCATTACTGCATTGTCATACGTATCTATCAGTCAGAGATAAACATTTGAAGAGATGTAAATTTTATTACTAATGCCTAACAAATAAAAACTTGCAAACTAATACCGAATTTATAATGTTGCTGTTAGTTTCTCATGAGAACAGAGAGAGAGAAATACAAATGTGTTGTTAGACTATCAGAGTTATTTTTATCTTACTTAGGTGACAAACAAGCATGGGGATTTTGTTTTACTTAAGAATTGAACGCTACGTACCTAAGAATTTGCTTTTCCAAATATTGCTCTCTTATATAGTTCCACCGAAGAGTTCAGTACAGTTTCAGGAAAGTATAAGATAAAAACTACTTTTTTCATTATCTAGAAGTTTATTTCAAAAACATGTGGTAATATTAGATAAAACGCAAGGACAACGATGAATGTTTGCTTGCTATTTGCCTGACGGTACATTTCCTTGGGTTAAGTAATTGAAAGGTTCCGCACAAAAGTGAAGCCCCGCCGGTGGCGACCTCATTTCCTTGACTCCGGTGTAATTATAGTCCGCCCTCGCACCCTGCGCCTCTCGCCTCGACATTTCTATACCCATTATTTGTTATGCTAATAGTTGTCTTTTAATTAATTTAAACTTTTGAAAACTTATTCGTCGTCATCGTCATATCAGCCTTTAACTGTTCACTGAACTGAACATAAGGTTTTTAACTTAACATAGACAGATAGGTTAGGTGTCGTAAAAGGCGACTAAGGGAACTTAATGGTCCAGTGATGGGCAGCAGCGTCTCTCTAAAAACAGCACTAGAGCTTAACTGCGGTTGCCAAGCGTGGCAACTACTTGCAAAACCTCCAAGGGGAAGGATTATGTTCAGCAGTGGATAAATAGAGGCTGATACGATGATGATAAAGGGCAGATAGTTGGAATTGAGGATGTTGCTGATGGTAATGTTGAAAAGACCATATAAACAGACAAAAATTGTGAAAATAATTACTTTAAAAATTTTAAACTCGAGTTGTTTTTTTGTGCCATTTAATATAAAATCTTGTAAAACGTCAGAATAATAGATTACGTATGCATTTATTCTGCAGCACTTAAGTAGTGTTTGCACGGCCGGTGATCTCAGCTAGATTCGCTTATCTCTGACTCACGCATGTTTCACGCTTCAATCCGTTGTGATAGCAGATGGTATTCAGATTCATGGTAAAACGCTAAACCATTGAGTGTTTTTATAATTTATCGGACCGGAGTACCACACGGCATGATACGATTTTATCGTTTCTGTGTAATAGAATATTTTAGGCTATATGGTCACGCCATAGAATGGGTCACCCCTTTCTTTTCCGTGAGTGTCATAAGAGGTGATTGAGGGAATTGATTAGGGGAAGGACGGCAGAGTCTCTCACAAAATGCCACCAAAGCCTAACTGTGTTTGCCAATCCTTGGCGGATTGGCAACGACGAACGAATTGGCGTGCCTGCCAAGAGTGGCTATTACTGTGCAAACCCCCCCAATAGAGGAAGGTCTATATTTAGCACTGGACAGTAAACGGCTGATATGCTACAGTACGTAGTAGATATTACTGGCAAAATCTCCCTTATGGAGGAAGCCCTTATGTTCAGCATTAGTGGTTTATACGAAAAATGTAATAGAAAAACAAAATGTATGTATGAAGATATTTTTTTGCCCGGCAACTATTTATACCTTCGTCTTTATTATAGCTAGATAATTAAGGAATTCTAAAGAAATAAAAGAAAATCAGGATAATTTTACTACTACTACTCGTACGAGGATATTTCCCTCTAGTATCAAGAATTTCTAGGCTTCTTTCGTTATACACGAAAAACTCTAATATGGCTTACTGGACTACGGTTTTACATGTCTGATAAGCATTTTAAATTACCCAAATATGAATTTGAAAATGTCAGAGGTTTAGGCTAAAAGTTGATCTTAGGATTTCCGAAGTATAACCTAGCGTTAATCTAATTTAATTATGTTCACTACCAAGAAAATTTATGTATAAATGTATATATACATATCAGCTTGTTTACCGTTTTAAGTTGCATAAAAAATGTATTTAATATACTAGCACTATTTTCAGCATCTACTTACATAAGTAGAGTTGGATTATATATAATAATTTCAGTTAATACTCGTATATACATAATTAACTGAAAGTAGTGGGTACTTTATAGCTACAACATATGCAATGAAGTCCACAAGAACCTTGACATTTCACGTACATATCAACTCCAACGTAAGGACTACGGAAGTCGTGTAGATGGACAATTACTATTGATTACTTTCTTTTGTGGTTATTGATATTAATACTCATTTACGCGAGTATGAGTATATTCGGGAAGGTCACGGACCAAGGCTGCAAGTGAAATTATGTCTAAATCGAAGAAACGTGTCATGTCCAGAGTTTAGAAAATACAAGTTGTGTAACATTATAATTTTTACACGCTAACTTGTTAACTAGACGTGTCATTATTATTATTGAAAGACGGGTTTTTATTAAAACAGAAAGGCCTGTGACACTGTGACCTTTCCAAGATCTTTTGTACTTGCCCCTTTTTTCTTAAAGTTCGCTATTAATTCCTATTAGTGATAGGAATTGTTAGCGTTTCATATTAGTATGAGATGCTCATTTTTTTTCAATCTACCTTCGTTTTCACACTCTTTCATAGCCCCTCATTTCAAATTGTTCAAGCACCTTTTCTTCTCTTTGTCTCTTATTCATATTTGACATCCGTCTAATAACAATATTGTTGTACTCCAATTGTAGATTTTGTATCTTATTTTTCTTTTACCATTACTACTTACTCTCCTCTGTAAAATAGCAAAGTAAATGTGAGAGTAAATGTTCAACTTATAGAAAACTGTCGTTGGATGATGCTTTGAGTATACTTTCACCCTGTAACATCATCATCATCATCATCATCATATCAGCTGTAAACTGTCCACTGCTGAACATAGGCCTCTTTCCATAAGAGGGAGCTTTGCCAGTACGAGTTGGTAACCGCAGTTAGGATTTGGTTTTGTTTTAAGAGAGACGCTACTGCACATCTCTCGTCCATTAAGTTCCCATAGTCGCCTCTTACGACACCCAAGGAAAAGGAAGACCTATTCTATGCCGGGATCATACGGTGGTCTAACTTTATAATGTCATGTTAATATTTATCACGGCTGCTGCATATTAATTACCCAATATGCGCATGATCGGATTTGCGTGAAATTATCATGCAAACGTTTATTTATTCATAAATAGATTTCATTAACGTACCTTGTTCTGCGATGCTAAAATATCTTATGAAATATACAATGCCTTACTTTGTATTGAAAGCTTACCTACTTTGTAAACAGTTTATCGCACATTGGTGAGGTTATTCTTAATCTAATCTTATTTACTACCCTCAAGTACGACACGGAACTTTTAACTCTTCCAAAATGGAGGCCAATGTAATTATAATATTAAATTTAATTTCAAAGTAAATGACGTCTCCGACCGCAAACCCCAACTGTAGATACGAGTACCTGTAAATTTCCATAGAAAAATATTACAATCCATATCAGTGTAGTGCTTTATGCTAATTATTATAAATGGATGTTGGTAAGGGTTATTGTCCACTGCGCGCGATTCGATGCTATCTAATTTCCGAGCGTCGCGCCGCAGTTATTATGATAATAGCCTTGAGACACGAACCTTATTATGAAGCTAGACTGTGATCAATCAGTTTCACTATGTCTTATACAAATCCGCTAAAAATATAAGTCGAGACTTTGGACAGAAATGTGTTTTTTTTTTGGGAGTGACAAATCGTAGGTTCAAAGTGATTTATGCCATCCATACAAAATTAGCTCGAGTTCTAATTGGCGTGTATTAAGGCAATTTTTCAAAGTACAAGAATTCATATATATTTTAAGAGTTTATATATACAAACTAAAAGTTTTGTTTATGAAAATATATAAAAAAGTATGAGAGAAGATTCAGATTCTTTGGCATATTGAAATTAGGATATTGAATAAATAGAGCGCAAGTCTTAAGTGTACGCAAAGACAATTCTATAGCCGCTTTTCGAATATATTTATTATTTGATTGCCATTCTAAGTTGTATAAAAAAAAAAAAAAAAAAAATATATAAATAATATAAATTGAATCTTCTAAGGAGCAGGTCTAATAGATAATGTGGTAATTTGAGTTTATTAATTAAAGATTGTGTCCCTTTAACTAAACTACTGATCCTTTTAGATTCCAAATCGGTTTAGAACTGACGGAGTTATGAGGTACTTATATCTGTCCCATTCGTGTTTCTACCGTAAAGCAACTTTTTTTTTATGCAACTTAGAATGGCAAACAAGCTGACGGCCCACCTGATGGAAAGTGGTAATCGTCGCCTATAGACATGAGCAGTGTCATGGACATAACAGAGTATACTGTTCCGCCCATGATACTCCTCATGCGTTGCCATTCCTGAGGACTCAGGTGTTATTCCTCTGTACCCAGTAAATTCACGCCATATCCCACCCTTTAAACACAGCCATGCAAACACAACTGCTTCACGGTTGAAACACGAAAACTGTTCTTGTATGACTGTTTTTTGCTTTGAAAGGTGAAATATAGTAGTGAAATTATAGGGTACGGAGGTTCATATATGTAGGCGACGGTTACCACTTTACATCAGGTGGGCCATCAGCTTATTTGACATTCCAAGTATCATAAAAAATGCCAAACAGAAAACACATAGACCAGTATAAACAGACATAGTCATACATATATAATACATTTGTACGGGAAGCAAACCTGCGACTTTCGGAGGGTGTAATGGTGCATTAAATCGTTACACCACCAGGATGGACATGATTATGCCTTATAGTCTGAGTTGTAGACTAGATACTTTTGTAGTTTCCTATCAAATATTTGTCGTAAACAAAATTCAAACAAATTAAAAATCAAAGTTGCATCGATTTAATTGTCGCAAATGTTCATCAATCCTCATGCAGTATTGAATGCGAACGTCGCGAGATCACATCAAGCGAGATCGATCCGTCACTCGGACAATGAGCGGCGTCCCTTGCCATCTATCAATGTGATAACGTTATTGATAGTGCTCCCAAACTTGATAGTTCAGATCTTGAGTTATAGAGGGTTGCTTCTATGAATTTTGAGTAAGAAGTTGGGAAGTTTTGTTTACAGTCCCTTCACCTACTGATAACAAAAAGATGAACTATTTCACAATTTATATGAACTCCATGCATTTTAATTGAAATAAAGGTTTACTTTGAAGATACTATTATAGTTTTTTTAAATACGTACGCGGTTTAATATTTAAAGATTATCTTGTATTCAGGACACTTCAATATTCTATGCAATATACTTTTTCCGGGCTAAGTGTGTTTTCACTACGCTACAGGAGAAGTAATACAAGCCTGAAAATTATATATTGTAACGCAATTTAGAAATTATTGATAAAGGAAGGTGCGGGTTTCCTCCGATAACCATATTTCTTAATCAATTTATTAATGTTCTACTGCTAAATAATTTCAACCTCCGCAAAGAAAAACGGGCGCTTCAATTGTCACCACGAGACCAACATTGGAGGGAACAAACAATTAAAGTGTTAATATAAAAGATATATATTGGTATTATTAAAATAACAAGGTTTTATAATAAATTCCTAATAAGTTTTGATAATTTCTTTTGAGATTTGATGCATATTCAATAATATATTTTTATGTCAGATTAATGCATACCGCTTTTAAAACCCGTAAGCTATTAGGACGATATTAAATGAAGTATTATTTTTATATTGTCAAATAGCTTATTATATACAATTATGTAAGTACATTATTGTATAATCACTTGTACCAGAACTGACGAAGATATCATGTAACACACTAGATAGAAAAATATAGACTTATTTAGATTAAGTGTAGTCTAAAACACATTTCTTAGTAGCACCACAAAGGGATCACTGTAATTATTTTTTATGAGGCCATAAATATATCTTGATTATAATTGTCGACTTGTTGTATACTAAATAATTAACAATTTAACAACAGTACTCAGCTTTCAATAATGTGAATTGTATTTAAGAGGAATCCATCTTGATTTAGACGTCGCGTCGTAATGGCTGCTGAGCTGATGAACGGAGACAAAACAAGTCTCTGTTTATACAATGTGCACGAACCCTCATGTTGGAATACTTATTGTGTACTTATTGTTTCAAATCATTGTGTACCAACGAATTTGATCCTTGATCATGGTAAATTTTAGATACAAATATAAGGTATATATGAGAAATATGGGCAATCTAAATGAAATTATTGGTTTATTATTATTTATTTTGACAATAACTATTAAATTTTTTCCTTCTAATAATATTATTATTAATAGACTTTATTTAGATTTTAAATAATTTATTATTATTATATTATTTGTTTCCATTAATTATTGTACATGTCATAATTGTAGAATTTGTATAAGTAGCTTTTGATGTAATGATATGTGTCATGTGATCCCGGCATAGAATGAGCTATCTCTTTCTTTCCCATAGCTGTCGTAAAGGGCGAATCATTATATCATTATAAAATATTATTCTTTAATTGTCTACTGCTGAACATAAGCTTTCTCCTTGTGGGGTATTCCAGTAGTTGCCACGCTTGACAAGCGGATTGGGCAGTTAGGCTTTTGAATATATTTTAAGAGGATCGTTGTTGCCCATTCCTCGCCCTCTCTTAGTCGCCTTTTATAATACTCACGGTAAAGGCAGGGGGTGGCTTATTCTATGCCATAACTACATGGTCATGGCGAGTCCACACAGCAAAGTTATATGTCATGTGTAAATTTTCTTGCAGACAAAAGTTTACAAAATAATAAATATTACGGGAATACATTGATTGATTATTATTTTTATAGCATTTTTTCATTTTAACCCAATAGCGTCGTCTTATATATATTTTATTCTATCATCATAAAGTAAATAAAAGTGCGCGTTTTGGTTTTAGGCCCGCATGATATTATCAGTGATGTAGTCATGGATATCTAATATAATACACTTTTCTACATTTCCAAAATACACACAAATTCACACACACATGCACACACTCACAAGCGCGTACACTCATACGCACGTACACACACATACGCACACACACGCACATTCGAACGCACATATGTATTTTAAATTAACATGTAGGTTGCTATTTTTTAATTTTAATATTTTTGTAATTATTTTTTTTTAATAATAGTTGCCAGTGAGAAAAATTATCTTTATTAATATAACTAATGTATACCTACGTCTTACTTGGATTGTTTCGAAATTTTGCAGTGAGGTGCAGGACGCAGCACAGTTTTATACTTCGGTGGATATCGTCGTCGTCAATATCAATGTTTTTGTTCCAAATAAAGGATTATTATAATATTATAGTGCAAATTCATAATCAAAAGTTTGACGAAGTGAGCCTTACACAACATACTCCCATACGACATATACCCAATGGTATATGATATGCATAACGATAACTTATTCTGTGATATTTATAGTGTGATAGTTTATTCTGTGACGTTCTTGGTCACAATAATGAATAGGTACAGTAATTTCACAACATTTATTTCCTAAATTTTATCTCCGTATTAAAGATTTATAATTATATAACGTAATAAAATGTTAATTCCTGTTTTTTTTTTTCACGCATTTCATTAAACTTGTGTTAACATGAGCATGCATGAAATGTTAACGAGGGAACATGACGTTTTACGAGGTCGCAAATAGTAAAAAAATAACTGTTCACTTGTTTATAGTGCCCCTAAAATTATGATAATTAAGCTTTAAGCGTAATTTCATTAACAATCTTGAATATGAAATGAATACGGAAAGAAAGGTACTGAAACATACACATTTTTTCTTTATATTATTAAAATTTTATATGTTATAAAGAATTGAAAACATTAGCGATTTTATTAAATATTTAGGCATACTTATATCTATACTTATAATAAATCTGTAGAGAGGTTAATTCTGTACATGAAATATATTTCCAAAATATCTATCAGCGGGTGATTAGTAATTGATACTGATGCCAAAAATGCAATCGGTAAAATTTTTGTCTGTCTGTCTGTATGTTCGCTATAGAAACAAAAACTACTCGACGAATTTTAACGAAACTTGGTACAACTATTCTACATACTTCTGGGCAGGTTATATTTTTCATCACGCTACGATTAATAGGAGCAGAGCAGTGAAGGGAAATGTGTCTGTTTTATCAAAACCACTGAACCATGAGGAAGGACATAGGCTACTTAATTTACGAAAAATGACGGAAACGTGGACGAAGTCTCTGGCAACAGCTAATATTTAAATAAGTTTATTGATCAAAAAAAGATCAAAAGAAGGCAGATTTAATGCTAGTAGTATTCTCTACGTTCATCCTTTAAAAGGAACAGGATATCCCGATCAGAAAAAAATGGTACTGATAGGTGAGGTTGTAGCGTTTTCCGGGTCAGCTATTCTATCTATATATATATTATTATATAGATATTCGTCGCATTATGTATGTGTGCGATATCAGTCGATAAAACAAGAGTGACACCCGAACGACGTTTGTTTCTAAAAAAACTTCAACTACAACTAATATCGGCAAAACTTTTTTTTTAATTTGTTGCCAGGTGAAATTTATCAAGTTATAATTATTACACATAGTTCAATAAAATACAAATTTATTTTTCTATCTTTCAACCTGTGCGAAGCCGGGGTGGATTGCTTCGTTATTGTTTTCTCCAAAAGATTACAAAATTTGACTATTTGAATTTAAACATGGAAATGCGTTCTTAATTAAGAGTTTAGTTTGTTTCGCGAAGAAAAACGATAGCTTCGAACCTCATAAAATTAATATGAGACTAAAATGAGAGTTAGTCTCATTGATTTAGAAAAAAAATAAGATTGGTTCAAAGTTAGTGACTTTAGTATATAAAATAATCATAAAAATTTTGGAATAGAGGGAATCTTTGTACAAAAATCGTTTGCTTGGGCACCTTTATCCCATTCGTGTTTCTGTGAAGTAGTTGTGTTTGCATGGCTGTGTTTCGATTTAAAGGTAGAATATGGCAGTGAATTTACAGAGTACAAAGGAATAACACTTAAGTCTTGAGGAATGGCAACGCATGGGAAGTATCATGGGCGAAACAGTATACTTTGTTATGTCCATGGTGTTGCTTATGTCTATAGGCGTCGGTTACCACTTTCCATCAGCTTGTTTGCCATTCTAAGTTGCATAAAAAAAGACCAATTTGACGACGTAATACTAATAGTTATACAAATTCCTCCTTGTAAAGGTTGTTTGTTCCAACTTAAGAAGTAGGATAGTTTTTATCCAGGTAAGAAAATGGCGATAGGGGTAAAACAACGTTTGCTGGGTCAGCTAATAGTAGTATAATAGTAATTTATTATTTACATTATAATAACAATTTCATCAAAAGTGTCGAGCGGTGCATCGTAAACATTTAATTGGTGATAAAGGCGCGTAATTGGCTGCGGTTATCGGTTGGTTAATGAAACCGAATTACTGCGCGGCTAACGACCACGATATCTGCTTTCATGTACTATTCTTATATTCTATGTTGAGTTCAGGTACTCTACTGATATGCAAGTAATATAAAATATGGTTTGATTTCCTTATAGGCTTGATTTCGTTTCCTGTAGTTTCATAATTACAGAATTGTCTATAATAACATTTGCGGTTGACATATTTTCTGTGGAAAATACTCATTACGAACTTACTTCTATGTGAATATTCCACATGTAATCTATACAACTTAATGGTCAAGGGATGGGTAGCAACGTCCCTCTTAAAACATCACCAAGGCTTAACTGCGGTTGCTAACCTGCTTGCCAAGCGTGGCAACTACTGGCAAAACCCTCAATAGGAAGAGACCTATATTTAGCACTGGACAATTAACAGCTGATATGGATAGATGGATAAAAACTATATAACAATTTACTTATAGATACATATGAAGTGTCTTAGAAGAAAAAATAAACTGCAGCCAAATAGCTCAATATGATTAAACTTTTAAAGTAGCAACTCTGGGACAATGTTTCAATTTAGTGTATACTAGGTTCGGAAATAATCATAAAACAAAACATATTTTCTATTCTAACAGTTGTACTGCTCATGACCGTCTAAACACCTCTCAAGATTCAATTAATGAAGATAACGAAGAAACATATGATGATTATAATATCCATAATGGCTACGTCTTATCTAAACCTATCCGAAGTGAAAGCTTAGCGTGACGATTATTTGGTTAAGCGCGAAACGATTTTCAAAAGGTAATAACGCAGCCAATTAAAAGATTTTTCGTGACCCTGTTTGTTCGTGTCGAAGGGCAATATGAGACATGTGGCCCAGTTCTGACGTCACGGCGGTATGTAAGTCGATGTGACCATTAATTACAATTCAAAGGGCACGACATTCCAAGACGAAGTTTAAGGATATTACCAGAGGGAGACTTTGTACAAAAATTGTCTCTTTGGGTACGACATTTTCACATATTTTTCTGCCATGAAGCAGCTGTGCTTACGAGTACATTGCTGTGAATAGAATAGAAGCATTACAGTAGTTTTCAGGAATAGCACCATGAGAAATACCATTCACACACACTACATACACTACAGAATCACAGTGTATTTCTGTAGTGAACATAGTACTATTCATATACGATGGTCACCATTTTAAAATAACTTGTTTGCTATTCTAAGGTATCATAAAAAATAGAGGAGACTGTTAAGAAAAAAACATATTTATTCTAATCTTCTAGAAGATTCCACTGAATTTTCCATCAATTGATATCTTCATATAGGTATTTACGAGTATATCTATTATATTATTTATGTAGTATCAAGGTTTGTGTATGTATGTACATACAATAATGTTTACTTTATATTCATTGCCATTGCGAATTACTTACGTGTTTCACTGCAATTTCCACTCGTTAGCCTTCATTTTGTAACAATTAATAAATTAAACTACATAAAATATATTTTATAAACTAAGCATCTGTAGGCATCAGGTTCTGTTGTATAATGTCTAAAGTATTTTCATGTCTACAGGGTGACAGTCTCCACTTTTCATTGGGTGTGTTGATTTCTACTATACATACATCGTCTTCTATATCTATAGGTATAATTTATCATTTTTCAGCTAGCTTATTCAGTAGCTTATTTGCCCACACCAATATATTTACGAGGAACACATATAAAAGAACTTAAATAGTTTTAGTATGATGAGATAGAAATATTATGATGACAATTAAAAAATTCAACTTCATTTAATTCTTAGAATTTTGGAAGAGGCGATTAAGCAATAAGCGTAATACTCCAGTAAAAGAGAAGTTAAACTCGAAATAAAGTCTTGTTAAATGTTGCTTGATTATCATTGTAATAGTAGGCTTTATCTTCCTCTAATGAGCAGAATCTTTTTAAAAGGACGTTAATGGGTTGTTAAAGTAAGGTAGGCGTTGAAGTTTAATTAAGTTTTTGGACGCTTTTCCATACATTCCCCTAATAACAATCAGGCGAATATGTGAAAAAGCGTTCCTGAGTGTATAAGTCCGTGGATAATAAATAGTTTGATAAAAGTGCAAAATTTTGTAAAGTATTGAGTTTGAATGTTGTCCATTGCATCTTAAGAAAGTTTCAGGTTCAATTCCTAGTTGGGCCAATGTAAGTAACGAATATTTTTATTGCCGAATTAGCTCGGGTCTGGGTGTTCAGGGTTTGTGCTCTCAGATGTCCGTTGCCTGGGCATAACACATGGTATCCTAGCTTCTGGTCCAGACAATCAGAGTGATTGTCTAGGTACTTATTACTTTTATAATTAGTATTTCTAGAGTACTTACCAAAGAATTGATTTCCAAAAAATCAACATATCTTTAAAATATTTGCGTTTAGAATTTAACAGTATATATTCTATAGTTGGAGCAGAGATATTAAATTATATAGTAAATGATTTGAAATTTGGGGAGTGAATCTTTTTAGATACTCAGTTGAAAGACTAAGAATACCTACTAAATTATTAAAAAACAAAACAATTTAAAAACAGAATCATGCCGTAAGTTAAGACATAACCCCTTATTGTTTCACGGCAGTTTATTAAAATTTATAACCTCGCTTTATCCCTTATAGAAAATTGCTTTCGGCGCAGACTGATTTTAATGCACAATAAACAAATTATTTAGTGAGCTGTAAGCTCTTTTAACGTTAGTGACAATAAAAATAAATATGCAAGAAAATAAAATAATACTAAATTGGACCTTTTGGATGGAATGTTAAATATTAAAAGAGAATAACAGTCAACTGTTTTACTGTTGCTATTAACATTTGCCGACGCTACAATATAAATAGGTTAAGTATTTTTGATAATAGGAGTTATATCGTTATAAATGCTTATTAAGGCTGCGTTGGGCGTATTCACGTCAATTAGTCGTAATCTAGATTCGTGACTTTTGACTTATGGGAGGCCGATCTCCGATGCGTGGCGTTTTATACAACGGACGATAGGTATCAGAAATAATGGTGGTGGTAACGCGACTATGGGTATACGTGAGGCAATAAATAAGAATATGGCATGTGTGCGACTCATAGCGTTTTCTGTGTGATATTTATCATGGCGGGACCTAAACCCTATATGGTGAACATAACTTTGTGCCTAATTGTATTTTTCTCCTAATTAAATTGCTGAATACGGGTAGTTATCGACGAGGAAGTCTAAGTTTTCACGTGAATAGGTAATTATAGCGTTTGAGTACAAAATAGATTAAAACGACTACATATAAGTATTTAATTATGACTAGGTAATTTAAGAATTTCAAAATACGTTTAGACTTTACCAAAATGTTAATAACTGAGATTATAATACGTTATTGACTTTTGAAATAATTGTTTAAACGATATCTTATAAGACTGTAAACAGTTGTAACTGTTCCATAAATAAATATTCTTAAATTAAAAAGTGTCTGCAAATCAGGAAAATTATCAGCGGTGCCGTCTGTACCGTTGATAATTTTCAGACAAGACTCAGAAGTCTTCTATTATTAGCGTTATAAAAAAGGGGATCTTGATTTTCACCCTAATCCCTTTTCCAATATATGCTGTTATTATTATGTAGATCTAGATTCTGCGTTTATCAGATTGAATTGGGAGCATATAATTTACGTATCTATAGTTTTTTGCACTATACATTCTTGATTGGATTCTTGTAAAAACCTACTTAAGTTTTGATCATGTTTGTTGTGATTGCAGTCTGCTATATTTTGTTCTCTTTTAGACTAGATAGTTTACTAAGAAGTTCAGATTAGTCGTTTTTAGCCTCTTTTTTGTGTAACTTTTACATTTTTAATATAATTTATCACTCCAAAGGATAACTATCAAATTTGTTTCTTTTGTTTTTAGAGAGTTTTATTATAGTTCTGTGATTGACAATTAAATTAGCAATAGTCACGGGATTTATCGTAACAAACACCATTGAAATTGCCAGTTTGTCATTTTGTTATAAGGTTCTTTAGTCATTATGTTACGTTATTTTTTTATTTAGAACGCCATCTAGTATTACGGCATTACGACTGTCTTACAATTACTATTACTAGATGGGGTAGTAAGTAAAAAAAATATTAAAATGATAGCCTGATACAAAAAAATAAAGAAGCATTGATTTTAGCAAAAACAAAAGACCAAAAGTGACCTAGAAATAAGAAAATAAAAAGTATAACCTTCAAGATCTCAGGGAAGTTAGTCATGCTTTTCAGGTCTTTCCAAGAACATCATAGATATTGGTATCACGAATGTTTAACGCTGTCGCATTAGGCAAGCCCTGTAATGGTATCGTTGTAACAAATGAGTAAATATTTAATCATATATTTTTATATATATATATTAATTCCAGTTTTTTGACGATGGTAAATAACGTCACAATTAATTAGAGAGTTTATTGCCTTGAGGCGTATAATACATTTATATTAGCAATGCACGAAACCGAATGATATTGTTATATTAATAATTAGTAATGACTAATTTTATAATTAGACTACTAAATTAGTAATATACAATATTTCGTATTTGTATGGTAGTGAATAGGCGACCAAAAAAAAAAATCCCCTTCAATTACAATTTTCACTACATATATTAAAAATTAGCAAAAACTCTCATAATTTTAGCGGTCGGTTACGTTCGTACCGACTCGTGCAAGAGCAACTACTAATGAATGATTTTAGCGATTAGTAGAAGCAGTATAGTGAATGAATAAACTTAGAAGTCGAAATAATACAATTAGCAGTCGTGTATTCGACTACTAATTGTAAAACTAGAAATCAAATTACTTGAAAATCATTCGAATAATTCGAATCAATTGCTCAGTCGAATAATTATTAGTCGTATTATTAAATTTGCGCATCGCTAATTTATATTTGGTGGATTTGTATATGTTTCATACCAATAAGATTGGTAGTTGATTTCAAATTAGTCATCCATTCTAACTAATAAGAATTTTCTAATTAAATTTGATTTCTTATTAGGAAATTAATTATAATTTATAAGTTCCTATGACTGCCCCGTTGCTTCCGTTTTTTGTTGATGAATGACCTCGATATGATATTTTCGTTATTTAAAAATTTTTGTTGTACGTAATAGCCGGAGGAAACCAATAAAAAATAAGTTTTCTAATTTATAACTGGCATTAGAAATGTCAAGCTACTAGTTTCATTATATACATTTTTCGTTGAAATATGAGTGAATTAAAGCTTTCTATGATGACAGATTAAGAATATCACATATCATCATTTTTGTTTTCGTCCTCAGGATATAATAAGAGGTAACTACAGATAAGGGGACAAACCAAAATGTGTCAAAACCAACAAGAGATAGAAATTTTTATTTAGTGTTTTGGTTGTTATCTTTTGCATTATCAACTGCAAAATTTAGAATTGGACAGGTAATATCAAGTGAAATTGAAGTCTTTAGCGGCAAAAACTAAGAGTCTACCTGTGTTCAAAATAGAACAGAATGTCGTGAATTCAAAATTCAAAAATGATAAAAATATTGGCTCTTCCATACTATTTCAATAGCTGGACGTACCTTGTTTAGTGTAAAAGTTCCAAAATTGTTTGTCGTTTTGCGATCCATATTTCATTCAAAGTGGTGTTTTATAAATATCGTCAGCGTCACGTCTTCCTCAACATTCCTTTCTGAGACCGTCACACGGAAACAGTATTTACAGGTTAAGCAGTACGAGGCCTAGATTACAATACGAGATATTGTACAAAGTGTGGATAAAATCTTTCGAAACAATTTTTTTTTTATTGAAAAAATAGTAAAAAATGTATTGGGTAAAATTACTTTACATCGTTTATGCTCTTGATCTAGACAAATACTTTAAAAAATACATAACAATAACCAAATAAGAATATATGCACAAGAATGGGAAGATAAAAACATTCAGGGCGCTACAAACGATTATTCGTGGATTCGTGGATCAGACTGCGCAATACATACCATAGCCATTGGCCTGCAATGCATCTGATTTCAAACGAGAACAGACGTTCGTCAGGATTTTGTGATACAGAGTTAGAAGAGGAAGCAACGAGTCCAGTAGTTCCAGTGGATCGCATACCTTCCCAATCCGCCTACGATAATATGGAGACAGTTTCAAGAAACACAAGATCTAGACAACCGCGCAACGTTGTTAATAAGCACCTTTTATGAAAATTTGTTATTTTCAACGTATATCCACAATGAGGAGAAGGGATGTTAGATATGTGGGTAGTACTAAATACATATAGGTGGCTGCGCCCACCTTCATAAAATCACCCACCACGTTAATTAAATCAGTGTGTAACCGACCTCTATGTTTACTTGTCGCGTAGCTTAGCTATATATAATAGCTAGAATAATCCATTTTCTAAAAGAAGGAGGTTCTCAGTTTGGTTCTATTTTTTTTAAATGTATTGTATTGTATGCTAACGATTTCGACGTCATTCTATATAATAAAAATCTAGATTTTATTTCGAATGAAATGTTATATACAATTAATGACATCCAACAAAAACATAGCGGACTGTTAATGCAGAAGTTTTTAGGACACAGCAATTAAGTTTCAATTTGCACACCGTGAATAGCGCAAACAAAGAAAGCGTCCATCAGATACCGGCTTATTTACATGGAGGGACGGCCTGCTCGCTGGTCTGCCTTACAACAATTAACCTCTATTTAGATGCTAGATACCCGGTCATTAATGGCGTCGAATTATCATCGGGTTTATTATTGCAGTAAATATCTAGGAAATTCAGTTCAACATAGTAATGTAGAAGTTCGTTAAATAAGCACTTGAAAGTAATTGAGACTTGGCATATTTTTAACCAAATATTTTATTTATTAGAAATTAGCTGCCAGGGCAGGTAGCGGGCTGGTGTTTAGTACAGTTTTACTTTTCCGTACGATTTTTAAGTATTTTCTTTCATATAAACCTTGTTTTGATAAATACAATAAAAAAAATTGCCAAAAAGGTGCAGCCATTTTGAAGTGATGTGCTTTCATTCATTCGGCAATTGATTTTTATTTATATAGATATATAAATAGATGTTATTTATGTCATTTGTCTGTTTTAAAACAAATCTCTTTTGTCTTTATCTGAGCAACAGTATACACTTCCTACTTTTCGTTTTATTAGTACCTAGCGTCAATGTTTTGCTACAAATTAATTTGTATTCTGGGATATATTGTGCGTAAATTTTTGATTCTACTAATGTCTAAATTAAGATTAATGTTGGCTTCAAAAAAGTTTAGAGAATGTCAAAAAAGCATCACTGACGATTTTTTTGACTTCGTGCTAATGGAAATTTGCTATATCAATAAATATCTTTTGTAACATTAAGGCAAATAGTGAAATGCGTATTAATATACTTATTGCATCTATGCCTTTATATATATAATATTCTTCTTTTCATTTAAGAGTTTTCTCTTGTAGGTGCAACTAATTTATTAATTAATAATAATATATAATGTAGTGGTTATAATTTTCATTATAGATAAATTGATTTTCATAAACGAGTATTTTTCGGTGACGTTTACATTTGTTTCAGTATGTGTCAAAGGCATCTCATAATTCATATATCAAATCGATCTACATTATTACGTTCTAGCGGACAAGAGCTCCGCTATTAACAGCTTATCTTTGCCGGACTCATTGTGAGTTGTTTTCCTGCTTTCGTGAGGGAATTTGTAGGATTTCTGTCGGTCGGCACGCCGATGAAAATGACTGCTTGTTGTTTGTAATAGACCGAAGAAAAACATTTTTGTCCGAATGCAACTGATAAAGTCAAATCCAATTGAATCTTATTTACTTCAATTTGTGGAAGTATTTATTTTTTATATAATACATCTAGTTGTATTAAGCAGATTATAGGTATATTTAGGGAGAAGCCGGGCTTGCATTTTTTTCTGAGTGGATTTAGATCTACTCAGTCTCCTTAAGTCCGTTTGATTTGATTTGATTTTGGTATTTTTCATCTTTTCATCTCTCATCATTAAGTCATCTTCTAGATTAACTACACTATGTACCTGTATAGTAGTTGCGGCTTATAGCTAGTAATCATGTGTATTATAATTTGTCTTCTGCATAAAATATGCGTTATACCTTCTTTGCCATACTTTTATGTTTTGGGTATTTACATTTAATCTTTTTAGTTAGCGAATATAATAATCATTGAGTTTTTTATAGTTACATTTTAATCGAAGATATATAAAAAAATATAATTAAACGACAAAGAAATAGGCGACCACCAGTGGTCTACCTCATTGTAGGTTCATTATCAAACAAGGTCGAGTTTGTTGACATGAATCAAGCGAAAGTCACGACAGAACATTAAAGCACACGTTTAACAAGCCGATGTTTTAGCTGAATAAGGTCTACATATTTAATAATATTTATCATCAGATCTAAGTCTAGAATGGAAAAACTTTAATGCTATTTAACAGTAGCATAGGCATTGGGTGCGCGTGTCGCCTTGCTCGGCTGCTATCTCACCAACGAACACATTTTCTTCATTAACTTGTCCGCCTCTATGTTTTTTACGTCGCAATAAAATACTTAAAGTCTTTTCATATTAGAATATTCGCGTGTGTGCTGGCGTAAATCACTGGATTGTCACTGCGGTGGACTTATAATTTTATTGTCGGAGGAAGGCGACATGCGACACGACAACGCGTTCGTCACGCGACCTGTCGGCTGAACGCCTCACACGGCATCTACACACGGATCCCGGTTTTATTGTCCCCGCTCTAATTATGGAGTTATTTCGTATTAGATCTCACCTGAGATTGTGCGTCTAGACTTGTGACCAATGGGCGTTCTTATTCGTGAGAGATTAATTGTAATTGGGTGGTAATATAAAGTGGATGATTATATTTTTTGATAGCTCCGCGCTTTACGAATCGTGTCCGTTGAGATTAGTTGGTTGTAAGAAAAATAATAATTGAACGCTACAAAATATGTGATTTACGTTTATTATGTACATATCTAGTAGGTGACTTAGCTATTTGAACTTGTTTTGTAGTAAAATCATAACACAAGGTTATGATTTGTTTATTCATATTTTAACAGTTTCAATTTCTAGTAGTTTAGCATCTTGATAGACTTCGGAGTCCCTTTGGGCTTATAGATGTTATTATAAGATTAGAAGCTATAAATCAATCAAAGCTAATGGTGATCGTCAATTTATCTGTCAATTGTGAGTTAAATTTATTTTATTGATAGCACTAACAATTTATCAAAGCACAAGGGTAATGGCAAACTTATAAAATTTTTATATTAACTACATTTCTATATCATCGAGTAATAACCGAATTATCTTCGCAGTGGAAATATAATGAACTATTAAAAAAGGATGTATAATGGAAGTCACTAACCCAATCCCACTTCCCTTTTTACTCTTCTAGTAGGTGTTTCGTTATAGGGCCACTAATATAGAAAATTATAAACGGTTGGACCACCAATTGCATTTAGTTCAAAATTCCAAAGTGACCATTGCTAAATGTTTACTAAACCTTGATAGGAAAAAACTTATAAGTTGATAGAAGGGATAATAAAGGGATAAAAAAGAGCGTTCTTTTGAACAAAAAGTAACAGGTGTTACAGACAACTCTCTATGCTGAAACTGCTATGGCACTAACGAATCCTAGTTCTACGCAATACTGCAAAACCGTGGTTATCGTGTACAAATCTTTATAACAATAGTCACTTCTTGTAAACTGGAAGCTTCTGAGCTTACTTGGTTGTATTAGCTACGGCTCTACACGCACAATGGCCCAAATGAGAGGCTAAAATGCGGAAAAGGGAGCTAATTTATTTACATTTACATGAACTACGTAAATTGTTATTTTGACCGCGACCGACACGTCAATTATTATTTCCTTTTTTAAATCTTTTTAAATTACTTTCATTGTTATTATTGTACTCTTTGTATTTTACAAAGACAACAAATAACCCATGATTTGATATTTTTCACCTAACATAGTTAACGGGCGAGAAATGTTAATATTATGGAAATATAATTGGATTGCATAATTTTATATTGTAAATTGCACGTGAAAACTTCATTATTAACTTTAAGTTGTTGCAATTTCAGGGTTAGCAAAATATTTAAAATTATTATTTGTACAATTGTTATCTTAGATGAGCTAAGAGAAGGTATTCACAAATGTTGAAGTTGCTATTTAATTTGACGTTACATTATTTTTTATATTTTATAACTATAGTTGCGGACATATAATTTTTAAGTTTGGAGTCGGACGTAGTATTAAGTATTCCATTCGCGGGATCACTGGACTTAATATGGTTATTCAAGGATCTTTGGAAGACTTAACGTGATGTAAAAGCCTTTACAGGTAAATAGTACCTATATTCCTGCTTCTTATAGCCGACGTTTTGACGCGAATTGCACCACGTTGTTGTCCCGGCAGGACTGAAGTAAGTGGCGTCATCGTCTGGCAGCTTGCGCAGTCTCTTCAGGTACCCTTACACTGTCACCATTATTATCTAATGCCATCCTACAAACCGCACTCACCGTATCCATACTGCATTGAAACAAATTATCTTTTAAGTTTAATTAACTTCTATTCTTTTCGATTATACCCAGAGGGAGAGCAGTGAGAGATAAATGACAACGTGCTATAAAGTATACACAAGTGTAACAATTGAGAAGAACACCTGATGATTTGTAATTATTTAGGTACTTTACTCACATATTAAATTTGCAGATGTCTAACTAGTTTCGGACTCGATAATAGCATAGCTAAGTCGGGAAATTCATAAAAGACTTGAGTAAAGTCTATATAAATAATTACAATACAGAATGACCTGATGACTTCCTTCATGTACGGCAAATTCTTTAACTGATGTAATATCGAAAAGTAAAAATGAAATATAACTATGAATATCAAGTCAGTTTGAAAGTAGGTTGTCCCCGCCCCGATGCGGGCGCTATTATTATGCGACAGGATGTCGAGCGGTCTACTTAATAGGTGTCATTACTATGTCGTTCAGAAATTGCTTCACTATCAGACGAGTTATCAGGGCCGCTTTATAGGTCCAGATTACATGGTTATATGCTGTACATAGCCTTTGTTGGACGGAACCACCTATCGTTCATTGTTCGTTACGTGTTTTCAATTATGCTTCAGTTCCTTTTATAAATTGCGTTTGATAAACTGTATATTTTCTTGTTGCTCGAAGGTAGTTTATGACGTGTTACTATTAGTTTTATATTTGTGAAAAGAAGAAGAAGCTAAATGAAATGTCCTTAGTTTTTTACTCCATTTAAATTTTCAAAGAAGCTGATGTCCCATTTGATCCTAATAGTGAAACAGAAACATTACAATATATATTTTTTAGCCCATTACTTATTATTTCCCATGTAGTCTCGGTATAGAATAGGCCATCCCTTTCTTTCCCGTGGGTGTCGTAAGAGGCGACTAAGCGAGGGCGAGCGATGGGAAGCAGCGTCCCTCTTAAAAGATTTCCAAAGCCTAACTGCGATTGCCAATCCGCCTTCCAAGCGTGGCAACTACTGGCAAAACTTTCTTAGGGGGAGGCTTATGTTCAGCAGTGGACAGTTAAAAGCTGATATGATGCTGATTATAACTCTTTAGTCCAAGGCAATTGTCAAGCTTGGCCGCACGTGAAGGCAAAAGTGTCAGTTTTGAACATTCTACTCTTTAAGCTATGTTTTGAGGCTGATAACAATGTATGTAGTTAAAGTTAGGTTTAAGAAGTTTCATGGTCGCTGTTCATTAGAAAAAAAAAATACTTTTGAGCATTTGTTTTTTTGTTTTTTTTTTGTACACTTTATCAATTTAGTTTTTAGGGTTTTAAGAAATGTAATTTAGACTAAGTTTTATATATATATAGTAATATATAGCCGTATTTCAATTATTTCTTGGGGAAAATTGTTGAGTTTCATGAATATTATTGGTCCAGGTTACTATATCTGTTTATTTTTATACAACTTTAGTTAACTCAAAACAGTTTCGATATGTATAATTTATGCATCATGTTTGAACGTACACGTATCCTAGGTATGATAATAAGTGTTTTGATAAACACCCCACTAGTCGGATATCCGTGCATGTAGCTCACATTCCGTCTCGCAGCGTCTGAAATGTTAAGTGTCTATACGTAGGTACATTATAAGTAATTGAAATTGACCATAATTAGATTCTATATTATTAGATCAGTCAGTTATGATAATTCTTTTTGAAATTTATGGGATTTATTCTCATATTGATTCTATTTTATTTTGTGACTATTTATGAAAGTAGATGTTTAATTTTGCTGTTTATATCGAAGCAAAATGCACTTGTATACACATGTATCAGCGTTTCAATTTTAAATATTTTCAAATTCCGAAACGTCTTTTTCAATTTTTTAGGCATTATTTGGTTGCTTCGATTAATTAAAGATTTTCAAATAGGAAAGTATTCACCAAAGTACATTTTCTCTACCTCTAATATTATTCAAATGTTTCCATAATTGCGAGTCACTAGTGATGTAGATAAGTGCTGTGGCGAAGTGACTGATTCAACTTTGGACACCGGTGCCGCTGACCGAGGGCTCGCTTAGATATCATTAGACGTGGCGTAGGGGTGGCCGTGACTCAGGCGTTAATGAAACTTATTCACATATATTATTATTTTTCATAACAATATTTGGATCGGCTATGGTGATTAATTGTTATTGTTTTACTGTTAGAATATGAACGAATTACGCATTCGAATTTGGTAGTTGGTAATCGATATCAAATCGACTTCAATAGAAAATTAACGTTTGTCCCTTTCAATAGTATTGAATATTATTGAAAAACGCACTTACATTTATATAATATATAATCAAAAAATAAATATTATAGTTTGTGGCTGATTCTTCATAATGAATGTATCCTTTTCAGTGAATTTTAAGCCTTGTTAATAGAATTGCTTAAAAGGAATTAAATGTTGTCGTAGAAAATTTATATGAATGAGTATATTTAAAAACGTATAATATACTCGTACATTAATTATATAAATAAACTATAAATAATTATACGGAATAAAACTGTAATGTCTCTAAATGTAAAATAAATAATTATAATTAATATTTTATCGTATACAGTTATAATTTAATATCGCTACGTATAAATGATTTTTATTTGAATCGCATCTAGAATGTGTTGAGTAATCGTCACAATATGGCACTTAAGCGAATCATCAAGTGCATTGTGTGAGGATATAAACTATGATCATTGATATATGGAGAATGGAAGAAACAAGGTGGGGAGTACGATTAAAATTCATTATTCTGTATATCAAAGGTAAATGGCTCTTATTACAGTTTTTACTGAAATCTTATTTTTTAGCATTTTAATGTAGAGAATAAAATATAACAAGAAATAAATAGGAAGATAGTCGCATTATTATGTCCTATATTATATGAAGCATGTTTTCATTTTACGCATCCCAAATTATATTAAATATATAATATTTATAGTAATATTTTACAGACTCTATCATATAATATTTTCAATATATAATACAATTAAATATATATTTGTTTGATTAAGATGTTTAATAATATGCAACAATAGTAGGACATATCATACAGCGCCATCTAGCCTCAAACTAAGCTGAACTTGTACTATAGGTACCAAATACTTTATTTTTTACATAAATCTTTTGTAATTGTATATGAGTATACTTGATATATAAAAATACCTAATAAGACAAACAGATATAGAGAAATTAATTTTTCATGTTACATTACATGGTCAGAGTTATTTATTGTATTATTTATTTATAGATAAATAAACAATTCAATATTTTATCAGCTAGAAATTTGTAGTATTAGTTTTGCTTCTTCATTAAATATATTTATTATACAATAACTATTAATATATAGAACGGAGAAACGGTACAAAATAGGAATATCGGACAATCATCTTTAGAAAGTAAAAATAAAAATAATAAAGATTTTTATTTTAATAACATTTCCAATTGTACTACATCCGTATTTTGCCCATTAGTTCACTTTAGGGTAGATGATGTATCCAGATAGAGGGGGTCAAGTGTCCCCCTAGGGGGTGAAATATTCATAAAAGGGGGTAATTTCTGACCGCGCAGTCAGATCGAATATACTGATAGTACGCGCGGCGGAAAACAAGACAGCAATTTTATGTGAAATTCTGAACTCCTTAATTGACTTACAGATAGCTATAACGCCACAGACGACTTTAGCTTTTAATTATTTTGTTGGCCGTAGGGGGAATAATGGAGCTTTGATTGTTTATTTAATGTTTTGATTACCGAAAAATAAAAATATAAGTATAGTCTAGAGTAAGAGTAAATCTAGTGTTTAGTCGATAACTACATTTAGACATAACCTTGGTAAAGAAAAATTTTGTACAATTAACTACTATGGTCAATTGTCGAAAATTACTCCATCTAAGATCATTCTCAGATGGGGCAATTGTCGATGCCCACGCTTGTGAAGGTCCGAGCATATTTTTTCTAGTTTAATTTCAAATTCGTGTAAGCACCTTCTTTCTTTTTATTTAAATATTATTAAAAAAGTTTATTTTTTAAATTAATTAAACAATTTTATGTATAAAAATAATATAGATTGTGTCTTGTATTGTATATCAAAGTACATAATATGTATCTTAATGGAAAACCAAAACAATATTAGTTTATTAAGTAACACAAATGAAGGCAGTTATCGACGAGGGTGGGGTATGTAAGTGACAACCCTGATAAACCCCTCGGGGCCCTTACAAGAAACTATCACAACTACACGAGTATTGGCCGACAAGAGGGTTGTTTTTATAACGCTCACCAGATGGCGCCTGTCATTTACTGCATCCGTATAGAGACCGGTCTTACTTGATCTGCCATAATACTAACTGATTTTAGTTTTCTCTGCTTTCGAACGCGTAGAGAGAGACAGGGTAGGTCGAATAATATTGGTGATGTTCTAAGAAGGTTAGGAGTCAAACGAATCCGTTTCACGATAACATCAATATTTCCCAAGTAATTGATTGTAGGGCATAACAATATCATAATTCAAGTGCGTGATGTGATTCACTAAAGTTACAATTACTTTGCAGACCCTGGGACCTGAAACAAGTTTTTTGATATTAGTTTCAGAACGTTTTAACGTGAACTTTTAATATATTTAATAATAAAGTAAATATTTAATAATAAGATTTATTATTGCATGTACCATAGTATTCAAAAATGTAAGAAGAGCGCATTGATAGTACTTTCTTCGCCTTTAAGCGACGCACTGTTTTTTATCAGGCGGGCTGTCAACTTATTTGTCATTCTAAATACCTATCATAAAAAAATTGTATGTACTTTGTCGCATGTAATTTAATAATGTAAAAACGAAGTAAAACTAGTAAATATGTTGAGATAATAAAATGATTCTAATATTGAATGGACTGTACAATTTAAATCAATTTAATGATGAATTTGAGTTCATATTACTAAATTGTTAAATCTTCTTCCAATAAACCAACTCGATAAAGACTCATAGCGTTTCGATAAAGCTGTAAATAATGTTTCACCAAATTGTTGTGCAATAAAGCACCCAATTTAACGATCGTCTGTAGGAACACGCTATCCTAATTCGTTGTAATGACACCACGGTGTACTATCGTTGAGTGCTTCCTCTAGGTACTTATCTGGAATTGTTGTTTAGCACGGACGTTCTGTTGTTGATTATTTACCACAATTTGTTAGCGGTATTAGACTTGTTTTCAGATGATATGTCATTAGTAGTTCATAAATTGTATTCAATTTGGATCACGCGGACAAAGATTTGGGAAGTTGCCATCAGGCACATAAATTTTTACTAAAACAAAAATAATCCTATTTGTTTAATGAATCAAGGTAATTTTTGATCAGTGCTTTTAATAAAAAATATATGAGTAATGTACTACCAAATGCATTAGTACTTTAATAGTAAATAACTAGTATAATAGGTACTAGTAATATTAGTATTCATAATAAGAGGATTAGAGAATAATCATGAAAAAGTAGTATGTACAACTTTCATTGTGAATTTTAACAAAAATTTTTTTTTATAAAAAATAAATATTTTACGATTTATTAATAATGGTTTCCAATTATAATGTATTACTTAATAAAATATCTTTATAAAAATATTTTTTTACCTTTTATATTTATGTAATAATAGTACCTTTTATTCGAATTAGTTAAAGTGTGATTAAGTAAACCCAATCAGTTTTAACAATTTAGATTTACCTCTGGACCTCCAATAATTTTCTTTGCTCTCTTCATGATAGATAATCTAAATTCTCAATAGTTATTAAATACACATTTATATTTGCCCCGCACAGAGTTAACCTATAAAAGTTAACTTCAATAATACTATTAATTCATCTAAGACCCATTCAACTGCCGGTCTGTACTCTTTTAATCCGAAGCAGAGTGAAACCTGCATCATAACAGTAAGATTTTTTCCAACTTGGCCAATTTAGAATATTACATAAACAATGGCGGGCTGCATGCTAATGGCGGCGTAACGGCCGGACGTTCGAAGTCGAGGGTTAATTAAACAATAAATAGCCGACGACGTTACGATTATTATATTCAAAACCGGCAGCTTTGAATTCGCATCACTCTCCAGTAATGTGTCAGCGAGGCGTGGGCGTCTATTTTCGAATACCACTCTCCTTGGTGTAGTTCAGCCCTGCTCTTGAATGTCGAAAGGACAAGTTTATGACTGTGACGTAACGTGCTATGCAGTCGCTGTAATGTAACGTGAAGTGACGTGTCACATGTATACAAAATTGTGTCTGTTGACATTTAGTGAAATTAAGTGACCTACAAGCTGAAATGATAAAGACCGGTGCCATAGTTTGAAGAATCAACATCCGATGGAGAAGTAAAGGCATCAGAAAAACATGTAGAAAAATACATGTGGAGAAAGACATTTACATGCGTATATCCAACCAGGTCGAGCGCGGTCAAACTACCATGCGATGAATGATCTATGTCATTCTCATCTATCACCCTTCACTGGTGCTCCGCCAGCGTATTTCATTTTTAGTTATAAGGAAAAAGCGAGTTCTTTTTTTTTCATTTTAATTGAGAACACTTAGTAAATTTTTGACTTGAATTAAAAGATAGTATAATCACCAATGTAAGAGATAAGAACACCTTATTCTTCAGAAGTGGCAGCACAAGTGGAATACTGTAAGCATCACTGTATATTCTGTGATGTCTATTATGATTGTTATAGGTAGTTGTTTTCATATTCTATGTATCGAATAAGCGTATGGAAATTATAAAATAATCTAAAAAGTATAAGCAACAGTCCATATCTTCCGTTCTATAATTGTCGCATAGGTAAGATTATCGCTTAGCACCAAAATAGCGACCCAACAGTCATTACCGCTTGCTCGTTAACTCTCTCTAATTGCATTGGGTTAATATAGACTTTGTTAAATAAAATCTCTCATCTCCCCCCTTGCCACCTCGCCCCCTTGGCTCACTCGAGTTTTTTCGTTATTTACCGCGGTGCAGATGCCCTTAATGACGCGTTCTGAAACTTACGATGACACTTGGCGTTGCTCCGCCTCTGGTTACGCGGATGTTAATTGCACAAGGAATTAAAGAATTTTCGTTCTTTTGAATTAATGGGACAGAGGGAGGCGGGATTGTTATGGTACAAAAATTACGATGTGACTTATTACGGAAATGTACCTACTACGAAAGCAACAAAGTTTTAGACTGCGTGGTATTCGGTAAATAAACGAATATTTACCAAATCGATTGTGATTGGACCGTACCGAACTTTTTAGTTCTTAATGTTTCAATGCGTCAATAATAGTGAAACCTTATTGGAATGTACTTTATTTTTATTATAATTTAATAGAAAGTATTTAAAACATTCCCACAATTGTTTAAGAATGCTATTTTAATTATTAATAAAATAATATGGAATCAACGCTGTTTATAATCTATGAATAATTTGATATAATTATCTATCTATTATATACACACCAAAAGTGCAATTTATATTTGTATTAATGTGGTCAAAAATAATATTAATAAAAAAATATTTATAATTGAATTTATATCCGTATATGTATAAATTACAATTACAAACGTAAAATAAATTTTTGTGCATTCTCAGCTTAAGTTATCATAACTCTACGACACTTGTTCTAGTTTAATAATCATACCCGTATTTCATTGTAACGTTACACGTCTCTCTTCCGGCTTAAGTACATGGCAGTGACTTGAGCGCAATAATTTACGATAATTAACTGATGAACTTCTGAAGAGATCGCGTCTCGAGCGCAGTTAAGCGAAGTTCACTCGGGCGCCACGTGGTGGGCACATTACGCTCAGCAATTCGCGCACGATTAAAATTATCCCACTCCATTATCGCTCAGGGAGTGACGAGCGATGTAGAAATAGGGGCCGGTAGACACGGCGTTCGTTCTAGTTCTTCAATTGTTGGATTCTTGTAAAATATTAATATTTATCCCTCATTTCGTAATGATTGAACAAAATAGTAGTCTTTTCTTGGGGTCAAATGTATGTATACCCGCAACAAATTTATTAAATTCAGTTTGCCCGTTTCGCCATCATTATAGTGCTAAGCATTGGGGGAAAGGGATCTTTAGTAATGGGGTCTGAAACCCTATTGCTAGCAATATATTTAATGAGATCGACTTCCACGCGGTTTCCCTTGCAAATCAATTTGGTTAATTCCTCGTGTTATCGTTACGCTAACTGATCTTCACCTATTAATATCTCATTGGTTTCCTGACAACAGAGTTACTATTCAATTTTCATCCATTAGAAAAAAGAAAATGTAGTGCTGCTCGTGCCACTGAAATCAAGCAGACAGATGTGAAATGACCATGCTGTCAAAATTATGATAGGGCTGTTACGATGTTCTAGAGATTAAAAAAAAGTGTAAAGAATAATAACTCTTACTCCGTCATAACCCAAAGAAGTTTCCAATAAGATTATTCAAATTAAATTCTTTATTAGAATTATTTAAAGCTAAATCATAACATACTTTATACTTTTGAAAATACAAAACACAAACAGTGTAATCATATTAAAAATATTTAGAACAGTTTAATTTTCCTTGAAAACACTATTATATTAATTTAGAACTATACCTCATTTACTAAATTTTTAAAAAAAGTGTTCTACTTAATTATATTTCAGAAAAGCCGTGTCGCCTCCTCAATAAGTCTATGACAGTGTTAAACAAAGACGTTCGCTAAGACGGGCGCGAGTCGTGCTATGATGCCGTGATTGGCGCTCCACTCGGCCTACTTAATTAATCCGAGGGCCTCTAATTAATAACAATAATTCTGATTCGAGTTGTCGTCGGGATCCGCCAGATGACGTCACCGGTTCAGCCGCTCTTCTCCGTACAAATAAACTTTAATCGTTTCGGGTAATCGTGGAGACATTTCGTGAAATTAAGTTCGGTATGGAGGTTTTAGATATAGGCACAGTTGCCTTTTGTTTCTACATACGGCTATAAATTTTGCGAATAGCATAACTTTTTGACAGAATTCATTGATTTCATATTATTATTAATATTCTAATCAATTATCAAGTATTATTCTTTAAACATATTTCTGAAATTAAAATTAATAGTAAAATTAAAGTTAAAGATCACGAAAATTAAGTACTGAAGCAGTATTAAGTCTAATCTATTATATTATAAATTTAGGTTACATTGTTCCATGGAATAATGCTTCTAAATATCAAATTAAAAAGTTTAAGAGATTTATAAAGACAGTGACTTTTTATAATACAATTTACTTATTTATTTGACTAAGTATATCGCTACTAGAGGTACATTTAAGAGTATATCAGTTATAGTAATTTTTATTATTACAAAATTGACTTATGATATAACAAAATTTGTTTCAATCCATTGTGATACAGAATCATTTAAATTAGAGAAGTATCACCGAAATGGTTCTCAGAGAAATCTTAATAGCGTGGATAATTTCCATTTTTTAAAGCATTTAAAAAGACTGTGCTATTCTTTTTCATGTATTTATTTATACATGTAAATGTACATTATAACTAATGTTTATGAAGTGAGATTATCTAATCTAAATGCCAGAAGCCGTCTTCTAAGTCAGCGTACAATTATCACCACAAAGGCGTCTACTTGTCTGAAGTAAATTGCGTATTTTACACGGATACCCCACAAGTATCGGGGGCGACAGATCAAAGGTGCCATTGTTTTATCTGTGAACGACGCGAGCATAGCATGGCTTCTCGTAACTTCCCCGATTTTCAACCAACTTAAAAAAAAGTGATTCTTAATTTGTCTTTATTTTGTAGGTTATTTATTGATTTTCGTTAATAACTTAAAGAAATTTTTGTATATATTTGTAGTAAAATAATATGTTTCAGAAGAACATTAATAAAATGGGTTTCTAGGTTTAATGTTTTTATTTCGATTTATTTAATTGAAATTCTGTACAAATTTATATGATTATCATAGATTATAGTAACAATAAATGCATCAATATACTTATTCGTATATAATGGTTGCAAGTTCTACATGAGTTTTGTCAAAATTGAAAGAGATTCTTAAATTCGACTGTATTTTTGTGCATGTTTTTCTATATTTTCAATTTTTTTCATTGATTTTGTAATTAAATTTGAATACTTTCTTAATTGGTATGGTTTACTTTCTTAAATGGAAATGTCAGTTTTTATATGTATTTTCAATGCTTCTTGATCTTCAATCTCTGCTATAGAGGGTTGCAGTGATGAACTTCCCAAAACATTTAACAACAAGATATTTAATTCCTTTATCAAACCCTTTTCTCTATTTTTTTATCTTTATTCGTCGATGTATGTAATATTAGTTTCAAGAATCGCCTGTCTTCTTCAAAAATGCCTCATTATGCACTTACCTATTATGTACTTTCAGATTTGTCTTTGCGCATAGTTGGCCCCGCTCGCATTCTGGAGTGGCTTCGGGAGGATTCGGGAGTCTGAGTATCAAAAGACAATTCTGGAGTAAGCACGACTCATCTGCTTTCCCTCTCTCTAAATACGCAAATGCCTTTATTATACACGTCCTGATTAATTGACTTTTTAAAAGAGGTAGGTTTTCATTACAATTCGAGTTCAGCTTCGTAAATATTTTCGGATTGTTCTGTCGTCGTTATAGTCTACAGAGTAGAAACTGTCAAAAGAACTCTTTTCTCTTAGTTGACTAACGGATACGTTTAGATAAAAGCAATACTTCTCTATACTTGTCATGTAATTGTTTAGGACAAGCCATTGGAATTGGACCATTGATTGTTTTTTTTTATACCACTGAGGTGGCAAACAAGCATACGGCCCACCTGATGGTAAGCGGTTATCGTAGCCTATGAACGCCTGCAATACCAGAGGCATTACGCGGGCATTGCCGACCCTGAAGAAACCTCTTTACCCCCCTTTTGAAGAACCCCATGCTGTAGTCTCTTGGGAAAACCTTGGCAGGGAGCTCATTCCATAACCTGAGTGTTCGTGGGAGAAAGCATCTCTGAAACCGCGTTGTACGCGACCATTTAGGCTGTAAGGTATGAGGGTGAACTCCCTGTCGATGGCGAAGATCAAGAAGCATTGAAAATACATATAAAAACTGATTGTTTCTTACACTGTAGTGACAAACCAAGATTTTAAAAAGTGAACAAGATACAGAAGGGAAGGGTGAATGTGGTGAATAGTAATGTGTGTGCTTTCGATAGATTGTTGCACAATTTGTCTTTGTTTTAAATGGATTACGTGAGGAATGCAATCACACTAACTCTATTTTCGAAGCTAGCTGCATAATTTATGAATTATGTGTACACCGACAGATCGGGAGCTAATGTCGTAAAATGTGTGCTTTATGTATGTGCTCTGTGACTCCGCGCACGGCGATAACACTTTGAACAGTGAGGGATCGTATGTCTTCGGCTTTATGTGTACAAAAAATATAATGCTGAAGTGTCCCTCTTCAGATTCTTTTGCTTTTTGACAGACCACCTAAAAGTTTTTATTGTTACCAAATATTTTGAAGTAGTACTTTGTTATAATTTAAAAAGTTTGTGTGTAAGGTATGTTTAAATAAAATTGTATTAAAATAAGATCAGTCATTTAGTCGCGAAAACAGATTAGACGGAGTAGACAGAATAGACACTGTTACTTTTACATTAGTGTGGATACTTGTCAGGGTAGCTAGATGCGATTCATTTTTATCTAAATGTCAATTTTTTTTCAAATCGAAACGATTTGGTTCATTTTTACTCGCACAACCACTCTTTGGAATCAACTTCCAGCAGCAGTATTTCCGAACTGATACGACAACATAACCTTCAAGAAAAGAGCATATTCCTTTTTAAAAGGCCGGCACCTGCAATGCCGTAGGTGTTGTGGGTGACCATGGGCGGCGGTAATCACTTACCATCAGGTGAGCCGCATACTCGTTTGCCCCCTGTGTTGTAAAAAAAAATCACAAACTTGTATCGATTTAATACATTTTGCAATGTACCATCATTCACAAAACAAACGACGAAAAAAATGCCAATATCTCTCCGTCTCTTATCGTAATCCACTGTTTTACAATTTTCATTGATATATTTTAGTGTATTTGTATATAGCTAGATGTTTTACAAATATCAAAATAGTGTTTATAAAACAAAAATTCTCCATGCCCATTACACATTTCTCCAATTTCTTCATAAACTTCTATTCTTCAGAGTTACGTGTGTAAAGAAGTATAAAAGTGCTCAATCAACCAGCTATTTGTTTAGTACCTATACCTAAATATGTTTTTCATTGATAAATAGAGCGTGCGAATGAATAGATACAATTTTATTACGTTTTAGGGGCTATAATTTTTTTATCCAAGAATTACAAATTATTAACACAAAAAACAACTATTTGACGCCTACCGAGCTATCGTATTGGGGTCATTATAGATAATGGCAATAGGCCATTTATTACGTATCTGTGTTTGCGCAGACCGCGAATAGAGAAGGACATGTGTAGACCCATTGTGACGGGATTTGGTTCACAATTGCGTGAAATATTATCAGTGGGTGAAACGTGGCATATGCCGCGGAACCCTAAGTTCGCTCAGTTCACTCTGGAAGTTTTGTCACGGTGCGGACAATAAGGCGAATGTTACACTAACCTTTTAGAATAACGTGAATATAAAAAGAGGAAAAGAGAGAAGATGAAATACCTTTGATATCACATTCATGTCAAATATGATGGTGATAACGATGTAACCATGTTAGTGGTGTAATATTTTACATCAAGTTTTGATAGTTGCTTATTTGAGTATACATACGTGTAGTAAACGTATTAATTAATAAATGTTTTTGTGTCATATTATATATACATATCTTTAGGATAAAAATATTTACATAATAGTTGAACTAGCTTTTGCTATAAGTAATAATAATATTGAAAAAAAAGTATGTTTATGTTAAAAACAATCAAGTATGATGATGATGTTTAAAGAGGAACGATGTTGTCCATTCCTTTGCCATTAAGTTTCCTTAGTTGCCTTTTATGACACCCTCGGGAAAGGAAGTGGAGACTCATTTTATGCTACGAGTAGGACTGCATGGCTATATCCCTATAATATTCTTGTCTAATTGATAAAATTTAAATTTTGTTTTTTAGTTGGTGATTGTAGTAATGAGTTATCACTGGGTTATATAATATATAGCAATATCTATATAATAATTTTAGTTACAATGTCTATATACTGGTTCAAACACGAATATGTTAAAAGTCTGTTATTCAATATTATTTTTTAATTTTTGCGCTATTAACATATTTGAAAACAGATATCCGATCGATATGAGCGATATCGAAATGGGTGATGACCATTTTCCCGCCACTAATATCCAGAGGAATCCAATATATAAATATCAGATTGTTATTAATATTATTCATGTTTACTGAACCCTCAAAGCTCGAGTTTTACTTGTACTAAGTAGTGAAGGTTTTTTAAAGACATTCGTGTGGAAGAACGTTTAATATTTTAATATTATTTTATTGCCCGTTCCTTTTACTTTTGCGATGCTATGATATCGTTTTAAATCAGCAATGTTACGGCAATTTAGCGTGCAACATTGCGAGGGACGAGTATAATGCCACGTGCCGACCTACATAACAAATGTGACATCTCTATATAGAGTTCGAAGAGTATAATAGAGTATAAAAAACAGTCGACTTAATGACTTTTTTGTACGTATACCATTAATAAACATAATTATTATCATTGTAAAATAATTTATTTTCTAAAGATTTCGTTAAATCGTATACATCTATTTACTTGTATATTTAATAATTATACCATGTTACGTTAAAATCCGTCTAGTAGTTTTTGTTTCTATAACGAACATATAGATACATATAGACAGACAAAAATTTTACTGATTGCATTTTTGACATCAGTATCGACCATTAATCACCCCCCTGATAGTTATTATGGAAATATATTTCATGTACAGAATTGACCTCTCTACAGATTTATTATAAGTATAGATTTCAACTGAATAGACCAGATAAAGATTTTTATTTTTTGCATTTTTATTTAATTTAAATATATAATACTAATTAATTATTTATAAATATAATGTTACAAACATACAATAATATATAAGATATTCTTCTAACATCATGGATATACACACTTTTATCATCAACGTACGCGCCTTCTTTAAACTCACTGATGTCCCCCTACTGGGCACATTTGGCCCGGTCTTTCCCTAGCCTAAGAGAGGATATAACCCACTATTATCACGTTACTCGGGCGGAATCGTATATATTTTTTTAATTATTGTTTATGTTATATGCGATGGAAAGCTGTGCGCTATGGATTAACATTAGCTATTTATCACCAGCATGGTACAAGGTTTTTTATTGGGGAGTAGTGATGCTGATGACTTCCTTTTTAATGGGTGATAGTAAAATGGTAACGCCGCCTGCGTAACAGGTAAGGCCAGGTAACAGGCGAGAATAAAATCGGGTCATTTGGCCAATCGTTACATATTCAATAGGAATTAACTATTATGTTTCTAGTTGCAGTGTGATTCCGCCATAAAATAGGCCATCCTTTCCTTTCCTGTGGGTGTCAAAAGCGGCGACTAAGGGTACTTAATTGTTGAGGGATGGACAGCGTTCCTCTTAAAACATCACCAAAAGCTTGCGGTTAGCAACGCGTCTGCCAAGCGTGGCAACTACTATCAAAACTCCCCCTTATGGGTGAGCTGTGAACAGTTAACGGCTGATATGATAATGATGACAATTTCTAGGGGGAACCGTCAGGAGGTCGATCTGACAGAATATATTACTAGTAACGGGGCTATTAGTTCTCATTACTAACAATTCATCTCCTCCACTGGTAACATACTATATTCTTACTTGGTCACCACACAAATAATAGATCATTGTTTTTCAAAATGCAATTTCTCTAGACAGGACTTAATTCAGATTACAAATGAATTGTTACTACAGAATCGTATTCCTTGAAAGAAAAAGAAAATGCTCTTGTACTAATATAGAAAATTATTCTTTTAATATAATATAGGATACCAATCAAGCCAAATGGATTTAAAAGCGCCTAACTCGATAAATCCTCTCAACTATTATTCTAGCATCATTACTCCATGGAACTCATCTCGCTTCCCCAAATCGACAATATCTGTTCAGTCGCGTGCCACGTAATCCCTTAACCCTCCGCCCACGAAGTCGCGTGAGAAGTGAATTAAATCGCCACGGGGTCCGATCGACCACTTAACGGATCGTGTTCGTGTCTTACGATTGATAGTAGGGAGGGTTGTCGCTGAAAGTTAATTCGTGTTTGATGTCACCGTAGTCACTTCATTACTTGTTAGAGGAAATGCAGTTTTCTTATAGATTGCTTTTATGCTTTATTAGGGGACTTTAAATTGATCAGTTTTCTTTAAATTTCAGCTGAAGATATGGAAATATAAATTATAAAATCTTGTAGGATTTTTGTTGGATCAATGATAAAGATAAATAGTCATCATTAGTAAAAAATAATTTCTCATATAAATATATTTTGTTTCACTATATAATTTTAAATGTTATGTTTTATATACTGTTAACTGTTCCGTATATTGTACGCTTATATAGCAGGACATGGAGATACTATTTCACTGATGTAATACCTTAATTTGACCTATGATCCACAATAAAGTCATTTGTATTTGTATTTGTATATGGATTTATTGTTAAAAGTTTCGTAAGTTCATCTTAGCCTTGAACGACTGTGACGCTGTCAGGCTCGCGCTCGTGTCGCAGCTGTTCAAGAATAAGGGTCTCTGATGATCACGATACTATTCGAGCTTTCTCGACCAAATTAAAAGCAAGTTAAATCGGTAGTTATTAAATGAAAATATTTTTGTTAATTTTCTAAAAACAATCTGTCTTAGTGATTATGATCTAAGTTTATAGACAGAAACTTTAGTTTCAAGCGAATTAAACTTTCCGTGATATCTTTGTTAATCTCTATTAGTACATTAGGCGTGAACAAAAGTGATGAATGTTCGGAAGTTATTGTTTAAATAATCCTTTCAGTTTACAAAGACGACCCTCAGTCGGAGCGCTGTATTAACCCTTAAATGGCGTTGTGCGGGGTCGGAGCGACACGCGGTCTGTCACATTCACAATATAGCTTCATAGTTTATTATAATATTTTCGTTCAATATTGCCCCTATTTTCACCCAGTAATTTAACGCGTTCTACACTACCGCAGTTTTTGCATTAATAGTGTAAATTACAATTGTTTTAATAGTTACATAAATAAATGACGATGCAATATGTGTAGAATTTTTTGATATTTGTTCCTTAATTTGCTTACGCAAGTTTTCTGTATTAATGTTATAAAGAAAATATCCACAATTTGTTTTATTGTGTCAGATCTTCTATGGATGAATCTAACACGCCTGAATATCTTCTATCCTTACATACCCTAAATACATTTCCTACTTTATTCTAATTTATTTCATAATTCATTGTAAGACTAATATTAACTCTTTTGAGATTCTTAACTACTCTTTTTTGTTATTTACTTCTTTTTTTTTAATAATGAATGAATGTTTGAATGAAAATTCTTTACTGTTCTCTTCAAAGAATGATACAATAGATTATAAAGAGTAACAATGTGTACACAAACAAAATAAAAAGTTAACAAAGTTAACAACATAAAAGCAAAATAAAGAGGTAACAATGACATATAAAATGATTATAAATAAAAACGACCCCGTGTGGTACAGCGCGAACCGAAAAATTTGTCGCTTGATCCGAGATGACAATAAATCATGTAATTTAGCGACAAGGCGCGATTTTGCTCATAGACTCATATATGGGTGGATTTGTTCAAATGACAGTGACACGGTGTTATTACAGGAATTACAAGAATATGACAATTTATATACGGAAGTATATTACATTTGAGGGAGCAAATTTGACTGTAAATCTTCGTAGTGAAGGGTAGATTTGTCTGTAGTAACGTTTATTTTTAATATTGGATATATTTTGCATATACAATTTATATTTATTTATTAATTATACAGGAAAATGCAGATAGAGTATGCTTGAGAAAAGTCTTCAAAACTTTGGTGCGCTGACGTTCATCTGACTAATGACAGTACATACATATGCCATCTACCCATACTGGGCTTTCATGTTCTTTCTATTTTAATATTTCAATATTGATCTCAAGTTATTCTGCTAATAAAATGTTACTGTTAATTGCATAATATAGATTTCCTTGGGTAAATGAAGTTGAACATAAGGATCTTTTCTTTTTTTCGGTTAAATATTGACTGTTATCATGCAGTTGATATGAAAATGATCAACCTTATCATATACTGTAGTTGATGCTCGGAATATAACCTGAAAATATAATTACGTAACTGTTGTTAAATCTTTGAATGGCAACGCATGAAATGGACATCGCAGTGTCTCATTTGACATTTCTAGTATTGCTAATGTCTATAAGTTATAGTTACCTTATTCTTTCCAGTGGGCTGTCAGCTTGTTTGTCATTTCTAGTTACATAAAAAAACACAATGAATCAATATTCGTCTTTTAATTGCTAAGTATTCGTAGTTTGCACCGTTTAAAATGGTTCGTCACTAAACAAAATTGGATTCGAAATACTAGATGGCGCTAAAATCGAGATTTGAGATTTTTGTTGATTATTTTGCAATGAAACATAATTTGATGCAAAATTTCTAAATTGACGAGCGGCATTATTTATTTTTTACCTGCATAGTATTAGTTTATCATAATTTTTATTTTTATTCTGCTGTATAACTGTGTATAAAAACACATACTAAGAAACTTTGTGATTGTAAAGATTATAATTAATTAAAGAAAATCACGTTTTATCAGTCATTTCAAATTTATACATAAAAACCACTCGTCAATTTACTTTAAATTATTTTTAATTATAAAATAATTTACGAAAACCACTAATTTAGATTCCAGCGCCATCTAGTATTTTTTGTATAATTTTATTTAGTATCCAACCACCTTAAATGGTGACATTTAGCTATGTACTTATTGGTTTCAGACATATAACACTCTAATCCTCACAGTTTATTTAGTATTGTTCATATCTAGAGGTGATGGTTACTATTTTCCATCAGACTGTACTGTTAGATTCTTTGTTATTTTAAGTCGTATTAAAAGAACATCTGCTTAGGTAGTAACTAGCTTACATATCTAACTAAGAGTAAATAGAGATTATTATTGTTCTATTTTATGAGGGCATTTACACAAAGAGATTTCCTTCAGCGGTAGCTGGAATTGTATCAGTACATATTGGAAGTCATAACAGTGTATATGTAAGTGGATCGATGTGGCTGGAACGGGTATATGTGTACATAAGCTTGAACAATGGGTAAGGCGTCGACACAATGGACAATGCCCGTACCTTCGATACGATAAATACACTCATCTGTCTATGTGTGAGTTGATATGTGCTTTGTGTTATATAACATAGGTCTTACTCTGATATTAACTATAATACTTGATATACTAGATTTAGTAGATTGATAGAAGACGTAAGCACATATTGAATTAGGAACTGAACTAAACTTTTTAGTACTTCTTTTTACCACTTTCGTTTGGAATGCAGCCATGCTTGCACGACTATTTTTGGTTAGAAGGGCAGTGAATGCAATGCATGAGGATATCTATGGTATTCTGTTCCGTCCATAGCGCTATTTATGTCTATAGACAACAGTTTTCAACAGGTGAGTTGTTGGCTTTTTGCCATTTTAGGCATCGAAAAACTCTAAATAATCAAAAACTCTAAATAAAAAAAAAGATGAAGACAATGTGTAATAATAATTACGTAAATATACCTACTAATATGGAATTTAAATAAAAGCTTGTAAAAATTCAATGTACGAATATGAACCAGTATGGTAGTACAAAGAAATGTACGTTGCTTTAAAATATCTGAATCAAATGTGTCAATAATATCTAATGAATTATTCGACAACAGATGTCACTAGTTTAAAGCTTGTGTTATGAAGGCGTGGTACCGGTAGATAAGTAGATTTGTGACAGTACGGTAACGACACACATAAATTTGTGGAGACAAACACAGTTACAGTGGCTTAGCTTTCCGGCAAACAAGGGCGGTGGCGCGCTGCGGTCCGAGTGACAAGGCGTCGCATTCGAGGGTTATTGGTTTATTAACTAGATTTTATTAAAATTAAAATCCAATGATATGAAATTTATTTAACTTCGTAATGATGGTTACTTAATAAAATAGATATCTGTTTTTTAACCGACTTCAAAAAGAAGGAGGTTCTCAATTCGGTTGTATTTTTTTTATGTTTGTTACCTAATAACTAAATAACTTGGTTAGTTATAAACAGATTCAGAAAAAAATTATTTTACGAAAGAATATACTTACAGATTGGTCCTATAAAAAATTATCAATATCAGTTCAATAGTTTAGTTTTTAAACCAAAATAACTGGTTTTGCGACAGTTAATTCGGTTTTATTTGTGGTTCATAATCTTAGTTATGTGCATTTAATTTACGACTAAAGATTTTTTTGTTATTTTTGGTAGTAGGTGTTGGCAGAAATTTTACCTTTTTGTATGCTATTAATATTTGTCTTTGATATTTTTTTTTATATGGGTTTTCTGTAAGAGTATACATAGTCTAACATTAAGACTTACATAGTTTGATTTTCGTCAAGTATCGTAGATCTATCCAACTGGTGATTTTGCCACAAAGTTGCCGTGTGTGTAAATATGTTCGAATATTAAATTCCTCTTAAATTCACCATAATAGGCCAACTGACCTTACTTGATTTTCATTGTTTCACTTCCCTAGTGGTTTCTATCATTATATGGTAGATGCACCATTCCATAGTCATCCAATAAAATAAAAATAAGATATTTTTATCCTAATTTATTTGAATTTTTGATGTAACTGCTAGTTACATCTAGCTAGTAACGATAATAAAATACGAATAATAAACATATAGAATGATCATATTATAAAGAGGAAAGATTTGATTGTTTATTTGTAATTGTTAAATTTAAGAAGTACTAAACCAGTTAAAAATTCTTTGATCTATAGAAAGCTATATTTTCAGCGAGTGACATAGGCTATATATTATTTTCAAATATTCCATCTATTCATACGAAGCAGGGCCAAATCGCTAGTAGAATAATAAATGGACTTGTATTTATGTAACACTGACAAGGAACGGTAAAGGTAGATAGATTTAGAGATTCATTACAACCTTGAGGGAATTTTGAGGGACAATAACATTTTTATGTTACTCTTTGGGGTGGGTAAAATATATCAATATCTATAAATTGTAGTTATAGTATATTGGCCCAGTTATACAATGTACGTAATACAGAAATTGAGTACCATATCGGACTGGTGTGAGCGATATTGAAATGGGTGCTGAACTTTTTTCCGGCATTAATGTACAGAGAATTCCAATATATAGATATCTGAGCGGTATTGATATTAACCACGTCTAGTCACTCTTAATTGGATTAAATTTTTTTTATCATACCCTCGAGCTGCCCCAAACGTGTTCTTATGGTTGCATTACCGGCGCGTGCGCAGACCGGTGTGCGTTCACAATGCAGCGGAAGACGCCGCCCTCGACAGATGGCGCTCCTCGCGACCGTCTTGAAACTGGTTTCTAATGAACGCAATTTTATTGACCTCACCTTTTGTGGGGTTATTATTCATATCTCGAGTGTAATGCCATGAATGGTTTCTTGTTATCGTCGTCATAAAAAGAAAAAAGGATAAACAGCAAAATTTTAAATAAATGCAAATGTTCGCCAATGGCTAAAGAAATAAAAGGTATTGACCAATATGAGCCAATTTTAACTCTTCAATCTATCCGATAATTGCTGGTATGATTCCTGCACAATGAAATTATATTCCTCAGCATGGCGATTTCGTCCATGTAAATACATAAAGTACACTATGTGCACTAAGTTAGGATATAACCTATCAGTGTACCAAATTTCATTCAAATCTTTTCAGTAGTTTTTTTGAGTGAAAGAGTAACAAACACATTAAACCGTTCTTAAAAATTTTGGCATTTATAATATTTGTACTTTGGAGGACACGCACAACCGTTGTTTGGCAAGCGATGTCAGACACCTTCGTGTAAATGAAGGCAACCTAGAGCCTCTTGACAATAGAGGTTGACAGCTTCACATGAAAAGTAACAGTAGTTTTCAAGTGTCTATAATACAAGCATTACTTAGTTTAGGATTAGATGTTGGTGTGTAATAAAAAATAATTCGTTCCTGTATCTATAACAGTTTATCTGTCATAGACATCTAAATAGGCACGTCTTGCGACAAGCGTCGCGTGCGCACCATTGCACACAAACACGCGTGTCTATGAATGTGTAAACACACAGAAAGATAAGAACACGCGCCAATTCGAGTGCCGCAGTAATGAATGAGCCCTAAAATAAACCGCCATACAAAAAGCACATCTTGTATTACACTGTTTTGTATAGAGAGGAAGTAGGAAGGCAGCTGGTACTGACTTCTTTTTCGGTAATGATGGTTCGGTAGTGCATTGCGCTTTTGTTCCGGTGTCCTGTCGCGTGCCTCTACCTATTATTTTGTCTAAGTAGGTGGAAAGGTGTTCACCCGTAATAGTACCGTTGCGTCTCAAGATGTTTGCAATGAGCAGCGGAGGGTTGGTTGCCCACATATCGCCTATATTCTTATTTACTTGGCATATAGAAGAAACATGATATAAACGGTTGGGAAAACTATTGGGTATCTTTGTATTTATTATGATAATCTGTGTATAGAACAGTCGTTTTTTACTATATTTCAGAAAAAAAAAACTCCTATCACTACAAGTATCGTCACACGAGTGTGATGGTAGTACTTTCTAATATGGTTCTAGCCTACTTTCGTCAAATGACTGATGTTATAGTCATGTTTAAATGTCCAATTATAGATTTAAAATATTCAGGTTCTAAGTTTGGACTAGATCTTGATTGGTACCCTTACACCGCAGACAAGCATTGCCTAATTGAGTAGTTACCGATTTCAAGAAAATATTTACAGGTGAATTTACAAAAGAAACAAACAGTTTCTTTTGTATTTGAACTACAATTTCTCGCCGTTATAATTCGCCGTGTGGTCCCAGCTTAGCATTTTATATTAGGTGGTCAATGGGCTAACCCTTTCTTTTTTTCCTATGGGTGTCGTAAGAGGTGACAAAGGTATGTTAATTATCGGGGAATGGGCAGTAGCATCCATTTTAAAAAGTGGCCATGTTTAACCCGCCTGTTAAGCGTTTGTACCTCTGTCTTATTCGTGTTTCTACCAGAGGGAGATTTTGTACAAAAGTCGATTGCTTGGGTACCTCTATTCCATTCGTGTTTCTATCGTGAAGCAGTTGTGTTTGCATGGTTGTGTTTCGGTTTGAAGGGTGGGATATGGCGTGAATTTACAGGGTACAGAGGAATAACATCTGAGTCCTCAGGAATGGGGGTATCATGGGCGAAACAGTATACTCTGTTATGTCCATGGTACTGCTCATGTCTATAGGCGGCGGTTACCACTTTCCATCAGGTGGGCCGTCAGCTCGTTTGCCATTCTAAGTTGTATAAAAAAAAAGCATGGCCGCTACAGGTAAAACCCCTCTTTATAGGCCTATGTTCAGTAGTGGACAATTAATGGCTGATAAGATGATGATGATGAATTTGAAGATCATAAGTCGGTTTATATAATTACAAATAGTAACTACTACGCAATCGGTGAAATATCTACAGTTGCTAAAGGAATGCATACAAATAAAGTAAATTTCCCTTAAGGAAGTTGATATAGAATTGATTTTAGTGAAGTAAATTATCCAATTACACACTATCTTTGTGGGGTGATGCTTTATACATGCAATTAAGTACAATTTGCTTGCGTAATGTATTGTACGGTATGGTACCGTTTTTAGTACTAAGTGGTGCCAGTACACCGATAAAAACGGCTTTTGGGATTTTGGGATTTAGTGTATTTATTTAAATCAAGAATTTTAGTTTTGTTTGATTACATATTAAACTCTACCGCTGGATATGGGTTCCTTTTTATAAGTGAAGGTAGCCTATTATTATCATGGTAACCAAACCATATGATTTACAGTTTTGTTTTGAGATTTTTTCTTTTTCGCTGTATATAGGTATATAGTTGATTGAGGGAACAAAGCATTTATAAGATTGGTTTTTTGTTTCCTTAGTTAATTTTTTCGACATGCTCTGGAACTGGTTACATATTATTACTCCGTCATTACATACAAAATTGTATAGTTACTTTATTTTTTCATTTTCTACAATATTGATATGATGTTAGTGGTCCTTACTGACTGAAGCTTTGAGTACCTGAAGTCAAACTTATTAAAGTGTTTCCGTTAACAATTTCAACAAACAGTACGCGAAAATTAAATAAAATAAAATAATCATAACATTTTTACATTAAGGAGGTCCTTATTAACTGAATTAACTGTAGACAAAACATTTAGGTTAAATACCATTTTGCGATGAAAACGTAAGGGGCAATTTTTAATAAATTTTAGATTTGTAGTATATATAAATTATACGACAATTATTTCAGTTTCTTATATATTGTTTCAGGATCTGAAGAAGTTGGGGCACCTGCATCTAATAATGAGGAGAATATAGGTAATAATAGTAATAAGTTTAGTATATATATGTCTGATGTAGAATATGGCACTATTTGATAAATACCGAGATATGAATTTATAAGTAGTATGCGTATTTTTAGTTATCTTATCTAAAACTGCTACATGTGATTTTAATCTATACAATTTACATAATATCGGAATTGGAATTGAATTAGGAGTTTGAGAAATCATTTTTTTTTGGATTTACTTTCAACTTACACAGTGAATAATTGTCACATTTATACGTAAATATTTATTTATTGTTTCTCTCTAAATAAATATGTTTCATTTTGAGATAAATAGTTTTTGAATACTTTTTTTTTGTTCTTTCATAATAAAATATATATAATTTTCTAATTGAGATATAGTATCAAAGGCCTATCTCTGTACGAAAAATCATTAAAATTCGTTTAGCCGTAAAGCATGATTGAGTAACAAACATCCAAACAGCAACTGAAGAGCCAAACATTTTTTCATATTTTTATTTTATTCACAGTAACAAAGTTATAAGGATTACTTTTTATTCAACGACTAGTAATATACTTAATGATAAAATGCGTCATACACTATTTCTTAACCACTGTCTTAGTATTTGAATAGACTAAATGGCGCGTGCTATCGACTTAGAGTCAAACATTTCTTTTCGTCTAAACTATAATCGATAACTACGATTACATTATCACAGCTGATTGCGTTGTATAATCTAGTCTTTATTAATCTGAGATAGCAGTAGGAAGATTTTAGTCAGTGATGGATGCAATCGTCAGAGTAGATAGTCGTTTATTTTGGATTCTAACTCCGTATTGTGGTGTTGATAATGTGCTGATATCAACAATTATAATTCCAAAAAAGGAAGGCTGGAGAAGAAAAGCTCCTATGCACAATTCTGTCCGTGGACGGGTGAGTTCTATGCTTAGGGTTTGTTTTGTTTTGTTTAATTTTGTTGATTTTGTTATTTTTTTTTATTTGATTTTCAATGTTATTGTTATAAATAAATTATTATTTATTTATAATCTGATAAATTATGTCATAGTAAAATGTGACAAAGCACATCAAGATTATTCAATGATTGATGAAGATTATTGAAAACCTATCAAAAGCAGTAATGAAAGTTTCTTTATAGATATTTATATTATTGAGAAAATTCCACTACGTTTGAACATGTGAAAGATGTCATTTGTCATGTATTAAAAGAAGTAAATTATGTAGACTTCTTTATACAATCTTCCTAACTCCATTTTGTACCTATTTTAGTATAAAATATTTAATATTCGTTCATAAATCCTAAACTTAGGGTTTATATAAAAATATATAAAAAAAAAATTTAAAACGTCTAATGATTAGTCAAGGTGAGTTGCTAAAATATATTTTTTTTATGTTTGCAATGAAAATAAAAAGTCTTTTTTTTATACAACTTAGAATGGCAAATAAGCTGACGGTCCACCTGATGGAAAGTGATAACCGTCGCCTATACACATGAGCAGTACCATGTACATAACAGAGTATACTGTTTCGCCCATGATACTCCTCATGCGTTGTCATTCCTGAGGACTCAGGTGTTATTCCTCTGTACCCAGTAAATTCACGCCATATCCCACCTTTCAAACGGAAACACAGCCATGCAAACACAACTGCTTCACGGTTGAAACACGAATGGGACGGAGGTACCCAAGCAATCGACTTTTGTACATTAAATTATTATTATTATTCGATTAAATAGTATCATAAAACAATTATAGTACAAGTCAGTGACAACAGCTGCTTCTTAGTGTGATAACAAAAAAGAAATACATGTTCACGACAATAAACCCAAGTGGGGTAGTCTCAATTATCATTACGACTACAGCATGATAACACAATGATAAATGGTGCACTGTTATCATCTATCATATATTTAAACGAATACAAAAATTTTATAATAAAATTTTTTATTAAATAATTGGATGAGCGCTCCGATATCTAATCCGAATTAATAATAGCCTTGACTGTAGAGTTATAGTTATGACACCTGGACATACTTATCTATTTATGACTTTGTATATAAATGCTTGTATAGTTATATTTTAGGAGGCCAACGCTCGAGGTATAGTACTGGACTCACAGTATCTCTTGTTATTGTTTAAGATACTGTTCATATCTATTGAGTATTTATTATGGTAATAGGTAATAATAATAGGTCATACAATTGCCTGATACTTCAAATTCTCTCCTAGTCTAGGTCTGATAGTCACTATATAGAACGAAAGACAAAAAAATAATTTAGAAATATTTACTAAATTGTTCAGATCGGGGATCAAACCTGGAATTTGATTTAAATAAACTAGAATACGTAAAAGAATGGTGAACCACATTAACGGCAGCTGGTAGAAAAAGAAAAATAGTTTTTACCCACAACATGGATAAAGTTGTAGGTAGAAACTGATAATTACATTGTTACGTGATGGGGATATACAGGAACATATTAATTGACCAAAAAAGTTAACGCTTTAATAATAATAATAAAAATTACTTACATCTCGAATATTGAGCATATCAAATTTCAAGTCGCTGAGAGATAAATAAATAAGAAAAAAAATTGAGCAAATCTAGAGTCATATTCCTAATCATTATCATCATCTCAGCCATTAATTGTCTTCTGCTGAACATAGGCCTCCCCCATAGACTGCCATAAAGAACCGTCCAAATCCATTAAAATCCATTGACTCCCTGCAATGCATTTGTAGGGGTTTATCTAGTTACTCGGTAGTCGTACAAACGGGAACCCGGGATCCAACATAAGCGCCTCGAGGTACGTTGTGTGGTTTTTAGTGGGTACGAATCCCACACACCCCAGCTGCCCTCCCTTCGGCAGATGGGACGGTCTTTCCGAAGATTTTCCACACGGAAAAAAAAGGGGTTTATCTAGTGGGGGTCGTCCTACACTGCGTTTGCCCTGTATGGCCACTCAAAACCTTTCTCATTGGTTATCGTTGGATTCCGCCATGATTACTACGTCATCGGCAAATCGAAAGTGAGTGTTGTATTCACCATTTATGCCGTATTCCTAATATAAATAATATTTTAATAACATATACGTAGGATTATATACCTAAATTATCGAATTGTTATTATACTGTCCCGTTTTTTTGTTAATTATCCAAGTGAGTTATCAGCAAATAATTATTTGTTAATAACTTGGATATTTATGATCTATTCCGCATATAACATCATGATATAACAATAAAATACACTATGATATTCATGCGACACCTTATGCGTTGCCATTCTTGGCGGCTATAAGGATTATACTATAAAGTATTATTTACCTATTAATTATAATGATAATCATCAGTTTGTAATCTAATCTAATATTATTATTATAGATAAGAATATTTGTCTAGTGACTTCTGTAGTACAACACATATTCGTGTTGTGTCTGATTATAATTTGTACCTATACTTTGCATTATAGTAAGGGACTAGTTATGTTACAGTTTCGCCCGCAGGACAAGTACATAAAATAACCTAGGTGCTAAGATAGGATATAATCTTCCCGTGTACCAAATTCGTTTGTCCGTAATTAGGTGAAAGTGTAATAAATATACATCTATCTATGCATTCATACATCATTATAAACTTTCGGATTTTACAATAGGATTTTCAAAAAGAAAGATTCTAAATTTAAATATCTCTATATTATGTATTTATTCATATATCTCGACGCGAAGTCTATTGTGGTAGGTGATGTATTTTATAAGGGAGTTAAAAGGGGAATAAAAATTTAAAATTCTAAAGTGTTAGACTTCTGGTATATAGCTTCGTATAGTTTATTTGAAATTGAAACGATCCGATTTCCCTTATCACGGATTAAAGTTGTGAGTTTGTTTATGTTTTGTTTAAAATTATGTCGTTAGTACATATATCTGTTTAATTGCCTATAACAAAATTCTATAGAGATATCCAAACTATTATATTGACACATCTATTTTTTACGACGTTGTTTTTCAGCAGTACTCATAAAATCTACTGTATTATTGTATGTCCTAACACAGGATATTAAAATATGTGATAATCATGAAAATAAATATTATCAGCGTCGTGCACTCATATCGACCGCAATAAAACCGGTCGTGAATCGATCTCTTCCCGGTCGCGGCCGCATTATAACCGTGTGTCATTAATGCGATCGTAAAACATGGTCGCGGGTCGAGGCATTCGGAATGCACTGCGGAGCACGCCCGACGATAAACCGGCCTTGCTAATAAGCGCCTCACCGCTTATAACGCTCAAATCGCTCGCTTCGCGTCCGCTCGATTCGTTGCGGTAGCTAATTAAAATAGATCGCCTTAGAAGCCACTACTCGATACCAACAAACATTGACTTTTACAGGGTTATCCATAACGGATGTACTAACTAAGCTGAAATTCAGTGATGTCAGATACATAAAACAAAAAACTTTTCTAAAGAAGTTATTTTTAAACGCGATAGAGTATCAAATCGTCGTGTGATCCCGGTATAGAATAGGCCATTGCTTCCTTTTCCGTGGACGAGTAAGGGAACTTAATGGACGAAGGATGAGCAACAGCGTTCACTTTTAAAGATCACCAAAGCCTAACTTCAGTTGCTAACCCGCCTGCCAAGCATAGCAAATACTGGCAAAACCCTCCAATAAGGGGTGGCCTATGTTCAGCAGTAGGACAGATAATGATTGATATCAAAATATTTGAATGAGAGTATCAAAACCGGACTTAGTGATAAGCACGCCACTGCTTATAAAGCTCAATTCGCTCGTTTCGTGTCCGCTCGGTTCGTTGCGGACGTTAATTAAAACAGTCATAGAAGGTGCTACCCACTACCCGCGAATAACAAAGAGCATCACACAATTTTTAACGTCCCACTGTTGAGCACAGTTTTTCCTTTTTAAACCCTATTATGAATTGTAGATATTAGTTTATTAACATTGCTCTTAAACACTATTAAAAAACACAAAATAATTTTTTTAGCAATATACGATTTCAAAGACTTTTGTAATACGGCAATTTTCTTTTATCTAGTGTTGAATTTGAAAAGTAGTTTGTTAAGCTGATATGGAAGGCTCTAAATTATTTATTATTTTCCGATCAATGTTTATTTACGAAATTCAAGGCAAATTTTCCTTTTAAAACTATTTTGCAGGATAATTAGATATATCGAGCATTATTAAATTATGGCTTTGCTATCTTTATGATATTAAAAACATGTTTTCAATTGAATTTATATTAAAGATCCTTATTATTTTTATAAAACACCTCGATTACAATTTATACAATTACGTAATTTTTTATTTTAATTTGCACGAATAGAGTTTAAAGAATGAAGAAATAAAAATACAATTATGTATAAAAGAGTTCCAAATTATGTTAGGTAAAATTAATTTAGTTTAAAAGATTAGTCAATTTTCTATTGTGTATATCAACATCATCATTAAGTCAGCTGTTAACTGTCCACTGCTGAACATAGGCCTTCCCATATTGAGTAGCTTTTCCAGTAAATTGTCGCAAATACATCTAATACATATACAGTATATAAATTTAATATATTTTTTACTGTATTCCTTATAATACGACATAACGGATGACGCGTGCAACAGTTTAGCTTGAGGGCCGCTACCAATTAGAAGCAATATCAAAACCATCGGCTGAAGTGCCATCATTATCTGAAAAATAGCTGGCGAATTTAGCCCTTAACAACTTGTGATTAGATACAAAATCCTCTGAAGTTATCACGGGTTTTTGGAGACAAGTGGAGTGAGCAATCCTGAAGTATGGGGTTGGGACATAGTTAAAGCGTTTACGTCGAGAGACGTAGAGTGGCTTCAGCCTTTTGTGGGGTTTTCTATCGTTTTGGGCATTTATGCGTTAGGGCCATTGTAGGGGAGTCTCCGTTTTGACAACCCCAGCGCAGGAGTCTGGATATTCACGAACGCGGAAAATTTTTATATTTGATTTTTATTATGTATGCATATTATGTATTAATAGATCAAAGTATGTACCTAGTAGTTATGTTTTTAGCTCGATTATTTATTGTACTTATTAGAAAACAGGCTGTATTATTTTTATAAAGTCGAATATTTTTTAAAACTAGATATTATAAATATATTTTTATACGTGGCTCGCCTTAGTGAAATTTGGTATATGAATAGGTTATATATTAATACATAGGATACTTTATATACTGATACACGTGAGTGAAACAATGGTATCCACTTAGTTATTTATTATTAACTGTAATCTACATATTTGCATTGATCATATATTCATCTAGAATATGGTCCATGAATATTCATTAATGGATGATAATGGAATGATAGCCCCGTCTGCGCTAACTGTATACGCTGGCGGGGCACCAGTCAGGGATGATAAGTGAGAATGAAAAAGCAAGTAAGTTAGCCCACCGCGATGAATACACCTGGAACTCAGCACGATGGTTTCCAGGGGGACCTGACAGGTATATTGAGAATGGGACTGGTAATCTACATTACTAACACCCCCTTCCCCCTCATCCATGTAGTTAGAATATCTTTTGTTATGGGAAACTAGACAACATAAATTTTGGGACGTAACCCATAATAGACCTGGGCCAATTTAAATATTTTATTTATTAAACTATCCGACTGAGATTCAAACCCGGAACTTTATTTACGCAAGGCATGTATACATTGTCTCTACGCCGCAGAGACCGTTAATGCATTAAAAATGTACCTCCTGTAATCTCCTGCTTATACCGCGTTCACAATGTTGGCTTTCTATTTATGTCATATTTTTATTACGTACATAAAACAAGTTAATGTGTATCTAATCAGTTTTAATCTATGCATTGAATTTACAGATAAAAGTATTAAAATACGACACACCTATTAGATATACTATTGTATATAGATATGAGTTGATTACCAGATAGTAGCTAGTAAATTTAAATGTAATGCTACGACAGTTAAGTAGTTGTTATTTCTATAGAAATTATTAATAAATATATAAAGAAATAGCAACTTATCTCGTCACAGGTGAAAGTTTTGATAATGTAGTTATACCTTTAGAAGGTGAAACAATATTTTAAATTTATTTTATTTATTTATTTATTCTTTATTGACCACATTACAAAAAAATTTCTGGTATAAAAGGTGGACTTAATACTACATAGCATTCTCTTCCAGTCAACCTAAAGCGGTTAGGTAATTTTTCACTTTAATCATTACAAACAAAAAAATCAAATCTTTGCTTTTAATAATATTAGTTTAAACGTATACACGCCTTTATTTGTTATGGTCATGTAAAAGAAAAAAAAATCACATTATATTCATGACTATATCGCTGACGAGGTAATCAAAGGACTATTACAGTTGTTGTGAACGTATTATTAGATATACCCATGTTTTATTAAGCATATTTGAATCAATCATTTTAACATGGCAGAGGCTGAGTCTAGCACTATAAATCGGACTAATTTTGTTGATTATAATAATACTTACATTAAATCCTTCAGATTGTTTTTTTATGCCACGACAGTGGCAAACAAGCATACAGTCCGTCTGATGGTAAACGGTCACTGTAGCCTATGAACGCCTGCAACACAAGGGATATCCGCATGTGTTGCCAACTGTGAAGAAACTTTAATATACCCTTTTTTAAGAACTGTAGTCTTTAGGGAAAACCTCAGCAGGGAGTTCATTCCACAGCCTTAGTGTTCGCGGGTTAGTAGTATCAAATTAATTTCGATCACCATGTAGACAAAGTTGCGGGCAAAGCTTGTATAGATATATTAATAGTGTGAGGCAAACTGTAAATGTGTATTTCAGAGTACACTGTTGTGGCAATTGCTTGAATACACGTGCGTGCGTCATACTGGATACCTACCTATTTCTGATTTAATACGATCCGCATATTTAGATATCCTTTTTGCGATTTAGATAGGTAGGCAATAATAAAGGCAAAGATGATCTTTTGTTTTTTTTTTATTTTTTTTATGCAACTTAGAATGGCAAACAAGCGATGGAAAGCAATAGATTCATGATACTAGTGCTATTTGCAACGCTTACCTGATGCTGTAAAATTTAATATTGTACTAGTATTTGCGCAAAATTTTTGCGATTTAATATAGATTTATTTTGTTAAAAAGCAGTGATCTTGATTGCAGCTAAAATCATACATATAATAATAATAATTTTACGCAAAAGCTAATAATAAAGGCAAAGATGTTTGATGGTTGGACGCAACAATAAGGATGTTTTTTTTTTACCCTTTTGAAGAATAGGAAAACTTAGTTTTTATTTATGGCCTGGTCCGTCTTCGCACGAGTAGACAGATAGAAAGATACTCGTAAATTAGTATTTTATATCAGCATTAATAGACAAATTATTATTATTTTGGGCAACATTATTGTTATTTTCATAAAGACCTCTTAATTTTTTTAATGCCTATGCTACTCACTGATAACGTAATTTTCTATAAGAATTTGTAAAATCTGTTGAGTAGTTTTTGAGTTTGTTCATTACAAAAACAATAGACATACAAATAAACAATTAGATATAGATTAAGTTACGAATTAAAAATAAATATGTTCGATTAAATAAATTCTAAATAATAATAAATATGGGGGAGGCCTATGTTCAGCAGTGGACAGTTAACGGCTGATATGATGATGATGAGAAAAAAAAATACGCGTACAAATTTACTCTTGAACGTCCACTCATATAAAATTATAATAAACCGCTTCAATTATAATGATTCCATCCTCGTGATTCTTCCCATATTCGAACATAATGGGAACAAACTCTCACATTAAACTGTGTCTATTGTTTTCGCTATTGTTCTTTTTGTTTTAAAACCCTTTCTGTTGTTTGGTTGCGCGCGCTAGAGAGAGCTTACAACTGCTCTCCTTTTATTAATGTCTAACGTTAACTTGTCTGTTAGCTGGCATTGAATGAAACTAATGAAGTATTCCGATTATTTATACGTGATTTTTGTCAATTGGTTCAGCCAAACAAATAATCACTACGACTAACGATTCTAACGGATTCCACTTATATTTTATGATTAAAATTATGTTATTAAAATTAAGAAAATTAAGTTTCATAATAAAAAAAAATCATAATGTAATTATATTTCATATTTAAATTAAATCTTATAATTTAAATAATTTCATGAGTAAATTAAATTCGTATTAGGAATTAAAAAAAAAACACCCCCTTCTTCTCTTCGAAGTTTGTAAAGTGAAAGATCTTAAATAATTACAGTTTATAAAGGTATAACCAATTATTATAAAAAAAAAACGATGGTTCTAACCAGGTAGCACTGTTTTTGAGAAATTATCAAAAAATCTCCATGAGCAAATTTAGGAATCCGGTTAATTTTTTAACCAGACTTAGTGTTTTTCATAAAATACTAAGGTATTTTATGAAATATCTAGTTACTAGATATTTTGATATTTCATCATTTACTATATTCTAGTCAATTATTGATATTTATGCATTCACGATTGAAGTTGTATTTTTTTTATTTGTCTATAAAAGATGATTATTTTCTGCATAACTACAATTACATTTAATGTTTTTTATGCAATTTAGAATGGCAAACAAGCTGACTGCCCACCTGATGGGAAGTGGTAACCATCGCCTATAAACATGAGCAATACCTTGGACATAACAGAGTATACTGTTTCGCTCATGACACCGCCATACGTTGCCATTCCTGAGGGCTCAGATGTTATTTCTCTGTATCCTGTAAATTCATTGCCATATCTCACCTTTCAAACCGAAACACAGCCATACAAACACGACTGCTTCACGATAGAAACACGAATAGGACAGCGGTGCCAAAGCAAACGACTTTTGTACAAAGTCTCCCTCTAGTACTTGTAATCTATCTGTATTCGTAGAAGTATCTATACCTATTATTAATTTACAATAGGCATCTAATTATGTAATCTGTGTAGCGCAAAGCGAATTCAAATGGACTAACCAAAACCGCCAAAGGCTATGTACATACTAAAACATGATTATCCGGAACCGCACTGCACGTGTCTCTGGGTTTGCGGGAAACGGAGAAGCTCGCCTCGCCCTCCCCCCCAACCCGGAGGCTATGTGAAATTAATTTCAAGCTACGGACGGATTTGTGTACATTGCTTGTAGATATTAGGGTTGCACAGTGTAACTTTGTGTTGTTTTTTTAATTTACACTGTTACAATGTATCTCTAGGATATTTTGTCTGAAGTTATATTTATATTTTTATATAACTCGGCTAGAGTTAAAAAAGCGGAAGTGGTACTTAGTTTGCTTTTTTGTGTATCTGTTACATAAGACATGAGACAATTTTCAACTGATTAATTATTTAGAGACTACTATATATAATCTATATATAAGATGATTATTTTTGAAATGACAGAAATTTCTGTATTTTGGGAATAATTAGTTACTGTAGGTTATAATTGTATTGTAATGTTCATGTTAAATACATAACTATATTTGAACGTAAAATCTGCATGAAAATTATTGTAAATTACTCAGAAGTTTAAATTAATATAGACAAAATAAGTACATATAAGTAATCGATAAAACGAAATTAAATTCAAATATTTAATTGAAATTAATTTAGTTACTCAATTTTATACTTACGTCCTTTTTTATAGTGAGAGTTGGAATAAATAGTTACAGGAGGTTTTTTATAGTGATTACAGATTAGATGATCTGTAATAAATAGTTACATTTAAAAGAAAAAGGTTAAATTGATTTTTTTTCTGTTTTTCGAAATTAGGGCTTTTTTGGTTCTTTGTCTCTACTTTTGTCAATTTTATGACATCACACATATTCAAACTACTATTTATTTCATAGTCTAAAAAAAGACATGGGAAAAAAGGAAATTATTTGTTTTATTAAGCTTTTCTTTTATTGTTTATACGATTTTAATTATAATATTATATTGATATTGACTACCTTTTTAGTGATTTTAGTCATGAGTATTTTTCTTATATTTGTTCTGATACTTATTAAAAGTTGTTATATGTATAGTCAATTTTATGACATCAGTTGCAAACTGAGAGAACAGAAATACTAAGTGTACGCAGCCAAAACGCATTCTGATTATCTTTTTGGTTCTATGCCAAGGTTTTCTGTCAACTTTGTTATTACTGATAAGTATTAAATGTCAATCCTGTACAGTTATATTGAGTTGATAGCTAAAACTTATATCGTGTGTATGAGATTTTGGCGTGGAATAATATCTTTATCATACAGTCGATCCACTGTGCCATCAGTACAAAGACCTTGTTGTGTTTTAGGCTGCCACTCTGTCTGTTGATGAATTGTAGAATATTTATTTGTGTAATTCTCTTTGTAAGACTTAAAATGTTTTTATTTCCAAAGTATACGATGTTCTATCTATAATATCTTACAGTATATAGATACATATACTATATATATATATATATATATATATATATATATATATATATATATATATATATATATATATATATATATATATATATACATATTGTGAATATATATATATATATATACTTTCATATTCACAACATATTTCTTTCATTCAGAACATTTTATATATAAAGACATTTGAACCTTTGTCCCTCAATGACGCTTAAATTTGAAATTAAAATAAGAATTTTAATTAAATATGATAGTAACTAAATTTATCTAGTTTCTTTTAAACTTTCAAAGGGAAATTCTATATCACTTACATATTACATATAACTCACTTTATTTTTTAATTTATAATTTCTATTGGAATTGTTTTTGTTAAATATTCTATAAAAATCTATGTCCAATATATCAATAACCAAGTTTCAGGTTTCTATGTTAATTGTTGATGCATATAGTTCTTTATTTATAGATTTTTTTTAATCTACGAGTAAACTAAAATTATTATAAACTGAAAAAAACAAACAAGGTTCTCAATTCGACTATATTTTTTTGTTTGTTGACACATAACTCCGTCTGTTGTAAACCGATTTGTAAAGTGCTTTTTATCTGAAGGGATTTATTTACAGTTTAGTGTCATAGAACTTTTATCAAAGTCGGTTGAGTAGTTTAGTTTTTAAATCAATAAAAATGGTTTTGCCACGATTGAAGTCCTTTTTTGTGAAATACAACCTTAATTAATAAAAAGAGAAAGGATTTGATTATTTTGTTTGTAATAGATAAACATAAAAAATACTTATTCGGTTTTAAAATATTTCATTTATAGTAAACTGAACTGTGCTTTTTTGTTTATAAACAAAAATACTGTGCAATTTCTTTTTGTTTATAAATAAACAGAAAGAAATTTGCTCAAAGTCAGGCTGAATCCGTAGTCAATCAGTATCTATATTTCATATTGCTTTAAAGATCAGACAAAACCATAACCTGTATAACTCGACAGCGTCAAATAAGAGTGCAGTTACTCACAGATCCCTCGCACTGTATACATGAACAACATTCGCATGTACCTACGTGTTCCTACGTCCTTAGAGAGCCTTTTAAGAGGCCCAGTGAGTGGAGAGCGCTGTACCGATCGGCTTCAGTGCTCACCCCGGCCGACATCGACAGTAAAAAATATGAGCATCCCCCTTGATATATCCCCCTGCCCCCCTTGCGCCATCTTGAAAAAGTTTGTCACTTGTAACCACAAATCGATCTGTCTACCGTAGGCGGTAGATGGGCGTAGTGGGTGTTTTTTAGTACCTCGTCGCTGTCTTTAGGAGGGTCCGGTTGACTTCTGTGTTAGGAATTGGTCAAATTTAGAATTTATATAAATGTTGCATATATATAATTATATGTTAAATAATGTTTCAATAGTGTAATAAAATATTTTTCGTTATATAACATTTTTTTGTAATTATTAAAATATTAAACAGGTAACCTCCAAATAATTTTTTAATCGTCCAATATGTTCATATGGAACAGTAAAAAAATACATTATATATAGTATTTAGAGTTTTCTAAAGCAGAATAAGAATTACTTGCTTTCTTTCAGTGATATATTTTGTTTCAGAAGTCATTCAGAAATACGTTCCGTTTTGACGTTTGGTTTGTACAAACGTTTTCGGACTATAATATGAACAGTATTAGAGTAAATTATAGGTAAGTTATGAATAAAATGTATGTCATGTTCATAATTTAAGCGTGATTGAAGAAAGTATTTTTGAAAAATATAAAATAAATTGTCCTCTATTGAATGAAAACTTGATATATGAGACAGTGTAATTATTCACCTCTTCCTATAACTTCATGTATTATATTTTTTATTTTTATTTAGATAATTTTATTGACCAGAAGAAAATATGGTACAAAAGGCGGGCATAATGCTAATAACATTCTCTACCAGTTAACCTTTGGGATGAAATAAATCACGAACGGGGTACTTCAATATTGGGATAAATAAAGAAAATAACAGCTAATAATGGATGTTCCAGAGTCGTGAAGCTTGATTATTATATATATTTATATATATTTATTTATGTATATTTATTTATATAATTAATATTGAAATGTAATTTTTTTATTTTTCATTATGTCAGGCCATTTACGGTGTAGAAAAAAAATCATTGCCAAAAACTATGTATATAACAATACAGACATAGATGTTTTTCATCTAGTCTTATAAATTGTGACACACGTGCATATCGCTCCCGGAAACTGTATCATCATATTTTTTTGATATGATCTTATCTTTGACGCGCGGAATACTCGGAGATGATACTTTGTCTCTGTTGATTATTGTTGTTATGATTTAAATTTTATATCTGTGACAGTCGATTAGATAGTTGGAGAAAGTGATAAAAATAACAATTTATCTGAATACAGTATACTGGTAAACATGTCAATACATTCCAAGATTTAAGGTCAAAACATAGCTTTTGTTTGCAACTCGTACGTGTGGATTTTATAAATAGATAATTAATGTCAAACTAAAGCATACTTATATATTAGATTTTAAGTTAGACTTCTAGAAATACAACTAGGAAAAGTGTATCTAATTTAATGCACCAGTCTTTGTGTGATGTTGGAAAAAATGTATACACAGACAAAAAATCTAATAAATATTGTTTTGTACTTTAATGTTCTTATATTAAGACACAATGGATGTGATTGTGTGACATGTATTATTATTATTATATGTTTAATTAATGTATATTTTTAGATACAATTAATAAATATCCATCCATAAGGAAAGTTATTTTAATCTAACGTACTCGAGTATGCTCCTTTGTTTTATTCGAGTAATAATGTTGACAATAATCATCTGAAAATTTTAAAATAATATCAATCAGTATCTCGTTGCAGTTGTTTGTTAAGATATGTTTTAGTTACAGTTTATTAAGTAAAGATTGAATACAACAACTAGGGTTAACTGAAACTTAAATATAAGTAAAAATATTAAAATATTTTAAACATTAATGGTTGTGTAAAGTCATTATTAAACTTTTTAAGATGTCTGTTATAACTGTTTGCTGAACTATATACAAGATTATTGTGTTTTCTGTATTGTCAAATCCCCTTATAACATGACTTTTATTGTCATTCAAATGATAATTGCTAAAGGATTTGTGGAATTATTCACATGACTACCTTGACAAAACAGATACGCCCTGTGGCTATTCTATTATTTATTTTGTTAATTCAAATTCAGTTCTTATTGTGATTGTTTTAAGGTCGATGTTAGTTATGAAGGGCAAAGTAAATCTCAGCATTTTAAAAGTCGAGAACACCTATGGATCACAGTAGGTGTCTTTACAATCGTACCTTGTAATGTCTATTTAGATTTTAACGTTTAAATCACATTTAGATCTCAAGCAGTTATTATCTAAAGATATAAAGTAGTTTATAGCAGCACACTAGATTGCTGAAGACAGCATAAAAACAACTATATAATAAAAACTCCTTATATTTTTAGAATCATCGAATTAATCGAATGATTTATAATTGCATTGAATAATCATACGCACTATAAGCTGAAATCGAAAGATACCATATTTTTTAGACAAAATTCGAGATAACAATTGGCGTTGATTAAAAATATCTTTCCTCAGATTCACACAATTCGCAAAAAACATAACCCCGTACCATGTCAAAAGGTCAAGGAAAGATCAACCCTTTTGATGTCTATAGACAGGTAGCGAGAGATAGGGACGTGCCCTACGCAGATAGTCCTAATAATGTTATTGTGAGCATCAAAGGGTTCACGAAACCGAAATTAGCAGTACATTCAAATTGCCTCGACACATCGATTGTCATAACGAACCGTGCGAAATTCCTCACAAAGCGGGCTACGGTGCGAAAAAATAGCTAAAAAACGAAAAAAAATTAGAAAAAACGGTGAAGCGAAAGGGGTAATGACGTGGCGTGACCCCTTTCGTGTCACATTTTGTTTGCAAAGTGAGATTTTTTCAATAGTAGGATGTACTAACTAGAAAAAAGTTTAAAAAAATGTTAGACAAAATGTTATGTATAAAAATGCAGCAAACTGACAAACATTACTTATAATCAAGATTTTAACAATTTGCAATTATAGTTAATATGAATAGAAATAAATTTTATTCATTAAATGTGTTTTTCTGGTTGATTCAGTCAATTTAGAAAATATAGTTTTCTAACATACTTACTCACAGGTCATCGAACCCTAACCCAACAGGAATCATAATTGTGTGGTAAAAGATACTTATAATATAGGTGTAGATATTTGCCCTTGTACAAATATTATTAAGTAGAAATAATAGAAAAAGTAAACATTATATATAATGAAAGATTGTGTCCCCAAAAAAAACTTATTTTAATAACCAGTTATTTTGATCTAAAAACTAAACTGCTGAACTGATTTTGATAAAAGTTCAATGGCACCAATTTGTGAGTATATCTTTTTAGATAAAAGAAAAATTTTAATTAGTTTAGAACAGAGTTATGAGGCAACAAATTTAAAAAAAATACAATTGAATGAACCTCCTTATTTTGTTGGGTGGTTGGTTGGTTTTGTTAATTAATTGAAAATTATTTAAGTAGGTACTAAAAGACACATAAATTTATATATAATTGAAATAATTGTAGAAACACTGTAATTGATTTGGTAAATGAACAAAATTTTATTTATAAAAATGAAAATATTGATTATCAGAGGGAGACTTTGTACAAAAGTCGATTGCTTAGATACCTCTGTCCCATTCGTGTTTCTACTGTGAAGCAGTTGTGTTTGCATGGCTGTGTTTCGGTTTGAAGGGTGGGATATAGCGTGAATTTACAGGGTACACAGGAATAACACCTGAGTCCTCAGGAATGGCAACGCATGGGGGGTATCATGGGCGAAACAGTATACTCTGTTATGTCCATGGTACTACTCATATCTATAGGCGACGGTTACCACTTTCCATCAGGTGGGCCGTCAGCTTGTTTGCCATTCTAAGTTGTATTTAAAAAAAAACCCGAAAATTAATGCTCAAACTATTAATAGTACAAATTACAATTAATAAAAATCAAAATTAAAAGATTCGTCCAATGAGTTGTACTTATTATGTCGGAGTATGATTTTATCAGGCTATCTTTTGTGTTAGAAACGGTTTGGGGTCGAAAACAATAGTATATACGCGGTACCCAATGACTTCTGTGTGTAGTGATGCCTTTATTTATTTCAAGGGCTTCATCGTGAGTTGCGTTTTGTTCTTCTTACTGTTACATGGTGTTCAGAATTGATCGAGAATAAAATTCAATTTATCAACAACAAAAGTATTAATTAATCCAAAAATATAATAAAAAACAACAGAAGTGTTTTGTTTTTAAGTCCTGCAGTGTTATCCTAAATACCCACTATCTGTCTACAGTCTAGATAAGATATAATTGAATCTAATCTTCAATCTAGATGACTACACCAAATGACTGATCTAACAAAAACTAAACCTTTATTTATTAAACATGATAAAGTAACCGCTTTTGGGCAGATATGTTTTTGGTATAGGATTTTTTTATGACAGTATGGTAAACAAGCTAGTGGTGCGCGAATCTGAATGAGTTTATTATTCGAATAATTAGTAAATACTAATTTAATAATTCGACTACTAAATTAGTAATATAGTAACTTTCGTATTACAATAATTTTTTTCGCTACTATAGAACATCTCAATTTCCTTATTAAATAAAAAGAACACGCTGTATATTACAACTTAGATGTGAAGCATTAATTTAACTTAAACTTTTGTTTATTGACGATTTCTTTCGTAGACACTCGACTTTTAAAGGTATACTACATACAGTCTTCACTCTAAAATATATTTTATTTTGTCCACATAGGATATATTTTTGTATGGGGTTCAATTACTTAAAGTAGGGGCAAGAAGAATAGATATGGGGTCCGACTCTGACGATAGAATTCTTTTGATTGAGACCTATAACGGACCCTAACGTATATTTGGACAGCAACCTGAGAGGTTTGAAGTACACCCGTGGCTTATAATTACTATAATTTTGAGGAAGATGAAGTAATATACATCGATTCCTAAAAAATAATAATATTTGTATTTCATTGTCTATATTCAATCACTAGCTTTTTTCCGTTACTTCGCTCGCTCCAGTACAAATTTTTATTCCCTATTTCACACCTTTAGTGGAGAACTCTGCAAAAACCAATAAATATGTTAATTGTAATTTTGAACCAAGAATCTAAATCTAATATTTTCGTGTCTAACTATTAAATTGACGAAATTAAATATAAATTTTCAACCTCCATCTTACCCCCTTAGAGGTTGAATTTACAAAATTCCTTCATTATATAAAAAAATTATCTACAAAGTTTAAAGATTCTAGATTCAGCGATTTTAGCTGTGCAACGCACAGCCAATATATGGGCCAGCCACTCAATCAGCATACTCTTCTATTGTATATATAGATATTTGAAATTTAATTATTATTACTGTATTTAAACTTATGATTTAATTAATTAATTAACTAATAACCAATCTTATAACAGATATTTGAAATTTAATTATTATTACTGTATTTAAACTTATGATTTAATTAATTAATTAACTAATAACCAATCTTATGATTTACTTTTTTTGTCTACTACTTTTCTTTTTTTATTATTTAGGTCAACAAACAGTAACCACAATATATATACATATGTATCTAAATATCAATAATTTTTGTGTCACCAACGACGTTGGCCACCTATTACTATAAAACAAAATATGCAAAATGGTTGTGTGCAACTACTTGTACTTTAACTTTTTCAATATTTTAAAATTATATTTTTTTATATATTTATATTATGGATATATAAAAAATATATCTATCTATAGATATAAAATTTAGCACATTAAGTAAATAATCTTGTAAATAAATAAAATATAATAATTCTCAATAGATAATTTGTTTGACATTTGATCTCTTCATGCATTATTATTTCGATAAAAAGGTATGATAATTTATTATTAAATAATACCAAGTACAAAAAAATAGATTATAATAATCTATACCGATTCCTTAAATTTTGATAATATTATCATTACAATACATTACCTATTTTAAAATAACAAACATAAACAATTCTTATAGGGAGTGCTAGTGCACTCATAGATTTTATCACTTTAGGAGCCGTAGTGCGTTAGGGTTGCCAACCGCCTAAAAATAAAATGCTGTGCCACCTACCCACTACTATCTGTTCTCCTATAACCAAAAATTGTCTGTAAGCGATTACCCTAGCGATAAGATCGCGTTTTAAATCTTTAATTTATATATATAGTTCAATCTATGTTACTGTATTTCACTTAATTTATTTATTTATCTCTCTATTGCACCAGAAACAAAAATATACATTGACAATTAAATTATTCAATTGTCGTTGTATATTTTTATGTTTCTGGTGCAAATAAAAAAAAAAAATAAAATAAATGCTGTATAATCTGTGATTTTATTTATCTCTCTGTAGACAATGTATACTGCTTATAATGAGATTTCCTTTTTAAGGGATTTTACCTTTCTTAAGATATCTTTTGTATTACGGATATTCAGTATTAAGGTTTAGATAAATAACATTTAGATAGATTGTTTCCTAGAAATAATTCGACTAATAAGAGTAAACTTTTTAAAATTACGCGCAAATGTTTTTTTGTTAGTGTCCTTTATCACACAAACGGCCGTTTTATTTATTATATTATTAATAGTGTACTGTTAGACTTTCTTATAGCATGAAAACACTACGCCTCAGTCAACGGTTGGCTTGGGGAAAATTGTTCTTTGGAATGTTTTTTTACACTCAGCACTACATATAGAGACAAGAGGTATGTGATCAAAGTAACAAGGTTTAACGACCTTTTTATAGATTAATATTCGTCATATTATTCAAGTTTACCATAGTCTCTGGACGTCTGAATTATCTACCAGGTATTCTTGATAGGTAATATGTGTGCAATACCGATCGAAATTTGAAATAAAAAACGGTATACTATATCGTCATAGTCGTAGAGTACTGACGGATCTGACAAAGATTACATATAAAGATTCGTCAGTATTCTACGACTATGACGATATTATACTTATGGGAAAATATGTAGGTGGGTAGGAGGCCTATTCACATATCAATATCAAAACCTTCGAAGGAGAAAATTCCTCTGTAAATGCATTAACGGGATTTTAAGAAATGCAGATAAATTTCGTGTTGAAGTAATATTCAACAATCATAATATAATCACAGCAAATAAATAAATAATGGCCGTGTGGTCCCGGCATAGAATAAACCACCCCTTCCTTTCCCGTAAGTATCTTAAATCTTAATCGCAAAGCGAGGGATGGACAGCAGCGTCCCTCATAAAACATCTCTAAAGCCTAACTACAGTTGCCAATCCGCCTGCCAAGCGAGGCAACTACTGGCAAAACCCCCCAAGGGCTTATGTTCAGAAGTACGGAGATAAAGGCTGATATGATGATGATGATGATGAAATAAATAAATCATGTAATAGTGAACAGATCTCTATTTTGCCAGTTAAATAATGGATACGTCTAGACAGAGTAATAACATCGGAATTGGTATGTAATCGTTCGAGATGTACCAAAACCGTTGGACCACTGATTGTTGCTTACACTGTAACTGTGTAATAAATTCATATCATGATTTTTTTTCTAAAGACTCAGCACAGACGTAGGTACTTACTATAATGTGCTATACTGGATAAGAGAACTTTTTTTATACAAATTAGAATGGCAAACAATCTGACGGTCTACCTGATGGAAAGTGGTAACCGTCGCCTATAGACATGAGCAGTACCATGCACATAACAGAGTATACTGTTTCGCGCATGATACCCCCCATGCGTTGCTATTCCTGAGGACTCAGGTGTTATTCCTCTGTACCCTGTAAATTCACGCCATATTCCACCCTTCAAACCGAAACACAGCCATGCAAACACAACTGCTTCACGGTTGAAACACGAATGGGACAGAGGTACCCAAGCAATCGACTTTTGTACAAAGTCTCCCTCTGGTAAATTGAACCGAAAGAACTGGTCGATTGAAACAGACTTGCAACTGAATACAACGAAAGCATTTATAGTTTTGATACAATAATAAAATTGATGGCTGTAAATTGGGATAACAATAAATCGCAAACAGTAAACAATGGCTGGCGCCGGTTTTTATTAAAAACGCGATGAGCACTGAATGATATATGGATCAATTTTCGCATAAGGGTTCACCCGGCTTACGAAACAATATTTTTATATTTAATTTGCGTTAGTTAATTCGTACGATATATGTAATCTTGTGTATTTTTTCGTTTCTGTTTTAATAACTATTTTTTAAATGAGGAGAATCGTATTGCGCTATTTTTTGGGTTCATGTTACGTAAAATATGCATCTAATTTAAATCAATTACCTTCGATTAGTTATGTTTAATAAAAAAATTCCTGAATAGCATTTGTAATATATTATTACATAATGTACTTATTTTATATTGATTTCTTAAGTTTATAAATCCATACAAATAATTCGGTGTGTTCATATAACGCATGTAGGTATCACGTAAATTTATATTTAGAAATTGCAATATTTTAATTTTTATGTTTTATTATTTTTATATTATTTTGAATAATATATTATAATCATTGTCATCATAAATGGAGAAAATATAATCCTCAATTTTTGTAGCGAGTAACACCTACTCTGATATTTAGTCACCGAGAACGGTGGAAAAATGTGATTTTAAAATAACCAATTTTTCAGGGATCACGCGCGTTCAGCCATGCATCGTTGCTCCTGCTCAAATATGATTTACTGGCGCCAAATGTTCACGATATCTGTTTGACTTATTGCTTCATTAACGATGAGGATATATGAACTTGGTCGTTAATAGATAAGGCGTGTTGTCGACGTGGTTTGGGTAATTGAGAGCTTTAGTTTCGCGTAATAAAATCTAATTTCCTATATTCGACTTATATTATTTAGTTTGTATTATTATATATTAAAGAAACTACACAACAGGTAAATGTGCAATTGTAAAGTGTAATATTACGTAGGTACGTATAATTATAAACTAGTGATATTGAATTTGTTATATGTTTTAATGCAAATTCAAAATTATTTTTAATGCAATAAAATAAATTTTAATATTTATATTTTATATTTTTTCTTACTTTTGGATGTTGTAAATGGCGACCACGTGAATTTAATGGTCGAAGGATGGGCAGCAGCGTCTCTCTTAACATAAAATCATCAAAGTCCAATTCCGGTTGCCAACCCGTCTATTAAACGTGGCAACTACTGGTAAAACCCTCTTAAGGGACGCGGCTTATATTCAGTAGTGGACAGTTAACGGCTAATATAATAATATTGTTTTTATAATTTTTAGTTTAATTGTAAACGGTTACCGTTGGCTATGGACGCCGGCAATACTAGGAATGTCACGCGCGCATTGTCGACCCTTAAGAAACTTTATTACGCCCTATAAGTAAAACCCTATGCTGTAGTCTCTAAGAAAAACTTCAGCAGATAGAACATTTTACATTATAAACTATAGATAATATTAATTAAGTTACGAAGAGGCTTCATCAATCAGATAATAATAAGACTGATCTCTTATTATTTTATGATACCTTAAAAATTAAAAAAAAAATCAAGAGCGATACAGTAAAAAGAACGATGATAATTTTTTAGTGATAAAATCTTTAATATCATTTCTCCTTGGCACATCAAGGAGAAATGATAAAAACATAATTGTCATTGTTTTTTTTAGTGCATCAAAAACAAACCGTTATCTATATTGGACGTTATCCATTAGGATAATGGATAAACCAAAAATTATTAATCGAGTCACGATACAACTATTTCATTATTTAATATCTACAGATAATAAAAGGTACATACACTTGTATCATAAAATACAGTCATATTTATTATTTTTTCAATGGACTTCAAAAATTTATAAGTATAGCGTATCTTACATGGTACTTTCGTTTATTCTACTCATAAACTGTTTTTGCTTTTTTGGGCAACTCCTTTATATTAGTGATAGTTAGTTTTTTATATACAACTTAGAATGGCAAACAAGCTGACGGCCCAGCTGATGGAAACTGGTAACCGTCGTCTATAGGCATAAGCAGTACCATGGACATAACAGAGTATATTGTTTCGCCCATGATACCCCCCATGCGTTACCATTCCTGAGGACTCAGGTGTTATTCCTCTGTACCTATTAAATTCAAGCCCAGTAAATAGTTATAAATAATACCGATTTTCTATAAAGCGTTCTTGGTTCCCTATTTTCAGATATATGGTATTACAAAATTCGAAAATTGATTGAAATACAACAATGCGTTTTGTTATAATAATAGTGTAATTAATACTTAATAATTAGGTTAGACGGGGATACCTTCTAGTTGAGTCACTTTACAGTAATCAGTCGTTATCAGTTTCTTTTAATTGTAGCCATATATAGATTCCAATAATTGTAATGTACACAATTAATATCATTTATAAGTTAAGATAATTACAGTTACGATAGTACTTATCATTTTAGTAATCTTTATAGATAGATATTTTGAATTCAAATTGAAGATAAGATTACAAATTAAATAGATATTATATATTTTGCTCATCTACGTTTGTTATCAATTGTATTTATAAAACATTTAGCGAATACTTATTATTGCTGAAACTTGATATATTTGTTTATTATTTATTGATCATATTTACGAAAGTGTATGGTAGAAAAGGCGAGCTTAATGCTACATAGAATTCTCTCACGTTCAACCTTTGGGAAAACGTAATTATATATATATATATATATATATATATATATATATATATATATATATATATATATATATATATATATATATATATATACCTATAAATAAAGGCACAAATAAGCATTGGGCAAATGGTTATAGACAAGACGAGTAAAAGAAGTTTTATAAAAATAATAATAGCCTTTGCCTTTTGTAATAATCTGTGTAGACGATGGACCCTCTATGGTTTATAAAAGATGGGATTATGTCCGTTATCATACGCTATCATTTATTTTTACCAAAATAATCCCGTTAATTACCATCTTTTATGAACTATGCAACGTGAAAGTCTAAATTCCCTTTGTGTAAGCTGTGCACTTGTACAAAAGGAGTGCGTCTTATATCTAATGACTGGAATAAAATGTATGAAGAAGCCCATATATAAACTAATTATAAAGTATAATATATAAATTAAAAAACTTACCCAGTTCAAGGGTACTGATACCAGAGGTAAATTACTTAGAGAAGTTACATTGCATATAAGTGACAAAAAAATCTGTTAGCTTTTATCTATCCAATAAATGATTTAACACCGGCTACCAAGTTCCCCTCAAAGCATGCGTTTATAAAAAGTTAAAATTGAAATATTGCCACAAAGAAAACTGTTATTGGAAAGTGGCAACCGCCACGGGATCGGCACTCTCTCGACAGAAAGAAAATTAGGATGCCAGCCGTCAAAACTTCAAAACCAGCCATCAGAGCGTCGCTTTAGAGGGATGCCGCGCCCCCACATTACACCTCTCTCATTATTTATCACATTGTCGCCAAAATTAATGGTAGACCCTCGTCAAAAGATTTTTATTTTATAAAATAAAGTTGTGGCTGCTGGCAGTTTAATCATATCTTTGTTTAGACTGTGGATTGTTCTACACGGGGCCGCTAGTGTTGTGCAACTAGTATTATTATTTCATATAGTTTGGAATAGCTTTTACTATTAATTTGTTATAACATCATTCTTTCTAATATTCTTAACAGGCGAGTAATTTTTTAAATAGAGTTTCTGCTGATTTGTTTATTTATCTCTTGATAATCTTTAAATATTATAAAAATTTGTAAATACTATTTGGGATGGAGAAGTACATAGGCTGGCTCTTATTTAGTCAATCAACATAATTACTACCATTTATACGAAGTCGGAGAAAAAAAAAAAAGTTAGTAATAATATAATACGAATAATATTTACGGATTCAATAAATTTTTATTCGACGTCTAAAAAAAGGAGGTAATAAGACCTATAAATATAAAAATGTATTTATTATAATATTATTAAAACCTAGTGTGTGCTCTGTTCTTGATACCATGTTTGACAAAACAACGCATTTAATTAGCAGCACGATGGCTAATTAGAGTCCTATCTGGTGTCAGGGGTCATAAGGAAACTACGCTTTTTGTTATGAAAATGATGCTGTAAACACCATAGTTAAATTTATGTTTCTAATCATCTTTTATCATTGTGTTACAACAAACAGTTTTAATTACGGGAAACCATGTTAGTGTCCCCTATTAAAATGGGACTTTATCATGTGTTTTAATATTTAATTTATCTTTATTTTTAGTGTTAATGACTAGAGTTGATAATATGGTATATCATTGTTGGTAGAGTTTAATAGATTATATTTTATTTTATGTTTAAAGAAGGAATGGTGGTTTCGCGTGTGGTATGGTTATGCTATGGGGTAGCAATTTATTTATTTATTTTAAAAGGTACATCAACAATGTATATACAGACATTAATTTTAATTGATATACAGGGTCTGCATCTTGCATTTACACCAATTACAGATGTACACAGCATTTTTTTAAGTGATCGATTACATAATAAAGTATATAAAATAATAAAGATAAAATTAGATCAGTTACCCTATTGTGTGACGTAGAGGTTCACCTGACTGGGTACAATTATTTTTCTTCACCTGAATCCCTTTTATATTTCAAAATGGCTGTAACAATATAGCAGTACTAGATTATCCTGCAAATCAGGAAGTTTCAGGTACTCGTGCCTAACGCTTTTCAGACTATATCTGCTACACGATTACGGGAGACACTGTATTCTATTAAAGTTTTTATTCTGTAGTCTATTAAATCTATGTTTTTTTTACAATTGACAATCACCACCTATAGATATTTTGGTATATTTTTATAGATTATTTTGGTAGTCATTCCGTGGTAGTCAGTAGTACTTATTTAAAATTGTAGCATAAATATTTATCCTGTTGGATGCAAAACCAATAAGCACGTGACCATTATGATTACTTCGTTGATGAACATCAAATTTTCTTATTTTTATATAATAATTACATTCCCTAGTTGCGTAGGGAAATGTCGAATTTCAATCATTGGTCTGTTCCAAAACAGTAATACGACTTAACACCTTTAAAATAAGATAGCACAAGGTTCATATTAGTGTAGCAAGCAATCGAGGTTGGAAGATGTAAAATTTATAATTGAAGCTCGTAAATTAAGGTGACATCGACAGTTGTGGCTCGCGGGGGCGGGGAAGCGACGCGTCGGAGGGCGCCGTGCCAATATTTTATCGAGAAGGTAATTATTTTATCGGCACATTGGGGTAACAGATGAAACTCGGCGACTGTAATGTCTTTCTTATATTTTGTATTGGAAAATTCATGATTAATGACAATTACCTTGTCGTTCTAAGATATACTCGTAATATTGAAAACAATTACTATACTAATATAATCATCCGCTTCAGCTGATTTCAAAAAGAGATTCTTAATTTTTTTGTGTATTAATATTAAGCGGTATTTTCATTTTCATTTTCATTTTTATTTACGACATAACGGGTTGATCTGATGGTAAGCGATGACCGCCGCCCTTACTATACCTATAAATTTTAAGAGTTGTCCTCGATTTCTATGGGATCCTATCATCAGAGCCTGACTTGGTGATAATAGGACCACCTTAAGAGTATACTTTTTCGAATAAAATAAGGATTTTGAAATCGGTTCACAATTGACGAAGAAATCGGAGGGTATACATAAAAAAGAAAATATACAGTGAAACATATAACCTTCTCCTTTTTCGAAGTCGGTTAAAACTCATATAGGTTTGTTAAATCGGTTGTATTATGTATATAATATAATATCCTATTGTATTGGGGGATGCATATGTTACTGTTAATATACTCGTAATTATCTCATAGCGTTTTCATTTACTGTTACTTATTTTGTATATGTAATGTAAGTTATTATAAGATTTAGTTGTTCCCCGTTTCCTCCATTCTGAACTTGTTGACCTTGATCCCTTGAGAAATCATATTGCGTTTATCACCCCTGCTCGAAGTTTTACCTTTTTAGATCCAGTCCTCTCAATTACATTACTTAATTGGTGCCAGACAGAGTCTAAAGTGCCTAGATTATAAAAAAAAATATATATATCTAGGCACTTTAGAATAATTATAAAAAAAATATATATTATTATTAATATAATTTTAGATATTTAAATCGGTGCCCTTATTAGTTAACTTAATAAAAAATAAATATGCTCAAGACTATATTTTTTCATCATCATACTTGATGAAATAATCTTCATCCATTCTACATTATTATTAATGATATTAGTTTTGTACCCACTTAAATATTTTTAGGCGAGGCCCGGTCTACCGCGTACTATGAATGATTCGCGCTGGCATATTGACACAAACCGGATATAACCGGTTCGAGATCAATCGGGCGGCGCGTCTGAACCTCCCGCTGGTCGGTTTAATTCGCGCCTTGACTGAACCCTTTGACACATTCACTGGTGACAGCTCGCAGTCGGACGTCTCTCCAGCCGCTGACGTTTCTATTATCATTTTCTATTTTAACCCGACTGGAAGAGGGTTATGATTTTCGCGCGTATCTATGTATGTATGCGAGTACACTGTAGGTATAGTGTGTTGTTACACACAAAGGCTGTCAAGGTTCATACATATTTTTTATCATCATCATCATCATCATCATATCAGTCTATAACTGTCCACTGCTGAATACAAGCCTCCCCTTTAGGGGGTTCTGCCAGTAATGGCCAAGCTTTATTATATCAGCCGTTAGCTGTCCACTGCTGAATATAGGTCTTCTCTATAAGAGGGGTTTTGCTAGTAGTTGTCATGTTTAGCGGGCGGCTTGGCAACAGCAGTTAGGCTTTGGTGATGTTTTAAGTGGTTCGCTACTTTTTTTTTTATGGGTGATAATGGAATGGTAACCCCACCCGCACTATCGGTATACACCGGCGGGGCACCAGTGAAGGATGATAAGTGAGAATGAAGTAGGTCAACTGACCTACTGACCTGAATTCGTCACAATGGGCTAACTAGCCCATTGTGACGAATTCAACAAGAATTGTTCACGATGGTTTCCAGGGGGAACCTTGTGGAGGTCGATCTAATAGGGCATATTGCTAGCAATGGGGCTGTTAAACTCCATTGCTAACAATCCCTTTCCCCCCAGAGGGACGCTACTGTCCATCCCTCGGCCATTTATTTCTCTTAGTCGTCTCTACCATACCTACGGAAAAGGAAGGGGTGGCCCGTTCTATGACGGGGTAACACAGCGACATACACAATATTATACAAGTTGAAATCTAGGGCCAATATTTTTTATGGAGTATAAATGAAGAAAAAGCAATGCTTTAGTAACTGTCTAGTTACAAATTCATCTTAAGGGGTTTTTTATAAACTAAAATATCTAATCTAAGTAGATTTAAATCTAAAAGTCATTTTTATTATTTTGTAAAACAGTTGACATAATTTCTTTTATCTGAACCTTAGAATTGGGTAGATATAGTAGGATAAAAAAATATTCCATATTACCGTCAAATTAAACTAATATACCTTTTTACGTCATTTTAATTAAGGCAACAGAGACATTATCATTCGCATGAACTAAGCTTTGAGTATGAAAACCTTAAGTCACAGTGTACAGTAATTTCAATACCATATCTCGTCCATTAAAGCAAAACATAAATGCATCGCAGCAGAATGTAGGAGAGTACCATGCAATGCAATGTAATCACCCTCTTGAGAGGTACTGGGTGGTTACCGGATGACCCGGTCTCCGGCACGACTCAGGATGCAGACTACAAACATGGTGTCACGTCCGCCTGACCTTAGACCTTCGCTTCACGGAATCCCTTTGTACTCGCCGAAGTTATAATATCTTTTAACTAATTAGTTGCGATTTACGTAATGGTTTAGATAATTTTATATGACATATAGATACATTTTCTTTTTTTATTGAATATCTTAAGAGCCGATTAAAGAGATTAAAATACAATATATAGAATAATGCAAAGACGGATTATTTTGCTTGTTTTTTGCTTTGGATTAAATTTAGTTTTTTTATTTGTTCTTATAATATTGGTACATGATATTCTGAGGTTTTTTTTTAATGGGTGATAATGGAATGGTAACTTGGCCTGCGCTATCGGTATACAATGGCGGGGCACCAGTAAGTGATGATAGGTAACGATGAAATCAGGTCAGTTAGCCCATCGTGACAAATTCTACTAGAATTAACCACGATGTTTTCCAGGGGGAACCGCGTGGAGGTCGACCTGATAGGGTGTATTGTTAGCAATGGATTCATTAGACCCAATTTCATTATTGTCAGGATTATATTTCTCAATATCCGAATTAAAATACATTTTACAATTACTATTTGTATTGTTATATGTATTATGTATACGATATGTTTATATGAGTACATGTATAGAGAAATCCGATACAGATAAAATTAATTCATTAGTTGATATATTTGTCAAAGCAGGATGGGCTGACCTCGCCGACATTGTTACACAGAATTGATTGTTCGCGTCGCTATGAAGAAAAGCAATGTTGCAATATTTTGTGAGAATTGTAATCGACTTAGTGACAAATATTTTACGATGTCATTATTTATCTCTGAATTGCTAAATAGATTGTAAAATCAATAAAAGTAAATAACTTTTGACTTAATTAGGGAAATGTTACTAAAATATTATGTCGCTTTTTGCTCTTTTGTAATGGTAAAAAGAAAAATGTAACATTTATCATCATCATCATAATCATCATCATCATCATCATATTAGTCCTTAACCGTCCACTGCTGACTATAAGCCTTCTTTTGGGGGGATTTTGTCAGTTGTTGCCGCGCTTGGCAGGCGATTTGGCAACCGCAGTCAAGCTTTAGAGATGTTTTAAGAGGGACGCTGCTGCCCATACCTCGGTCGTTTTTTACCACAGCCACGGGAAGGAAGGAACCACACGACCAATATTATTTTATAGAGACGAAAATTAATATTATACTAATTCTCATAACATAAAATGCGAATTTAATTCGCAAATGATTCACACTGCAGTTACCACCGTCAATATTTGTATCATGTTTCGCAGAAAAAAACTTGATCATTGTGATACAAATGTATCTGTTGTTATGCGCGCGTAATTGCCGGCCTACTGTGTAATTTGCGAAGGTCCTTTGTGCTATAGTTGCGAAGTTGCGAAGGGCTGCAGGACTGAACTAACATTAGGACGGTTATCAATCGGAGGCCCTTTTGTAAGAACTGGGAGAGCATATATACGTGAGAGTGGGAAATAAAAGTTACACTTACTTATTAAATTTTTTTGATCTAATCATTTTTGTGTATGTAAGACTAGTGACATAGCTACCTATTTATTATTATGATACTGGTTTTTAGCCGCTACTTCATCTGTGTGACTTGTATATTGACTGATCTTTGGGTCTACCATGAAATGAAATTCAGAATTTTTGGACTTAATTTCTTGTTTTTGTTCATACCGAAATCGGCCCAGTAAATGGAGCTTAACATTTGTATAACGTTCAGAGCAGAGCTTAACGTTCGTCATAAATCCTACCATAAAAGTCCAAACGAACGATATTTTAACATTTTTAACGATATCTATCATGTAATTTTAACATTAATTTTGTGTTTCGTTCAGCCACGAAATTTCGGAAAACATTTCATGGTAGGCCCTCACGTTAAAAAGTGTCATATGTATGTAACCCACTAAATATTACCTATCTAATACGTATACTAAATTTCATTTCGAATTATTCCTACTGGTAATTTTTTTATGGATGATCATTGATTGGTATTGGTATACGCTGGTGGGGTACCAGTGATGGGTAATGATGAAGTCAGGCGTGTTGTCCTATAGACTGGTTTATCATTATATATTCGCTAGGTATTAAACATTATGGTTTCCAGGCCAGATTGCATAGAAGTCGACTTTACAGAGGCCGCTTAATCCCTGCTACTATAAATTTGGATTTTACAGAATGTAAATGCAAAAAACTTTAAGTACTTTTTGATTTGCTACACCGATTACGATAAAACATGGCCAATGTTAAATTATTTATTACGATGTTTCTTTTTCATTATTAGCCAGTAGGTAACCACAAGACGCATTAGCGAGATTTCGTCTAATGACTACTAAAACAGAAGTGAGGATAACTGTGTTACCGACTTCAATACTAAAATGTAGAGCAAGGTACTAGCGAATGCGACGAATTATAAGTACGAAACATATTTGAGAATTTTTCGATTGTGTAACTATTTCTTTAATATGGATTTTTGTATAGAAATTTTGGTTACAATATCTGTAATAATACAACAATTACCATTATTAATTATTATATTTGTATTTATAAAAATGTAGCGATCTTGATATAAATGCGATAACGATTGTGCAAGAAATCTTAACCACAATTCTATGATACTATCATTATTTTGATGGTACAAAATGGTTACAATTATACTACATTTACAGTAGCATTTCTTCTTTTAATTGAAAATATAAAGTATAAGACATATAAAAATATAAAAAAAAACACTATATAAACAAAATAAATCTATAAAATAAAAACCAATTGCTTTTCCAATCAAGTAGGGTATTTTAAGTTTGTAAAAAATTGTGTGAAAAAATTTGGACTGAATAACATTTGTCGGATCTATTCTTTCGTAAAAGTAATGTAGCGATCTAAAAAATATTATAATTATCGATTAAGTTACTCAATCGATAATTATGTTTAAAAGAATTGCTATAAAATCAAATATCAACATATGAGTATCAAATTAGTTGTTACCGTACATCTGAAAGTAAGACATCCGCTGAATGCTCGTATCTTGTACCAATCGGGTGAAGTAGTAGTGAGGGGAAGGTTGATTGATGACCTGCGCTTGTTACTCTGATCGTCGGCGCAATTACACCACGATTACTTAATTTGACATGATACTTTCCCAGTTCTGACGCTCCCCACTAGGGGTAAGTGTTTCGTAATTGTTTTTATAGACATAATTACTGAAATTGTACCTGTTTTATTAAATACGTACCTGTGACCCCCTCCGCGTGATCAGCCTATATATATCAAATTTTATGACGATTGGTTAAGTCATTCAGGCGCCAAGAGGTAACAAACCAACGAACTCACTTCCACTATTATTATATTAGTTAAAATTGACAGTAAGACGTGTGGTCTTAGCACGTTTAAAAGAAAATAAAATATGTTACAAATTATATGAAAATCTAATATAATTATGGTATACATACTCTTAAGTTTAAGTGTGACAAAACAGTAAACATTCAAATAGTTTTACACACTTAAGATATAAAAATAGCAAATATTTATCCCATTCATAAATTAAAAGTTTATAAGTTTGCAAAGAGGTTTGTTTGATTCGAAGCATTTGGCGTTCCATTGTTTCTGCCTGTCCTAATGGGAGACAGGCGTGACAGATATATATGTATGTATGTAAATTTATAAGGATGGATGGATGTTTGTTACTTTTTCATGTAAAAACTATTGAATGATGAATGGATTTAATTGAAATTTTGTACATGGTATGGATACAGCTACTTAAGAATATATCCATTTGTAGACTAAGTAAAAAGTTATTAATACTACGTTGATTGCGCGTAGGCTTTTGTGCTGAAAAATAAACACGAATGTAACATTGGCAAACATGAAATATTCCGTTAATCCAAGCTTAATTTAATCGTAATCAATTGTATTAAGTGAGTTCTTAGCAAATGTTTAGGCTTGTCCATGTAGCTGTATGTACATGCTCGACAAACATGCAAGAAACAATTTCATCAAGTTAGTGTTGCCACAGAATCATTCATTGTTAACCTTTATGTTTATGAATATAACAATGTCGTTGCCTAATTTTTGATCTACCTTTATTGTTTAATTTGTTCTAGTTTCTGTGAGCTATTTTCGTTGTTAACTAATATATCATTCCAACTGTTTATCAAGATATAAGTAGTTGAAACATAATTTTTGGAACGTTACCTGCGAGCTCTAGTCCTGATGAGAACTAAATGGTTACTTACAAAACTAAAGCACGTTAAATATAACATGCAATAACATTTAGGTAAATTGAGATATAAGTGTATAATTTCATGATAATCTTTATCTTTTATGAATATAATATAGGGGTGAAGAGATTAGAATCGGTACTTATTTTTGGATCTAAAACCAAAACGTATATGCTTTAAATATATACAATGCAGATAGTGTTGTACTAATTCATCCAAATTTTACTCTGTTAATTAAATATTTGTTAATAGATGTAATTGTTGTCTGTATGATAAAATGGCCGTGTGATTTTGGCATAGGATAGGCCATTTCTTTTTTTTCCGGGGTGTCGTACAAGGCGACTAAAGGAAGGAAGGAACTTAATAGTCTAGGGATAGGCAGCAGCATCTCTCTTAAAATGTCACCAAAGCCTAACTGCAATTGTCAAACCGCCTGTAAAATATTGTTCAGCATTGTATAATTAACGTCTGATATTATCATATGTAAATAAAAAAACGAAAAATAGGACACAATAGTGTATAAAAAATTATAACTTGGAATCAATGAACATTGTAGATAGTCAAGATTGAAAGAAGAAAGAAAGAAAGATTGCAAACATAAGTATTATTTTTTTGGGAGCATTTGTAATCTCAGCCCTTCATTATGAAGGTAGACTGAAATAATGGAATTTTTAGTATGTATATAGTACCATGTTAGTGAGGAGTCCTATATACCTGAATCTAAGCACAAAAAAATATAAGATAGAAATGCAATTTACATAAGGGTTCTCCTCACATAAAAAAACCGAGATTCTTAACTCAATATGTTTTACTTATCAAATCTGATTATAATATTTCTAACGATGACCATATTTAAATACTTACGCGTTAGTAAAGTACCAAATCACCGTCATGTCTCAAGCGGTCGACATTCTCGACTAAGTAAAATCGGCAATACTTTCTAATGCTACTTTATTGCGCCTATAAATCCAACAGAGTCGTATAGAGTCGCCCCAGGAGGCGCTTACCGAGAGGCTATCGCACTTTCCGATTTAGAACTGCTCACTCAAAATTGAAATGGCTGCCCCTTTGTTGCGCCAATTTAAATTCATCGTTTTCAAAGCAATTCTTTCTGTCGTTTGAATTGAATTCAGATGGACAGTAAAGGATATGATTGCAACTTTGATTAAGCTAGTACTAACAAAATATATACATATATAGGTCTTCTCGGTAAAAAATATATTGCTTTTTTTAAATATTTATGTATTAGAGATTTAGACTTCTATATTTCGTAAATTTATATTGTCGTAATGATGCGTTGTAATGATAGCACAAAAAAAAAAACAATACATTGAACAGATCAGAGTAAAATTCAGTTTTCGATGATTCGTTAATACGAGTAGATATTATATTGATTTTTGTTGTTTTTTTCTAGAGATAAAGTAAGATAGCTGCTGTTAAAATTAATACATGCAAATATGTTGACAAATAATATCTACGTTATACAAAAAAAAAATACTCTCTTCTTGTTTTTTATTTCGTAAAATAATAAAATCAGCGATTTGACATTAAGATAATCAGTTCAAAAATTTTACGATATTATCTCATCTTTATTATATACAATGATAATAACAAATTGGTAATAATCTAAGCAAAGGCAAACTTATCTCTAAAAGAGATTTGTTTCAGTCAACCTAACAAAGTGCCATAGCAAGTAGTGAATGGGCAGTAGTAGTGCTAAACAGAAAACTAAACAACAATAATAAATAAAATAACAATAAGATAATTTAAAATGTAACAAGACTGCAAACGAAATAAAATGCAAGAAAATATATTTTAAGAGATCTGATCTATTGGCAAGTGTGATAGCGCCATCTCGGTTCAATCAAAATGAAAAATCTTTGCAATCGATTACGGGCAGTTTACTGGAACGCTTTAAAGTCTATCGCTTATCCTTTCAAATGCAATGGACAGTGGCGGAGGTAGTTTATCAGGGCGATAACGCGAGCACAATGAGTTCCGCTCTCCCTCGCTACTCGCACAATTCTTAACTTTATATGTAGATACTATTGTACAATAGGTATATCTATAGATAATACCATGCAAACGTACTTTATAAGATGTGACCTCGATTGTCGATTGTTGGCTTGAAGTGATGTTATTTATTAAAATAAATATGCTTACGGTTATAAAATTGGTGGGATATGGCAGTGAATTTACAGGGCATAGAGGAATAACACCTTAGTAGTAGGAATGGCAATGCATGGGGGGTATCATGGGCGTAACAGTATACTCTGTTACGTCAATGGTACTGCTCATGTCTATAGGTGACGGTTACTACTTTCCATCAGGTGGGCCGTCAGCTTATTTGCCATTCTATGTCGTATAAAAAAAAATATTAACGTGGTAGTCAGGGGCGTTTGTTGTCTTTTGTTGCTGATATTTATATTTATTATTGTTGTTGATATTTAATTATAATTTTTTATAAATTTATTATAATTTATGAATTTATATTTTTTTTTGTATAAATTTATAAATTACAAATTTATACATAACTGTTCAATGGAAATTTAAGCAAATTAATTTTATATATGTACTTATGTATGAATTAATAAAATAATAATAATAATTTAGTATTTTTATAGATTTGCCAATGATCAATTTGCCAAACTGTTAAATGCCAATAGTACGGATGAAAAAAGATACAATTATGTAATATTTTCTTATAATTATTTGTATTTATAATAAGTTTACTATAGTAATCTTTTGGAGGAAACAATAAATAATATCAGAGTCTCTAATTATTTTCATTAACAAAGAATTCTCTTTACCTAATTTTATATTTGTTTAATATAAAAATAAGTAGGTAGAAAATACTAATCGTTTTCTTACAATATAAATGATTTATTTTAAATTTTCACCTAATCATTAGGCTACGGACTATACAAATAAAACAAACTACCTTCTAGTCGACGTTTATGGACACTTGTTGCTTGCTATTTAAATTTACAGCAAATTCTTCAGTGATTGAAAACAGTGTTTACAAAACTGAGCCGTTAGTAGATTTGCTTCTTGTTATGTTTGATTTAAATTTGCTTTGCGAAATGTAGGCATATCTGTCGTTTATATATATGAAGACATATGTTGTCATATATTACATATATATATATATAGACATTGGTAAAAAATGAACATAGGTATTAAAAATAATAGTTGGTAAATGCATATATATATTCATATCAGCTGTAAACTATCCATTGCTGAACGTAGGCTTCCTCTTGGGGGTTTCTTCCAATAGTTGTCACGCTTGGCGGACGGGTTGGCAACTTCAGTTAGGCTTTGGTGATATTTTAAAAGGGACGATGCTGTCAATCCCTCGACTATTAAGTTGCCTTAGTCGTTCTCTTATGACATCCACGGGAAAAGAAGGGCTGGCCCATTCTATACGCTGGGATCACACTGTCGTAAGCATATTTACTGAATTTTTTATTTTTTATTTTGTTATTATATGTATACAGCGCGTAATAAAAATATTATTATGTATTTAAATGCTTCATAACACACAATTTATAAAAATTACAATTATAATATTCAGTTAAATGAGTTAAAATTAAACTAACCAGCTATTAAATGTTTATCCTTACTAATATTGTGAATATGAAAGAGAGTTTGTTAGTTTGCTACTTTATAGAGCCTTAACAGCTTAACTAATCACTATGAAATTTAGTATATACGAACTATATTGGAAGGAGAAGAATATATGTATATAGACTACTTTTATCCCGCTCAGAAAACTTATTCTGATCACGCGAACGAAATCGCGGGTAAAAGCTAGTTAATAAATAAATCTAAATAAATGCCCAGAATCAGTTCTCAGAAGTAAAACTTCTATCAACTTTTCTCTCTTGCATTCTGTCGGCGAAAGAGGGAGACAGCTGAACAAAAGGAGCGGTAGTCCACAAATATTTCTTAAGTTCGCTACTGTTCTATATTCTATACGAGATTTCCGCAACTGACTTCCAGTTTTTATAGTAAAGCAATAGTTTAATAGGTAAATGTTACTTATGTAACATTTATCTATTTAATATATGTTAAATTAATCTGTTTTAGTACAGATTAGTTATTTACATTTGTATTTTTTTTTAAATATACACATGACAGAAGTCTCGACTATTAAATTCAGGTAACTGTTTTAAATTCTGACATCCATAGTGTTCTTTTTTTTTATGCGACTAAGAATGGCAAACAAGCTGAAGGCCCACCTGATGAAAAGTGGTAACCGTCGCCTATAGACATGAGAAATACCATGGACATTATAGAGTATACTGTCCATGATACCCCCCATGAGTTGTCATTCGTGAGAACTCAGGTGTTATTCCTCTGTACCCGGTAAATTCACTGCCATATCCAACCCTTCAAACCAAAACACAGTCATGTAAACACAACTGCTTCACGGTAGAAACACAAATGGGACAGAGGTACCCAAGCAAACGACTTACTAGTTACTTAGTGTTACTCTCTTCTAGTGGAAACGAGATTAACGCAACGAGTTCCCAATATTTATGGCGAAGTTGACGACGTGTAAAAATATTTTTTAAATATTTTTATACAAAATGTGATCAATTTAATGTTAAGTTTAAAAATTTCATATTTCGTGTTATATTTTTGTATAAAGTTATTTGTATTCTTGAATACTATTACCGGGGTTCGGTTTAGTAAACATACCTCCTTATTCATAAAAACTAAAATCTTCTATAAACCTATTTTAACTATTACATTGTTTAGTCACTTTATTTGAAATTAGGAATTTAGCATCAAAGAAAGAGATGAAACAGTTCAATTGTAAGGATGGATGGATGGACAGATGGGTGTTTGTTACATTTTCATACAAAAACTACTGAACTGATTTGAATGAAATTTGGCGTACAGGTGGGATATATACTAACTTAGGATATTTTATGTACCTATTGATTCACGCAGGCAAAGTCGTTGGATACAGCTAGTATCTTACCAGAGGGAGACTGTACAAAAGTCGATTGCTTGGGTACTTCTGTCCCATTCGTGTTTCAACCGTGAAGCAGTTGTGTTTGCATAGCTGTGTTTCAGTCTGAAGAGTGGGATATGGCGTGAATTTACAGGGTACAGAGGAATAACATCTGGGTCCTTAGGAATGGCAACGCATTGGCGGTATCATGGACGAAACAGTGTACTCTGTCGTGTCCATGGTACTGCTCATATTTATAGGCGACGACTGCCATTTTCCATCAGGTGGGCCGTCAGCTTGTTTGCCATTCTAAGTTATATAAAAAAAAGTATCTTTCATCATTTTAACTGTGTTTAATTATAGTTACACAATTAACGCGTCGCATAAGTAGGTACCTACTTTTTTAAACTCGTAATAAACATCAGGAGAAGCCCGGAGCCGTTACGATTGTTCGTGGATGTAAAAAGAAGTTCACGGCCCTCCTTATTTTTATACTGACATTGTATGAAGTTTTCTTTGGAGGTACATTGTATAAAATTACCTATGGTCGTCATAGTACTTATTATGATTATATATAATAGCCGATATAATTTCTGACGTCTATAGTTTATGTCTAAGTTCATATAACTGTTACCAGAATTAGTTTCCACCAAACAGGTTTTCAGTGCTCTTTGTGATGACGGAGTAGAAATACAGCGGTTAGTGGAAAAAGAATAATTGAACAGTATTAGAGATGGAAACCTTGAAATAAACCCAATACAGAGATTTGGTATTATTTTGAGATTGGGTATTATTTTACATAATTTTTGGGTAAAAAAATTCAATTTGCGAAGTTTTATAGAATATTGAATATTAATTATAAAAAAAAATATAAAATATTATTATAATAAAATATATAATTAATAAAATATATATATATATATATATATATATATATATATATATATATGTAAAATGTATTATGCTATAGGTACAATTTAAAATTGTATAGTAAAGCAGCACGTAAATATAAAAAGTAAAACAGAGGGTAAAAGAAATTAAGCGTAGGGGACGGCTTTACTTAGTGATTACACCGTAAAACCTAGAGAAAATCGACACAAATTTGTTAATAAATAAAAGTAAAAGAAAATGTATTTATTTGTAGAAAAAATATTTGACATTAAAATAAAAATCACAAATAGCATCTGAAAATTCGGATCCAATATTAAACATCCTGACCTGTTTAGGAGTTTAGAATCTTCTTAGAACTATTCTCTTATAAAAGATATCCACAGCCAGAAGTGTTCTACTTCTTCTGTTTGATTGTTTTTAAAATAATATTTTTTAAAGTAATAATGTTTCTAGGAAACTGAACAGTTTTTAAAATCTGTCTCCGTCTAATAGCAAGGAATAAAAATGTTTGGTGTCCGTCGTTTATTTGACGCATCAATATTTATTTATTCAAGTGGCCAGCTGGAAAATCTGTCAAAGAGGGCGCAATCCACTCATCCAAAAATCCATCGCCATTCAGTAATATTTAAAATGCCATTAATGCAGAATTTAACGTTAAATTGTGTACAGCGCTAACATATACCAAGTCCCACATTTCCACTGTCTCCTACCCCGTAACTTCATAAGCGGTGATGTATGTACGCTATAAAATATTCCATGACACAATGTTGCGGTTTGTGTCACAGCTCTCCTAATAAATTCATGGACTACACGGATATTAAATGATATAAATTTTCATGCACAGTTGGAATTTAAATTTCCTTAGAATTATGTTACATTAGTGATACAGTAGGTGGCTTGGGTATTTTTTTAACCGATTTCAAAACAAGAGGAGGGTTTTTATTAGGTTAAATTTTTATGTTTGTTATCTAGGACCACTGTCATTTATAAACGGATTTGGAAAATTCCTCGTAGAATAAATGCTTTTAAAAATATTATACATAAAATATTAAAATTGAAATATAGAATTTAGTAAATTTAAGCTGGTTAAGACGAGCGTTAAAGGATTTTTAAGGCAAAAAATTGGGACACAACGTACAAAAAGCAGTTGATACATTTTAACTTTATGTTCGTTGTATTCTGATTCCAATTTTTTTGCTCTTCGTTCAGATTGTTTATCACTAAAATGTTCTAAGTATTTAATACTATTCGATTAAATACCAAAGTCTGAAATCGATTACGGCATCTATAGAAACGGAAATCGATTATCAGAATTCGTATCTGTCACAAATCGATTTTAGTTGCCGCCTTTCCGCACAATATCGAATATCAGACTAACTATCCGTGTGCTAACAAGATTTAATTAAAAACTGTTTGTTTTAGATAAGTAGGACTACTGCATTTTTTATTCTATGTAATATCTAATACACTATTGTAGACTTTAAATACAGACCTGTTATATTTTTAATGCCAAAGAATGTTTGTATAAGCACAGAAGTTTATCTACCATTGATTCCTACATTAGGATGAGCCTGTTCTATAGTTAACGAGATAAGTTTTACCATATACTCATTTTTATAGAAATTAATTTCTAGTGTATATAGTGTAGTGTAGTGTAGAAATTATCTTTCTAGTGGTAAAATATATCTTATCTATGGAAATTGAATAAAGAAAATTATATATATCTTTTAAGATTAGAAGCAACAAACAAGCTGTGAGTCATGAAAAATAATAACAGTTGCTATTAGATACAATAACAGTAATAGACATTAGCCACTAAATATACTTAGATATTGTATCTGGATTATTACAGGGGGAAAGGGATTATTAGTAATAGGGTCTAACAGTCTCAACGCTAGCAATACACTCTATTAAGTTCACTTCCACGAGGTTCCCCCTGGAAACTATCGTGGTTAATTTTCGTAGAATTTTTCACGATAAACCAACTGACCTGCTTTCATTCTCACTTATCAATTCTCACTGATGTGCCATCAGTGTATACCGATAGCGCAGGCGTAGTTAACATTCCATTATCACCAATTAAAAAAATCCTGTTTATTACGTACATCCATCATTTATTTTTACTACCACTACTTACTACTTACTATTTTTTTTATACAACTTAGAATGGCAAACAAGCTGACGGTCCACCTGATGAAAAGTTGTAACCATCGCCTATAGACATGAGCAGTACCATGGACATAACTGAGTATACTGTTTCGCTCATGATACCCCCCATGCGTTGCCATTCCTGAGGACTCAGGTGTTATTCCTCTGTACCCAGTAAATTCACGCCATATACCACCCTTCAAACCGAAACACAGCCATGCAACAGCTGGTTCACGGTTGAAACACGAATGGGACAGAGTTACCCAAGCAATCGACTTTTGTACTTACTACTTACTATTTAAACTAATCGACTGAATAAATTTAATTGTATTATCCTTAATATTTTAATTAATGTTATTTTATTATTATATTATTTCGTAATGTTTAAATACTACAAAAAAATTTAAAACTAAATTATTGTAATTTTTGTTTTCAATATTTGCACGCTTGATCTAAGTAGATTTTGTAAGGTACTTTTAATTTATATGAGCAAACGTTTTATACCCAAAATCATTGCAAATAAAATAATTAAATTATTATATTACTAAGTAATGATGATTTGATTCAAACCCTATTCTCAATTCTAGTTTTTATTACTCATGTGAGAGGCACACTTTTGTATCAAAAATATTCAGGCGGCCTTCCTTTTATACTACGCTATGAGGAATTAGATAAGTACTAAATCGTAGGGATTGGTGAGAGGGAGTTTTACGCCTTAAAACGAATACCTATATTTAACTTTGAGACCAACATTTAAACTTTGAAAGTTATACACGAGGTAACGTATTTGAGTTGTATACGGTATATATGGTTAGCCTGTTTGGGCGAATAAGACTAGCATTAGAGTAGCGCGGCGTAAATTATTACAAAGTCAAATGCTAACTCATATTTTTATCCTAAAGCTCAGAGGTCGTGAGAACAGAAGCCCTACTCTGGTTTTGTAATGTATTTCTGAATATATTTGTTCGATAGATGTATATACTTATACCTACACGGTTATCGAACGCGAGCAAATAAAAATAAGCAAAATTGTTCCTTTGTATCTGAAATTCGTGAAATATATATATTTTATAATATATATTTTTTTAATGGATGACAATGGAATGGTAATGTTATATGTTGGCGGAACCCCAGTGACGAATAGGAGAGAATGAAAAGGCAGGTCGGTTAGCCTATCATGATGAATATATCTGGAATTCAGAACAGTTATTTCCTGGGAATACCACGTGGAAGTCGACCTGACACTAGCAATGGGACTGGTAGTCCGTATTACAAACAATCCTACATTGGCATTGAAGAGATCTCTACGAATGGAAAATGTATCAAGTTTTCTTCGTATTATTCAAAATTATTTCTTCATAATATCTGTACGTCGTAATAATATGTAATTATGCCATTAAACTACTGTTTCATATATTACCAATTAATTTTAATAAAGGAAAAGCATTTTATAATTTATCCTATTAGGTTCCCTGTTAACTAAATAATATTTCTATATATTTGTATTTCTAAAAACACCTACATACATGAATTTAATTTAATATTAATTAAACAAATATAGATAATTATTATCTATTTGAAACTTTTATGATGCTTAATGTGTATGTGTGAATGTATGTGTGTGAATATAGTGAGTAGGGATAATATTTATATTATTATATGTATCACATCTTCCATATTTAGAACTAACAGAATTTTTCATCGTGCCTCACACCAAATTGTTTGTGATTATTTCTTGTAATTATTTATATTTATAATAAGTTTACTATTATAATCTTTTGGAGGAAACAATAAAGAGTAAGTATCTATCTATCTATCTATCTTGGCGTTATTAGTCATGATTATCACAATCATGATTAAAAACGCTAAGAATGTGCGATAATGTACAAATAATTTAATCAGAAAGTACCTAATTGTAATTTTATCGACTGTTATTAATCTATTGACAGATTGACACTCGAGAATCGATTTTGCAATCGATGTCTTACGCCATGATATGACAGCATTGTTTACGATAGTTCTCATCACTAGTAAATTACCAATGTAAAAAAAAAATGCATAAAAGGTTGTTGTTGGTTAAATTCGACGTCACTATACAGGCCTTTATAAACTCATGGCACTAGCTATGATACTATTCAGCCACTATAGCTATATAGAGTTTATGTCTATGTACATACAAGTTATGTATACAGCTATACTTATTAATAGAGATGTGCGTAACGATGGCGACTGGTAGTCGATGCGCAGACCACCTGTACAACATCACTACAGAATCTGTTGACAGACAAAGACGCAGATAACATGGAGCATCCCATTGGCGCATCCGTGGTGCTGCCCCGCCCACTGTCCGCGTCCGCCAATCAGAGCGATGGGCACAGATCTTGAGCATTATCTAGTTATCTGCTATCTCACTTGGCACAGTGGCGGTCGCTATTTTCAGAGGCTGTAAATGCTGCAATGAAATTCAGGTCTTCGAGTCCTTTGTTTGCTCCGAGTGGTAACGCCGTTTTAATAAATGCATAACTGAGCTTGTTTTGTTATTATCTAATATTATTATCCATGCAAATAGCCTCAAGGTATCCTACCAGTTGGTAGTGACCTCAAAGAATTTTTTTATTTTTAATGAATGTTTTAAAGTCTTACTATTTAATTATATTTTATTCTATACTCATTTTTATTTATTTTTTCTCACAATATTAAAACATTTTAGAAGTTACAAGTAAATATAAGTTTATACATCTTATATATTTACATGAATAGGTATATAGTTATCTCTATTTTTTTTATTTTTATTTCAATTTATCATTACATTGATATTATTGATGGCATTTCAATGACATTTGTCAAATGTAACAAATTTATTATTTAAACGAATCCTTACGGAATAACATATAGTGCTTAGGAGTACAGTTCCTTTTCCGTTAGTGTCGTAAGAGCCGAATAAGGGAGGGCGAGGGATAGGCAGCAGCGTCCCTCTTAAAACATCTCTAAAGCCTGACTGCGTTTGCTAATCTGCCTGCCAAGCGTGGTAACTACTGGCAAAACTCCCTTTATGGGGAAGTCCTACGTTCAGCAGCGGACAGTTAGCTGATATAATAATAAAAAAATAGCTACACAATATAACGGGAGCTATTGATAGTACGGTACAACAGTTCAACAACATGGTAAACATTTGAACAAAGACGCCTTTGTATGTTTTGTATAAAATTATGTTCAAATTATTTGTTGGTATCATTGGTACTAGGTATTGTTTACGGACTTGCCCATCACTATAGACAATAGTGATGTTCATGTTGGATATGAATCGAATCTTTGTTTGTGTAGATATTTCATTAGGTGCTCTATAAATATTAGGTGACTCATAAGGTGATTTTTTTTTTGATGGGTGAAAATGGTATGGTAACGGGATACGCTGGCGGAGCACCAGTAAAGGGTGATAGATGAGAATGAAAACAGGCCAGTTAGCCCATCATGATGAATTCATCAGGAATTAACCATGATAGTTTCCAGGGAGAACCGCGAGGAGGTCGACCTGGTTGGGTATATTGCTAGCAATGAGATTCTCAGTCTCCATCACTAACAATCCCTTTCCCCCCTCATAAGGTGATTTAGTAGATTTATAAGTAGGAATTTCTAGTATTTACCTATTTGTCTCATAAAAAAAGATTGTAAATTAGAAATGAAAGTAGGTATTAACTCGCCTCACTTGTTACCCTAATATTTGACTAACCGGAGGTGACTAAGTTTAATTAATTAAACCAATATTTTTTACTATATTGTAGGTAGTTTTATACACGACAAAAATATATAAGTATATATCGTTTCTCTTTACATACCAACCCATTGTATTTTAGAATACAAAAGAATAATGCTATCCAATAAAAAATTCCCTTAATAATACATCAGTATTGCTAAGTTCATTCATTCCTGTTTGTTTTCTTAATCGGCTTCTTGTCTCGTATCACCGACCATTATTATTTGAGACATTTCGTCTTGTGATTTCAATATTGTTGCTATGCAAAATAGGCAGTCAGGTGAAATATCGGGGCTCTTTAGAAAGTGGTCGTGTCGCACAAGTGATTTGTTATTGGCATCCACTGTTGATAACCGAAGGAGCGTTGCTTGTAGGTCGATGCTGTTATAAAATAATGTTATTGTAATTTGAAATCTATGCTTTAGCTAGCTATGTTAAGTAGTTATTAGTTTCTATAGACATTTCTCATTTTATTTGTCATAAATTAAGTTTTATTCTCGATCAAGTAATTTAGGGAACGTATTTTTTTATTAACTCAAGTTTGAGTGTTCAAAGTTGTGCTCCTAAATGTCTAAAGGATAATTTGATTATGTCTAACGCCAACTCAATGTATTAGAAGTAGAGGACCAGTGGTTTTGTTCTACGTACAACTTTATTTATTTATTCTGGATCAATTTACAGTAGTTCTTCGTCTTCTTTTGTGGCGTTCACCCCGACATTAGGGTATTTTGCATTTACAGTAGTTATATTGTTAATTAATATATTCAACGTTACACCTAATTATTTAATTGCCTATATTATTTTTATGATATCTATGGTTATAAGTACTTAAAAGCACATTGTCCATACTGAAAAAGCTCAACCAAATTATTTTCAGACGATAACCTTGTATGAGCGACCCCGTAATGTTAGCGCGAGTGAGAGGGGTGTAACACAAAGACACAGGCGGAGCGCAGGGCGCGGGGGGCGGCCCGGGCGAGGGTATGTGATTCGGGATTCTAGGGATGATCTTGCTTGCTCTCGCTTCCTCTCGCGTTACTCTGGCACCGTTCGTCGCGGCCGTTGCACATATCCGACGGTCGCGGTGCCGCACTATCAAATTCGATCTGCACGCGAATAGTCACTCGTATCGTACATCACTAAACAATTTAAATTTCGAACACCGATTTTAGTCGCCAAATCTGAAATAAAATGACGATTCGCGATTGTTGTGGATTCTGATGTGATTGAATTGGCAAAGATTGGATTTTAGTGAAGATTTTTATTAGTGAATGTAATTAGACATAGTTATTATACTAATTAGTAAAGATTAAAAACACAAACTATTAGAGTCTCCTTAGGCGTAGGTAATCATATCACAAAGTGACTATAATTTAGAACAAAATCATCTAAAATAAATTTTAGCAGTTCGGCTATTATTGTGTGAATGGACAATGTTGAAAAATGTTACAATATCGCCGAATGCTGAACTTTGATACAAGTCCGAAAATGAAAATATCTGGTAAGCATATAAACATATACTTAAGGTATGACGACTAATATTTTTTTTTATTATTTTTTTAAAGTCAATTAATTAGTTAAGTGGCTGCTTATACGAATAGGTGGTTAATATTAGTTAGGTGTTAGAAATTTTAGAATTCGCTTCGAAAAAAAAAAAAATAACAATGTTAATCGTAAAAAAGGAACAGGGTAATAAACGCTATTATTTTATTATACCTGTTTGAAGTATATTAAAATGTATGTTATATATTTATCTTTAAAAAGTACCTATATATTTTATTACAGTTAAGGTATCTCTATGCACCTAATTAAAAATTTATCTAAACATAGGTAGCTAGAATTTTAGATATTATAAGTACGTAGATATTATATTCTGTGATATTTTCTGCTTAATAATTTTTCAACGGCTACGTAATATGTAATTATAAGCAATGTGTTAGTTCACCGTCGGGATGGTATTTTTTGCATATCATTTCTCTATATTGATCTGTGAATATCTACGTACTTTCTTGTAACACTTAATACACATAATATATCACTATTTTTACACGCGACTTCGTCTGCATGACATTTAAATACTTTTTTATTTTAATTTGTATCTTAAAAGCTATTTATGGTAATTGTATATGTAGAGTCCGTTGGCAATTGATTAATTTGTTTTCTTTTTTTTTCTTTCTCCAATTTTCTTTCTACCTTTTAAGGAACTTGTCGTAAAATTGCATCTTCTGTGTATAGACTCTCAATCATCTGCAGTACACTGTATGATAGTTTTTTTTGCTTATAGATTTATTCATTCATTCTTTCCGGATTATCATCTGTTCAGAAATCTCTACATTTCATCTTGACAAATATTTGCCTTTTCTATCTATCTTATCTTTGCACTAAATTCTCGAAAATTACGACAGGAATACTCGTGGGATGAACAAACAATAAAAAATATTCTATATAATCCACTCGTGTAGATGAGAAACAGAAATTGGTTGAATTGGGAATAAATTAGGAATAAAATAATTTATTCACCTTAATCTATATATTCAGCATAGGTAATTTTAGGCTGATAAATTGTTTCATATCTGTTATATACCTAATATTTAATTATATATAATTATATATATATATACATATATGTCATGTCTTTTATTGAGGTAGGCAGAAACAATGGAGCGCCAAATGCTTCAATTCAAACAAAGCTCTTTCGGTTTCTCCACATTCATTATTATTAAATATACTTAATAATATGATATTAATTAACTTTATTCGTAATTCAACTGATTAGGTACAATATTATAGATTATTGTAACAATTCTAATGCAATTCATAGGGTTTATTCACGCATTGGTACTGTTATTTTATTAATATTCATGTGGTTGTTCCTAGTTGTGTAATAAATTCTTATATTATCATTGTCATCATCATCATGTCAGCCTTCTGCCTTAGTAGTTGCCACGCTTGGCAGGCGGATTGGCAACCGCAGTTATGCTTTGGAGATGTTTTAAGAGGGACGCTGCTGCCCATCCCTCGCCTTACCTTAGTCGCCTCTTACGACGCCCACGGGAAAGGAAGGGGTGGTCCATTCTTGGCCTTAACCACACGGCATTATTCCTCCTTACTTATTATCAACTAAAAATTTCTTCGTCAGCCATTATATTATTTATTCTATGATGTCTTAGGTCACTTCCGAAAGAAAGTATATACTTTTTTTAAATTAGATTTATATTAAAATAATAATAATAAAAAAAAAATATCATGAAATCATATTTATTAATCATTAAAGTCTTTTTTTTAATACCTAACTTATGTAAACCATATGATTACAACTTTATTTTCAAAACGAGAATAGATTAGCTATTATGATGCATACGCAGATTATACAGATGGAGTATCTCCATACAAATGCTTCGAAGAAAGCGGCTTAACTTTTTCATACAGTTTTGCGTGATAAGTAATTATGAGTGTTTCCTTTATAATTTCTATATTGATTTTGTTTTTTTTTGCACCTTTTTAATGCATAATACTAATTTTATTTATTAAATAATTAAATGTAGATACATTAAGATACATTATGTGCCTAAGTATATAGAACATTGATAAAAACGAGTCAGCTAATTGTCAAAAAGTTGACCCGTTTTTGAAACTCGATGTCTAATCTAAGGATGCATAATAAATAAGTAAGTATAAATTGGTATGCACATTTTATCTAGTCGTTTAGATGCAAAAAGAAAAATCTAGCACTCTTCATTTTTACCATAGATAAACAGACCACTAACTGTCACTTAATTTTTTTCTAACTCTTATAATATTATCTGTGGTTCTGTTAAGGGTGTGCGAAATGAACCACCAACATTTTTTTTTCTATAACAAAAACTATTTAAAGTGGTGTCACCTTTTGGCGGGCGCCGCTGGGTTGAAAGCTTGTTTGTTTAAGTACGTATTGGTCGTTTATTAGTATAGTTTATTTTTGGTTTATTTGTAGTATTGTGGTGTGAATAGATGTAGGTTAGATAGATACATACTTGTAGGTAAATATACCATATAACCATTCTGTTTCAACAGTGTTTCGAAAACCGTATGAGTTTTTTGTTGACATGTTATTCTCTACTCTATGATTTTATAGATAGGTACTAGTTATGATATATGGTACTCATATATATACATGTAATTTATCTCTTACAATAATCTCATAATCATAATACAAAGTATAATGCTTGTTGTATTGTTTTATTAAGTTGACTGGAAGTGCTTTTTATTCATGAAATCATTTTTATCATATTTTTTAATAATGATTATAAAGTAGGTATATTTTTGAGTACGTAAATGTAAAGACCAAACCTGAAAAGAGTGAACGAGAGGGAGACTTTGTACAAAAGTCGATTGTTTGGGTACCTCTGTCCCATTCATGTTTCAATCGTGAAGCAGCTGTGTTTGCGTGGCTGTGTTTCGGTTTGAAGGGTGGGATATGGCGTTGACATTCCTGAGTCCTCAGGAATGGCAACGCATGGTGGGTATCATGGGCGAAACAGTATACTCTGTTATGTCCATGGTACTGCTCATGTCTATAGGCGACGGTTACCACTTTCCACCAGGTGGACCGTCAGCTTGTTTGCCATTCTAAGTAGCATAAAAAAAAGAACATTAATTAAAATAATAGAGAATAGAAGAGGCAAAATGTTGGGCCACCTTATACACCATGAAATTTTTTTTAAGAGTATAGTAGTGGAAAAAATAGAGGGCAAAATAGGAAGAGGAAGACCGAGGAATAACTACATGGGACAGATAAAACACTAGGTGTCATGTCGTATAGGGAGATCAAGGATATGGCCTGGGATAGAACTGGCTGGAAGAAGATGCATGATTTAGTTGCACCGACAAGAGGAAACTCTTAAATGAAAAAAAAAAAAAATATAATGGATATGCCAAATTTCCATTTTCAATTCCCTTAGATTCAGTTGATTTATTTTCAAGTGCTAGTTTAATTTTATTCAGTTATTTACACGTATTTAATTATATAGCTAACGTAAATAACATAGAAGTAAATAGTTTTAATTCAAAATGAGCGAAATAGAATAATAGTTTCATAAACATGATAATTATAGGTAGGTAATAGATTCTAAAATAGTACAGGTGAACGTGAAATATAATAAATTAATTATATTCGTAAGTAATTTAATTAACTAACATTAAGAGTTCAATAATTATATTATTATAACAATTCCTCTTTTAATTTTAATTTAAAATTAAACGTAAATATGCTGATAACTTAACTTTCTGATTTAGTGACAATCGATATGGCCACATTTGCAGCGGTGAACACACTGCTTTGCATCATGAAGCCCCTAAGGGTTTGATTTACAGTTGGACCAATTTAGGAAACAAACATTTCTAAATTGGCTTGGGTCCAGGTGTACCTTTTTTTAATACAACTTAGAATGGCAAACAAGCTGACGGCCCACCTCATGGAAAGTGGTAACAGTCGCCTATAGACCGACTATACTATATGAGCAGTACCATGATACCCCCCATGCGTTGCCATTCCTGAGGACTAAGGTGTTATTCCTCTGTACCCTTTAAATTCGCCATATCCCACCCTTCAAACCGAAACACAGCCATGCAAACACAACTGCTGCACGGTAGAAATACGAATGGGATAGAGGTGCTCAAGCAATCGATTTTTGTACAAAGTCTACCTTCAAAAGTCCGTTGCCTAGTTTCCTATAACACAGGGTATTCTGGCTTGAATATCAGAGAATTGGTGTGATTGAGTGGCACTCTTTATTAATATAATTTTACTGACCATATCCAATGTAACAGGGGGTGAGCCTATCACCATGTCGCAGATTAATTTGATTTGTTAACGGTGTTTTCGTTTATCGGGTAGTTAGTTCATAAATTTTATTGACAAACAAAATTTTTAATGTAGACCAGATTTCAATTCCATTGAGGTATGTTAATTAGAGTATTTATAGCACTAAACTACGACGCTCTTAAGATATTTTTTTTAAGGGGTAAAAATGGAATGGAAAAATGACATGTCTGCCCTATTGGTATACACTGAGGGGGCACTAGTAAGAGATGATAAGTGAGGATGGCAGCAGGTTAATTAACCCACAGTGACGAATTCCACAAGAATTAATCACCATGGTTTCCAGGATGAACCGCGTGCGGGTCGACCTGGCAGTGTATATTGCTAGCATTTACCCTATTACTAACAATCCCTTTCTCTTTCTTATACATAGTTTCCTAACGTAGTACTGTTAATTTTACACAATGTGAAACTTATAGAAATTACAATATTTTTGGATAAATATAATTATTGTCGTCGGTCGTAATGTGAATATTTCCAACTCAATGGTTTATTCATTATTCCTAAGGTAATGTTAGAAAGTGCAGCTTTCCACGAATGTCTTACTATTGTTTCGGCTCAAATGAATTCTCACTCGCCGTATGTCCGATGAGGCACGCAGTTTTCATGCCTACTTAACATCACACTTGGCTGTTTAAAGATATTTTCCAAACGATTTTGAACTTTGAGTCGTTAGATTATGATTTATAGCTCGTTAGCATTCACTGGTTTATGTGTCGGGCCGTGAACTCGCGGTGACAGAGCGACGCAAACCGTGTGTTTATTGTCAGTCTCCATGGCTAACTCGTGAAATCAGCTTGCAGTGGGGTCTGCAAACACAAATGCTCAGAGTCGATTCTAAAGGATTTTTTAAATACAAATCAGTAATAAAATTTTAATGCAACAACGTTTTAGATCAATAGGTACGTATATTGAACCAAAATTACTAGAAACAAGTAATAACCCATAGTTTTGCTCGTTAAATTAGAATAAAAGTATTCTATGTGTCTCTACGGTATGATCCATTCCTTATGCATTAGTATGATTGAGTAATCTTCATATTTATGAGTGAAATAAATCGTGAAATATTTAAAAAAGACATCTCTACTCCGTGTTTTGTTCAAACTATATTCTTATTTTAAAACTGGAGAGTTTCTGCGGAAACTGAAGATTTAACGACGACTCGTCCGCATTGTCCGTGCACGCAACGTTTGTGGACAAACGCGCGCCAAATGGAACTCTCGATGGCTAATTTGAATTTGAAATTCGAACATAACTTTTTACTATTCATCGGACCGTGTCAGCCAGTATTTTCAAAGATTGCAATTAAAAAGCAAAAAGTTTTTATTATCTGCATCTAAGAAGCAGGTGAAGTTGCATAGCAACCCAAATGCAATACCGACCAAACTTGATTCAATAAAAAGTAGGTCTATTCTTCGCGTTCACGCGCATCCTGGATATTGAATGGAAGTACGCTTTTATTATGTTAAGCAGTTATCATTTCTCTTGTAATCGTATTGTATTAAACGTTTATCAGGCGTCTAATTTTATAGCGTTTTTTTTATGACGCGTGTTTAGGAAGACGTATGGACAAGATAGGGGTTGTTTTAACAAGTATATTAGTAGTAATAGGGTGGGTTATGATTTATGGAGTGTCTCTTTCAGTTGTATTTGCTTAGGGTTGTATTTTATTGATGACACGTGTACGCTGCGTTGTATTACGAATTTGTTTCCTTCACTAACCACCGTATTCATTTTAGTTATTATACTACCGAGTTACAATTTAGAGCTTTTTCATAGTGTACGCTTTAAATAATTTAAATAGGCTGATATAGAAACTAATGAGAACTTATATTGTACTTTATTTAAGCTACAAAATTATGTGTTTGCGTTAGAATTGTTTTATTACATTTATGATTTATGAGTAGGTACTTTACCTAATTGCGTATTTCTATTACTTAATCTTTTGCAATTAATCAGAATATAATTTAAAATATACCAAATAGTAGGTAAGAAAGGACGCACGTGTATTAATAGTATACAATAGTTATTGGTAGTAAGATTAGACTTGTTAATGTTAGTCAAAATTAATTTTGGTAATACACGAAACATATAAAAAAACTAAATAGTACATATATGTTTATTAAGAACTAAATAGAATTATGTGATAATTTAAAACATTAATTATCTTGCAACCCTAAAGTCTATAATCAAAATAAAAAACAAGACTACCAAGCTAAAGGACAAAATACGAGTATTAGGGTTGTGCAAAGTAAAAAAGTAATCAAAGATGCTCGCTGAATTTGCATACAGCAGGGATGCTCTGAGAGACAAGCGGAAACCCTTTGTGGTGAGCGGAAGCAGGCATAATGCGATCAGCATCTTGCTCGTCTTCTGTTTTTAGTTAATTCTTTAGAGCTTGCTCTGTAGTTTCTAGTGATGTGTTGTCAGGTTGCTTGATACGAGATGTCAGTACGACACTAGAAATGTATATACTATATATTGTTTCTGTTTAAACTCTTTAAATAATAAAAAAATAACTCTCTCGACTCACTTGTAAAATAATACATATTATAAATATATCTTTCTTTTTTTCATATGAACAATGAATATTAACACAGTTTGAGAAACCTATAGATGATTAAGTTCTTTTATGTGTATGGGAGCTATGAAACGAGGTTAGCTTGGAGAAGAATAATTTTCTTTTATTTTTTGTATTATTACTTTATTAATTAATATTATTCTGTTTGTAATATATTGTCTTGTTTGCAAATTAAGATAGTATTGAGATACTAAACAATAATAATCTGAGAAGTATCACTAGAATGTTTATTAATGTGATTTTTTTTTTCCACAGCAGCCGATAGCCAGGAGTCTGGCAGTCCACCGCCGAGCCCGACGGACTCCGTCGGGTCGGAATCTGCTCCTACCCTAGTCCACATCAAGCAGGAGAACATGCCGCCAGGAGCAGATGTTAAGGAATACTATGGCGGCCTCGATTTTGGACTCTCAGATACATATCTCTCACCAAACTACCCTGAATACGGCCCTGGATATCTCTCTAGACCACTTGACTTACAAAACCAGAAATTTCTAGATCCAGACAAAAGTTCCAAAGACAAAGACGACTCCACAAAAGACGACGAACCAGAGGAAAACAATTTTAATATTCCGAATGAACTAATATTGAAAAATGGCGGTGTGTTCGCTAGAACGAATATTTTAGTCGGAACCAAGTACGGACCATTTATGGGCAAGTGGGGGACGCAGCCGTTGGACTCAAAGTACGCTTGGGAGGTAAGTTTTTAAAGGAGTGATGACAAGGCCTCTTTCTTCTTGTTAAGGTTAACTTACAACCCATTTGGGTGAATGAACCACTTGTATAAGTTCGAGTCAAGTGCGTGAAAATTGGGTGTCAGAATGGGTTGGCTTGTTAATAAATTAGAGCCAAAATTGAGGCGCACGTCAAGCGCAGATGCAATAAAGTGTCGACTTTATTGATGTCTCTAAATAGTTCGATTTCTTGTTTTTTTTCTGTTTATTACAAAAATTTGACACTTGTATCCCGAGTCTGACATGACAATTATTATGAGTGTTGTAGTAATTCTATGATTTGAAAGTATGTGGTACTGATAAGAGGAAGAATTAAGCAAAGATTTTAGAAAGATCGATAATAAATGTTTATTTTGTTAAGAACATTTTAAAAAGAGATAAATTCGTCTGTGTTTTTATAGCTATAGTAAGCAAACATATCGTTAATTTTGAACTGATTTAAAAATTTTTTGGACGACTTATTGTTTATTTGTCTTGGTCTCGTCTAATTTTTTTTAAATGTAAAGCTGTTATTTTGTAGAGCGTTGAGAAGTAAAAACGATTTCTTGCCAAATAAAATCTACAGACTTTTTTAATTTCATTTCCTATTTAAGCGCTCTTGTCGGCGGAGCTCTTGCACTACGATTTTTAATGAATCCCTTCACCTCTTGATACTCTTTTTTCCTTGATCTGCTTGATGTAACTATATGTAATGTCTTGGTCTCCCACTACCCCTTCTTCCTTGTATCTTATCTTCTATTATAATGTTCATACACTTCATATAATGCATTATAAATTTTCATATTTCCAATCTAAGACGTATATAAAAGATCAAGTCGTTGACGATCTAATCGCGTCGTTTTTTTGCGAAATGAAATGAAATTATAATAGATTTAGAAACGCAGAATAAACTATATCTCTATAATATATCTATGCTAATAAGTAACTATAATTTCTTAAATAAATCATTTACAAGTGCAATATTCTCTGAATGTGAGCATCAAAAACGCAATTGAATGCAATTTTTAATCCGCGAGGGGTGTGGCGGTTATCTGGTCGTAGGAAACGGAAATCAATTGTTATATTACGCTCGGATTGCTTTAGAAACGTATAAAATTACTTTAAAATTCTCAATAAAGAATTTTATAACGCAAGCAATTAAGTCTGGCAAATATGTATGGCATCTTCGAATGGTATAAAGTTCTAAAACTGAATAGAAATATATCCATTTTAATTTCGTCATATTTGTTTATCACTATGTCATATTACGTTTTGCAATTGTTCCTTTGTGATATTATATGAAGATGCTGGATAATAATTTAAATTATTAGCTATAAATAATTAGCTATAATAGCTGTGTGTAATAACAGTGAATTTAAAATTTATTAAAGGTAGTGGAAATCGCTTCACTTCACGACGTTGGTGGTGGGTTTACACACTAGCTCATATTACGATAAGTGCTGACTCGATTCCTATTCAATACAGACATTTGTATTTGTGAGTATGTTCGTTTGTATTTGTTTAGTATTTTGATATACATTTTTATTTTATGAATTCATAAAAACTTTGTATTTTTAAAACTTGTACTTTGTGTTGTCAACATTTTATATAAAGATATTTCAATATTTATCACTAACATCATATCAGCTATTAACTGCCCTCTACTGCACACAGGCCTCTCCCTATTGAGGGGATTTTCTAGTAGTTGTCACACGTGGCAAGCGTGTTGGCAAATGCAGTTAGGCTTTGGTGATGTTTTAAAAAGGACATTGCTGCCCATCCCTTGACCATTAAGTTCTCTTTTTGTCTTTTTTAACACCCACGGGAAAGAAAGGAGTGGCCCACGCTATGCTGGGACCTCACGGCAAATGTTTTTTGCTGAGTTATAGTTAATCAGTTGGACACATTTAAAAAAAATTGGGTACATACAAATAGATCATATTTTAGATTACCTTTTATTTAAAAGGGTAAAATTACGATTATTACCTAGTATCTTAAATCTAAAATTTAATTACCCGGTAAACATTTAATTTGACATGAACGTAGTATTTGGTAAAGAAAAGATCTTACACTAATTTTAATTTAATCCACTCGGACAAAGTCGCGGGAATACCTAGATAATATTGCAAAACAGATAAAGTACCGGATGCGCAGTATACGGACATATAATAGTCACGAGAATCGAGATGCGCGTTATCAAATGTCAGTACAATACTGAGACAGACAGACAGCGCGACTGCGTTGTGTGGCATTGTGGGTGTCGTATTGCACTAAACCACACCATTGTGCACTATAAGCGGACATTTAGTTCCGGCCCGTGAGCCTATAGTCCATTATTACATTGATGAGAGCATTCACAACACAATGTCAACATAACGTCAAAAGAATAGTAAAGTATCAACAATTCAATTATCGTTAGATTCTTCAGCTACTTATGTTATCTGTGTTTTAGCTAATATTATAAATTAGAAACTTTAACATCAGGTGGGCCGTATGCTTGTTTGCAACCTTAGTGGTAGGTAGGAAGGGATTGTTAATAATAGGGAGATTAGTCCCTACTGCTATCAATATATCATATCGGGTCGACCTCCATGTGGTTGCCCCTGGAAACTATCGTGACTAATTTACCGTTGTATTAGTCACGATGGGCTAACTGACCTGTCTTTTCATCCTCACCAATTATCCCTCACTGGTGCCCCTCCGGTGTATACCGATAGTGCAGGCGGGGTTACTATTTCATTATCATCAATTAAAAAAAAACCTCAGTGGTATAAAATAAGTTTGTACAGTTGTTTTAGATAATCACGCCACAGATAATCTAATACTATAATAGTTTTCCCGTAAAAGCGGTTTTAGCGACTAGCGGCGGTGAAAGGTTTTGAAAATTTAGACTATAGATTAGGCATGGGTGGATAATATGGACAGCGTTCCGATATCTATATCTATATATATATATATATATATATATATATATATATATATATATATATATATATATATATATATATATATATATATATATATATATATATATATTGGTTTTTGCTCGACATTGATAGCGGAAAAAAGGTCATCACCCATTTTGACATCGCTTATACTTGTCGGATATCCATATTCGCTTCGATTGGGTTCTTCACTTCCACATTATATATTGGATAAACGATATTTAATATATCTGTTATTTGGCCAATATATAGATACTGTAGCTAAAATATATAGATATTGCTGTAGTGCAGATAGATCATGTAACAATTTCTATATATCCTATTAAGAGCTGCGCTCTTGTTGGTGGAGTGGTTGGACATATATGATATATAATATGCTAATTTTTGTGAATAAAACCGAGGTATATATGTAATAAATTTTATAAATATGAAAATTTAATAAATACTCTAAATTTTTCTTACCAAATTATATTAAAATAGGCGAACCTGTTTGATTTTAAATGATAGCATAAAATATGTTTTTTTATCGCAAATACAAATTCTTGCATTTATTCACTACACGGTAAGTTGTTTGATCTAGCTTGTACGTGACAGTAGTGTAAAAGGGCCAATTGTGGCCACGTCATTAGTGACAAACGGTGGACAAACGCTGACCGACTCACTTCCGACCCACTGGCCATAAAAGAATCTTTGATAACTTCTCTGTTCTCAAATAACAAAGTAAACAGAATGGGCACATTTAATGAGAATCACTATCTTATTATTACGAAACACGAATCGGTTTCGGTTATTTTTTATTTTTTATCTCGAGAACCACTATATATACATTCTATTGTATATAAGTATACCCAATTGAAAGGATTGCTTTAATTCACATGTCTACGTAAACTTAAAGGGGTGGTGAGTATTGTTAAATCAGATATGGTAACATTATCTAACCACCGTTTCCCAAATGTCGATATCTCAATAAAATCTTCAAGTGAAAAAAAAAAAAACCTATCCGGGTAATCAACGAATTCTTTAGAACATCCCGTGTCAAAGTGCAATAAAGGTTGGCTTAGAAGAAACCCTAATTTCGGTTTAGGCGTGACCCCCGTCAACAATTTTTTTTTATTAATAAAATTTTACACTTTTTTAACTAAAAAAATGAAAGTAACGGTAAAAATCACAATGCGAGATGTCGCTGTATTCATACTTTAAAATGAAAAGTTGATTGGCGAGTTTTTTTTGCGTGAATCGAAACGTCACCGAATCTCTTGAAATGCATCTTTTTATTTTTTAAAAACTTTTTCGTTTTCAAAGATGCGTAAATATTTTCTCACCGATTTAAACAACGTATGCAGAAGTCCCCCAGTGATCTATCCTAAATCTTATTTTAAATTGGATATTAGAAGAGGTCGTATGCAAATATTTCTAATACATTCATGTTTATGATAAACTAATATTTATTTAAAAGAATCTCTTTGGAAATTAGTAATCAGATGGATAAATTTAACATGCGATAACCTGTTTTTTGAATAGGGATCATAATAACAAATGTCAATCACGAAATTATGAATTTATGGATATGCAATTATGGATGTTCATTCGCGGGGTTCAACTGTCTAAATTGATGTGAAATTGACACGCTGTGCGATCTGTTAATTATTATTACAAAAGCCAATAATCATTATATTCTTAGAGATAGGTAGGGTAGCTATAGAGAAGTGACTAAAATATTTGAGTACGTTCTGAATTTTTGATGGGATTCATGTTAATTTTACAACGAAGCGTTGGTGCATCATTAATACGTTAATAGTATTGAAATAAAATTTGAAATTATTTTGTTAATTTATAGTTATTATTATCAATTATTTTATTTACCAAAATGTATTTTCCCTTTTTATAATTATGTTACAAAACTCGAATAAAAAAATCATTGTAGTTACAAAATATTGGAGAAGATTACATAGGTAGAATTAATATTCATACAGAATTAGAATTTTAAATACTACTACTTTTGAATTTTTAAACAAATTCCATTAAAAATAACACATATAAGTTTGAATAAGATTTAACAATTTATACAATTAATTACACATACCTTAACTTTAATTTATTATGTGTATTAACCGATAAAACCATGGTTCATTTAGCTAGTATAAATTATTTTATCATTTTGGAATATACACTTTTTTTTCATCAAAAAAAAAAATAGATATTTATAAAATCCAATGAATTTATAAAATCCAATGAATATCCACACCAAATGATTGATCACAATATTTTATTAACAGATGTACTAAATTCATATTCGCCTTGTTTATTAATTGGCACCCTTCATGAATGGAATTAAAAATTAAAAAGCGTCAATCTAAGCCCGTGCACCAGGCAGTAGCCAGAGCTGTAGTATTAATGTCAAAATATCTATCATATTCGTGTGACATCCTTTCATCTCTGGTCACCCCCTTCGACAAAGGATTACTGATACAAACGGCCCCATTACATCTTCATTACGGTAGGCGGCTGACATAACCTATTGAATTTATAATAATAGTGATATAATAATAATAAAAGTTTTATTGTTACATCGTATTTATACGATACTGGCTCGATCTCGTCTTACAGAGGACGGTATCGATACAGATGGTGTTTTTGTTGTTGAGATAGTGATGGGCGAACAGTGATAATTCGTATGTATTAGGTAGATCACAAATTTATTACGACAGATATATTATAAAAGATCATTTAAATAGCGTTTTTGTTTGTATAAAACAATATAAAACCAGACAATCGTCGTACTCAGAGATATTAGTAATTAGTAAGAAGCCTATATGTGTGGTCTCGGCATAGAATAGGCCACCCCTTCCTTTCCCGTGGGTGTTGTAAGAGTCGACTAAAGGAGGGTGAGAGATGGGCAGCAGTGTCCCTCTTATAACATCTCTAAAACTTAACTGCAGTTCCCAATTCCCCTGCCAAGCGTGGCAACTACTGGTAAAACCCCCAAGGGGGGGGGGGCTTATGTTCAGCAGTGGACAATTAAAAGCTGATATAATGATGATGATGAAGGAGCCTAGGCCTGACAGTAAACGGCTGATATGATGTTATGATGAAGGAGCTTAGTTCTTTATACTGTGCCATTATTACAACAAACCATTGTTTTTAATGGGTGATAATGGAATGGTAACCCCACCCGCGCTAACGGTATACACCGGCGAAGGCACTAGTGAAGGATGATAGGTGAGGATGAAGCAGGTCAGTTAGCTCATCGTGACGAATTCAATAAGAATTGTTCACGATGGTTTCCAGGGGAAACCACGTGGAGGTCGACCTAATAGGGCAAATTGTTAACAATGGGGCTGTCAAACTCCATTGCTAACAATCCCTTTCCCCCCAGACGACAACAAAGCATTAGTTTCCCACTACTGGACACTACGTTGGCCACGCGGTTTGACATACTCGTAGCACAGTTCAATCGGATAAACAGTAGATATAGCCATAAATATTGATTTAAACTGATGTTGCAACTTAGATTGAAAAGTGTCGTTTGTTTTCGGCTAATTACTGACTAGAAATTCTTCCTTTATAAATAAATGTTAAGATTATTCACATTTATTATATATGTGTATTTTCGAAAATGTTTTCAGTAACAATAGGTTGTGTATAAAATAATAAATTACATTATTAATATTAGCTTCGGTGAGATCGATTACCAATCATCATTAATTTGATTATATTTTACGGAAATTAAAATAACTTTAGTAAGAATAATAATAATTGTTTCTACATTTACACAGATGATATGGACATAGATAAGAACTGCTCATAAATATATATCATTTGTGGTGTAATCGCTTCACCCAAACTCCGTAAAAGAGCTACTCAAAACATTACTCTTATTATTAACAAGCAGACACTTTATCAGTTAATCTTACACTGTTGCACAATAGCAGCTAATCCCCGGGCGTGATAGAAATTTATCTTTCTCGTGGCGTCATTGTCACTTCACCCCGGCCTCCCCTCGATACGCCTGTTTGAGATACGTTCCAATATTTAGGGTGCAATCTGTTATTTCTTGATATATGTTATTATTGAGATGTATTAAATTAATGTGATTGATTAACGTTTATTTTTGAAAATTAAATTAAATTGAGATAGAAAATTATCATTTGTTTCATTGGAAATGGAAACGTAAACAAATAATTCGATTTATTACTAATTTACAGAGTGCTTCAATTGTAATTTCTATAAAATGTAGTTATTTCGGTTATTCGGTATATTCTAGTATTCTTCTATAGTCCGACCTATGATAAAAAAATGCCGTAGCCTATTGATGTTTTTAATACATATATCTGTATAAAAATAGAAGTCAATCTTGTAACGGTATTGTTGTCATAAATAAATAAATCCCAAGATTGAGTCAGCCTAAATTCCAAAATTTTCAAATTTGTATTAATTTTGATAATTTATTATAACTTGCTTCATGTTTCTAAGATGTAAAGTCGTCGTGCGATAAATTATCTAATATCTTGGTCCTAATTAATGATGATGGCATTGGCAGGTAGTAGTTATATCTTGCGTCTTTGTCTGTGTAAAAGTGTATTATATAACGTAACTCTTTTAAATACATTTTGCAGTATATGCATAGTTAAGAAAAAAATTTTTTAACAATCACATATTTTCTCATATATATATAACATTAATTAAGATAAAGAATAAAATTATAAGTAAAAAATTCAGATGCATAAAAGTAGAGTATGCAAATATAACGTGGAATTTAGTTACATTTTCACAAATTTTGGTGAAACGGTGTTAAATAACTAATTAAATATTTTATAAACAAAAAGTAATTTTACTATATTTATAGGAATTTATTGTTTAATAGTAAATTGCGGTTTATTTATTTTTCAATTTAAAATAATGTGTGAATAGTAATGTAACTAATTATTGTATCCTTAATAATTATTATGCTTAACTATGTTGTTAAATAAATCTAATATTAATATGGATTGTAGGTACCTATGAGTTTGCTATTGTCATAGCTACTATTGCTCTTGATAAATATACCTACGTAGAAAGAAAAAGCTGTTATTGATTTAATTTCTTTGTGTAATGCTCTTGCGTTTATATGGAGTTTTACCAAAGTGTTGTGTCACTAAAATTATCTGTCAATTTATAAATTTATTAACAAGCTATATCTTTGCTAATTCTGAATCTTGTCATGAATCTTTTTATAGTCATCAAGCTTTATTCACATACTAATTTGGTCAGTATTAAACTTTTTATTTGTAGAACAAAGCCTTAAAAAGAATTCGTTCCAGTCGAATCTATATGTGCTTATAATTATTATATTGGTACACCAACAAACTTACATATAATTTCTCATTGCGAAGTTTACTCACGGCTCGTCTCTGCGGCTTCTTATTCGCGCTAATATTTTTCCCAACAAATTTCGTGTTCGCAAAAACAGTGCGAGCGTGCACAGTGGGGCAATATTTCATCTGAGCTGGCCAGAACAATAATAGCTTTTGGAGCCGTAGCCACGGCACGTTCGCGCCACAATGTTACCATTGTCCAGTTTTGTCTGGCCCTTTTCGTTTCTCTAGAAAATCTGAACATGTATTGCGCTGGTAAACGCCAGGTCTCTTCCTTAATTGGTCGACTGTATGCCATCGCCAGCATCCGTGTAGACAAAATAACGAAATACGCCGAAAGCAATGCGATATAGCATTGGTTATTGGGTTAGGTTAAGCGCTGTTTACAGTTGAAGCTGGGAAGAGGTGATTGTTGATGCGTTTGATGCCAAACTGGTAACACTGACGCTGCATAGGCTATTTCTAAACGGCAGTGTTGCTTTCAGTTGCGTGCCTTAACCATTGTTATAATGAATTGAGGAGAGGCTATATGGAAATTCATAATATTGCTTTAATATGTTTTTTTCTCCTACTACTATTACTTACTACTTTACTTATTTCTCTTATAAATCTAAAAGTTTGTGAAAATGGATGAATTGCCGAATGGATTCGACAGAAATCTGATACACATATTATGGTCCATAGGTTAGATTAATACATAGGACATTTTTTATCCTAAATAATGAGAGTGAAATCTCCAGTTATAATTATTTATTAATTTTGAAAAACGGTTTTAATAAATTGAATCAATACGGGAATGAGGGTAAAGTCACTCTATGTTATACGTGTGTGTTTATGACAATTAATCAAGTCCATTGAATTTATTTTGAATATCATCATTTCATCGTACCATATATATTTGTACCATGGTTATAGTACTTTTACAATTAAGAACAATCTAACATCTTACTTATAAAAGCCCATGAAGCCGTTTAGGCTACATGTTTCCCAAAATATCCCGCCATACAAACTTATACAATGCCATAAAAACATTACACTCCTTTATTTAGCTTAAAAATTAACTTTTTTTATACTACAAAGGTAGCAAACTAGCATACGGCCCGTCTGACTTTAACTCTCTGGTAGTAGAGTTTTGTTCTTCATATTTAGGTACTCATTTATTTATTTCAATTTTCTTTGTTACGTTTACGGCGTCGTAGGAGTTGTGCATGCAGGAGTTGACTGCGACGGGTATCCACGTTGTTACCAGTAAGTAATAAGCAACCTGAGGAACCAAGTATGAGGATACAACCATAGTGCATAGGATGCGAGTCAGTTTCAAGAATATCCTAAATACGATAGTGAATAAATTCAGCTGTATATATTCTAACCTGTTCGTGTTCTGTTATGTTCGGCTTATAGGAAATTGATTCACCTTTTTTAAATCATAAAATATTGCTTACTAGCGCCGTTGATTTTATTTGGCGAGATATCAGTAAGGGGTCATAAGGGAAGATGAAGTCTAGTCATGCCAGTTGGCCCACCTTAAGGTTAATTTACCACAATCATGTTGGCAGTGAGAACCGTGTAAAGGTTAACCTGATAAGGTCAATTTTTAGTTATGGGGCTAGTCATGGCCTTTTAAGTTAATCATGTAACTCATACTATTATAATATTTATTTTTTTTACTTTTTTAAGACTCTATTCTTGATAATAAATAAAACAGTATAGTAATCAAGTGTGACACGTATGCGATAGCCCATAACGTTAGTGTACTTTCGCGGAATCTACTTTGTAATGTCTATAGAATCATTATGTATACAGGAGCGAACGATTACCACTTTTCTTATCAAGTGAATAACAGTAAAAAAAAAACTATATAATGTTCACTGTGTATGTTTTTTTTTTATTTACGTTACTAGATCCCGTCAAACGTATTCTTTAGTGCGACCCAAAAACGGCAGCCAAATAAAAAAAAAAATACTACAAAAATAACCGAATAATTTCAGATCCCATGCAATTGTCACCATGACGAATCTGTCGGTGTCTTTGTCAGTCGGCATTGATGACGTTTTTTTTCGCGTGTAATCTTCTAGTTAATCCGTTTTAACGCGTCCAGATGTGAGGTCGCATCTTGCGGAGCGATTTGTGATTACTCTCGTACGATACGATTCTAGTTACGCCTAATAGTAATTTTACTGTACATACAAGTTTTATATATTTTTATATATTAATTATCTACTCATATATCGTTATAATAAAATGGTCAGAGATAGGGAAGGGGGAAAGACCTAAAAAAGTTGACTATATTACTGAAACAAATATTAATAACAAAATGGTGTCATGAGAGAGACAGAGAATAGTCGGTAGGCCACTAAACTGTCACTGGTCCAGGTGACATAGTATGGAGAGTAGGAAACAATGAATAAGGATAGCATAGGACCGTTACAAGTGGTGTGACAAAAAGAAGGCTTCTGTCCAGTAGTGGGCGTGTTGAATAGATAGTTAAAAAATAAGTTATTTGTTAAATATAACAATTATTATTATTAATATAACATATTATTAACAATTAAATATAACAAGTTGTTTAATAAAACAAATAATTAATTTTAATAGTGTTATTATAATGTGACAAAAAAATGTTACATACTTTAAAACATAATTAGTATTTAATAATTAAACATAATTTAATAGAAATGTAATAGGTACCTACGTACGTAGAGCTTACATTGTATTAAATACTATGGTGTCATTTTTACAACATAATAACCCAAGTGTATCCACAATCGGGAGCAGCGATTGTTCACCGATCACTGAACAAACGATAGGTTCTCTTTGTGCCGATCAATGGGGGTGCCGTTGATACTAGATCAATAGGACATCGTATTCATAACACCCACTGCTCGTGGGTATATCTATCCCTCACAATCTCGCTTTAATTATCAAACGCATAAGATTCAAAATACACTTACATTGTTAACTGCAAAATATCCTGTTTTATTCCGGTTTTTTGCGCAATGATAGCGTTCGTGGATATTTTGTCGTGTCAGGAATTAAGACGTTTTGTCTCCAATTTAATGGTCAAAACGTGACCGTAGAACGGAGTTCTAATTTCTCAATAATTTGTTCAGGATACAGTGACAATGATGAACAGCGAAATCCCATTCATTACTTACAGGTTATTTATGAGACGTGTGACAAAATTGGTCGGCAAATATAAAGGATAATGTCGATGTGTTAATGATTATATTTTTGATTAGATTTATAAACACAGACATACTCGTAAATATACCTAAATGATTTTTTTTTGATGGGTGAAAATGGTATGGCAACCCCGCCTGCGCTAACGGGATACGCCGGCGGAGCACCAGTGAAGGGTGATAGATGAGAATGAAAACAGGCCAGTTAGCCCATCATGATGAATTCATCAGGAATCAATCATGATAGTTTCCAGGGGGAACCGCGAGGAGGTCGACCTGGTTGGGTATATTCCTAGCAATGGGACTCCCAATCTCCATCACTAACAATCCCTTTCCCCCCATACCTAAATGGTTATATTGTGCGGGGATCGAACCTCAACTATGAGAAGGGAAAGTAGCGTAATAAACTGCGCCACCATCAAGGTATATCTAAGAACAACTAATAGTGATACCGAGTGCAAATAGCTTCATACTCGGTGCTTCTTTTTTCATATAATTATCTGAATATTTGCTAAATAAGAAAATATTTGTTTAAGACAAAAGAAATCAGGGCTTTTAACAAAAAAAGAACGGATAAAAAACCGGTTGACTTCCCGCGGACATTTCCGGAAGCAATGCCTTTCCGAGTCCGATAAAGAAGACAAGTCGAGGAAACATCGCTGAAATGTGAGCAAGATGTATGGAAAAAACCTAAAGAGGGGTCACTTTTTTTTCGTAGAAATACGATTGTTACGATATATGTATATTCCGATGGGAATGTTATATAAGTGATTTGTTAAGCTAATTAATGAGTGGATTAAATGCTGTTATTTAGCTCTGGTTTTAAATATTGTTTTCTATTACTTTGTTTTTTTATTATTATTAATAATACAATTCCATTTATTTGTAATTAAATGTTTTATAACAATCATTCCACAATCTTTTAATATTTATCTACTTATTAAAAGCTAATGTGACTCAAACTTACATACTTATAATATTTTTGTTTGTATCATTTATTTTATTTGCAGGTCCTTATAAGATATATGTGGCGATTTTGAGTTTAACTGTAAATTTAGATAAAGTTTGATCTACTTCTAGTACATTACAACGTACTAGAAGCAGATTTTTCTTCTCTTGAATATAATAATTAGTTAGTTAATACAAACTTTAACTTGAAAACAACTAAAAATAATTTACGTTAATAACGTAGATTATATCAATTATATATATAATTGATATAATCTACGTTGAATCGAAATCATCGGGGATCTCCTATGGTATATTGGTCATATAACTTAAGTAACGTATATAGGTGATCCAATTTGGCGCAGGCGTGTAGGTAGTAGGTAGGCGGGTAAATAAGCGCGCACACAAATTGTTATCTTGTGAAACGAGACGTATGATTCGCGCAACGACGCGTGCTAGCCGCAACTGCCGGGGAACGCTCTTCAGTTACCGGTAGGGATGAGCTCGTTATATTCACATTGTCGATAAAATTTATAATTTTGAATTTAGAATATTTAGTCGCATTACAATGATCTTTTATTATATTACTGTTAATTTCTTTCCAAATTTAAATTTCCATTGGATTTGGATTTGGTATCTACAGAAAAAAGGCTTGATGTATATATAAGTCTATAGATAACTATTGTATTTTAATTTCAAACTTCTTACTTTTCAACTACCGGATTTTTCATCACCATTAACGTCAACATCGGACATGAATTTATAATTTAAGTTTAACATTAAAATATCTTGAATTATTTAATACAACAATCTAGAAATACGGAGAGAAAAGTTGCAAATTGCAAAACAAATGTACTTACAAATTTTTCGATATTAGGAAACATATCGATATATATGACATCACTAAAATTTATAAAATGTAATTTTCTGACGCGAACGACTCGGGAACATTTGTAGCTTTTCCGAGTATTCCGGGAAATTGCGATCTCTGCACGGAGTGCAAAATATGAGATCTACCCACAGTTCGTTTAAATTGCTCGCTACGTTTTTATAATGCGCCGCTTGTTATGTAATACTTGTATTTGTTGTAACTCGTCGAGCACTTCTTACCTTATAGAAATTTGTGTACCAAGTTTCTATGGAATTGTAAAGTTGAGGTAAGGTTTTGGTTTAATATCACTTAGTACTCGTATAAATTTTTTATTGTTAAAAATACCTATACATATATTTAATTGCGTGTAATATATTACATTACGTATGTACATTAATAAGGTAGGTAGGTTTATTATTAAAATATATCTACTTTTTTGTATAATTATTTGGAAAGAAAAATATGTCGTCATTCATAATTTAGCTTTTTTATATAAATGTGTAATGGATGTTATAATAAGTAGATATAGACAATGGAAAATCAATTCATATATTGTCCAAACTTTTTCCCTTTAATTTAACTTATGATAACAGTTTTTCTTTACTTTTATTATAGGATAAAAGGACATTTTGTTTAGATATTTACTTATACCTACACACACGAAGACATGTACCTGTCAAATGAAAATGTTAGGTTAGGTTTATGTCATTTTTGTATTGATATAAAACTTTGCTTTGTTTGACAAATCTTAAAAAAATATTATTTGAAATAGATACATATATATTATAATAGCTTAATTATAATAACTACAATAAAGTCTATATGTACCAGTAGCGAAAGGTTTAATATAAACTTTGAGTACAATAATAGACGTTGCATTTTTGCATGAAAAAAAAATCTGCTTTTACTTACAAACCGAAACCACTTCAAAGATGAAATTGTCCACACTTATTCTAGCGGAGGTCTCAACCACGATCATATTTCACGGCGGACATTGGTAACAAGTGTCCACGCAATTGCATCCTTGACCGAGTACCGTTCATCGATGACTGATGGCGAACATGTGCCGCCGGCACTCGCCAACTCATCGCATCGCCCGTCTAGCCATAGCCATACGTAGGGTTGACGATTACCAGTTAAGAGACTTACATTTGAATATTATTTATATATTTGTATAAAGAGGAAATATTTGATATTTTATATGTTTGTTTACAATGAATAAATTTATTATCTAATCAACTTATAGAAAGCTACATTATTAGCGATAGAAAATATCAAAAATATCAAAAAAAAAAGCTCTTTTATCTTTTTACCTATTTATCTGCACAAAGGCGATGGGATTGTAAGTTTATAATATACGGTATTTTTTTCTCTTCATGCGCCTTATAAATGTGGCAAATAAGCGATGACCCTCATGGAAAATAGCAACCATCGTCTATTGGCATGAACAGAAAAAATAATAAGCTATTACTTATCAGGTTAATTTTTTATCAGTTCGTTTTTTATCTGAAAGGAATGCTTAAAGATTGGCCAAAATCGGTTTAGTAATTTAGTTAACATACAAAGTAACAGGTAGGTAGAAACAGAAATTTGTAAAACTCATATTATTAGTTACTTCCCATACGTCACCAAATATATAATTAGGGGAAGTGTAACTATATACGATAGTCGTAAATATGGGATAAAAATTTAAAGCGTACTCAGTCAATTTCTAAAGTTATCTAAGATATTGTAAAACTCCATAAATTATTATAACGCTATGAAATTATTAAAGTATTTTTAATATTAAAAATACTTTAATAATTTCATAGTTTCATTCATATTGCATACTACTATAATAAAATTAAAACTAGGATATTGGCAGCCCTAAGTTAAGACAAGGGTTCCCTAAGATAATTATCTTTTTTACAGTACGCGCCCGACTCAGTTTTAATAACGTGATAAATGCCGCGGAAGGCTTGCCGGTGACGCGTAAGGAGGGTTTCTGAACCTTTGATTAATACCTTACTTGTTATGTTATTTTTATTACGTAACAGATGTATTTTATTTTTCACGTAAGTAATTTGTTTTTTTTCTCTCTGAGATGATAAAGTGGGGATTCTTGTTTTAATTTTACGGTGAATTAGTCGCCAGTTCGTTTTACTATTTGATATAGTAAATTATTTGTTTAGTGATTTATTTATTTCCTCTCAACGATTATAGGCGGATGTGTCTACGTACTTTAGAAGTATAATATTAATGATAAATTGTTCTTAACCTTGCATTGGTAAGTACCTTGTGCCAATTAATATAAAATCATCATCATCATCATTATTATATCAGCCATTATTTGTCCACTGCTGAACATAGGCCTCCTTCATAAACTGCTATAAAGAACGGTCCAGAGCCATCTGCATCCACTGACTTCCTGCAATGCATTTGAGGTCGTCACTTCATCTAGTGGGGAAATCGTCCTATACTGCGTTTTGCAGTACAGGGTCGTCACTTAAGAACCTTTCTTCGTCAGCAGTTGTCGGTTCTTCGAGCTGAATGACTAGCCAACTGCCACTTCAGCTTGCCTATCCTTCGGGCTATGTCCGTCACTTTAGTTCTTATATAGAATTATACGTAGATATAAATAAAATTAATAAATAGATATAGTCAAAGGAATTATGTATAATATTACGTTATTAAATATTATATAATACAATATTATTTATAAAATATTCAAATCATACAAAATTTATAATCGTTGGGTTTATCTTAGTAGGTAGAGATAATTCTTTATCGGATAATAAATTATTTACACTAGAATAGGTTTACACTATTTTAAATTTATTCTACAATAAAAAAATCTGAAAATGAATTACGACAAATCCCGTATAATAAATAGAATATGTAGAATAATTGTCTAATTACCTTATATGTTGTGTTGAGGGAAAGAGATTGTTAGCAAGAGGGTAAAACAGCCCTATTGCTAACAATCTGAGGAAACGGTTCAATTTCTACGCACTTCCTTCTAGAAACCTTTATGGTTAATTCATTCTGATTTTTTTAGGATGAGCTAACGGACTTTCTTTCATTATCACCTAATCATCATCACTTGGGAGGAAAGGAATTGTTTTTTTTTAATGGGTGATAATGGAATGGTAACCCCACCCGCGCTATCGGTATATACCGGCGGGGCACCAATAAAGGATGATAGGGAAGGATGAAGCAGATTAGTTAGTCCATCGTGACGAATTCAACAAAAATTGTTCACGATGGTTTCCAGGGGGAACCACGTGGAGGTCGACCTAATAGGGCATAATTAGATTATAGACCTAATGGGCATATTGCTAGCAATGGAGCTGTTAAACTCCATTGCTAACAATCCCATTCCTCCCGGTAAGGGATTGTTAGTATTGGGGATCTAACAGCCCCATTACTAACAATATACCCTATCAGATCGACTTCCACGCGGTTCCTTCTGGAAACCATCTTGATTAACTCTTTATGAATTGGTCATTATGGGTCAACTGATCTATCTCAGCGTCATTTATCGTCTCCCACTGGCGCCCCGCCAGTGTACATTGATAGCGCAGGCGGCGTTACCATTCCATTATCACCTTTTAAAAACCTTATATACTTAGTTTTTTATTCATAAAAACGTCAAACTTCTCGTTAACCTATATTAGCTATTAAATTGTTTTTTTTTTTTGTACTAAATTCCTAATTTGATACTATACATAACATAGTGTAATAGTTAAAATAGGTTTGTAGATTATAGTTTTTATAAATAAGCGGTATTGTGTTGTGTCTACTAATTGTCAAATATCAATCATTGATCGACCCAATTAGGGCTTATCGACCAGCTACGTATTTGAAATGAATTCGTTCGACGTATAAATTCAGTATTAATTTTATTAACCCATCATTATACAACATCAAATTGACACAAAGACCCTCCCACATTCTGTTTACGTTTGCAATAGATCAAGTTAAAAAACCCTAATTTAACGGTTAAACAAACGGACCCCCCTATCAGAAAGGTACACATCTTCGTGAAATATGCTATTATTGGCATTATGACTCAATCGAATGTATGCAGGGTGTCCAAATTGTTGGTTGTAGCTTGATGCCCCCCCATGTCGATATAGTCGGGTTGATATTATCCATATACTTTCGCTTTATTTAAAATTTAATGTGCAGTTTTGATAAAGATTGGTCTAAACGTTGGGTTGTGTATATTATGCATGTTGACGTTTTATATATTTTATTTATTAAAATAGATTTTTACTTTTTTCTGTTAATTCATATTTGTTAATAGGGAACTTCATTAAAATATTACATATAGGTACTAGAAATATATAATACATCTATTTTTGTTTGTTCTATCCAATAAACCTTTCTACCTACTAGCAATCGTGCAGATATAAATATAGACAGAGCAAAGGCAGAGAGGACATTAGCTTGTTACAAGTTTACATTATTTGCCTAAAAATTAGACAGACTTTTAGAAAGTTACGACGAATTTATCCCAGACGAATTTGACATATACCTATGGTTTTGCCTGCGTGAATTAGTATAAAATGTATCCCAAGTACTGATCAAAGATCTATTTGTGTATTATATATCTACAAATTCAGCAGACATGTTCTTTGTTTTTAAGTTATCCCATGAGAACGCACCACTTTATTAGACTAAATAGAAATTAGTAGGTAATTTTTTTTTTTGGTATATGCTGGGGCACTAGTAAGAGATGATAGGTGTGTATGAAACAGGTTAGCTGGCCTATAAATTAAAAAAAGAATTAACCAAAATGGTTGGGGGAAAGCTTTGAGGTTCACTAGATATTACTAGCAATAGGGCTGTTAGATCTTCATTATTTTACATCGTTTTCCCCCCTTTAACCCTAGAACACTAAACTTATTTTTCAACTCTTATTACTAACCTTCGTCGTTTCGACTACGCTGTCAAAAAAGTAGGTTTATAAAATTTTATTGAATAAAATACTTATTTCTTTTACAATATTTGTTTATTACAATCATTTGTTAACAAAAATATAACATTCTTATTTAATTAAATCACATATTTATTACATAATCACGTACTGAGACCATATGTTTCGCTCTAAATAAAGATATTTGTTTTTTTTAAGTGCTTATCTCTTAAAAACTAGAAAAAAAAAACTTTGAATAAGAAGTCAAATAATCAAAAAAAACATCGAATCAACAAAAAAAGTAAAAAACTTTTGGTAAAAAACTATGAACTAAGACATTTGTGACACATATCAAGTTTGTGTTCACCACACATTGATTTATTGCACTTGTAGCAACAAAGTTTTCGTCATCCTTCGTTTTGCTGATAACTGATTTTTCTTTTTTTTTTGCAATAGGATGATATAATTCAAGTGTCAAACTCGATCTACTACTTCCTGGCATATTCAAAATTTGTGTAATAATCGCTCCAGCTCGGCCAGTTAACAAGTATACGTTTTTGCATATGTGGCTCGACTAACTTGTGATGCAAAATTTTTGTATAAGTATAAGTGACAATTATTGAATATCATCTGTAATAAAAGACGAAAAGCAACGTAAAGGATCTAATTCATTTTTACACATACGCTGGTTAATACAAATGTTTCTTGCGACTGTATTATGACTTTGGCTTTAACAATGACCATTTGTGCTTATCTTTTCCGCGAAGTATGTTACGCGATGGTATAATAATCAATTCGTTAGGTTCTTGTGCCGAAGTACCATCTGTTCTTCAATTGATGCCAAGTCCAAAGACATAATTTCATCCTCAGGTGGCGATACATAAATATTGTGTTTCCTTCTCACTCTCTGACGAATTATTTTTCACTATTATCTTCTAATAATAGTTTTAATATAGAACAATAATACACATTACTTTTATGTTGTAAAAACTAAAAAATAAACTTAAAATATTACAAACACAATATTATATCGTTATTATTCGACGACGAGTCATTTTATCTCTTACACAAAAAAACGATTATTGACAGATTTACACGTAATGGATGCGATCGTTTACGGCATGTTTCGTTCGCGTCGTCGATTCGACAACGTTTCTACAAGGTTAAATAACATTATCTTCCTATGTAAATGAATAGAGATTAAGGGCCTGGTATTGCAGGAATAAAAAATTACCGGGATGATTAATTTTACGGCCAGTTACCGCCAAATATAATAAAAAAAAAACAATAAAAAACTTTTACAAAATGCATACCTACTTATAAAAATTACTTAATTATATTCACAATCAAAGTTTTACAGCTTTAAAACTAACTGATAACTGTATATAATATTATGAAAAGCAGAACCCCAACGATATAATGCGATTAATAATTGACACCTTTATATGAAATCATCATAACGTCTTTTTTATACAAATAGCTGTAATATATACCATCTATCGTTATCAGCTAATTATGCAATACAGACATAGTTCTATAGGTGGCGCTAAATATTTGTTCCTGTTACAATAATTTTTACTATTCTTTTTTGTATTTCTAATATTTAAAAATTTTATTATAATAATTAACACTGTTTTCGATTTATTACGAAGTATTTTGGCTGAGAAATTGATTATTGACAGATTTTACTGTGTTACGTTTATGCATGGTGTTCGCGTTTCACAACGTTTCCCACAAGTTATTCTATAGAAATACAGATGGCGTGCAATATACAAATAGTTAAGAGTACTATACTATTATGAAAAAATCTTAGACTTGTACAGCTAGTATTAGTTATAGGATTAATTGTTACGGAAATATTTTTAGGAGATACACAATAAGTATAATTTTTATATGAACATATAACGTCTTTTTTATAATTGTAATATATACCTACATAATTAAGCAAATTATTTATTTATAGATTAGTACTCGAACCATAAAACAATAAAATACTTGTATATTCAAGTCGCCAGTTAATGCTAGAATTGATAGTTGCAAAAACTAAATGAAATCAGAATAAATGCGACTAGTAGAAAAGTACTCATATTCTGAGACTTTTGACAGAATTAAAAAAAAATTTATACAACTTAGAATGGCAAACAAGCTGCCCACCTGATGGAAAGTGGTAACCGTCGCCTATAGACATGAGCAGTACCATGGACATAACAGAGTATACTGTTTCGCCCATGATACCCCCATGCGTTGCCATTCCTGAGGACTCATCGTGAACTATTCCTCTGTACTCAGTAAATTCTCGCCATATTCCACCCTTCAAACCGAAACACAGCCATGCAAACACAACTGCTTCACGGTTGAAACACGAATGGGACAGAGGTACCCAAGCAATCGACTTTTGTACAAAGTCTCCTCTCACGATGATCTACCTATCATCCTTCACTGGTGCCCCGCTGGTGATACCGTTAAGATTAAAAAAAAAGTAAATTAAATTAATGCAAGTGTCAAGAAACTGGGATAATTTTGTCAAAGCCCTACTAGATAAAATATATTTTGAGGCGTAGGCCTACAATCAACAAAATAATAATTACCTATTACATATTTATAAGAGACAATGGAGTCGATTCTGAGGGAACATTTATTTAAAATTATCTCTACGATTAAAATTTCAATTTTATATTACAGTGATTTTTATTATCATATGTATCTAAATTGATTATAATAACTACTACTGGATTCGAATATTTTTTCTCTTTTTATATCTCGACTTTCCTAAGGTCGACTGGGAGAGAATACTTTTAGCGTTAAGTCCACCTTGTACACATACATGTACTAATGAATAAATAAATGCAAGAAACAGGAATACGAAAGGTATTGAATTATTCATTCTTAATTCCAGTTTCTCGGGAAGAATGGCATCAGAGGATGGCTGGACGGCACCACAGAGAAGTCCAACTGGCTGAAATATATCCGTTCCACCAGCTACTCGCACGACGCCAACGTACAGCACACCCTTCACGCTGGTGAAGTATGATCGTCCTTCTTCTAAATCTTATATATATTGTTAATGGTAATTTTACTTGCTTATCACTATATAGAGGCCCATCTAACAGGGTATCTAGGGGGAGAAGGGGTTATCCTGGTATCCCGTCAGTTCATTACATTATCATCCATTTAAGAAAACAGGGCATTTATTATTGGCAGCTAAGAGAACAACCTCACTTGTTAACATGCATTTCGACCTCTCTACATTTTATATTAAATATAATAAGAAGCGACTAAGGGAGGGTAAGGGATGGGCAGCAGCGTCCCTCTTAAAACATGTGTGAAAGCCTAAATGCGGTTGCCAACCTGCTTGCTAAGCGTGGCAACTACTGGCAAAAATCTCCTTATGGGGAAGGCTTATGTGTAGCAGTGGACAGTTAACGGCTGCAATAATAATAAATATTTAGACAGTGACTAGACCCAGTGGTATATTGCTTTGATATTAATGTAAATATTTAATGTAAATTTTCAACAAACCTTCTAGTGGTGGAAGTTACCTCTAATAAATTAAATTAATCCGAGTCACGAAGGATTTGCTAACTGGACAATCGACAAATACGTCTTATAGACTATTATCATTAATTCACACTATTTCACATTATTCACTAATTAACACTCTGATTATTATCATTAATTTACTAGCTATATCATTACAAATTATTGCATTTATTATATTAATATGATATATATATATATATATATATATATTATTTAGAATAAGCCACCCGTTCCTTTCTCGTGGGTGTAAGTAAAGTAGTAAGAGGCGAATAAGGGAACAGTGGTCGAGGGATGGGCAGCAACGTCCCATTTAAAACAGGACCAAAGCCTAACTGCGGTTTCTAACCCGTCTGCCAAGCATGACAACACTGGCAATCCCCTTTTTCCCTCTATGGAGGAGACCCGTGTTCAGTATTGGACAGTTAATTGTTGATATGATAATGATGTATACTCATGACTACAGTACTTTTTTTACCCGATTTGGAACTGCAAACATAGTTTAATTAGACTGATTTATTTTCACAACAAAACTATGTCTCAGAGAATCGTATCGAACAATTGAGTGAGTTTTGTAATCTAAAATCTCAAAAATAAATAAACTGATATAGTTGCGTCATTACAACCCTCATCATACTTTTGTGTGTGCCCCAATAAGACCCCAATGAAATTTGAATGTCGAACGTTGGCACTTCCGGTGGCAGAAAATCGGTGTTCCTGAACAACAGTCGCGGCTTCCGGTCAACTGTAGCGTTGTAGGGGAGCGAACAGATGCGGTGATTAGATCCACTCGCGCCCTTTGTACCACAAATCTATTTAATTTCACCTCGGTCTATTACGATTAAATTTATACGTGAAATTGTAGCTCGTTTTAAAACTTCGTAAAGTAGAAAAATATATTTTTAAACATACAGCAAAAAATTACTAGCAAGTATTTATTGAATGGTAGACTTGGTAAATCTCTTATTTTCTATTAAATTGTGTATTTTGAACGTATTTTATTTTTCAAAACATTTTTCTTTTTTTCTATTATTTGTTTATTATTATGAACGTATTTAATTTTTAAAACATTAAATTTTTATTTTTTATTAACTTTTTATATTTCACTTTTTAGAGACTTTAATAGAGGTTAAACATATCCCAATTTCTTTTGGAAACACGAATGTTAACAGATGATATTGAATTTAACGGAACTAGAACAAACGAATATAATCTATTCGTTTGTTCTAGCTCCTTAAATAATTGACTGAGTTTATTTTCTATCTCATGAGATAATATTTAAATAAAATCTAATAAAATGAAATTCGAAATTACCATAACTTATGCTATTAGTTTTGTTTCGATTATAATATGCGCTGTCTAAAGTGTATATAAATTAATTTACTTTCCTTAAATTATGTTTTAGCCGAAAAAAAATATATAAATATCTACAGGAAGTCCTCTGTTCTTCCTGGAATGTCGTTAATTATGATACTTGTATAGTTATAAAAATCCATATCTGAATTTATACCAGTTTTTAGACTATTTATCCTGTTGACTAATAGACAATGATGAATGTGCATATGCATGAGTATGTAAATTATATTTTACATTGGTTTTTATTCATGATTTCCAATAACGTTGATTATTATTATTATTATATATTTTTTTAAATGGAGAAGAATCCTATGTTCTTCTACTTCTACTCTCATTCCGATGATATATAGATACCCTTATTACTATCTAAATTTGAACTTTATTTTATATATTAATATAACTTTTAAATATATTTATAATTGATTAAATTATAATAAATTTGTAATGGGAACGACATGATTAAATAAAACTTGATTTGTAATTTTGTAAATTATGAATAAATGACTTGTATTTGATTGGTTGAGCCGATAAAGCGGCAAGAGGTAACGGAAAATGCAACTCACTTTTATAATATTATTATGAACTGAAATATAAAATAGACATTATACTCGTATTACTATTATTTATTCCACTATTACAATCTGCATTTCAGGTGTGGTACAAGGTGATCCGCGACATCACCCCCGGCCAGGAGTTGCTGTTGGGTCCAAGAACTCCACTGCCGTTGCAAGATATTCTTCCCGCAACTGGTTAGTATCCTTTTTTTTTATAGAAGACACCTCATATATTATACTAGCAATCCAACCTAGGTTCGCACGAGTAGATAGAATTGAAGAAAATAATATACATACCTAATGTTACTCGCTGATAATGTATTTTTAGTTTAAGTCTACATAACAAACAAACAATCAAATCTTTCTTCTTAATAGTATATATATATATATATATATATATATATATATATATATATATATATATATATATATATATATATATATATATATATATATATATATATATATATATATATATATATATATATATATATATATATATATACATAATATTTTCAGCTAAAAGTAAATCGGTTTTTTTATATTTAAAGATCAGAAAGCAAAATACGAAACATTGAATAGAAAAAATAAATGTAAAGACATGCTAGAAGGATAATTAAAGAGTGCCCACAAAAAAATCGTCTTCAATTGTGTTATTTTAATTGGAAAACTAAACTACTGAATAGATTTTGTTAAATTTCTATGGCATCTGTAAGTATATTTTTTCAGTTAAAAAAAGAAAATAATTCTTAAAATTGATTTGAAAGTGACGGTGTAATGAGGAACATAAAAATATACAACTGAACTGAGAACCTCCTTTATTTTGAAGTCGGTTGAAAAATGTAAATGAAATAATACTAATCCTCTGAAATGCTAAACTTGTAGGCTGATGATAAATGTCCTTCTCTTTTTTATAGCTAGTCAGTACATTACTTTAGTAATGTGGTACTTGTTAATGACTATTTTTTTTAATTTTGATAATTTAATTAATGTACCCTACATTAGATATACTTTTTTTAATTTGGTATTGATTTATTTTATGCAAGGTTGTATAAATAAGTAATTTATCATTATACCTTTACATCATGTTCCTTACGGGGCAGACATAGAGTACCAAGCGGTAACAGGATTTGTTTATGTAGATGTTATTCATCATATTTAGTCATTATGTTTAGGTCGAATGAAAACTCTTTACTGTTCCTTTCAAAAAACGATACAAATTATAAAGATTTACAATATTTATTGATTTAAACTTTAATGCACAACAAAATTTTATGTACATTTGGCGTACTTAACACAATATGTACACAAACAAAGTAAATAATTAATTATATAAACTTAATTACATAAATGAAAGGTAGAGAAGTTATCTCTCTGGGCAGCCTTATCGCTAAATAACGATCTCATCCAGGCAATCTTCGGATAAAGAGGAATAATATATTTCTTTTTTATCTGTTAGTACTTTATTTACTTATTACGTAATAGATAATTATAAAAATAAATCTTATAATTGAGTGTGTATTTTGAAAACTATAACATAACTCGTCTATGTATGTACACTACTATGTAAGATACTAACGAGTCTCACATCAGTTGAATCACGGTCACGCGTGCTTCACGCTTCGACAGTCCGCAGTTAATTGGAGTCACCTGCCCTATGCCCTGTGCCCTGTTCCGGTCCTCGTAAAATGTTCACCCCTGTCACGTTACGTACAGGTGGTTCATTATAGCAAATTTGAAAATCTGTGATTTTTCCTATAGGAAATTCAATTTGAAAACCTAAATGTCTCTATTCTTTATTTTTATTTTTTTAATAATAACGTTCTTTTGCTGAACAAAGGCCTCTGCTTTATTCCTCTAGGATTGACTTCGATTTAGAGATTGCATCTATACAGTCTGTTTATCTTCTAGGTCTTTCTTTTTTGAGACTAGGGCGTACAACATAATACTCGAAATAAAACACTATCAAGTTGTAATAATGATTTATTACTTTTTTTATTTTGAAGAAAAATATTATCGTGTACTGTGTAGTATTTATTGCTCTAATTATATTATATTACTGGCTGTATTTCGCGGCTTCGCCCGCGTGAATGAGTACATATAGTATCCTATGTGCTAAGTTAGGGCATAACCTATCCCTGTACCAAATTTCATTCAAATCCGTTCAATAGATTTCGAGTAATAGAGTGACAAAAATCCATCTATTCATATTACAATATCAATAGTTTTAATGTTAGAAAATTAACCCCATAAGAAATAATTGAAAAATCTAGAAATGTTTCTTGAAAAAGTTTTGATGATTCAAGTTCTAGAAACGTGTTGATTTGGTTGACATTTATATCCATTGTTATAAATTAAAAAATAAATACAATACAATATATTTTTGCGAAAATTTTAATTTTATAGTTATAGAGGATTTGTTATATGGATAGAGTAAATGAAAAATCCGTTAACCCTCTCACGCGCACGCTGTATAAACAAAAAACTACCGGACTTTCGGACCGAGCACCGGTGCCACGCGCATACGATGTTTAATTTAGATAAATCGCAACGTACGCGCTGCCTGATGTGAGAAATCACGCATATGCCTATATTAACGTAAGGGTCGTGTGTGGAATTAGTGCCACTGGAAGTGACAAGAGGACAGTATCAGTAATAACTAGGTGTTGTAAATATTTCTCCCCCTCTCTCGAACTTGTTCTCTTCTCTGTAACTCACAATGATCGGTCAAAAAAAGCGCTCCCACCGTCTTCGGCATAATCACATTTGTACATATAGACTTATACATATGGTATATGTATATCTTAATTATATAGAATATAAAAAAATAAATTGTCTTCACAAATGGTAACAATAACACATGAAATGTCATCATTTTTCAGAACTCAAATTTCTTATATTATTTGGAATTCTTTTGTGTGAGTTACAATAATCTTTTATTACCTATTTTACTCTTTATACTGATGTAAAACAAGAAACCTATTGCTTCATTACTCTGAACTGCGTCTATAATCAAAAGTTTTATCTAGTATGTAAAATCCTTTCATCAATTTCATATATTATTTGAATGAAGAACAAATTTAAAAATGTCAAATCTTGAAAAGTCCATAGTTTAAAAAATATTATGAAAATCATATATAATAAAATTATATCTAATAACTGTGTGATTGAAAACAAGTTGAATTTGACTTAATAAATATAAAATAAACGTTTCAGTATATAAAGTATTGATCTGTCACATCCAGAGTTATCTATTATATCAATGTCCATAGGGGTCTTCGGAGGTTCTATGCTGCTTTCCGGTGCGACGTTGTCGCAGCCGGCGTGGTAGGTGATTTATGGTTTTCAAATTGTATATAATTACCGTGTTGTTTAATAACAATTACTCGTGACATCGTGAAAACCAACATAAAAGAGCTTATATTCTAATGCCTAGTAAATTCATTAATTAAATAAATTAGGACAATCTATTTTATCTGTATAATATAATATCCAATCCCATGTAAGATAGTCGGAGAAAATTGAAAGCCAAACAATTCTCTCTTTAACAGTATATTATTTCTTCCTTTATAAAGATCACATTTTTTGCAACTTAGAATGGCAAATTAGCTAATGGCTCACCTGTTGGAAAATTATAACCGTCGCTTAAAGACATGAACAGTACCCTGGGCATAATAGAGTATACTGCGTCACCTGTAATACCTTTAATGCTTTGTCATTTTTTCATATTGTTAGCTTTTTTATTTCTTTAATCTTTATAGTTGTCATAAAAATAGCTCATTAGTAAATAAGCGTTTTATCTGAATAAGGAGTGAAGAGTCTCTGGAAGCGATGTGCACGCATGAGACGAATAGCACGAAGCAAGAGATGTATGTAGGTAGAGATAGCATTTTTATAATTTTAATGAATTTGCACGATACAACAATATTGTGAGTGGAAATTTACAAGTTTCTCCATACAATACAATTGCATGATTTTGTTTACCTATTATATTGTGACGGTAAAACTACCTATATAATATCATGCTGTGCTATGGTAAATTATAAAAGTGTCTAAAATCTTACCGTACGATTAAAGCAAAATGAGAATAATAATTTAGTAAACAATCATTAGTACTGAACACCCACATGGTGTAAACATTAGCTGCATGACGCTCGAATCTACAATGACTCCTAAATATCTATGATTAAAATCGATTTGCAGTCATTCTCTAACATTTTGTCATAATGATCCGGGCTTGCACAAGTGATGATTGATGTATAATTTGAGCGTTGAAATTATCTATAGAATTTAGTGACAATTTTAAAATATATTTTTTATTTATCAACCGACTTCAAAGTGGAGGAGGTTCTTAGTTCGTTTGTATTTTTTTATGTTTGTTATTTCATAATTCCATCAATTGTAAATCGATTTGGAAAATCCTTTTTTTATCGGAAAGGATATATTTACAAATTGATCATATAAAAAATTATCGAAATTCATTCAATAGTTTAGTTTTTAGATTAAAATAACTGGTTTTGTCACAATTGAAGTCGGTTTTTATGGGACACAATTTTTAATTATCATGCGCCGAATAAGGGTATTTATATTTGTCGAAAGAAAATGTACATGCAAAATAGGTCTTATTTGTATCTTCATCAAGTCAAGGTCTACCGAAAGAAGAAGGTCAATTATAAAGTGATTTTTACATTTTATAGGGTTTGTTTCCATACTGGTTTTGTATTAATCTTGTGACAATTAAAGCTGCCGTTTATTTTTGATGAGCCAATAACTTATTGAGAAGCAAAATCGACATGTAACGTTCGAAATTCAAATATTTACAATGTAAGGTATTTATAAAAAATCTCGTCGTTTATCGTTGATTTTTTGTAGAGCAGCACTTTTGTTTGTAAGATCGATACGTTAGTTTTTTTTTTGGAAGTCATTGTTTAGACTTAACTTTCTCGCGGGCTGGCGCACAAATATATCTTTATTTATTCATAAATATAATCCATCTACTTGTATATGCAATAACAATAATATTATAGTTATAACCCTTTATTAGCCGTTGCTTTTTTCATATCGGCCGCGTGTATTCGTGCCGGTAATGAATGAGTGTCGCGCGCGCTGACATTTGTCATCGCGCAATTGTCGTGCAGATTAAAATTGATGACGTTGCTTTGTCCGGCGCGGGCGCATGCGCTATTGTCGCACGCCTGATTCGTTATCACTGTGTACAATTAATTTTTGAATTTCGATAACGGTCCGAGATAAATATCTTATATATATATATATATTAAACATGTTACTGATAACTCAACTTATGAAGTTGTATTATATTGAGACACTGTAGTAGAAAAAAAAGTAAAATATATTAAATAATTTTAAAATACGACTATTAGGCACTGATTATAAATTTTCATAATTAGTAAGTAATGTACATTATATTGAAATATCAAAAACGTTGCATACGGGCCATTTGTAATTTGCGAAGGCGAGACACATGCATGCCACATTTTAAACAATTAAAATTATTAACAGTGCCTTGTTTGTATATTTATGAGTGTGCTAATTTTGTAAAAACAAATATTGATAGATTTAAATTTCGCACTAGAGCTCGGCATATTGACCAATTATGTGTAGTACCATCTAAAACAAAATTGATGAAGGACAGCATATTTTGTAAAGCTGTAATAATTTATAATAAATTACCAAAACATATACGAGGATTGACTGAGGTAAATGTTTTTAAAAAGAACCTTCATGATATGTTAATAAATAAATGTTATTATAGCCTAAACGAATATATTAATGATAAAGATAAATAGTCATTATTTGTAAAAAATAATGTCTCATATAAATATATTTTGTTTCACTGTATTATTTTAAATGTTATGTTTTATATACTGTTAACTGTTCCATATATTGTACGCTTATATAGCAGGACATGGAGATACTATTTAAGTCATGTAATACCTTAATTTGACCTATGATCCACAATAAAGTCATTTGTATTTGTATTTAAGTATTATATGTAGGTATGTTATAGAAATTATATTAAGGTTACTTGTACAAAAATTGGTTTCGGGAAGCATTTTTTCTACATTGCTCTTTACATGGAGCCAGTAAGATAGTTAAAGTCCTTAGATAGAAAGATGTTTTTATGCACTTAGAATGCCAATTCTACGATATATGTTTTGCCTTTAGCGATCCAAGTCTAATTATGTTGTCGATGCTTACAGCTAACAGTCTAAGAGAATACGTCTTTGTAAACTATTTGCTCATAAAATATAGATATAACTTAGTGGCTATGTCTGAGTGGTGTGCAGTTTGAGGCAAAGGAACCTGATTGTATGCATGAACTAAGGTAAAGTCCATTTTACATCTATACGGTATGATTCTATTATATCCTGATTCAGTTGTATCAAAAGTTAACCTACAAAAGTAAGTAAATATACACGTAGATACTCGTAGCATACGGTCCATCAGTGGCAATAGCTATTAATAATTCCTACATATTGCACAAGACACACGTCATTGCACAACAAAAGTAAAAGCGTAAATTGAAACGTCACATAATGGCGACGATTCCCCACGAAATGGAATGATTAATCAAAAAATTAACCAACAACAATGGCGGTACTCCCCCATTAAACCGAGTACAATCGTTCGGCGTCCCACATCGCGTATTTATTTAACAATCAAATAAATATTACAGACAATAAAATAAAAATATTTCAATTTAATATCACCGCTCGCTAGAAGGGTTGAATCTGGTACGGGTGCGAGTTGCGCATGTCTAGTTTTTGTTCGCGGATTAGAATTTCGTATCTTGATGTTGCGCAGAATTGAATAATTTCCACTACACAATGGGGGAAGTATTGTCGTGACTCTAAAATTATGTTTTGGATTATTTTATAATCTTATCATCTATTTTATGGTTAATTTAAATTAAAGTATCTACAGGTCGAATGCATATTGACAAAAATATTTCTGAAAGATAAACAGATACATAAAATACATAAAATACATACATAAAAAGAACGTAAGAATATTTTTTTTAATATTTTAATTGTTTTTAATTTTTTCTTTTTACATAGTTTGGACATTTAATGTGAACTACGTAAAAAATAATCAATAAAATTTAGCCTGTTTCGAAATTGTTTTCGATCACACAATAATGTTTGATTTAAACATTTTAAATATAATTTGAAATTAATAAATTACCAAGTACCTAATTATAATTAATGCAATAATTAATGCAGTAAAAAATACAAATAGGTTACTATTTACTACCAACATAATTATAAACATATCGTGTTAGAATTATATAGGTATGTTTTCTTAACACCATTATAAGGCCTAAGGTGATCATTAATTTTAATACCAACATTGAAATGGATATACGGACAATACCGTTGAGTTGAGAGCGATCGGGTCCAGTGCGACCGGCGCGATTGGAGACCGTTCTCACCCCGGGGCGTAACGGTAACGTGCTCCGGACGCACCTGATGCGTATGCCACTGGCCCCGTAAATTCCAACTTGTTGTTAGCTTGGAAGTCATTCATCAATGAGTTCTATAATTCATAGTATGTTTTGTATAGTCTAGTTCAATAGAACATAATGAAAATATAAAGAAACGAATAATTAATCCGACTGTAAAATTGTCTGCTGATGAACAATAGTGATACAAGTCCAAAATAGATTGGATGTTTCAGTTTGTTAGTAATTTATTTAAAGATGTTTCTGTTATAATTTCAAGAAAATTTGGTTACATTTTTATCAAGTTCTGTTGAAATATGACTACTGTTAATAATGACTATAGTTAATTCTAATCTTAGAACACTTGTTATAGGTTACTTCTGTCGATAGAGCAGTATTTTACTGAACTGGGTATTATCTTGTGGAAGTCTACATCATTAATTATTTTATTACAATTATTTGGTTTAACTCCGTTACCTTATTTTTTATTATATTTATCTTTAACTTATTTACAGTAGCGGAATTAAAGAAAACAATTCTAATCAAATAACCAGTGATAAATCAGTAATTCTTTCGGTTCCACTTGAAGTTTAAAATAATTAATAAATATTACATATAATAATAATACTAAATACTTATTATTAGACTTTAGGTAAAATAGACAGATACCTTAACTTCAACGCACTTAATGCACTGGCCTCGAAAATTGTTCAAATTACTTATTAGTCTGTAATGACTTGATAATTTTTTAAACTAGAATGAGTTAACAAAATTGATGTAAAACCAAAATGAAACTGGTTAGTTTCAATAAAAAATCGTTAAAATCAATTTATAACGGGTAAAGATATTTATATCTTGGAATATACATATTCAAATTCTTATATTGTTGAATTGAGAATATTAACGTATGAAAACTTTTTTGTTTTTAATTTAATTTGAATTTAATAAAAAATAAAAATCATTCTTTTTCTAGCTGTCAACATGTCTTTTATTCATAAAATTTAATATATTTAAAATAAAGCAAAATATAGCTAGAGCACTAACAAAGAATTTTCTTATATTCGAAGTTAGTTAAAATCTCAGTAATTTAAAAATTTTAGAACATTTGAGATATATCAATACATAGTTATTCTTAATAATTTTATCGGTACGCATTAATATATTTTTAAGGGAAATTGCTAACGGTATGAGAAAATAACAGGTGTCGCCTTTTATGGGGTCGTTTTATAAAGATCAGTAAGTCACCGTCACGGTGCGCGCGCGCTGCCCCGACATCTGGTGACGACGTGGGAAAACTTAACGCCCGCGCCACTCGCCATACGCGAAACTACTATAATTACATTTGGGAACTAGATTGAGGGTTGTAATATTAAGAAAAAAAAATTCACCTAAGTCACATTTATGCGAAGTTGTAAATTAAGATATAGTTTTATTTGTTAGAAATTCATATCGAAACCGTAGATTCAAAACATTATTATTTTTATTAGAATTTCGCTCTTTGATAGTACAAGTATTTCATTTTATCTCAATTTTCTTCGCTTAGAATAAAACAAATTTATGTTCAGAAAGTTTATAATTTTTTTTTATTTTGTTGGTACTTGTATTTCTTGGGTAACGAAGCCGGGGTTTAAATGTGTACGAGATAGAGAGGATAACATGGGCGAAGCCGCGACTCAATTTCAAAATTAGCACGATATTAAATACACTATCGGGACTTAATGCGATGAAAAATTTTTAAATTAACAAAGTACGATTCTTAGTAAATTATCTAAATAAAAATTTGTGGTAAAAACTATCATTATTTATAAAAAATACTAGTCCTTACCCGCTACTTCGTCGACGTGTCTGGGATTATGTTGATTGCCCGATATAAGAAAGGAGCCTATGATGATTGGTTGAGATGAAAGGTTTACGTTGAAAGAAGTAACAAATAAAACAAATCCATGTTAATATTACACTGATTTTGATATTATTTTGATAGGCTTATTTTGGTTAATCGTTAATTGCCCACTGCTGATAAGAGGGACTTTGCCTATAGTTGCTACGCTTGGCAGGTGAGTTGGCAACCGCAGTTAGGCTGTGGTAATGATTTAAAAGGGACGCTGTTGCCCATCTCTCGACCAATAAACTATATAATAAAAATTCCTTAGTCGCTTCTTACGACACTCACGGTAAAGAAAGGGATAGCCTATGCTGGGATTACACGATATATTAGTATCAAATTTTAAAGAACCAACTCAGCTATAACTTTTGTTTAAATTTAGTCCATTTCTTACATAGTTTTAAAATAATATATTATATAAATAACTAATTTTTTTTAAAACCTAAGGTTATCCGACATTGTACAAGGAACTTAAAAAAGAGCTACGGTTTAAAAGTAACTTGTAAGATTTGATCCTTGAATGATGTTCAAGGGTCAAATCTTATCCTATTAATATTATAAATGCGAAAGTTTGTAAGAATAAATGGATAGATAGATGAATGGGCGATTGTCAGTCTTTAATAAAAAAACTGTAGTACGACACGGATTACAATGAATTTTGGTACACGAGTATGTTACATCCTAAATTAGCACATAGAATAGTTTATATACCGATTCAAGCGGACGAAGGCATGAGATTCAGCAAGTATTTAAATATGTATATATTTTTTAATTTTTACAGGATTATACTTATTCAAAAGTAAAAGATAGTAGTAGTTTTTGTTGCAATAAATGGATAATGGCTGATGATGATGATGATGATGATGATACTTGTTCAAAAAGAAACATTTTTAATTATAAAATTCATAATAATTTCCTTTATAAATCTCTTTCCGACACTAAAATCGTTTAAAGCGATGCATTGTGGTTATGACACGCATTGATAATTTTTGTATTTTCCCTGCAATACAAACGTCGGGTCAAGTGAGCATATTAACCCTCGCAGGTGGGGTGGGGGTGTGACCTGCCCTCTAATAATTTGTAACCAACACTTCAGTGCTATATGGCATCATACACAGGTCGGTTGACCTTTATAGTGACATCATTGTGAATCACGTGACATCACTATCACTTTATTTTTTTAATAGTATCAGATTACTTTTTTCCTGAACCTGGCTCTAAGGTACGGTTATGTATTTATTAATTTTGACTTTTTGTGTAGAGAGATAGTGTTAAAATAATACTGTCCGACTACTACCTAATTGGGAGTCACGACGTGTGCATATTTATCTTTTACTAGCTTTTGCCCGCTATTTCGTATGCATGGATTTCAAAAGTAGAGAAACCAATGAAATAGTAAACTTTTTGATGGCTTATCAAGATGAAACATATACGAAACTTTAAGTTACACCTTCAAGAACACAACTGTGTGTAAACCATATCCATTTTGGTGTAGCAGTTTTTGCGTGGTGTTAGAACAAACACAGACAGACAGACAAAAATTTCAAAACAAATATTGTTTTCCCTGCTGTTCCTTTTATTAAAAACCTCTGATATAAGTTTCTTTTTTAACATTTCTGTTGTAATACAAGTCGTGTAGTTATAATTTTATTATAATAGTAAGATTAATTTATTCCGTAAATAAAAAAAAATCGGTTATTTTTTTCTATCATAAGGCTGTATAATTTTATTATAAATTATCAATTTTTTTAATTTTTTTTACTAATTTGTTTATACTTGAGAAAAATACTTCATTTTTCATTATGGTTCATAATTATATAAATAAATTAAGCAACATATTTTTAATATTGTTTCAATATTTTTTTTAATAGCTTATTAAAACTCTAGTTCACACTTGGTCGATGATATCAACTTTGTTTTATCCCAACCTTGCCTTATCACGGATAGCTCGTTAGACAATGCGCGAGGCGTGGCTTCGCTCGTGACTCGAATTAATTCTGCATGTGTCAATGCGGTCTTATACTTCCGACGCCCCACTCATGATTTGTTGTGCTGGATAACTTATTGTTCCTTGACGACGTTTGATTATAACTTACATTATAAGCTGGTTATTTTTTTGTCTATGGTAGGAGATTTTTTTTTATAAAAATTGACGTCGTACTGTTTTTTCTTTTTTTAATTATTTATTGAAATTGAAAATTCACCTAATAAGGTACTAGACTGTTTTATGCAATTTGAAATGGCAAACGATCAAGCTCACCTGTTGGAAGGTGGTACCGTCGCCTATAGCTATGAACTGCACTCATGGTGTTCCTTATGCGTTGACATTGTTGAAGATAAACGTATTTTATGTACATATATTGTAATGTATGCATGATCTATTCTTCGAATCAAAAAACTCTTGTGTTGTAGGCGTATTACAGGCGTTTATCATCAGATGGGCCGTATACGTATTGTTTTCCAAATCTTTGGTATAAAAAAAATTAAAACAGAGCTAGAAGAAATAGCTTAAAGAGCCAGCTACTGATGGAAAGGAAGATTCACAAATAGCAACCCAGTATAGGCAAATACGAAGTTTTTATATGATACTTAAACTGACAAAGAACCCCATCTGATGGTAGTCGTTGCCTATCATCGTAGAACACAATATTAGGCCCATGGCACCCCTCATACTTTGCTATTCCTGAGGACTACGATGTTATGCATCTGTACTCTGTAATTTCATTACCCTATACCATACCCTGCGATACTATGCCATTGCCTTTTTAAACTGAAACATATTCGTCATTCAGTCATTTAAGTACAACTGATTAACAGTAGAAACACGAGTGGGACAAAGGTACCCAAACTGATGTCTTTTGTGGATACTCTTTCAATAGTTAGACATTTATAATATAGAATAACTTTTTCATGTACCCAGTTAGTATATATGAAATGTCATTGAATTCGAACTAAATCGTGTTCATGTGAATCAGGGTTAAACAAGCTAGTTTAAATATAACTCGACCAACACGCAACTATATATTTCAACAATATACAAAACGTCGAGTAAATTAATAGAAAGCCAACAATTAAATGCAAACCCTTTCAACAGGATGCATAAAGTTTAGCTTGACGGCCGATATTGCATATTGACATTGGTTAATAAGTAATTTAAGAATCGCTAGTTGTATTCTGTGGCTTTGCTCGCTTGAATTTAAATAAAAAATATCCAGTGTGTTTATCTGGGAAATGATCTACCTGTATACCAAAATTAATTGGAATCAGTCCAACCCGTTGAGTGTATGTAAAGAACAAACATCCAAGGATTTGTACAAATTTTGATATTTTTACTTGATGTAAATAATAGTAATAGCTTTTAATTATGTGAATGCAGGTGGCTCAGGACCGGTCCTTATGGCAGTTTATAGGAGAGCCTAGCGGGAGACCTATGTTTAGTAGTGGACATATAATGGCTGAAATGATGATGACGATGATTATGTTAGGATTTATGTATAAGGTTAACAGATCTATTCACCATATCTTATGACAGTGCTAATTTTAGCACGATGTCTTATAGTTCTTAATACATATGAGATATGGTATAATTTGAAATGTTATATTGACAGGGCGTTTATAACTATTCCAGATCACCAGAGCTCGAGCACTAAGTACTCGCAGCCTCTTCCAGAGGAGGAGGAGCGTGAAGATACGGAGCCGAGGTGTTCATTCTGTGACGCGCCCTTCCCTAACATAGACGCGTAAGTTTTATTTCTAATACTAATTTACTCAGTATGTGTTGGCGGCGCCCTCAGGTCTGAAGGGTTTTATCGTTGTACACGAATATCGCTGACATGGTTTACTGGAGCCCTTTAGGTCAAGTTTTTTACACAGTATTTATTTTACTATGTTAGGCTTTGTGGTCCTGGCATAAAATACTCGCTCCTCCACTCCACTCACACTACCAGCTGGCTCCTTTCTTTCTCATGGGTGTTGTAAGAGGCGATTAAGGAAGAGCGAGGGATGAGTAGTAGCGTCCCTCTTATAATATCTCCAAGGCCTAACTGCGGTTGCCAATCTGTCTGCCAAGCGTGGCAACTATGAGCAGAACTTCTCAAGGGGAGGCTTATGTTTAGCAGTGGACAATTAAAGGCTTGATATGATGATCATTTATTTGACACCTCTGACTTTTGATATGGTTATACTGATTTTGTGTATTCTTCAAAGTATGAAGCGATAATTGTTTCTGAATTATCTAAATTGAAAATTCAAAGGATATTGAAATTTTACTTTGGAACCTCAAATAGCAGTCTAGCGTTGTTCAAATAAGGTAATATCGATAGCTTAGTCAGACAATGTTCGTCTAAGAAACACATACAGATAGCTAACCTAGAATTTTGTAACAGTCGTTTGTAAACAAAATAATATGAGTATGAACAATAACATGGTGTGCCAAAAAAGAAATAAATGCATAATGGTTCAATTTATTTAACGAAGGGAATGAATAATTTTTCTAATTGAATACTGACTGAAATTTGAAATCTATCCTACAATTTATAAAAAAAAACTTTTTTTTCTATGGTATTATAAATATTTTCCTTAATAGCTTTTTATAATATAATATTAAAATAAAATTGTATTATATATATATTTTAAAATTGTCGTTAATGCCTAGAGGAGAAAAAAGTCTATTGTAAAAAATATCTAATATTGAATGCAAATTTAAAACTTAATTGATTAATATAGAACGATAATTGCTAAAGTAAATGCGATCATTAGTCAATTTGTTTTATCTATCTACATATCTCAGTAACCCATTCCGGTGCTCTATTCTGTGGCTCTCGTTAGATGCAGAAGTCGATCAATTTCAAACGTCTTTAAAACTATTAACCTCTTGCCATTAATATTATTTGGTCGCCAGGAATGGTCCAGTAACGATTTATTTAGTAGAGATGTGCCCATTCGATAACTCGACTCGATGATTTGTTGCCGGGCGCGCCGCGGGCACGCGACGCTCGATCAAGCCTCCGCATCTGTTAAATACACTCACCATCTGACGATTACAGACATTTGAGATAATTTGACAGGATTAATGAAAAAGGATAATTTATTTTTGGTCACACAGCCATAAAACTACAATAGTTTTATCCTTTACTAATGACAAACAAATTACATTGGAAACTAAAATAAAATGCTCACTAAAATGATAAAAAAGTGTCCCATTACAAATAAAAACATCATGAATTTAATATCGGCACGACAAGCGACAGAAAGCCATAATGATGGGCTGTGTCATCATATTCTATTGAAGTGGCGTCGGTGCTCATCAATAATGCAATACTAGATCGAGATTATCGACATGCACCGTTTTACGTATCCTCACGTCCTTATCGTGTCATCCACTATTGTTTTAAACGCTTTCAACAATTATCGACGGAAATCGAAACATTAAAGCGAAACTATGTATTATTTTCTATTTATATTTTATTCAAGAAGCTAAAAAATTATATGTCACTGTCACCTGTTTTCTATAAAGTTTGTAAGTAAAGATGTTAATACTTTCATTTGATATGTTTTATGTTATAGAAAATTAGAAAATTAATATTATATATTTTAATTATTATAGTTATGTAGGTATCATAAAAATCAGCGTATAGCAGCAAACAAAATTGGAATTTTTGTAATAATTTTAACAGATCATTTCGCTCCAGCAGCAACAGTTTACGTGTATGACGTCATACGTTTTCCAGCTGTTACTTTACACAACAATATTTTTTAAATTAATTATATTATAAATAATATACATAAGTACATAAACGTATTTCAATAGCAATACTGTTCCTTTTTTTATAGAAGCCTGATGGAGTATATTGATATTCTGTCAGGTCGATCTCCACACTGGAATTCATCGTAGTAAATTCTTGTTGAATTTGTCACGATGGGTTAACTAACCTGTTTCTATTCTCATCTACCATCACTCACTGATACCACGCTAGCGTTAACGTAGGCGGAGTTGTTGTATCGGCCGTTACCTGTTAAATATAGTCTCTCCCATAAAGTGGGGTTTGCCAGTAGTTGCCATATTTGGCAGGTGGGCTGGCAACCGCAATTTGGTTTTAAGTGATGTTTTAAGAGGGACGTTGCTACCCATCTTTCCACTATAAACTCCCTTAGTCGCCTCTTACAACACTCACGGGACCTGCACTACCACATTAGACGGGGTTACCATTCCATTATCATCCATTTTAACTAGAAAAGTAGCGGTATACTTGTAATATTGTCAACAATATACATCACCAACCATCGATAATATTATTGATATTTTAAATTATACCGTCACGCGTGCTCCTAATACCTGTCGAGGTTTGTTCCAATGCATCGTACGTTACGAAATCCCATTGAAGTATCTTATCGGATTTGTAATTCACTATCGCACATTGTGCGATTCTGTAGCAAATTTGCTACTTACCTGTTTTTTTATTAAAAAAAAAAAAAACAGGTGAATTACTTAGTGTATATTTTTTAATTTCATAATTGTGTATTTATTTAATTTAGTTGGATAGAGTGTAATAAAAAAAACGTGTGGAAAAAAAGTTGTGTTGAAAGTGGAGTTTTTTATATAAATCTAATAAAAGTGAAATTACAACATAATTTTGTTATCCGTATTTTATTTTCAATAAAATAATAAACTATGCTATGTATTATAATATATTTATGCATTTGTTCAGCCTGGCAACAAAAATTTTCATCAAACTAAGTAATATTAGAAACAAATATTGAGAAACATTATCGGCAATTAATTATTGCTTCCGAGTCGCTCGATGCACGGACGCGCGCACTCTCACTTTCGTCAGCGGTAGAGGCTGTCACAATTGGAATGATCTTCGGAGCCGCTGTCACACCTCGAACCAATATCAGCATGATCAGCGGTTACGAAGTCAAAGCAGAATTATACGCTATCAGTTCGTGATCGCCTCTTTTGTACAATCATTATTATTTGCCCATCATAGATTTAGTTTATTTATCGATCTTCGTTCGTGATACGCGATTTATCGTTTTGCGCTTATTTTACGTTTAAGTAGGTATCTGATATAATTAAATTGATTTCTCTAAACTATGCAAATAAGAGAATAGTCGTAAAGTAAAACTGGTAATAGATATCGTTGACGTATTGTTTGTTTTTTCATAATTATTTAACAATTTAAAATTGCATATGATAGAGTAGTGGAGTAATAAAATGGTGCTTGTTTAGTTTTACTATTGCTTATTTATATAATATATTTTTATATCTTTTTAATAATATAAATTATTGTAGAACTATTGCCGATTTTATGACTCAATAGCTGTTATTATTTATAGTAGCAATAATCGACAAATTATACTCTCACATCTGATTGTTTCTTTAAGGGTTATAGTAAGGAGCAAATGTATTTATTTTATTCACTTTTATTCTTTTATTTGTTTTTACACGTGATTTCACTTCGCGTGATCGGAAAATGTTCACTGATTGGGATGAGAGCTTATGTCCTTTTCCATTCCACATAGTACTTGTATATTAAATTTCAACTTGTATATTTAATTTAAAGTAAGGATTATTATTATTAGATTAGGTTTAGATTAGAACTAATAAATATATAATAATAATAATAAATACTATACTGTTTAAATTTTTTATTATACGCACACTGCCCACTGGTAATTTATACTTCTTTCTATTCAAGGTTTGTTGGAATAAAACTTTTACAAAATTAATTTCGCCCGTTGTACGTCTTCGTTTAATATAATTTATAACAATATAATTTTTGTGCACTATAAAGTATAAATAAATAAAAAAAAAGTATTTCAATATTTCAAATTTGTTGACGGTAATTAACATATATTCGTATGATAGATACCCAGTCCGTGTCCTGCCTGGCCTGCCGACATCGGTAATATCTTGTCCTTATCTCGATATACATCGATTATACTATGGAATTTCTCAACCGATTGTTAGGATCTACAATCGATTATTAAAATGTAACTAGAAACGTCTGTAGTACGTCATTAGAGTAGGGCACTAAAATGTAACTTTCTCGTAACTGATTCGCTATTTGCGTAGTTTAAAATAGTAAAATTTTAAAGAAATAAAAATGTGTCTGCAATTCGAATATAGACCTCACTAAGCTTAAAATAATTAATAATTATAGATAATAAGTAAGTAGTTCAGATATTGCAGAAAGTAAGTATAAATAATTTGTATAGATTTATTGTATCGATCGTTGAAAGCTTCCGACAAGTCATTGGCATAAAAATTGATAAAAAAAATTTACATAACATGTAATTTTATCGTCAGAAGCGCTCTACTTACGAGTACATTCTCTTTTTTGTACAAACGTTTCAAAATTTTGGTTGGCTGACTGAAAGGTCACTCTTTTTTTTTTTAATTAAACTCGTTTGGTGATTTATTTCCACTTATTCGTTCATTCTTAATTAGGGCTATTTTTGTATAAACCATTAACAACTGCAGGAGATTTATAGCCTATACTTTTTATAATTTCAGCAATATGTCAAAACTAACCTTTTTTATGACCTCTTGACTAACCTCTTTTATTTCTATAGTGAATAAAACATTTTAAAGTTAAAATTTTGTAATAAAAAAAGGCGTTGTTTCAAATATATACTTTATTATTTTCTCAGTCAGCATATTAATGTGTAATTTCTGCACTTCTTTTATACATTTAATAATGTATTTTTTTTATGTTTTTTTGATGTTTTAATTTTATGACTGCTTCCACAAGCAAATGCACTTTTTGATATAAATACAAATTTAAGAACATTGTTTTAAATATTGGTAATAATTATAACTTATATATTTTAATTATGATCGTTGATCGATCAACCATAAAAATAAAATATTAGTGACATTTTAGTGGCATTTGAAGCTGATAGCTCGTGTGGGTGGAGCTTAATGGATCAGCAGTGGACGAAAGTTGTTCATTGGATGTTATCAATTCGTGAACATGTAGATTATTCTGATTATGGATTGTTGCTTGCTATAAATTGTTATTTAATAAAAAATGTATTTAATTTTTATATAACTTTAAAAACGGGAGGTTTCGACTTTTGTGTATGATATTTTCAATAATTCTCAAATTATGTCCTTTTTATTTTTTTTTTGGAAATCATTAGATATTTTGAAAATTTTACAACGAATCGTTAGTTTTGTTTTTTATCAGTGAATAGTAGAAATAGCACATTAAGCGCCCTAATAGGGTGTTATACTCAACAGAACTTTGGGACTTTAAGATATGATTGTAAAAATATTGAAATATATAAAGAAATCTATATATCAGAAGGAACTACCGATTGTTAAATATCTTCTCAATATCTTACAAAGCTAACAGTTCTACTATTAGATATATCGTGTCATATAAGATATTTCCAATATAGAATAATTAAGCACTCATTACATGATCAGTCATTGCCATCGGTCACGAGCTATGCGGCACGTAATTATGAAATTTATTAATACCTACCTTTAATAATAAAAGAACAAGACGTAACTAATGAAATAGCAATTGAGCGATCATGTCGCGATAAATATACAAGGTGACCACTGACCACTGGCATCGGTAAATTGTAACATTTCATTGTCGAAAAACTGCACAGAGCACTTTCAATTGTATCTATACGTGGATACTGTTACGCAACACGCTATTAAGAGATACACAATCGATCTCTGTTTGAAACGTTTACTTAGATGTTGCTGGGCACTTGTAATAACATGAAAACTCGATTAGAATTCGCCTCGGTGAAGTTAGATTCTATACTGATAACTTCATGGTTCTGTAGTTTTAATGGCAACATAGGGGAAAAATTTACCAATATACATTTCTAGAATGTGGTTTCTTTTCATACTTATGTTATATACGTATCAAGAGATCTAATATACGAGTATAAAAATTAATTTGTCACTATGATTTTTATAAGAATGAGAATGTAGTTAGTAGTAAAACACTATATATAATTGTTTATATTTATTTATAGATAGATAGATGCTCTTTATTGTTTCCTTCAAAAGATTACAATAGTAAAATTATTATCGATACAAATAATTACAAGAAATAATCACAGTGAGAAAACAATGGTCGACCTTATCGCTAAAAGCGATCTTTCAGGCAACCTTTTGTTTTATTTATATATAATTATTTAAAAAAATATTATATATTTAATATAATTTTATACTTATCCCTATATAAAACTTGGAATATTGTTTGTAACTTATTTAATAATATTACAACCTTACCGTACAATAATTTTTTGAATAAATTTTAAGATTATGTTAAGTATGGATTATTTGTTTAAATTATTCAAATGATCTCCAATTAAAAAGAAAAATGATCCAGAAATAAAGTTGTATTAAATTTAAATTTCTTAGTGTATCCATACAATGTATATTTATAGTAAGTTGGTAATTTAGAAACCGAAGAAAGAATATTTACAATTTGAAACTGATCCCTAAAGCCTCAACGGAAGATTAGTCGCGCAGATATATACTATGCTGTTGCGAAGCAGCCTCGGGGCCATGCGTTGTAGTGCGCCTTCATTACGAATACCCAAATAGCTACCTATAGATCGACATGTTTCGATTTCATTTAAAATTGTTATTTAATTGAAGTAATTATATGTACATACATTATATATAGATCTTATTATAGACAACATTACAAGCACTTCTGCAGCTATAGCTAATGTATATATGTAATAGAATAACATACAAAACTTTATAACACTTTATTAGTAATCCTTAACGAAGTTTGGCTACTATAGTAGAAGATATATAAATAACTAATACTTGGTTTGGAAAGATCGATTTTAGCGATAAAGCCTGTCCTTTTTTCTCTGTATCATTTAACTATCTTCAAAGAATTCAAACCAAATTCCATGCAGGAAAAACAGAGATACCCGAATGCCAATTCCTAAACACGTCTTTATTCACTTTCATAACTCTGTAATTTAATTTTAATTTTTCTATTGTCGTATTATATTCTATATCTAGACCATTTACAGGTTCAGATAAATATATATATATATATATATATATATATATATATATATATATATATATATATATATATATATATATATATATATATATATATATATATATATATATATATATATATATATATATATGTATATTTTTCTTTTTAACTGCAAAGAAAGCAAACAAGCATAAAGCCTGTCTGATGGTAAACAGTCACTGCAGCCTATGGACGCCTGCAACAATCTATGTTTCATTAGGCACTTGTGCTTTTTGATTGCGACAAACTAACTCAAACTTTTGATCTAACGAATCTCTTCCCACTTCGATAATATGGAACTGGTACGACTACGCAATGTACGAATGGACAGCATGTAAGCGACGGAACCATTACCACTGGAGATTTTATTCCGAGATTAATTAAAAGATACGGCGACGGGCCTGCCGTCCGCAAGAGTGAAAACGCGTCATCTTAATGACTTGACAATTGCGACGCTATCGAAACATTCATGATCCATTTCAATGTAGAAACTAATCTTTTTCTACGCCTATGAGTAAACTAAGCAATGGAGTGAACTTTTAGAATGTACATTGCAGAATCAGATACGGCAGGTGCAGCGTTAGAGAAATGCCTGAGGCGGTAAGGGTTGCGTGTGGCGGACCAGTTATGCCAAGGAGAGTCACTGAGGCCGTTTTTGCAAATGATTTAAGTGTATATATGTTTTCCATCAAACTGTCGGAACATATCGCTAAGGTTTTCATGACCTTTGATATTTGCGGAAATAATATTAACATGAAGTATAAGTTCATTCACCTAGGTAAATTGCGAGTCTAAAATGATTTTATTGTAAAAATGGTTTCTCACATTGATAGTTTGTGCTAAAACACAACTTTGAATTATGTATAGAGTAAGCCTGTCGGTTCAGTGTGGGCGATCTCGATGCATATAGATGTTACTATTTTGTTTCTCCTGTGGGTTGTTGTCAACCTGGAGGTGTTGGATTCTAGTTCGTTAGCAATATCATCACTTTCTAACCAACAGCGTTATACTAAACTTGATGGAAATGTCACGTTTGCCCACATGGAAACCATTTTGTTCCGTTACCTTTTAGATTATAGGCCATTACATTTTTGGAGAATTTGTTTTTTTTTTTTTAGTGAATGGCTTTCGGATAATTGTTTCCTTATTATATTTTAATATAATACCTAAATATTTTTAATATGACTGTAGATATTTTTCTGAAGATTTTAGAAAAGTAAATAATATATCTATCATGTTAAATTATAGAATATTAACATTAACTTATTATTCGGTAAATCACTTCAAAAGTTCAGAATCTCTTGACGCCACTCTCACACTAGGAATGAACTAATTCTGCTAACTCTTTAGAATACTAATAAGTAAAATCTTCTATATATTTATCGTTAACTTTCAAAATTATAAATCGTGTTATGAATTTATTTTGCAGACTCGATCGCCACCTAGTGCAAGCGCACGCGCAGCCGTCAGCAGCATTCCACTGCGAACTGTGTAACCGCGCGTACAGTTCCCGCGCGTTGCTGCTACGTCACAGAGCACTTGCGCATACTGATATTCGGAAGTACCCTTGCGAGAACTGCCCTAAGGTATATTGTTGGTCACATAATTATAAAATTTTATAATAATCGTCATTAATTAAATGAGTCTCACGACTTTGTCCAACTCAATTAGAACAGCCTATACGTCAATTTAGGTAATAGTCTGTATATGAACCTTTCATTCAAAACTCTACTGCTGTATTTGAGTAATAAACATTTTAACATTCAAATATCTTTATCTGTACTAAACTCATGACTCCTTTCGTACTAATATAGGATAAGAACTAAACTTATCCATCAAATATGTATGCCAAATTTCTCAACAATTGTTTGAGCTGTTAAATCTCCAAAAGGTTGTTTTGAAAAGGACGTAAGAATGTCTATGCATTTTTATGCTGTCGTTAGGTAGATTACAAAAGTACATATTGCACCTATTAAGATGCGAATATACGAACATAAACATCCAAAAAATATGACCCTTCTTTCGTTGGCAGTCAAGCATAGCTCTTGTAAGTCATTAAATTTTAATATTCTTTACTCGAGCTTAATATTTCACCGGCTCCGAAACCTGATTATTTCAGGTATTTACCGATCCTTCCAACCTCCAGCGCCACATCCGCGCGCAGCACGTGGGCGCGCGCAGCCACGCGTGTCCCGAGTGTGGCAAGACCTTCGCCACCTCTTCCGGCCTTAAGCAGCACACACACATACACTCCAGTGTCAAGCCCTTCCAGTGCAAGGTTTGCTTCAAGGTAAGAATTGTTTTGTTATCTAACTTGAATTGTCTAATTACAAGGCAGAGTTAGCTCTCATTCGTCTTCTTATCACTGTTAAAGACTCCAAGGTGTTTTTTATGCATATTGGAATGGTAAATAAAGTAACGAATTGTCTGATAGTCAATTTTTGAACAATGGACTTTTGAGTCAATAGGTTTCAGAGTGTAATCGACAGCGCATTTATTGTTCTACAAATGATAAATAATGTCATAGATCCTAACATCAAAAAATGAAAGAATTATAAAATCAAAATAAATATAAGATATACTTTTTTCTATTTTCAGGCCTACACCCAGTTCTCGAATCTGTGCCGTCATAAACGCATGCATGTTGCATGTAGAGCTTTAGTGGAATGCGGAAAATGTGGCCAGTCATTCACTTCGTACGCATCTCTGACTAAACATAAAAGATTTTGTGATACAGCTGCTGCAGCTACTGTAAATCTTCGAGGCCAAATGCCACAAGGACTACCACAAATACCACCTCTACCAACACTCGGAATGAATACCACAAACAATCCAAATCCTTTGAGTTATCCGCTCTATAGAGGATTAACTTTACCTCTTCCTTATAACAAATTACCCCATTACAGCGCTGGACTGCTGTCAGCTGCTGCAGCTGCTTATCAGCCAGATTTTTTAAATCCCTTGCTGTTTAACGTCCAAGGTGTGAGATTAGCTATGGAACATGATATGGCTTTATCAAATTCTAATATGGTTTCTAAACAACAAGAAGGACGAATGTCTGTTAAAAGCATTGACAGTTCTACGTCTCTAGATGATTCTAAGAAAAGCAAAGAATTGGAATTCGATAACAATAGAAGAAGTAATGAAAATGATAGAATGACTCCAAGCAAAACACTTAATCTATATTCGAAGCAGTCTTCACCTTCAGTAGAAGATGTAACTCAGCAACGTCCATCGCCTATTATGCCAATATCGACACCAATAGTTCCATTTAATTTCTCAAGAGATGAGCTTAAACGTAAATCACCGTTCAATTTCTCATTAAAACTTAATAATAATGACATAAAAGGGCATAAGTCAGTATCTCCATCACCCAAAGATTTATCAAAAAGTGTAGCTAGTGACGATAAAAACTCAGAGTATTCTGACGCAGAGGAAGATACCAGAAAAGATCAAGGTGATCAGCCTCTTGATTTATCGGTGTCACGAAAGCAAACCGACAAAGATTTCGAAGTAGATAATGACGATCGTTCCTTTCGAAATTCATCAGTAAAGTCTTATTCACCACCCGAAAGTCCCGTCGAAAGAAATAAGACCCCAGAAAATGACACAACTGATGTGGATGTAGAAGGAGTCGAGCCTAAGCGAGAAGACTCTCCCGCTATGGTCTCGCAATCGCTCGCCTTCCCATTACCCGTGTACCCGAATCATTATCCTTCGAGGTTCTACTTTAATTCTCCCGACTCACTCTTGAATTCGTCTCACTCGCCCTACGTACCGAGTCCGTTTAATTTTTTATCCCCACTTCTCGGCACTGATGGCCCTCAGCGGCCGCCTCGGCCTCCTAGTGCCTATTCTAGCGGCAAGCTGCGGGATAGATACGCTTGCAAATTCTGCGGAAAAGTATTTCCACGTAGCGCCAATCTCACCCGTCATCTTCGTACACACACAGGAGAGCAGCCGTATAAGTGTAAGTACTGTGAGCGTTCATTTTCGATCTCATCTAATTTGCAGCGACACGTTCGGAATATCCATAACAAAGAGAGACCATTCAAATGTCCGTTATGCGATAGGTGTTTTGGACAACAGACCAATCTCGATAGACACCTAAAGAAGCACGAGGCGGAAGGCGGAGATTCTCCCAGCTCAGCGGATACGGAGCGTGAAGATGCATACTTCGACGATATTAGGTCATTTATGGGCAAGGTTACGTGCGAATCTGGCAGCACTCCACCTGCCACCTCACCGCACCCTCCACATCCGTTACCACCACACGCTCCGCATCCCTCAGCACTGCCTCACCTCGCTGCTATCTCCACATAGCCGCCGACCTATCCGCTGCCGCCTCTACCGCCTCCACCGCCGCTCTGGCCGCAGCCTTTTGAATAGCATCTATCCAGCAGCGTTTTGGGTATTTCATCTTGAAATGCTTTTTCGGCGGAAATACGTCCATAGTATTTATTAAATGTTCACAATTAAGTGACTATGAATGTTTATATTTGTGCTGCGACTGAGATCATAACATGTAAAATTGTTAAATAATTGTACAAGATGTCCCGGACGTCATCGAATCTCGATTGACGGCCGAGTACGTACACTTACGTGTCTCTATGATTCGTATCGAGAGCAATATTATAGGGTTAAGTTAGGACGTGCACACACGGGCGACCTTAATCTTTGAATTAAGTTTAACTGGTTGTTTTTACTAAATTTCGTTGACTGTTATAACTGAATGGTTGTATGTTCCGACATTGGTTATGTATACACTCCATTAATTTTCTTATTAAACACTATGTACGCTGGAAAAATTAAATAAATAATTAACACATTTGTTGTACATTAAATATGTAATTTAATATTTACGAATCGCCCCGTAAGAAAATATAATATAGTGGCTACATAAGTGACAATTAACATTAAAAATTTTTGAAATTCACTACAGATTAAGACTATAAATGTGTACGTGCATATTACAATCGCATGACAAATCACTTGATAAAGGAAATAATTTTAGGTCTGTCATAAACTATGTAGGTTATCTAATTAATGAAATGTTATTATAATTAAAATTATATATAATATTTGTTCCTAGTTTAATTATAAGATTGTGCCCTCGATAGTTGTAAATAATATTATCTTTCCATTTATTATAAGGTTGTTATGTACTATAAATGTAAGTGTACTTGTAAGAACATTTGCTTGTTAACTTGTAAACATAACCCAACTTTTTATTATTCTTTATAAAAGATATTTATTTATGTGTGAATGGATATTAAAACTATTTTCTTTAATCAAAAATAAACCAAAGTTTTCTTTATGATTTTTATTTTAATAAACAAAATTAATACGAAATTCCAGTGATAATTTTCTCCATATTAGTTATATTGAAATTGGAATTATTGTTTCTTACTTTTATCTTTTTTTTTTTGACTTAGCACAAGTTTAGGAAAATATATTGTTTGTTTTAAAAGTAGTTATTGTACATAAAATTTCATACGAAAATCATATCAGAATCAAGGCTCAAAGTATTTTAGAGTCATTATCATTAACAATAATTTAGGATATTATCGATAAGTCGATTCCGCAAATTTTCTGTTTTCAAAAACCTTTACTGAAAACGCTCACTCATAAAAAATACAGGTTTCCTGTAATGTATTTACAGAAGTAATGAATCAGTTTAGGTTATTTTTGTTTCATTGGCAATCAAAAAAATAAAACATTAATGAAAAAAGCAATTTAATTGATATGCTGAGATTTACACAGATAATTATTATTTGGTTAATTACAAGGCCTTTCTAAAACAACATTTATTATTTATTGAAAAGAAAAAAAAAGGCTTTTATTTTATTGAGTAAGTAAATATTCAATATTTACGACATCTAATAAAATTGTATAATTCTTAGATATATGAATGTATCATAGAATAATGGGACTTAAACAGTAATGATGTTCTTTATAAAAATTGTAATATATTTGAGAATAAATGCAATATGTACTTCTGAAATTGAAATTGCTGTATTGTCGGAAATGAAATATGTACTTTGAAGTTTATTTCAACTTCAAAACGATCATTTCCGGCAAAACGGAACTTAATTATAAGTAATGTGTTGTACAGTGGCGCTCTCCAATATTTTGTAAATTATATTTAATTGAAAGCATACTGCAGAACTTTTATAGTGTTTCTTTTAAACGGATATATATTTATTTATATATATTTAAAATTGGTTATATACTATTATAATACATGAGACTATTATAATATATAATACATGATTAAAATAGTGTTGCTTACTGTTTTTTTTTTTAAACAGGTATAGACTGTGTGATTTGTTTTTCCTTAACTTTAGTTTGAATATAATATAAATTATAGCTCCTATTTTTTTGTTTATTATATTCAGTTACTAGTTCAATATGTGTATATGCACAAAATAAAAAAAAAAATATGAGTTTAAAATCTGGAGGCGTCTCTGTGCGGTACATTACATTTACGCTGTTAATAGGTAAATATCTTGACAATTGCCTATCTGTATGATCATATCACATGGCACTAGTTATAATTTTAAGAATATTAGCGTCACAGCGCGTTTATTGTACACTTGTACCTAATTTAATATCGGTTCGATTGCAAAATATCGATATTGTAACGCATTGAAAATAAAACAGTACAATTTATCTATTTTCTTATTTTTTAAATACCACACGATATTGCATTGAGTTTAATAAAACCATGAATACTTTTAATATTAACAAAATTTTCCAGAAGATATAGAAATCCATCAATATCCTAAATTTATTTCGAATATGACGAAAATATAATTAAAGATAGTTTTCCATAAGAAAAAAACTGACTTCAATTGTGACAAAACTAGTTAATTATTTTGATTTATAATCTAAACCGATTTTGATAAGTTTTCTATGGAACCAATATGTAAGTACGAGGTCTGTCCGGAAAGTTCGTATAAAAGTGTTCTGGAATGCGAGAAAGAGGAGTGGGGAGGCCAGGTAAGCGCAGGACCCCTTCCTTATGTCCCTAACAATGCTTCAGTTCTGGTCTGACCGCCGTGCGGTGCGAACTGGCTTGTCACGCCATCTGTGAAGTTACCTCTTAACGAAACCCCGTCGGCATGGAGCCCGCTTCCGTTGAAGAGCAGCGCGTCGTAATCAAGTTTCTCTCGAAACTCGGCAAGAATATTTTTGCCGATCTAATTCGATAAGACATCCGGGGAACCACGAACAAAAAAATCAAGAAAATAAATGTCAAGACAATGTTGATTGTTTTTTTCGATGTTCGGGGGATTGTCCATCAAGAATTCGTCCCTCCAGGCCAGACAGTTGATGGAAAATTCTACGTCGATGTGCTCAGACGCCTCAAAGCTCGTGTGGCACGAGTTCGTCCAGAATTGGCGCGAGAGGGGCGTTGGATTCTTCACCACGACAATGCCCCTGCCCACACCTCTCTTGTTGTCCGTGAGTTTTTGAGTAAAAATTCCATTACGGTGACCGAACACCCCCCTATTCGCCGGATTTGGCCCCGTGTGACTTCTTCTTGTTCCCAACTTCTTCTTGTTCCCAAACCAAATTGGTACTTCGGGGGCGGCATTTGGGGGACATAAATGAGATAAAAAAAATTGCTACGACGGGGCAGCTGAGAAACCTACAACCAGAGGACTTTCAAGGAGCCTTCTTGGAAACGGCGTTGGCACAAGTGCATTATGTCACAGGGGGAGTACTTTGAAGGGGATAAAATTGATTTACCTGAATAATTGTAAAATAAAATTTTTAAAAAACTTTTATACGTAACAAACCTCGTATATCTTTTCAGATAAATGAGATTTCTCCAAATCGAATAAAAATTTAGAACTGACGGAGTTATGAAGTGACAAACATAAAAAGAAAAATACAATCGAATTGAGAATTTCCTTCTTTTTAAAGTCGGATCGAAAACTAAAATGATAGATTCTACTTTCTATTTTAAAATTATTTTAATATAAAAAAGTGTTTCTCTATGTAATATAGAGCAGGAGGATATGTATAATATTGTCTTCTAAAGTTATATATAATTATTAAAAGGACATTTCTGTAAATATTTTATAAAAGTTACGAGGCATTGGTTGTTATCATCGTTATGTGACTTCTGACTGAATGTAGTTACCTACATAATATCGTCACCATATTTCTTAATTAGTAGATTACGTATGGTTACTGTCAATTAGTTTAGTGTCAAACTAATTCGCTTGACAGTTTCCGGCATGGCTAACGATATTAGTGACAGTGTGTGATCGATGACTTTAACTGCTATCTAAAAGATGTAACCTCTGTACATCTTGTGGATAGGCATGTTCTCCATATATAGTCACCTATCTACGATATTATGTATTCTACATTTTCTTGGCCCACTGATCACCTCGTGTAACGGCCAACGAGCAGAAATGAGTATATGTTTCACATTATTTAATATTCAGTTGCCATTTGTGTCCATTTACATTATGGAATAACTCATTACTAATTAATTAAAGCATCAATAATTCAAGGAAATTAAAAAATAATAAATTAGACGACATATATCTTCTTATTTGGTGTGTCGATGTAGGTTTACCATAGTGGTTTACTGCACTATTATGTACATACATATACGATTATTATGTAAGTAATAAAAGCCGTAAAATAAGTAAAAAAGTTTAAATTGTATAAGGTTGATAACATATGTCAATATTCTTTTATAACACGGGGCAAACGAGCATACGGTTCACCTGATGGTAAGTGACTACTGCCGCCCGTGAGCACGCGCAACACCAAAGACACTACAGATGTGCTGCCGTCTTTTTATAAAAAAAATATGCTTTTTTATTGAAGGTTATGCATGGGACATTTTGGAGATTTTTACTGGCTATATCGCATATTCGAAATCGATGAGAATTTATCTATAAGAATTTAAGTAACCGTATAGTCCAGAGATTCTAAGAGATAGCTATAGCCAGGAGAATTAAGAGAGCCGATGACTGTTGGGGAAGAAAAGTTCCTGAGTAACGACCCCGTGTAGCCAAGTGTAGTGTGGGCCAAGTATAGGGAGGGAGTGTAATATAGAAGGAGACCTATGTTCTATAGTGGATTATGAATAGGTAGTAATAATGATGATGATGCTTATTACAAATTTATTTTATTTACATTTATTCTCCTATACACGTATTATGAATATACCAAAATTAAATTTTTGAAAATTTGATTGCCTCTGAGATCCTTAAGAATCCATATCTTCTCCATAAATAACAAACAAATGAATCATATATTTCATATTTATAATATTACTAAGGACGCAATTTTTATATTGTTTTTGTATTCGTAGTCTCTCAAGCCACTGTTAGTAAAATACCTGTCTCAATCAAACTCTTTCCATTTCTCTCGGTCTGTCTTTAAGATTATCCAGCCCTTGGATAATCTTAAAGATATGGATTCTTAAGGATCTCAGAGGCAATCAAATTTTCAAAAATTTAATTTTGGTATATTCATAATACGTGTATAGGAGAATGACATAAGATACTTTTTTTTATCAGTCGAAGGTAAAAGGCGTAGATAAAAACTAGTATAAAAGCTTACACATTACATTATTGCGCAATATTATAATTGTAAATTGTAATTTTTTGTGCAAAATATAAAATATTCCATTCCGTACAAAGTAATTGGTCTTCCACGAAATGGGTTTGCTGTCAAAAACCAGAGCATTGGGTCGGAGATAAAAGGTCAAATTCAAGAGCAAGATTTTAAACTATTATATAAGAGATATAACTCGGCGAACGACGTTATCAGTGAAAGCAAGGACGCAACAAGGACGCGGTTAGGGTAATTACACTTATTATCGGCCGCTCGCCTGCGCCCGCGATTCTTTGTACCTATTATTTAATAGTGGGCGATTGAGTTCGAACTACCACTACGATACGCCTCATTGTCTGTTTTAATGTAATATATTTTGAATCTATTTTGTATTAACTGATTTTTAAGATTAAGAAATTACAGTATTTGATTAACTTTGTCACACACAAAGTACTAGGTATCTTAAATTAATTCTTATTAATTTTATACGTTATGTACTTATTTCGAAAAAATTAAATATGTTCTATGTAGGCCTTTGCTGTGTGCTCCCGCCATAGAATGGGCCACCCCTTTCTTTCCCGTGGGTGTCATAAAGGCGACTAAGTGAACTTAATGATTAAGGGATGGGCAAAAGCGTCTCTCTAAAAACATCGCCAAAAACCTATCTGCGGTCGTCGATTCGCTTGCCAAACATGGCAATTACTGGCAACTACTCCCTCTCCTAATGTCAATGTCCAGCAGTGGACACTTAACGACTGATATGATGATGATATATGTCATTTTTTTAATATTAAATTACTCCCTTACTTAGATAAAAGGCCTCAAGAAGCCCATATAATATAATAAAAGTAAGTATTACCAGCAATATATTATTACGCCTACACGGATTTCCATGTAAGCTTACTCTAAACTAAGCTGACACCCCGACCATTGTGTGTCTTTTCTGGACACAAAGTGGCTGCGATGCCGGTTGGGTATCTCGCTAGAAATGTCTTATTAGTTGCCCTTTGAGAATAGAATGAGATATGGCCTCGCGGCTCTTAATTTTCTCATATATAACGTATAAAATTATATTTAAGGAGAAGAATGTTGCTTATATCTAAAAAGCTAAAAATGTTGTTATAATAAAATTTAATTTTTAAAGTCAATTTTAAATAAATTAAAGTGATGCTCCGTAAAAACAGCAATCTCAATAATAAATTTATAGTAATTGTTATATAAATATGGAAGTATATGGTTATACACTTGCAAATTGATTAATCAAAATAAGTGTGGAAATTTCATAAATTGTAAATCTTTCTTTTTTTTAAATCGGATGATAATTCATATAATTATGTTTAAAATGACGTCAACAATCTCCTAATAGACACAGGGAAAACTTAATTTTTTGTAATATAAATATCTATCTTTGCAATATATTTATATTTTATATAATTTGTTACTACTAGTATTACTATTATCCGTAGTAGAGTGTCACCCTCTGGTGTCAAGTGTGGCTTATTGAATAATGGCTTTATATGCCCTCCAAAGCAATAATTATTTTAAATGACCTAAATGTGAATTTGAAAATCAGAGGTCTAGACTGATGTTTGATCTTGGAATTTCTAGACGGCAATCGAACGTTCTCAAAGTTCAAGTGATATTTTACTAGCTATATCTCGCGGTTTCGCTCACACAAATCAGTATATAAAGTATCTTATATGATAAGTTAGAAATTTCATTCAAGTCTATTCGGTAGTTTTTGTATGAATGAATCTATCCATCAACCCTTTCATCCATGATCACAAAATTTCGCATTTATAATATTAATAGGATAATAGGATTTAGTTATGCGTTACGCAGGGAAGATAGTCGATTCACCGGCCAATATCGTTAGGGGTTTATTTAGTTCACGTTAATACAAATTTATTTAACGTTTGCTAAATTTAAATATAATGCATTTTATATATTTAAATGGTCTGTAATATTATTCGTTCATTACTCCGTTACTCGTATTATTATGCAGAGCCGCGACAGTTCTGCAAGCAAGCTTGTACAATTAAAGACGGTATCACTATATTATATTTTCTTTAAGCATTTTTTCGTTCAAGTATTGGTCATTAGTGCAGCTATAAATCTCTTTTCTGTCCGTCCGTCGTCGTTAAGAACTTCATTAACTTTTTGCTGACATGCAGTTTTTTTTCACTGATAGCACACGAATAAAATCTCAAAATATTTTAATATAACGATAGTGATGGGACATAACGTCATATTTTTTTTGAATAAATATATATTTAGATTGGTAATAAATTTTTTTAACATCCATTATATTAATTTGACGCCGTAACCACTACTTAGTACGTAAGAATTTTCGATCTTCTGTATTACTTTTCTGTAAATATAATACGATATCCTTCCTAATTTTGAACTGATTTTGATAATACTTTTTTTAATAATAATATATTTAGGGTTTACTCCTCTATTGATTCCAAATTAAATTTGTCACGCCAATATTGCTGTATTTTAGTTTAAAACAAAATTCTATTTGTATTTTTCGAGATAAATAGTTTTTGTAACTGTAATAAGATTAACAACATCTAAATAGAACAGTACAATTATAAAAACGTAATTTAAAAGAGTTTAACGACTTAAAAGAGATTCTAGTCTATTTAAATAAAGGTGATTTATACTTTACTAATTGTACTCAGCGGCTTTGGTCACATGAATCAGTATACAAAATATCTTATGTTTTTGGGATATAATATATTAGTGTACCAAATTTAATTAAATCCATTCTGTAGTTTCCTCGCAAAGTTTCGAGATTATAATAAGCAGGATTTCCTATTTAAAAAATTGTGTTTAATTTTTTAAATGTTATAAATCCGATGAAACATAGAACATGATTATGGATTGTAAACATGACACGTTTCTGTGTAAGCACTAAAGTTGTTTCCAGGATAATATCTAGTTCTAACTTGTAATACCGTACAATCAATCAGTTACTGATTTATTTAATACAAAAGCCCCCGCCCACGTTCTGATAAATCAGAAATTATAATTTTACGGACCACATCCGTTTTAATTACTGACCAATGATCGTGTGACGTGCGCGTATCACATTGCGGATACCGGAATATTTACGTATTATACCTATATATACTATACGACGGATTTAAAATTATGATGTTGTCATATTGTATTGATTTATCATTGTACTATGCCGTACATACAACGTTGAAGGTGGAAAAATATTATGAGTTATATGTATTTTACACTCACTTATTTGCTTATTACATTTAAGGGCTAAGATTAAAACAGGTTATATTATATCTACTATACCTAGATGATGTTATTTCTTTTCTTTTTTGGGGATTTTGTTTTTGTCTACCATTTTTAGATTCCGTATCTTAGAGGGAAAAATGGAACCCTTATAGGAATACTTATTTGCCCGTCGGTCTGATCGTCTGTCCAAACCTTTTTTCCCAGGAAATCGTAGAGGTATTAAGTTGAAATTAATATCAACTGCTGAAGGCTAGAATCCCTTAAAGCTGTGAAAAAAATCTAATTTCTAGAAATTGACCTAGGTCAATGCAATCAAAAGATACGGTGTTTTATAGCGTATATTTTGACATTTACAATAGAATCAAACTCTATAAGGTACTTCGTATTGAACTAGATTTACGAAATTTAGCAAGAAGCAATATCGTATACTCGTAGTACAAATAAAGAGAAAAATACGAAAACCATAAGTTTGTAGTTACATCACAATTTTTTTTTATTTATAATTTGTATCGAACCTTCGGTATGCGAATCTGATTCATATTTGGCTGATTTTTATATATAAAATATATCTAATGAGAGATTTGGTATGATTCTTATAGCCGAGAGACACAATTATGGTATGAAGCCTATGTCATTATCTCGCTTCAAGCTATGATCTTATAACTTCCGAATGACTTCCTGTAGTCGCTTGCACGGAGTTTATTGTTTCTCACCTCCATAGGAATTCATTGTAGTAGTCTTTTATTAGCGAATGTTTATGAATAAGTCGTAATTCTAATTATAAAAATAGTGTCATAATAATTAATATATTTATTATAAATGTTGTAGTAACAATAAATAAAGTACGCCCGCTAAATTTTGTGTATGTATTTAATTTTAAGATTAATAAGTTTTTATTTGTCTATTTTTTTTTTCTTTTTAAGTATATACATCTACAGATACTATATATTGTTCTATAGTCACATGTCAATAGAATATTTTTATATTTTTTGTTATTTAACAAAACAAAGGTAAATGTTGCCAATAATAAATTTGTATTTTTTTATTAAATTATATTATTCAACATTTCTTTTGTTCTTCGGTAAGTCAGTAGCAGCAATCAATATTTACATAATGTATGCATTAATACGAGTATAATGGTATTACCACACCAAGCGGGCGTTAATCGACTAATTAGTATTCTTCCTTAAGTGTTATGAAAAAAAAAACATACACGTAGCATACTTGATTAAGTACCTTTGACAGTTCAGTGATGGATCGTGCACGAGAGATTATCTCATTAAAGAAGGGCCCGTCCAGATTTCGCTGACTTAAAAATGTTTTCAAAATGTATTTCTCATATGTGAATTGGATATACGGTTTAGGAATTAGGTTGTCTTAAAAGCTTACTATTTTATTTCTACGTATTTGTGGTTAATAAGTTGTGTATTTCTTATTTGAATAGGTAACAATATAATAAAATTGAAACCATACCATACGAGTATTTGTACATTGAAGATATATAAGAAAAATTATATAATAAGTCTTATAAAAATAATTTTCAGAAATTTTGTATGTCTGTTTGCCTGTCTGTTTCATTGACTGTCTGTTTGTTTATTCCGATTAATATCTATCTATCTTTATACGGCATCTAGAAGTGTAGTCTATTCCATAGTACTGAATACGACAAGTTGATTTATTCTGTAAGCTCCGTCAAAAACAAAGAGCTAAATAATCGTGATCAAATTATTATTGAATAGTGATCTATTTTTATTTTAAAACCAACTGAAAGTTTCATATTTTATACATATTTTTATTATATATTCAATTCACTTTTCATATTACTTTTCTGTAGGGTTTTTTCTGTATACGTGATCTAATAATAAGATTTACTAAATTGCATATTTAAAAAAATAAGTTTTAAAAATCGGTAAAAACTCTTTTATGTATTTACAAATGAAAGAATTTATATTCTTTTATTATATTTTTTATCTGATTTACGAAAGACGTGAGAGAGGTATAATATATTAATTGCCATTATAGAGAAATTTAATCAGTTTATGAGAATTCATTTTTAAAATAAATAAGAATGTTTTATTTTTGTGTTGCATCTTATATACGTGCTACTTACTGAATTGGAAATATAAGCGTTTTTTGCAATGTGTAAGCATCAGACATGTCTAAGCATTAGAACTACATACTTCCAATCAACTAAACACTTAGCTTATGTGGTATTCATATTAATAGATATGTGTGTGTGTGTGTGTAACATCATAAGAGAGGCAACAGACACCTTTCAAGGACACGACCTTCAGTAATGAAGAGGACGAAGAGAGAGAGAGAGAGAAAGAGAGAGAGAGAGAGAGTGTTTTTTTTATGAAATTTGAAATGGAATGGCAAACCAGCTGACTACCCTTCTGATACCAAGTGATAACCGTCGCTTATAGACATGAATAGCTCATGGATACTTCATAAGTATATTTTACGGTTACTAAATAATACAATAATAAAATAATGTTACTAAAACGTTGTCGCAACGATAATAGGCCAGTGATTTAAGATATTTGGTTACTTAAGGTCGATTAAAGCTAATGGAACAATGTTCTATTGTACGTAGGTACAGCTTAGGTACATTACTATTGAAATAAATGGAAATCTTTACATAGAATGTGCAGCATACTACTACAACTCTGGAATACGAACATCTAATTGTACTATCTTTAGCCTTTCTAGTGATGTACCCATTATATAGAATAGAAAGTATAGATATCATCTTTAAATAGTCATGTTTATATACTGTTTTAAATGTTTACTTTTTAAATAAATAATTACAATCACACGTTCGGTACTTTATTATCTGTGAAGAAAATCACAAGAAGCTTATCAGTTACTTTTTTAAATAAGTTTTTTTTTTACAACACAGGGGGCAAACAAGCGGCTCACCTGATGGTAAGTGATTACCGCCGCCCATGATCACCCACAACACCAGCGGCATTGCAGGTGTGCTGCCGGCCTTTTAAAAAGGAATATACTCTTTTCTTGAAGATAATATTGGTTTCATAACAATGACTAGTTTTATCATTTAAGTAAAGTAGAATTTTAGAATCATTTATAAAAAAGAGTCAATTATAATATTAATTATATTAATTGCATTTTCCCAAAGTGAGTATTAATTTATAAACAGGAAATTAATTTCCATAACTATAAGATTAATATTTTTTGTAATGGCATAATCTCGGTACATATTTCGTTAATAAATTGTGATATAACAATATGGTATAGTTGTAATCAACTTGCGGAAGTGTCGTCAATCGATACTGTATCGATATCGGTCTGCGCACGCACATCACTGGCTGGGCGCGGCGCGCGACGGTGTCGCAAGGCGCAACCCCGGCACGCGAGCTCGTGTGTTCCGTGGAAATTCTGGTTACTGTCGTTGAATACGATGTTATATTTAATAGAAATTTGCTAGATATGTTTAACTCTAGTGATTTGTGCGATTGTAGATTAACGGCACACGGGTATGCAATTCTGGCTTCCAGAGCCACTGTAGTTTCTAACTAGTATCTCCTCCGTGGCTGCAGTGTCCTCCTTTCCCTTTTCCCTTTTTCTCCATAAATCTTTCAATCCTTTTTTACCAACTTCCTTTATTCATTCCCCACGTCCTTTTCTTTTTTCTTAATCCTCCTCCATACAGTACATACCTACCGTAGTACCAATAAACGCATTCCCAAGGCATTGCATGCATTCCCAAATTGACGTCAGACAGGCGGCCGCGGTAGTAAAACAAAAAGACAAATATTTGAGTGATATGGGCAATAACTTATTACGTCGACCCCAAACTGAGATAAAGACAAGAAGGTGACGATTTGATAGAGAAATGAATAATACGTGTACGTACGTAAGAAATAAATACGTATGTCTTTATATCTGCCGTATTGCATTCTAATATGTTTTGCAAAATGTTGGCATTTCAAGTGTTATATTAACTTATTTTAAGACGGAAACATCTAGTTTTCCCACGAAGATAATAAAAAGCGTGTTAACGGTGGCGAATTTTCTATTATTGAAAATCATATTATACAAGAAATTTATAATAAAATATACTACATTTTTTAATAGTGATATCGTATAGTATCGAATGCGGTTACAGTAGTTGAAATGATTAGAACTGACCTAATCTCCACAAGCCGCATGACGTGTCGCCCGCTTACGATCTTATTTGTTGCCACGGGTCGGTTACTATTGTTGTATACTTTAGTGCGCGCGTATAGGATTTGTTGTAAATATTTCTTGGAGAGACATGATTCTAAATTTAAATATTTTTATAAATATTGTAACTGTCAGCTGATATGTAATTGTGTTTCGAAAAATGTTGGCAACCCCATTTAAAGGTTGTATGTTGACCATTGAAACAATAAGTACCTGCTCTATTACTTTGATTTGCCTTTGTAAGTATTATTAAGATAAAAATTGAGTCACAGGACCTCGGCTCATAAGTCCTTTGCGAAGGTGAAGTGCGAGCGATTACATCGATTTAAGTAAGATGTCGTAACTGGATCATAAAAAAACAATTAATACATTTCCGTTTCCAAATGTATTTTATAATGAGTCATTTTATTAATTTTTTAAGGTTTTAATTTTTTATATATATATTTTTATTTAGGTATTTGATTTATTTTAAGGGTTGCCAGATACGAATTTTGATATTTACCCATATATCACTTTTACTCCACATTGATCATTTTACTCCAATTGTCGTCGTTTTTACCTAATCAAAAACTAAAGTCGATTTTCACTACGTTTTATTATGCTATCATTGTGCGAATGACAAAAAATATCCTCCCTACGCGTGATTTCTTTAACTTATGTTGTTACCTTCATTGATATATTCTAAAATTTATATTACAGTATATATGGAAACATCGGGAAAAAAAAACAAAAATTAGAAATCGCATCTGGTAACGCAAATACTTGAAAACCTCGTATCTGGTATTTAATTTATTGTTTAAATTCCTGAACACAAATAATATACGTAATACCCAATCTGTCAACGCTGTTTATATTACAGGATTATACAATATATAACAACTTTTACAACTCATTAATAATGTAAACACGTCGTATGTGTTGACATGATTTCACGTAAAAAAATATTATTTAAATTCAAATGGGGTTAATCTTAATAATAGACTCGAAATTAAAAACAAATAATGAATTATAATTGACTGCTTTCATCAAGTAAAAGCTGTTACTTTTTAATCCAGTAAAAATGATACGAATACGTTTAAGGCTATCTGTGAAAGCAATAACTGGTACAGCCTACAAAGATTATAAATTTAATATAAATATTTATCAGGAACTTAAATATTCATAAAAAGCATGGAGATTAATTATAGGGAGTGTTTCTTTAATTACAAAGAATTTTATTTATATAAACGCACACGTACACCATTATGTATAATTATTTCTTTTATACAACTTAGAATAGCAAACAAGCTGACGGCCCACTTAATGGAAAGTGGTAACCGTCGCTTATAGACATGAACAGTACCATGGACATAACAGAGTATACTCTTTCAGAGGACTCAGATGTTATTCTTCTGTACCCTGTAAATTCACGCCATATCCCATCCTTCAAACCGAAACACAAGCATGCAGACACAACTGCTTCACGGTTAAAACACGAATGGAACAGAGGTACCCAAGCAAACAACTAAAAAAAATCTAAATAAATCCACAATTGATAGAGACATCTCGTAAAAGACATAAAAATCTAATGGAATGAAGTATCAACTCATTTTTTAAGTCAGTTAAAAATAAGAGCAAATATCGTATGTGTGCTTCAAAACGTTATGGCCCCAATTAGTGAAGTTAAATGTTTAATTGCTATCATATTAGAAGCTATATTCGCACTTTTTAATCAGTTAAATCTTCTTTATAAGGCAATGACACGATGCAATTAAGTACCCAGATGTAAAAAATGCCCGTTTTAATTCGATGTCACTCGACTTTTTATACAGATTCCCTCTCCGGCCTACGTATTCCGCGAAATTGGTTTCACCATCTTATACGATTATATTAGAAAAAAAACACTACAAATAATAATATTTCTTATTTATTTATACTTTATTGAATACACTAGTAATACATATAAATATGACAGAGATAAGCAAGAGCGAGCTTAACTCTAAAAGAGTTCTTTTCTAGTTAACCCAAAATGGAAAGGAACATCAATGTCAGTGAGTAGAGTGGTGTATACAATATTATAATAATTCTTTGATTTTTTTTTTTACTTTGTTTAATATTTATATTGTTTTAAATATGTTTTAAATATTTAATACGAACTATTGAAAATAATATTTTTTTTAATGGATATGATATGAACTATTGTTGGGGCACCAGTAGGGATGATACTTTAACTCAGCATGATAGTTTCTAACACAGGGTGACTGGTTAAACGATAGGGCTTGATATTAACAAATGTAAAGATAGACAAATAGACTTTGTGAAAAAAAAAATTGGCATAAGTATAAAAGTGAGTTTGGGTAGGTATGTTGGCAGATAGAGATCAGTAGAAGAAGAATTTATCGAGTTGGATGCAAATAATGGGAAAGGGTAAGACAATGATAATTACATCATGTCACTGTTTAATCAGTAATATTAACCGTACTATCTAATACATAAAGATATATGTACATTATTACATAAAAGCTGGAATACAACTATACTTCGACTATCTATCTATACGATAATAAATCTATAGAGAGGTCATTCTGTAATATATTTCCAAAATAACAGTCACTATTTAATAAGAGAGAGGAGACCTAATACATGTGTTTGTATACAATAAGTATATTTGTTGACAATAAATGTGTCTGTTACATCAAACCACTGAACCGTGAGGAAGGACATAGGCTACTTATTTTACGAAAAACGACGGAAACGCGGACGAAGTCGCGGGCAACAGCTAGTATAATAATAAATAATTAATTAATAATCAAAACATTTGTATTGTGTTTCATTGGCTTTATCAAAATGTGTTTATTATTTATACATGCAAACAGTTTTGAAACGTTCATAAATGTGCTTACTATTAAATATATTATAAGGAATTAGAATCTATGAAAATATATAAGATGTTATATCTAATAATTCTTGTGATTCATATTGTCTATACAATTTTAGATGGAACGAGGAACAACCATTAAATAAGTAGTGAGGAAGTATACATTGTAATACATCTGTTATACTATTAATTCAAACATAATTGTTTCCTCTATCTTAACCAGTGAATCTTTTCTGATCGATACTTTGTATTAAATTATTGTTAGGAAGTAGTTAATTCTGAAAGAGAGGTGAAAAACTAAATTTCTTTAATTTTACGATATTAATCATTTAATTACTGTATGGTCCCGGTATAGTATAGGCCACCTTTTCCTTTTCCGTGGGTGTCGTAAAAAGTAACTAAGGGAACTTAATGGATGGGCAGCAGCGCCCCTCTTAAAACATATACAACGTCTAACTGCGGTTGCCAACCCGCTTGCCAAAGGCGACAACTACTAGCGGCAAAACCTTCCAATAGAGGGAGACCTATGTTCAAAAATGGAAAATTAACGACTGTTATGGTAATCATTTAATAGTAATTTGTGAGGATCATATCTTTATGACCTCATCCACTTGAAATTAGCATAGTATATGTACTGTCTGGATATAAACTAGCCGTGTAGCAAATTTCATCTAAATCTGTTCAATAGTTTTTGCGTGAAGGAGTAACAAATATCTTTTACAAACTTTCGCGTTTATAATATTAATAGAATAAAGTTTTTTGAATTATGTAAAGACAATGCAATCTAATTTACATATATTAAATTCATTACATTCCGAAAAAAAAATATCTGACTGTTTTAGGCTATCATTAATCCATACGAACGATAAGAAATGCAATGTCGATGGAAATGGCGGCGTCAAGATGGTGGGCAGAGACCATCTTTGGTGGTAATTACGAGCCATGAATGTTTTAATCAACATAGGCATGTATTGACGAAATTGTTTCGAACCTATTAGGTCTATATACAATAAGTGATCACCAAAATAAGTCAGACACGGCATTTTCCAATCATTCGATATGTTCACTCGGATGCGTTGATATGCCTGTTATGTGGAAGATGTCACAATATGTATGTTACCGGCAATGCGGTCACGCACTGACAAGGATCGATGTAATCGATATACAAGGCTCGATTTAATAGATTCTAATTGGGTAAATCGATTTTCGGAATGCCTTGCTGAGAGGATGTTTACGAGAACTTGTTGAGCGATGTACGCAGTGAGTGATGGATGATACACTTACGTAAGTTTACTTCTCAGTAAGTAAATGATGCTTGTATATGTAGTAATAAAGTTATAATAGATTTTTTAATGCAAATAGAAATAATAAACAAGCTGACCTGATGGAAAGTAGTAGCCATCGTTTATTAACAACACAGAATACATTTCAATAAGCGTTACCATTCCTAATAATTAAATTATTACACCTTCGTGACCTATATTTTCATTGCCTTATCCCCTTCAAAACAAAACGTTGTTATTAAAACACAGACGTTTTACGTCATTATTACGATAGGGATAAATTTCTTTCATTTTATTATGCCTTAGACAAATAATCCAATGCAACCAACTTTATAAAACTTTAAAAATTTTCATTTGAAGCTGCAGCGTCACAAAATTTATGTATAGAAATGAAAGTTAGAAGCTAGTCTATTTCTGTTACATTTGAATAAGCTTGTTTATTCCGGTCTACAGGGCATCTCAAAACAGAGGAATGCTTAGAGGCTATTTGCATATCAGTACTAATTTAAATGTAGGTTATCAATTCGAATGTTTTTTCTTGTGTATCAATGTTACGCATTCTTCTGCTTCTTTCTCGATCTTTGCCGATTCTTAAGCCATTTTATAGACATCGAGATTTGTTAAGGTTGAAGCCATTTTTTTGTGGAACACAAAGTATATTACTCATATCATGGATATATTGGGATGTGGACTATGATTAAAAAAACTACTTAGACATTTTTCTTGTAGTGAATAAAAACTGAGGTTTTACGTATTTGTTCTTTGTTCTTTCAATTTGTACCATCGTTACATCTTCATATAGAATCTACGAATATGATCTTTCTTTTCATTTAAGAGTTTCCTCTTGTCGGTGCAACTAATTCATGCATCTTCCTCCAGCCAGCTCTATCCCAGGCCATATCCTTTATCTCCCTATACAACATGACGCCTAATGTTTCCTTTATCTGTCCCATGTAGTTATTCCTCGGTCCTCCTCTTCCTCTTTTGCACGAATATAATCAATTAGCCCAAATTAATACTGACATTATTGAATCCAATTTATTTTCGTCATATCCTTTGCAAAAGGATATAGAAAAAAATGGTAAAGGTATTCGAGAGGGACCAATAATGAGTTAAACGTAAGATTCTTAACTAAAAAATCCCGGTTGTGGGTTGCTTGCTGCACATATAAGGTTTGAACCAGTTAACTAGCAAAACCATGTTACACATAAGGACAAAATAACATTAATATTTCATTAAAAACAAGCGCTAATGCTTGAACATGATATCTTGATGTGTCAAATTGAAATATGCTTCGAAGGTTCACAATTGACGTTTATAATAAATACTAACAGATCAGAATAGAATTGCATGTAAACGTTGCAAATATGGTCATTGTGAGACTAACTGTCTTTTTGTGAGCACTAAATTATAAATTTCTTGTTACTAATGTTATATCAAAGGAAACAGGTAAATAGATAATATAACTATAATATTTTTATCAGAATAAATCAATAAAAAATTCCTCCCAAATTTTCTACATACAATTGATAATGAAGGTTCTGATGACAAAAATAACGTTACAGTAGAATCAGATTGATTTGTTAGTAAAAAAGTCGACATTTTTACTGTCAATAAAGATTTTGCTATATAAAAGTACGAAAAAAAAAATCATTTAACTATTTGTTCAAGAAAAAATATAACTTATCAATTAGAGAGACAACATTAAAACATTTTTCATCTTCCTCGTGTCCTCAATGTTACCTGGGTACTATACAACTATTAAGAGTCGTCGTTAATAAAATAAATTCAGTTATCTAGCTAAGTGCTCTATTCAATTGAAACATTGCGAAAATCCTCCGTTGTTGCGATACAAATTGTATTTAGTCGATACAGAAGAAAGGGGGAAATTCAACGGCTAATAAGTTGAGCATTGTTTCCTGGAGTTACAGGATTTATTTTTAGTTTATTTTCTTTAACAAACAATATAAATAATAGCACTTATTATAACTAAATTGGATATTTATTACGTTAATCATAAATTTTAAATTAATATACATATAAATACATTGTAAACAGCATTCAATGCACACATGCGACATACACACAAAATGAATAGACAAAAAGTCGAAGAAAAAATCTATGTCATAATTTAATTGTACAGAAAGGTTGAGTTTGTTCTACAAAATTAGAACTTTAAAAAGATTAATGTATAAACAATATATTTATTTCTGAAACTTAACGTTACATTGTTTGGATTTTAAACTTATGTAAATTGCTTATTTTAGTTTCGATTTGACTTCCATTGTCATTCTTAGCTGTTAGAATCTATAATGCCTGTTAATATTAACTTAAATTTTATTATTTCAAAACAAAAGTTTTAAATCCGTGTAGATATTATTATTTTCCAAATTTATTATAGTTCCAAATATCAGTAAGATTCCATCTAAAGTTAGATAAGGACTTCATTGGATTTATTTCTTTCATACATTGAAATTTTTAACACACCTTTTTAACTATTTTATTTAATGAACTGGTTAATAATATGAATATTTAGGTTAAAACAGGACAATCCTAATCAAAACTGAAATATAGTCATCATACTCGTGTAATTTAAAGTTAGCAGACCAGTTCCTATACAAAAGCGGCTCTAAAAAGGGTTAGTTGCGTGGACACATCGCTACAATTGTGGAGATAGCTCTCTGTATTTGTAAGCATCTCGCTTTGTATGCTGCCAGTCTGGCTTGGTGCAATTTTGTAACGGCTCTAGATTTTAGCTTTAATTTAAATGTTACATAGCGGCATTTATTTAGTACTGACTTTTATTTCCTGATTATATTTATTTCAGTTTTGAGAATGTTTTTTAGTTTTCACAGATATGTTCGAAGTATGTTTTCAAATAGTCATTATATAAGTATAATTTTGTATTTCCATATTTAGATCTTTATTTCTGTATTCACATGGCAACGTATGGGGGGTATCATGGTCGATACAGTATACTCTGTTATGTTCATGGTACTGTTCACTACCACTTTACATCAGGTGGGCCGTTAGCTTGTTTGCCATTCTAAATTGTGTAAAAAAATATCAATACTAGGATTTATTTAAATGGAAGGTCCAATAAATTAATTGTAAAAGTTAAGAGCCAATTTTATTTTAATTCTTTGATACTTTAGTTGTAAAGTGAACAAACACATTAATAAATTTCTCATACATACGAATTAATTCAAGAACTTTTCTTTACTCGGATAGTCGATATATGATAATATATAATCAACATACATTTTTATTTTAAGCATAATAAAACAATTAAATGGTAAGGTTCCAGAATCAATTTTCGCGAGAGTCATATTGGGAAATATACTTTTCTAAATTTGCTGGTATCTGGGTATTCAGATTTTAGTTTGCTGATTGTTTGTGTCAGATATACTAGTTTGAGACCCTCACAATCAATTTAACTATTTAACTCTTATAAAACAAATTACATCATAAGGAATACATCTGTCGTACGCAATGTCTTCATCGTATGAATCACAATAATTTAAATTTCAAATTGGGCATGGAATATTCAGATCAGTGTAATTACGTTGGTTGCGACCGAGTAAACATATGACTAGAGTTTGAATCTACTTTAGACTTTTAAATTATTATAATTAGATTATGGTATTTACAAGGGCTCTTTAATATATTACAAGTGTAATTAGGGCATGGCTGCGTAAAGTCAAATAGAATATAAGTCGTTCGTATTATAGATTGCAATGATTCATGTTTCATAGGTGTAACATGAAAATTGGTAGCATTTGGTTTTCAGCACATAACTTAAGGTGATATTTTGAAAATTTTAGAAAAATGATACTGCACTTTGAGCTTTTTCTTCTGTTCTGTATTTATTATGCTATCATTTACGTCATATTGTAACAAAGTAAATTGCATGACTTTTGCGTTTATCTTTTTGAAACACTCAGCACAGAAAACACTGTGACATCCATGGAATCCTTTGTGTTTTTCTATTCTATAGAACTAAGGTAATATTGTATCTTTTTATTTGAATTAAAGAAAATGAGATTAAAATATTGGCCACTAGCGATCTGTCTCGCCTTTGTATATTTTTTATAAATCAAAATCAAAGCTTTTTTTTTCGCTGTAGGCTTTATTTGGGTAAAAGGATTTTAGTTTATCTAATGCAAACGAAAAATTTAATCTTTACTATTTGTATATTAGTTTAGTCTAACTACGCTAGCAACTAGTAAACATAGTTATTGAATAAAATAATTATGTATTATCGTAATCTGAATACGGTATAATATGGCAGTTAGCCAGTACATTTAATACGGTCTTTTGTTCTCTAATTATAATGAGGCCACGATTTACATCTAAAGACATCCTACCTTTATGTTAGGGCGTAGGGTTAGCACTTATCGAGGTCTATATCTCGCACCGTGACTTCTGTTATCCCGCGAATATTATCTGTGCTCTTTCATTGTTATTCTATATTATAAATCGATTACTAATAAATAATAATGGGTCGCTTGTTTTGTGTAAGTTTCGTATTTAGACATAAAAAATAATAAAAAATTGAAACATTTAATGTAATGACTCTTTTAATGTATTTAGAATTTGAAATATTGAGGTATTATATTGTAAATTTAAATTTCCGACAATTTTATAATAAAAAATTAAATTATTTAATTATTATTTAAATAGTATAAATACTCGTAATGCTTTTAATAAACCTAATTAATCCAAAATCATGTATCCGATGATTGTAGGAAACTGTAGGTAGGTCACTTTCAAAACAATTGTAATTATCGATAACATATTGTACCTGGCTATCTCATATAGAATTTATTGTCATGAGCATAGGTATTTATTTCATCATAGCTATTGACTAAGGAGCTTAAAAGTTTTCTCCATATTTTTCTACAAACTACAGTGCATTATTTGCGTTCAAACATTTTATCTAATTTAAACACATATTATCAATTGATGGTAATAAATAGCGTTAAAATATCTTTTTTTTAATGTTTATATTTTGGTAATCTAGTGATTATTACTTGGGTAATTCTTAAATGATTTTAGTTCTCGTGTCTATAAGAACAAAGAGGCGAGCGTGTAATCCAATAGGATCTCTAAGTCTACCGTTTACGCACAAAGTTAGGCTAGATCCGACGTCTGTGGTCTACCGAACCCGATCGTATTCGCCAGCTGCGCACTATCGCTTCGCTTCAACCGGTAATATTTCACGGGGCGCGCTGCTATCACCTGTCAAATCGAACAAGTGTTCCGCCCGCCGCGAACCTATTTAAGTATCAACTGTAGACGCAAATACTTGTTTGCTATCCTGTGCTGCATGATATTTAGTAAGAATGGCAGGTACATATGTATGTTAGTATTAGTGTTTGTTTAAAATCTTGTACCTAATTGTGAAGTTAGCTACAGCTTTTATATTTATATCTTAATGGTTTGTACTCTTCGTATTATCCGTTTTAGTTGCAAGTAATATCATTCGAACAAAGCTCACTCATTTGCATAATAATTTGAATAGTAGCCATCGAAAACATATATAGTTGTCATCATTTGTTTTGGAATATTAACAACGTACAGTAGAAGTAAATAAGCTACCGTGTCATCTTAAGTTAAATGGTAATTTTAGTCGCTTTCCTCTCTTAGTCATATATTTTATAACGAGATGACTTTATTTTACATACATTTACATTCACTTTAACGCACAAAATACAATCGGATGTATCGACGCGTGTCATCCGCTTGAGCTTTCAAAACACCGAGACGCGAGGGTAAGACGACTTAGGCATAAGAAATATTTATAATGCTTTGTATGCAAACTAACCTAATGCATTACAGTGCCCCACACAAGTGACGCTTTAATTTTCATACAGTACGATTCAAATAGCGACCTTAACTATGAGGTGTTGATTTTATTTCATGAATTGTCGTTTCGATTCGAAAGGCGAGTATCGAATGCAAAATTCGGCACGTGGGTGAGCCCGGGTAATCTATGGATTTAAATAAGATCTGCATAAGGTCCTAGTAGAATTTGAGTGACGATTATTATAGAGTGATGTAATGCAAGGATGTATTGGATATAATATTTACGATGTGAAAGGTTACTTGTATGGAGATTAGAATCACGCGCTGATTTGACACGCGTCTTGATCTGTCACGGTAGTGTCAAGGACGCGATTTCGTATCAGATTCTGACACCACCCAGCCACTCAAGTGATCTTTTTGTTTGCTGTTTGTATCTTTGTAAACTCGCATGTCATCTAAATTAGATTTGCTTGGAATTTTTATTGAGTCACGTTCAATGTGTCAAATATATGTGCATACAAAGTTTCATTAGATTTTAACAAGAGTGGTTACCATTGTATACGGAGGTATGTAGCCGTGGTTGCAATAAGTCATGTTACGTTGACAGCAATCGTACAAAGTTTAGAAATGAGTAGTTAGAACATAGAGATAACTGACATACCAAAGCGTTTATGGTCTAAATTTTTTACTGTTCTTGGTGATAAGATTACATTAAAGCTATTTAGGTACTTGTAGTAAATTGACTATATATGTTATCACTGACAGTAGTAAATTAATATTATTTTAATTATTAATTTGAAAGAGAGGTATTATCATTAGGTTTTTCATAATAATCTATTCTCTATGGCCAGATGATTTGAATCTTATTTCTATTTTTTCTCCTGCACTGATTTATTTTTTACTCTTGAAAAATTTAGTACTACATGACGTAAAATATGTATATCTGTAATATATATAATAACAATAGTAAGACACAGAGACTTTTTAAATTTATAAATGATAGATTACTTGCATTAAGATTCGTATTATAACCAATTAAAATGATGAAATACATCTATTCCTCTCAATGAATCATAGCATCGAATTAGTGGACTGTTCATGTTCTGTCAGTACGCCACAGCTGGTCAAAGCTCCATAACAAGGGATAATGGTTCGGTTACAAGAGGCAGCTTGTTTTACCATATAATTGTTATCTGTATTGCGGAATTGACTGCAGTCCTTTATTCAAGACAAGGCAATTTGAGCATCATTAAAGGAAACCGCAACAGTCCCATATACAGATGCAGGTGTGAAATGGTAACTTCAAGCACCAGTTGTTACTAGTGACTTTGTATTTATTAGTATTTAAGTACTTATTTTAAGAGATCTTCTTACTATATATGTTTAAAAGGTTTGATTATATCAATACTGATGTGATATCATTTATTTATTCTTTAGTATCTACATATACGAGTATGTGTGTATATGGATTTAATTATATAGCATTCTTCCATTAATAATCATTGATTAGTTATAGTAAACATCATACAGACGATTTTATCATTATTTCTTTAACATTATTTATTTAAAAAACTTTATCGACAAAGAGAAAATATGGTACAAAAGGCCCGCCTTTTTACTTAATGATAGTAGCATTCTGCAATAGTCAACCTTAGGGGTGAACATTACTATTTTTTTTATAATAGATATTTTCTATATTACCTAAAATGTAAATAATAAATATGTTTTTGTTTTATAGTGGATAGATTTAAAACAGTAAGTATATACTTACTGTTTTAAAATTTTGATATTTACATAAATAAATATCATTTTATAAATACATTAAAAAGGATACAAGTTTATTAAAGCATCTATGCGTCAAATGGAAGAAAGTTGATGAAATTACATATTAGTAAATAATAATTAAAATGTAACCTAACAATGTTATTGTCAAATTAACAATAAGCACTTACGTAGCTTATCTGCTTATAAATAATTCATTAAAACATTGGCGTTAAATTCACTGAGACCCAGGGTCACCTATGACTGGTTTAGCTCTCGGAACAGTGGTAACATTCTATTGAATACAAGGAACACATGGAGCATGCGCCTGTCAGGGTTTGTAACGTCTCAATAGGGCCTGCAATCGCCGGGGCGCCTTATTCACAATAATTCCCTATATGTTTACCCGGAGTATCTTTTACGTCCATGTTTCTATGCATTTAATCCCGGTAGAAATAATGTAATGCAATTTTCTTTGTGACCAACCAGACATACCTTTACATTGTTTACCGAGTTCTTTGCATTGTAGGTGGAGAAATGAATATCAATAGCGCAAAATATTAACTCACAACTATAAATCCTAATGGGATAGTCAGAATATATGTAGTATATGCTATCACACTCGCTATGATCAAATTTCGCTAACAATATTAGAACCTAACCTAGTACTGTTATTCGGAAATTGAAATAGAGCCGCAAATTTTTTGGTGTCGACCGGATTTGAACTATACCTACTGTCTATATTATAGATACTTTCTTGTATTTCAATCACCATCTGTGGAATATAGCATTACAATTTTCAAGATACAGATATATAACATCTTTGTCCTCGGGGTTGGCGATGATATATAAAAAGTAACCACAGCTGTTCTGATCACGTCCAAGTTGCTGTTCATGTCTATAGATGGCGGTAACTACTCGTACGTATCATGAGATGGTCCGTAAGATTGTTTGCTATTTAAATAAAAACGTTTTATTCTGTATATTGTTCTATTATTGAACTACCATGTAGGTAAAGCAAAGACCGCTATAGTAGTATTGTTGTTAGTAATCGCTAGACTTGGTGGTAACGGTTGTCCGATGTTACAAGTACAAGTAGCTTGTAAAGTACATTGCTTGTAAATAATTGGATATCCGGAAATATCTGGATATAAATAAGGAGCGCCGGTAACAATTGTTTTTGTATAACAGAGTTCATTGTTCACAAAAGAAACTTGAGAAAATCCTACACTCTGCATTTCGCTATTGTTTAGTTCTAGAAATCTTTCTACCAATTGGTAATAAGCCACTTCGTCTTCTTGATCCTTTAGAGTTCGGGCTATTAAATATTGCATTCAATCTCTTGCATATATCTTTATAGCTGAGTATCGATCCTTTAGAGTTCTGACTATTATATATTATATTAAATCTCTCACAGATACTCGTATATTTATAGCTGAATGATTTTCAGCTGATCAACGTCCGAAAAAGTTTAAGAAATGTAGGATGGTTACCTAGATATTAATCGGACGAATTTTATTCATAGATACCTCTATATAGTGGTTAGATGACATTAATGCTGATTGGCTTTCCAAACCTTATTAGTCATTAAGGTATTACTTTCATGTTTTTGGAATATAAATATTAAAAGGCAATAAAAATACATATGACAATATATATCTACATAAATATAAAAAATTTGAGTAAAAATATCAAACCTTCTACTTCTTAGAACAAACATTGACCAATTGGTAACCTTGATGTAGCTTCCGGGCAGGTATCCAATTATTTGTTGTCGCTTTGTCCAACCAGGAACATTGGTTGATACCAAAAGTGGCTGCTAGCGGGTAGTAACAATACGATATAGTACCGTATAAGGGAGTTAAATTTAAGTGTATACTGCTGTAATATCTAATATTCTATAAAATAAGTACTTAGATTGTATATTTGTTGTCTATTTGGTTTAAAAATTTCAACTGCTCCACTCAGCAGTCGCTGTTATAATATTCTGAACAATAGGTATTCATTTGTAAACAGTTTTGTAAAAGATTGCCCGTATCCCAAATTTGCACATATACTTGCGTTTACATCGTGTATTTTGTACACAACAAACATAAGTTTACTTAAAAAATATTACTTCATAAGAATTGACATATTGATATCATTAGAAAAATGCTTGTACTCTTCTACAAAATAATAGACAAATAGATAGATACTCTTTATTATTTCCTCTATAAGGTTACTACAGTAAACTTATTATAAATACCAACGAAAATAACACGTAAGAAATCAGCTGACGTCTCCTCTTAAAATTATTTTGGACGTCTCTACTCACTTGGCTAAATTCTTCTAATATTTCTCGGCTATAAATTGCTTTTCCTTTTAGTTTCTATACTGATACGTTGTTTTTGAAAGACAATAATCACTTTAGTAAAATTTTTTTTCGAAACAAAACTACAACCATGTATATATACTAAACTACAAAATTATAATATGTAACCATTAAATCTACTTAATGCATTCAGCAAACGAATAACAGGTTTAAATTTAATGTCGTCTTTATATACATCGATAGCGTTATTTGTTCAAAGTGGACACGAATAGATTCATCTAAAGTTGGACATTAAATCAAAACATAGTTCAGATTTGCGTGGGCAATGTTTTATATCCTGTGGTGCATATTTGCTGGCAATTGTGATATATTGGGTAGAACGTTCATGAATTGCAAATGACCTATTTTTTACAATTGTAAATTATTTTTTATTAAATTAACTATTATTAAATATTTTTTTTCATATACATAATACAGGATGTATACATTTGTGCTATTTTAATAAAAAGTTTATTATCGTACTAATTTTATGTTAAAGTTCTTAAAGACGTTTGGGTATTTGTTACTCAGTTACCCTTTAACGGATTTGAGTAATACTTATTTATTATATAAAAAGACTCTAATCCTAGATTATCATATAATATTGTCTTAGCATAATCCACTTTCATTACATAGTTACTAAAACTTGGTACCGGGCAAGAAAATTTAAATAGATAAACCACTAGACATTTAACATAGCGTTTTCTATTTATAAACATACACACACACACACGTGCATATTAGATTGATACCTAGGTACTAGATAACTGACAGAAATTGTTTTATGTATAATACATATTTTGTTAATATGTATTATAAATAGAAAACAGATCAATGCAAAATATACATAAAATACTTCTAAATACATACATTTAAACTTTCTTGAAATCAAACTCGTGGCTATGGGAATATAAAGTAATTTTTTATATAAATTTTAACCAAGGATAGTGATATCCTCATAATCGTCATATCGAATTATCACTTAAAATATAGACATTTTTTATTTCAATTCACTTGGGGACAGCCAGAGCCGTAATAATTTTGTATTACATTATTAACAAAGGTGTACACTACAATTCCATACCAGAAACGTATCTTTTATGATAATTTTATACAATAAAGAAGAGGCCGGTATAATAGCAGCTTGGCATCGGTAACAGTCGAGTCGACGTATGGCTATCTGATGGCTCCGAGTTCCATATCGGATGCTACCGCTAGTCGCCTTAGATGATCTGAAAACAATAATACGAGTATTATTAAATTTAATCGGTCTCCAGGAAGCTGGAGCGTGCTTTGTAATATTCAATTTATCAGGTACTATAGATGATAAACTTAGCTTTTCAATGCGGCGGAACAGACGTTTATATTCCTATTTTATTGTAAATAGTTAATATATTATAACTATATAATTTTTATTGGTGTAATACGATTGTGTCTACAGAGTAAGATCGAAATCGCTATTGCTACGTTAAAGTAAAAATCAAACCATGTGTATAGTATATTTATTACCTTAATTTAGTGAATTATCATCCAAAAGTCTATGATAGTGCTTACAATATATATATATATATATATATATATATATATATATATATATAGGGGTTCTCTGGATATTGAGGGTGGGGAAAAAAATATTATCAACCATATCGGTTGGATATCTATATTCGAAAATGTTAAAAGTCTGCTATTGGATATTACTTTTTGGATATAAGGCTTTTAGTATATTCGTTATTGGACCAATATATAAATATTGTAACTAAAATATATATATTGCTATATATTATATTACCCACCCTAATATATAGGTTGGGGCGAAGGGATTGCTAGTAATGCGGATTACCAGCCCAGCCAGAGTAACAATTTTTAATTTCATGTTGTATGTATATACATAGGTTGAAATTTTAATGGAATACAATTAAGGAAGAATAAAATGTAAGGTGTATGAGGCGACGAGTATTACGAGTATTTAAATGAAGCAAATAATTGCAACTCAAAATATATATAATGATTTACTACTTACACATGTATGTGTAATGGAAAATATACCTCGATAACGACATCACGACCGAATTTCCAAATAAATCGGCTCGTATTACATTTATATAGCTTTCTTGTTCTTAATTTGCATAAAATGTGATAAAAATTTTATAATAATTAGCTCCCGAAGACTACTTAAAATAATCGTAGTTGATAATGCAAGGTAATTAATTTTTTTTTTCATTTCTGTACATTAACGGTTGAAAATTTTTAGTGTTACGCGCTTACCTACGAGATAAGAAATGCATTCACTGGAAGTGTGTCCTGATTATTTCACATAATAATTAATAATTATATATAGATCTGAAGATATTATTACACTGTACTGTTCACTCCCAAACTAAACGAAGCTTGTTCTATAAGTCTTAAATAATATGTAATTTTTTTAATAGTTTGTTTGCACTGGTCTGGGTGTTTTCCATCAATATTATGTATACAAAACACCCAGACCAAATCAAACAGATACTCGTAGATAAAAATGTTTATATTGCGCAGAGATCAAAACTTCAACTATTAATAATGGAATAGTGTGATAAATCGCTACACGACGAAGGTCCTTTATTTATAGGTAGAATGAATAAAAGAATAAACGATTATTTGTGAAATATTTATTAATCAGTAAATTATTAGACTTTTTATTGATCATTTGTATTCATAACAAATGCGAAAATTGGAATAACATCAAATTAAAACATAGTCATTAAGGAAATTCGAGCAACTTTACGTTTATATACGAGTACTATGTGGAATACTAGATGTTTTTTTTTTTTGATGGGTGAAAATGGTATGGTAGCCCCGCCTGCGCTAACGGTATACGCTGGCGGAGCACCAGTGAAGGGTGATAGATGAGAACGAAAACAGGCCAGTTAGCCCATCATGATGAATTCATCAGGAATTAACCATGATAGTTTCCTGGGGGAACCGCGATAGGTCGACCTGGTTGGGTATATTGCTAGCAATGGGATTCTCAGTCTCCATTACTAACAATCCCTTTTCCCCCTGAATACTAGATGTTAGGTAAGTAGTTTAAGAATATATAATATCAAAATATATGAACTTGCAAGTGCGTCACGAATTGAATAAGTTTGGGAACCTTTTGTATAAATGAAAATAGATGAAACCTTCTATTGTAAAAGTTTATAAAGGGGTTTGAATTATAGTCGTATATTTATTTGTTTTATTTTTCTACGTGATCGAATATTCTCTGTACTACTGTACTGTATTTATGTATTCCATTTATAGTGTATGTATACCGAGTATATAAGAGGCAACAAACAAATAAACGAACTCAATTACATATGTATTATATACTTATATTATAAAGACTTGGTTTTTTGTACATTTGTTTGTAAACTCAAAAACTACTCAACCGATTTTAAACATTCTTTAATTTATACAAGGCTACATTATCAGTTAGTCCCATAGGCTACATAATATTAAAAAAAAAATTAGACAGCCCTAATTAATTTACAATAATGTTACCGAAATTATAAAAAATTGGCTATTAAAACTTATATAAAGCACTAATTTTGCTTGTATCTACTTTTTCGGTCACTACTTTCCATCAGGTGAGTCTTCATCTTGTTTGCCATTCTAAGTTGCATAAATAAAAAAAATCTATATATCTACCCATGCAAAGTCAAGAATGATCTGTACTTTTTAATATAAATTTATTTATTTTTATTTATTTATTTATTTTCTCCACAAATTTTACAGAAAAATACATTTAAATGAAAAAAATACAACTATATATATATATGTATAATTACAATGGTCTGTAAAACTTGTGGTGGTGTGTGTGACTAGACCCTAAACTAGATCAGAGATCTGTATCTCAGGATCTTTTAATATAAAAATAAAGTATTTTACTCTGGTTTATACCATCCAAGGTCCATATTCATTTAGCTGTATACTGTATCTAGCAGGCGCATTGTTTATCAGTCTCCGCGTGGGGTCGTCCAATAAGGTAGAAGCTTCGATTCCACTACCGTTATAGGGAATTGAGATCTCTCGTGAGCTATGCACCCGGATATTTTGATCATATTAATATCACTCCCGTTTTATCAAAACTGACAACCTGTATTTTATGTGCGATACAATCGTCGAGGAAGACTAACTGGTCCATTGCGGTGATAACATCTGTATTATGTGATTTAATATCGGAAAGAGAAGTCTTGTGATCTATGATAGGTAATGTGATAATGGATGAAAATTCTATACTATACTGTAGTCTGTATGTGTATTATTATGAAAGTGGGGAAACATTATTATGTCATATAGCTCTTACAGATACAGTACTACTTACAGGATGGTGGTAATGCGACGCATTTATGGTGAATATATTAATATTAATCAGCAGTGGACAGTTAAAGGCTGATATGATATTATTATTGTGATAAAAGATTTAACACATTAAGATTCAATTACTGTAATCAAATGAAAGCTTCTGTCTCCAATTTCAATAATAATAATAATGATATTAATTTCTAATTCAATTCACATTTTCGTGTTTTTTACGCAATTCAATCATAAACTATGTGACTAATATAGATTTTTTAAAATTTAAAAAAGAAAAGAAATCATTTTTTTAATATTTGAATTTAGAACACGGTATCGTTTACCAACGTGGATTTTGCTATTACTGGCTGTTTTTTTTTTATTAAATATATCAAATGTATGTTTTATGACTAGAGAAAAACTGACGTACGTAATGAAAATAATATTTAATAAAAACAGAGATAATCTGACAATTGGTATCCAGATTGGATTAAAGTACAACTAGCCTTCATTTTCAAATTATAATAAATAGAAAGCCGGACTTTAGACTGTGCTTATATCGCGTAATTAATGTGCGTAGGCTAATTGTCGATGGTCGATCATCTCTATTACATATAATCGCAAATTGATATTATAAAATGTCTGGAAATGGCCCAATTAAAATATTGGCATACTTTATATTAAATTATTGATTATATAGCTAATTTATAATCACTAATTTTAAATTTTGACTTAATGTAATGGATCGAATCGTATATACACAACAGGAGCTTTTTCCATTCCATTCCAGATATTTAAATATAGAAGTGAGTTTATTTCTTACCACATGGAGCCTCGGTGAAATAAGCGCATACGCAATTCGGAGTAAAGAAGGACACAAGCTATTTTTGCTTATAATATATGAACATTATCCGAGGTTAAGGTCGCCATATGTACATAGTTTCACTATGCATTAGAGTTTAAATAAATAAATAAAATAAAGTAGTTTCATATATACCTATATTAAACAATTTTTTCTCTGATTGCAATACGTTACAATGAACTAAACTATTACCAGATCAGTTTCTGTCTCCAACGAAACCTAAGCATATCTAGTAAGTTTATTTATCTCTTCATCATAGCCCACACATTTCGTTGATAAATCTCCGAGCAGATTCGCTTAGAGGTAATAAATTTCACAAGATTACCGGCGGTATGATTAATAAATGTGCCTGTACAAAAATGAAGAGCCGATCGGTCAACGTGGGCGTTTAATTTGTGCATTCACTCATTTATCTTTATCGTTTAGTGTGTGCCCGCCGCGGTAATGATACAAGCTAATGTGTATGTCTTCGCTACATTTTGAGGGGAAGAATCGCGTCGCAAGTTAAATAAATAAAATAAATAAAAAAAAATCAGAAATATATTATACATTTACTTTTTGTACTCTACACGTATTGTTGAGTCGATTACAACGTTGGCCTTGTACCCTCTTCACTATCTTTTACGTGTATAAAAACTCCCTGCTTATATTTTTGAATCCAAATATAATCTGCACCAATTTAAGGCAAATGTGAATAGACTACTCGTGAGCCCGCGAGCTCTAACTTAGACACATTATTCCTTTCCATCAGGTGAGATCATGGTCAACCGCTGATTTTAATATTTCTTTTGTGTTTTCTTTGTTCCAATACAGGGGTAGTTTGAAAAATAAAAAGTCTGAAATCTCTAAAGTTCAGCTGAAAAATCGAAAAATTAAAATGGGCAGTTCTATATTGGGACTGCTTCTTCGGATTACTTTAATATGTGGTGTTGTAGGTGATGCGAAATTCATCGGATTGTCTAGCTTTTGAAATAAATATGCTCGTAATTTGAACTTCATTGAGTAGTAGTAGTTTTCAACCGATTTTAAAAAGACAAATCGATTGTATTCTTTTATGTTTAATATCCCATAACTCCGTTAGTTGTAAATCGATTTCGAATTTTTTTTTCATCTGAAAGGATATACATGCAGATTGGTCCCATAGAAATTTTATCGGTACAGTAGTTTATTTCCAACTATTTTTGCCACAATTAAAGTAGTTTTTTTATGATACACAATATTAATTATTTAAACTTTCTACAGTTTATACATTTATTTATTTTTTATTTATTTATTTACACTTTATTGCACCAAGTAAAAAGAGAAATAACAAATATAGTAAATATTAGTGAGAAGTGATACTAAAGGCGGCCTTATCGCTAAGCAATCTCTTCCAGACAACCTTTGGGTAGAGGACATTGAGAAATCATATTTAGCTTAATATACTACAAAATGTGAGCACACTAACAAACGGCTACACACAAACAGAAAAAAAAACACCGTTTCCGATTTCTAATTTAGTATATAAAGTTAAACAACACATCTAAAAATATTTAATTTACAATTTAAGTTTAGTTATGATTTTTATTTATAAAGACATATAAAACGTCAATGAATTGCATATGTGTTAATGCAATTAATCGACGTTCTTTACTGATAAAGACATTCATGACGATTTTACATTTTATTCTTATACAATTTCTCATTTTATTCTTATTGATAAGAAATACGAAAGTACCTATTTTGAATAACTTGTCACGCAACACCATGTGAAAGGTGTGAGTGGAGTGACCTCGTTATTTGATGATAAGTCTCCCTCTGGCCAGCTCATACACTAATTGCTGAAAATAAAACTTGACAAAAGTAATTCTGTACCTATAAACATAGTGGAAGGTTCCCTACATCTGTAGTTTCCTATTGCAGTATCCATAAAATCCTACGCGCATGATGGAGCGCAGAAGTACGATAAATGAAAATGTGATGAATGTATTTATAAAATCTTTAATTTGTATTATGGGTGTTTATAACTAGAGTTAATTATTATTATTATTATATTAATTACTAACTGTCCACTGCTGAACATAGGCCTCCCCATAAGGGGTTTTGTCAATAGTTTATATCTACGTTTACCAGCCCCATAAAATGAATTGGCAATCGTAGTTATAAATTTGTTATACTATTATTACATAGAGATAATAATATTATATTAAAAATATATAGATAGGCAAACAGACGGACAATGTAAACTTGCCGAGAGGGATCCATTTCTACTTATTTTAGTAGACCTAAAGTTGACGACATCTCTCTTAGACATGAAGTCGGCATTGTGCTGCATCTATATTTTATTTGTGATAAAATATATCAAAAAGCTGTGTTACAGAGTATAAAAACATAGTGTTACCTCTTAGAATATCAAATGTTATAAGAAAATACAATAAAATAGTCTAAGAGAATAAGAACTCTCAACAAAAACATATAAGCATATAGGAAAACATTTATTTCCAACAGTGGAATATTTTATAATTACTTTAATAACGCATTTGTTATAAAAGTAAATAAAAAATACAATGGGAACCCCAAAAATATTGCCGTATATTGTCCCAGAAGTAATGATAGACATATTTCAACTGATTTAAAAATTGAATTTCGAAATTAAAAAGTTAAAATAGTTAATTAAACAAGTTCTGTGTAATGTAATTAATGTACTGCATTAAGGTTCAGATATGTTTTACATTTATTGTAAACTGATATTACTTATTTCAAAAATCAACGATATATTTTCATAATTTTTGAATGAGTGAAATAAGTATTAATTTTTACATATCCACTTGTAATAAAGTTATAGTAAAGTAAGGTAAGTAACTTTCATTAAATTATCAGAATAAAAAATTTTCCTTTCGTTTCCTGATTAAATATAAGAGACATTTAAATTATTACAATTATTTGTAGATATTGTAAATTGGTGGATGGAATGCATTTAATTTAGTTTATATTTTGTATATTTGCCGTGTCGGTCCCGGCATAGAATAGGCCACCCCCACTCCCTGTGGGTGTCGTAAGAGGCGATTAAGGGAGCTTATGGTGGAGAGATGGGCAGCAGTGTCGCTCTTAATAAAATATCTGTAAAAGCCTAACTGCAGTTGTCAATCCGCCTGCCAAGCCTGGCAACTACTGGCAAAACTTCCCTTATGGGGAAGGCTTATGTTCAGCACTAGACATTTAAGGGCTGATATAATATGTATATATTAAATAAAATTTACTCACGATAACACATTTTATAACTTTTTCATTTTGTCTATATCATGATGGTACTAGACTTTTTATTGAAAAAAAAAGAATATGAAAAAAGCCATTCACACATTTGCGCCATAATCTTAAGTTATTCAAATTAAAAAAAATCTAAATCAGTTTACAAGTAACGGAGTATACTTATAAGGTAACAAACATTAAAAAAGAACATACAACGCAATTGAGAAGCTCCTTCTTTTTGAAGTCGGTTAAAAATGACACTAAGTTGCCTGATATAAATTTCGAAAATTGCTCAGATTATTTCTTATTTAACATTTAGATTTTATAGATAGATTGTCTTCGTACAAATACTTTGAAAAAAGCGCGCTAACTTTTTTATACAATTTTGAGTGACGAGTGAGTTATGATATTTATAGCTTAACTATTTATTTTGTTATATATTTTTTGCGTAAAAATTTATTTTATTTATTAAATAATTTAATATAGATACCTCAGAATACATTATGTGCGTAAATATATAGAATACTGATAAAAAACGAGTCAGCTAATTTTACAATTAACTGAAAAAAGTTGACCCGTTTTTGGCACTCGATGTTTTATCTATATAATCTAAGTATAAACATTATTAATTCAAAATTTGTAATAATTTTTAATTTTATCATCTCCTTTGACGTTCATGATTTATTCTGATATAATTAAATTATAAAGTACAGCTCTGTAACCATTTATTTACACAACTTAAAAAATATAAATTGCCACACTTCCTAACTAGCTCACATTTCTTTGGTGTTACGTTTATACTGTTTTTTGTTTAGTGAACTGCATAAACAAGCCTGCGTCACTTCGAACAAAAAACTGTTTGTATGGATTCTATGCAACCGGTTCATTTAATTTTAATATTTTACCTTATAAAGTTTATAATATCTATTAATGACGATATTCCACGACAACAATCGTCCATATTTTCTATTAATTCTTTAACATGTGCAAAGTTCATTTGTTTTAATTTATTTTGTCTTGATATGTTTTGATGGTATTTTTAATGAGTAAAAAGGAAATAGTAACAAGTATAGAAATCAATGTACGCTGACCGGGTACTAGTGAGAGATGATAGGTAGGGATGAAGACTGGTTAGTTGATCCATAGTGACGAATTCAACTAGAATGAATCACAACAGATTTTAAGGGAACTTTGACCTGTTAGGTTATATTGCTAGCAATAGGGCTTTTAGACTTTATTATTAATAATAATTTTTCTCACTTATTCACACACACTTTGTAATGGTATATATATGTTGGAGAAGTGAAGATAATGTTCCAAATAGTTTTAAATATAAATGTGAAGAACTATAAGGGTAGAGCAAGACTTAAAAAAAGAGATGGATGGATGGTCTGAGAAATAATATTGCCAAAAGGGTAGTGAATGCGGAAATAATTGCAAATAGAGATGAATAGAAGAGGAAAACATATTACATTTATCTCAAACAATTATCACAATCGAAAGACGATGATGAGTACTCGATGATATTATGTGCATAACTATAACCTTGACAATACATTGTAGATAAACTAGTAGTTTGTTTTTACAAAAGTAGATAAAATTACTTAATTGTAAATCTTGTCTAAATATGTTTTTTTTTTATATAGTTTTATCTTTTATATGTTTATTTAACATTTCAAGTATTTTCTTTATTTTATGTGTTTGCTTTTCATGAATTACTCAAGCTGTGTACATAATGTGATTGGATTATAACCTAGCCGAATCACAAATATAACTATTATTTAAGTTTTTTATGGTTGTGATCTGTTTTATGTGTCAATAAAATAAAATAAATACAAAATAAATCAATTTATAAAAGTGCTTTTAAGAATGGTAATCATCAAAAATGTTTTTAAGAGTGTCAAAACGTCTCGCCAAATTAAACTTCCATGTTGTTTACTTTGAGTATATTTTAACAAACTAGACGTATCCTGACATTGACATTGTGCAGGGCATAGAGAACTTTGTTACACTGTAATGCAGACATGTGACACATAGGCCTATTCGTGTGTCGCCCTGCTTTGCGATTCATTGAGACAATGTTACAGATTAGGGCGCAATGTATACTCGTGGGGGGAAAGGGATTGTTAGTAATGGAGACTGAGAATCCCATTGCTAGCAATATACCCAACCAGGTCGACCTCCACGCGGTTCCCCCTGGAAACTATCATGGTTAATTCCTGACGAATTCATCATGATGGGCTAACTGGCCTGTTTTCATTCTCATCTATCACCCTTCACTGGTGCTCCGCCAGCGTATCCTGTTAGCGCAGGCGGGGATAACATACCATTTTCATCCATAAAAAAAAAATGTATACTCGTAGCTAAAGTTATTATTATGTTTGAGCTAATATTTTTTTTTTGTTTAAATACATAATTAAAAAGATATTAAAATTTTTCTTTATGATTTTGGCGCCTTTTTTTATTTACACTCAGTCAAAGATTGGACTGGTATATTGTTTGTATTATGTATCATTTATTCAAATCGTAGTTTGGGATTTATAATCACGAAGAAGTTTTTTTTTAATGGGTGATAATGGAATGGTAACCCCACCTCCACTATCGGTATACACCGGCGAGGCACCAGTGAAGGATGATAGGTGAAGATGAAGCAAGTCAGTTAACCCATCATGACGAATTCAATAAGAATTGTTCACGATGGTTTCCAGGGGGAACCACGTGGAAGTCGACCTAATATAGTATATTGCTAACAATAGGGCTGTCAATCTCTATTGCTAAAAATCCCTTTCCCCCTCACGAAGAAGTTAGGTCCGTATGGAAGGCTTTCAATGGTTTATTATTATATCTGCCTATGGGTAAACATAGTAACGTTACCCCTTAGATTATATAGATAAAGTATTTCCATAGAAATGCTTCGAGAAAAACGGGTCAACTTTTTTATACAATTTTACGTAATAAGTAGTTATGACTTCTATATTTATTTCGCCTTATTATATCTGCATCTTTTTAATGCGTAAACACTCATTTTATTTAATCAAAATATGTAATTTTATGCGTAAGTATAGACAATATAGCTAATTTAACAGTTAGCTGACAAAAAGTTGACCCATTCTTAAGACTCGATGCTCTACCCATATATTCAAAGCGTTACTCCTTTTACACAATATTATGCAATTCAAAATAATAATGTAAGTTATAAATTACTTGTTTTATAAGCCACGCGTCTCTCGAATTCAAATTCTAACTGGGCGCAGTCCGCTGCGCGCGCGCCGCTCTAATTTCGCAAGCGTGTAGACGTCGCAGCGTCGCGCGCGCCGTATATCACGACTAGGATCACCATCGGTTTCTTATCTAGACAGGATTTATTTTTAATTTTTTAAGATTCACATTAAATTAATTCGTTTCATGTCCTAATCTAACCTAAGAAAACCTAATCCATCAAATGATAGACAACCATAGTTTTACCATAGTAAATTTTTGATCAGATAAGCTATCAGCTTGTCTGAAAATTTGTTTGTTTGCTTGTTAGCATACCAACTTGTATAAAAAATTACAACAGACAGGATTGTTTACAAGCTTGTCGGTTGTATATAAAATTTATATTTATTTAAATTTTGTCTTTACTGGTTTATTAAGATTTATTACCTTTATGCTTAATTATATATCTACTTAATAGCAAATGTTTAGTAGGACCTATTCAGTTTAAATTGTACTAAGTATCATATTACACTTTTATTGTATTCAAAGTATTGATTGTATTCGCAGTTGGAATTTTTTGGACTGTTGATTAATCCGTTTCATTACAATTCGAAAATGCAGTTGTCAATCTGGCTGCTAAGCGTAGCAACTACTGGCAAAACTCCCCAAAGGGGAGGCTTATGTTCAGCAGTTAAAGACTGATATGATAATAATGAATTTAGTGTTGATATCATAGGTATCGTTCAAATAGGTACAGTTATAAATTTCAGTATTGTTTTATAGAGCGCTATGTTTTATCATGGTACGAATATAACAGGTATTTTTACATGTCTACTAGGTTTTTTTATTTCTCTTTATTATTAATGTACTGTCCTACGTTCTCCTAAACGCTTGGTTTCCCTGATCACGACCGATGTATTTAGTGGCCGGCCGCCGCCCCGTCAGTGACAGCCTTATCTGTTATCAGTATATAGATAGGTACCTTATTGGATGCAGCCGTATTTATAGTTTGCGGGTGGCCTTGAATAGATTTAGAATGGGGCTTTGTTCAGGTGATCGTTGTTATGGCCATTTGATAGTATGATAAAACAATAATAGACAAAATAAAATTATCCTTGTATTTCATAAAACTTGTTCAATATCACCATTGGCAAAGGGATAATTTCCGAAAAATTTCACTACATCAGTAATTAGTTGATTATTTAGTATTTATGCAATTTACATAGTATTATTTATTCCAAAATGAAACTAGGTACGTAAAAAATTATTTATTATAAAGTTGCCTTATTTCCAAATACAGTATTTATTTTGTGTAGACAATAACAAATAATCTTATTTAAAAAGTACGCGTATACAAGAGTATTTCGTAAGTACAGTTGGCAACAAAAGATCAATGCTTTACAATAATTATTTTATTGTAAGAGGTACCATAAGATAATGGAATATAACTAATATATTATTACGATTGTGTATAATATATCCTATATACTAATTGTACTAAAAATACCATCATATCAGACGTTAACTGTTCATTGCTGAGCGTTAATATAAGCGTTTCCCATAAGGGAGATTTTCCAGTAGTACACGTACTTAATAATATCATATTTTTTTTGCTGTTTGGATGTTTGCTGAATGAATTCAGAAATGAATTAAATTCAAATTTATTTAGCTCATTAAGTGAAATTAAATGCACTTAATGAGCTAAATAAATTTGTATTAAATTTGTAATACATATAGACCATATTATTCTTAATTAAAACATACATATTTAAAATATAACTCATGTGCAAAGTTATGGAATATTGCATTCCGCAGCTTCGTTCATAGTTATAAATGATTTCTTCGTAATTAGAATGACGAATCATAAAAAATAATCCTTTGAAGAAAAAGGCAGTTTAACTTCTCATTAACTTCAATTACCGCGTTGTTACCAACTGTACAGGTAAACAATATACAAAAAAAAAAACAATAAAATTTAGTATTAGCCGTAACTATGGGTGCGGACAATGTTACGTCAGTGAAAGGGAGGGTGGCTATCTGTTTTATAACTAATAATACAATTACCTATACATTTTATCAGTATCAGTATGCACTATCTGGATGTAAAACAGTTTACTATAGATTGTATATTTTTAGAGACTTCATATGTATTGATTACTTTATTAGACTCTAGAGTTTCTCAAGCTTAGCGTTTACTGCAAACTGAATTACAACAATTGTGACAACGACAATTATTTTTATAAATATTTTTCAACGCGATTCAATTGTTTAAATGGCTGAGTGGGGTCACAAACTATGATAGTGGTGAGCGCTAGATATTTGTAGTGATTTTTAAAAGTAGTAGCTATAAAGTTTAGTCGGCCTACACTAGACATTATGGTTTATCGTGTATGGTATACACATGGCAGGCCACTGGCATGGTAGAGTTCTCGGTCATTATGTGATTTAGTCTCACTACATAAGTTACTACTAGAATAGTACTACTAGAGTAGTAGTTAAGACAAGAAGCTTCGTCTTACCATCGAGCGCTATATTAAACTTCTTAAGCGACTTGTAGTACAGAGATAGGGCCGTTCCATTTTCTTTGTCTTATAAACGGCTGCATGACTATGTATGGACCTCTTTAATCGTCACCAAAAATAACTGTATCAGTGTGCAGTAACGCTTATTGATATCGTAAAATTTAAAATGATAAAAACTTCTCGAGCTCTGTTATAATCATTTTAATCGTAATAAACATTCGTTAGCTATTGGAACTTTCGTTTTTTATTTCACTGAGTATCTCTCAAAAACGATATATAAAAATATGTTTAATAAATACAAAAAATAAGTAAAAAAACCATGATAATAAGGAGATTTCAGGTTATAGATAATACAGAGAAACGCAGAGGTTTTAAATGTGTAAAATATAGATAATTGATATAGATTAGATATCATCAATATTTTGCGCTCAAGAATTTAATATCAAGATAAAAATCATGAAATGAATACTTTTCCTAAAACTAAATTGAAATAGTCATTTCCATTAAAAGGTCAGATCTGTCATTGCATATCATCGTCATAAAACGTTGGTACAGATTAAATAGATAGCCACGGGCACCGAATGGTGTAAATTGATGCGATGAACATAGTCAAGGTTGGATCACACATCTTTAAGTTGTATTTCAAGGTTGATCCTTAATGTACTTAATAATAATGTATTCAAACTAGTTGTCGTGTCAGTTTTATTTTGATGATATAATTTTAGTTATTATTATTCATTTTTTTTATAACTGACGATGTTATTTTTAAGAAAGTGGTATAACATTTATTTTGTCGTTATTTATATTATCTCTTATGATAAAACATGTAAAGAATGGAAGAGGAAAACATATTACGCCGACCCTAAATAATAATTGGGATAAGGGTAGGACGATGATGATGAATAAAACATGTGAGAGACGGATTTGGAAAATGACTTTTTATAAAACGAAGATGGAAATAAAACATAAGAGCTCATGAAAGTTTGCCACAGCAGACGCGTTATTAGCGCATTGTTAACCCTCATTTGAAAATTTTAAGTTACCATGTCTAGTAATTTCCCTTATACCTTTGTTGTCGTAATAACTCACCCTAGAATCTTAAGTATCTACAGAATAATGATATTTAAGCCTCTTTATCATCTTTTGCAAAATTTTATCTGACTTTGTGACGTCTAAAATTGTAAGTAGTCTATGGTGCACATTGCAACAAAGGTTAGTGACCTGGGTGTGTTCAAGACGGGGACTACTAGTAGTGCTCTAGACTACAACATGTTTATTCCTGGGGGTTCTGTTGACTTATAAGGCGTTAGTTAGAAGTTTTGGATGCGGAACTTTATTACTGATTGTATTTATGACCGAGAGAACGTTAACTTGACTTTACAAGCATGTGAAAATATCATATATTATAGAGACATATGTTAATGTATAACCCTGACGATTGTATACATAGTTAATTGATTTAATATTATTAACTGCATTTTAAAAACAATATTCATTACTAATTAGTAATGAATGTTGCAGCCAATTGGCTGGAGCGTCTCTCTTAAAATGTCACCAAAGACTAACTGCGGTTGTTCATCCGCAAGCGTGGCAACTACAGGCAAAGCTCCCCAATAGGGGTAGGTCTATGTTCAGCAGTAGGCAGGTAAAGGCTGACATGATGACGATGATGATTGCATTCAGAAGTGAAATAATAATTACTAGAAATAATGTAAGCAAAGGCGAAGTTATTATTAAAAAGAGATTTTTTCCAGTAAACTCAATGTACAGTGGCAAGTACGGTAGAAAGTTTTGCAATTAATAAAGTTTGATATAAATCGATTGATAGTTATATATACCATATAAATCATGAATATATATATATATATATATATATATTCATGATTTATATGGTACAACACATGTCGAAACATCTCACAATTATCGCCTCAACATCACAATGTCAGAAGCTCAAATCAGGTTCAGCCGTGAACCACAAGGTTGTCCCTAATTACACCTTTCGAATGAGACGTCATTTCCTCGCGCTTACGAAACATTTAATGCAAAAAGAGGCTTTTTCGCGTTTCAAAGGTGTGAATTTAAATAATTGCAATAATCGAGAAGTGTCGGCCGAACATGCGAACGTAATGAATGGGTGAACACCCGAACGGTACAGTGAAGAAGACAGCCGCAACCAAAAATGGTGATACATTATAGCCATACGTAATAGAGATGAGCGACATCGTAAAATATATCGATATTGATATCGATATCATAATATCGATGATTCAATGATACTTATTTTTGTTTTAGTATTGATATTATCATTAACATAATATTGACAGTTTACAATATCGATAAAAACGTAATTACATGTGTACATGTGTAGTGGTGGTTAGACCACTGACTACATGGAGTATACATGGAGGATACAAATATCGATTTTATGATATCGATTTTATAATATCGATATTTTGGTCCATGATATCGATATTTCGATAATATTAATAAATATCACTTATTCCTAATATGTAATGATTTTAAGCGACTTACCATTTAAATTGTAGAATTAGGTATGTATATTGACACACTTATGCATTTCAAGCCTACATAATAGGGATTTTATTGGCGCTACCCACATAAAAATATTGCTCAATAAAAAGACCGAAATATTTTATGGGCATAACTTTTGGTATGGAACGGTTATAACGTCATTTTCAGTAACATAACAAAATAATGTTTGTGTAACACCCACTTAAAAATGTAATTATTCCTTTTTTTGGCAGCTCGGTCACATTGCACACCAATTGGGTCATAAAATTTTATACCCTACAAGATTATATATTTATCTGTTATATAGATTATATACGTAAGTAAGTCGAACGACGAACGCGTACTCGAATGGGCCTAAATCGGCTATCATTATGTTAAATAACCACAACATCGGCTTTAATCGTTTGAGTATGGGCATAGGACCTAGTCTATAAAGTGATAAAATTGCCGTACTATATCTACAAATTTCTATTAATATTTAACATAAAATCCACATATACATATCTAAATATACATGAATTTAATATCATAAAAGATCCAACATTCGTATTACAAAATAATTCCTTTTTTATATCACTGAGGTGGCAAACAACCATACGGCCCACCTGATGGTAAGTGTTTACCGTAGCCTATAAACACCTGCAATAACAGTGATATTACGCACGCGTTGCGACCCTGAAGAAATCTCTTTACCTCCCTTTTAAAGAAGAAGAAGAATTCACCGTGGTAGTAAAGTATGTCGATAGTAAAAAACAATATCAAACTCGATTCTAAGTTCCAAAAAACCGCATAACATGATGTTACACATAGAAAAGTAAATGAATTGAGAATATGTCTTTTTTTGTGTTAAAATATTTATTCACATTGGTTTTTAATACAATAATACACTTATCTAAAATTACTTAATTTCATAAAACAGTAACTACGTACTTTAGTGAAAGCCGAAAGCGACTCCCATTTAGCATAATATATACTTTAATGTAGTAATCAATATACCCTGTAGCAACACAAGTTATAAAGAAACTAGTTAATTTTAACTTTTTTATATTTTTATTATACAGTTATTATTCTGCCGTTTTTAGTAGCGCATATTATTGTAGTGTTTTATAATACTGCGAGTTAGAAAATATAAACCCTGCATGTTATGAATTTGTAATCGAGTAGCTTACTTTTCACGGTTATAAAAAATATAAAATTAATTATACACCCACTTTACCGTAGAATCGCCATCTTGATTATTTTATTAATAACATATTTATCTGTTGCTGATAAAGGATAGGCAGCGATGTCTCTCTTAAAACATCTCTAAGAGTCTAACTGCAGTTGCCCTTGGGGGGAAAGGGATTGTTAGCAATGGAGTTTGACAACCTTATTGATAGCAATATGCCTTATTAGGTCGACCTCCACGTAGTTCCCCCGGGAAACCATCGTGAACAATTCTTGATGAATTCGTCACGATGGGCTAACTGACCTGCTTCATACTCACCTATCGTCCTTCACTGGTGCCCCGCCGGTGTATACCGATAGCGCGGGTGGGGTTACCATTCCATTATCATCCATTAAAAAAAAACTGGAGTTGCCAACACGCCAAGCTTGGCAATTACTGCTAAAACTCCCCTTTTGGGGAAGTCTTATGTTTAGGAGTGGATAGTTAATGCCTGAAATAATAATAATAATATTTATCTGTAATTTTCTGTGTCAATCGATCCATTATAAATTAATTCTTCAAGTACATAGTAAAACTAGGCAATTGTAGTTTATGTTATCTATGTATTATATCGTCATAGTCGTAGAATACTGACGGATCTATATATGTAATATTTGTCAGATCTGTCAGTATTCTACGACTATGACGATATAAGCATGTTATAACTATATAATAAATACATTTTAAATTATCAATATTTTGTATTACAATGGAACTAATTGAATATATAAATATTGGAAATAATATTGTATCAATGTATATGTACGCTATATATCTTAATAATTAGCACTAATATATTATTCTTTGCTAATTTATTCATACACGTGCGTTTGCGGTTTTAAATAGATACATTAAATACTCATTAATTTTAGCTATTCACTGTCAACTGCGATTCATTAGATGCTAATATTGTAGAGCTTTGACATTTACCGTTAGACGGTTTGTTATATTTTCACATATAAATTATTATATCAACAAAAATTATGGCAGTCTACCATTATTTTCTGTATTAAACATGTCTTTTACGTAAATTTATTTTGATGTAGGTATATTTAAGATTATTGTATACATTACAAATATTACATTAAAATTATTTGTTATTGTACAGTTTTAATATTTGTATTTGTATGATACACAAATACAAATATATTTGTATTTGTGTACTCTATCACACCTAGGTTACATTTGTGTGTTTTCCTTGCAAGTTGAAATAAACATTTTTAGTGATTTATTCAGTGCCTACATATGGCCGTGTGGTCTCAGTATAGAATATACCACCTCTTCCTTTCCTGTGGATATCGTAAAAGGCGACTAAGGGAACTTAACGGTCAAAGGATGGGCAGCAGCGGTCTCTCTTAAAACATTTCTAAAAACCTAACTGCGTTTGTAAACTCACCAGCCAAGCGTGGCAACTACTGGCAAAACTTTCCTTATGGGGAAGGCATGGTATTATATTCAGCAGTGGACAGTTAACGGCTGAAATGGCGATTCAGTGCATAAATTCATATAAATATAATTAATAGCTGTATATTAAAAAATAATATTGAGTTAAATATGAATTATTAATGTTAATCTGTATTCTAACATGACGTTAATGATAATTTACTAAAATTGGAAATACATGAAGGCTTCATACTCATATTTGCCGCTCGCGGCAATGCTCGATAAAGCAATCGAGATTCACATTCAAACATAATTGTACACACAAAATTGTATATTTACAACTGTAAAATTTTATAACCCAAAATTTGCGACAATTGTAACTGAATTATCTTATGATTTGTTATCCAAGGCCGGGCCGGTCACCCTTTGCTTTTTTGCCCTTTGGTTTATTGACTGTAATAAGCTATTATATACGCCTTAATTATGGGCTTATTGATCAAAACAATATAACTAGGTCAGAGAAAAATTGAAAGATTTATTTCAGTTACGTGATTTTTACAATTGTACCTAATTAAAGGATGCTGTAATAATGACCTACTAAGTGTCACACAAGCATACTTTATATTAATGGATATTTATTGGTATACTAATAATTTTGAATACTCGAGTTTTTTTTAAAGATATGATAAATATCCGAAACTTAAAATCCTCTTGGTTATTATTATTAGACTTCAAAAGACTAAAAAAAAAGTTCAAATCTAAAAAAGTTGACAAAATATAAGTTAAAAGTTTAAATCAGCCCAACAATGGCTAACTTTTCTCTCTTTGATATAGAGATCTAACACAAGAGGTGATGTTGAACATTAAAAATAGGTACCTGTACCACTTGAAGTACTCGTAAGTTAATCGTAGAGGGTACACAGCGAAATTTACGTAATTACTTATGTGAGAGTGAGTTTTCACATCTGGCTATGTAAAGGATGAAATACAGGACTCAAATTGACTGAACGCTGGATCTGGGTTAAGATTGAAATTGAGTGATGTTTGTCAGAGAATAGATACCATTTGTACTAAAAAAGAGGTACGCCCATCACATTAACAGAAAAAACTGTTATCTAGTACTCTTTTGCAGTTTTTTTTAAATAAAATACCTTGTTTGTTCTATCGATAGTAAAATTTTTCAAGGCGTTCACCGTGGTTTAAAAAGCATAATACCCTTATTATGCTTTTGGAACCAAAAGTTTAAGATTATCTGCCCAATGCCATATTCTATTTAAATACACACGAAGAAATATAGGCACAACGAGTGCTATATCTATGGTAACGATAATCAATTAATACCTTCGATTACCGTAACACGAGCATATATTTGTTATATTTATTTTCATATCTTAAACTGGTTTGACCGTACGCTTATACCCAACTCTATGTAGAGTGTAATGGAGCTCGTCAAATTATTTGTATTCAATTAATCCACTCTAAAATACTTACTCGCATGCGTAGATTTATCCACAAAGTTAATTACGTTTGTAATAAACTAAATGTATCAGTTCGTGTGTAGGCACATCAGTCATCGAGCTCGGCGGCAGTCAACAGAGTGTCCGAACTTGTCTACTCGTACATACACAACCGCCAACCGCCCGGATTCTGAGTGATGAATGCCTCAACTTAACCCACATGACAACTCATTTTCTTGTTACAGATTCCATTACCAAACGCTCAAATAACATAGTAGCAGAAATCACCTTCGCAATACAGTCCGTAATAGTAGCCTTATTCATACAGCCATCATTATTTTCTGTCTCGCAACAAGGCAAAAACAATCAATAAAAATAAATCATTTAAATAACCATAAACACGTATTACAATGCGCCGACATTACATCTCCTAATGATTTCGCTAACGAATCATTGAAAGTGGTCGGATCGCGTGCGCGCGCGCATGTCCGTCGCGATCTAATCGTGCTGTGCCAGTGTGAGTGAGCTGGGCCTGTGTGCGTGCAATGCGGCCGTAATAATATGAAAGTGTTGTCCGGACCCCGCCCTAGCCTCGGGCTTGCTCGGTGTTCCATTTACATCTGCTCGGATACTTTATTAAGCCTTCTGTAGAGAGGTGCACTGCGCCGGCGCAACTACTCTTCGAATATTTGTGAAACTTGGCGTAATGGCTTTATCAGAACCTATCAATCACACTTCTTAAAAACCTTCCAGTCTAGATAATATGGAGATTAAAGAAACTGACAAACAATTTATACATGAATACATTTTTTAATTAAGATTTTTAAAATTTATGCTTAGTTGATCGTTAATCTCCAGTTTTTTATGACACATAGAATGACAAAAATGATGATGGCAGAACCACGAGTGGATCAGAGGTATCCAAGTAGACAACCGAGTCCAAATTCCTTCTGGTCTCTATTATATTCGTAAATTTCACAATTGACAATTGGAAAATGGGTAACGATTGGTTAAAACGTCCCATATTGGAATATATTCAGCCTTGGTTTACATACGGATCTTTCCCCGAAAAAGACAGCTAAAGAGATTTTTCTTCTTTTATACATTGTGCCTTAATACTATAACCATAAGGATGAAAAACAATTGCACTTTATATTCTTATTTATCACCATATGTAATACGCAATATTATATTTTCTTATTGCTGAATAAAATACCTACTTCTTAGTCAAATAACATATTTGTTTTATAGAAATTAAATTTATTTATCATGTTAAAATTTATTATAGTAATAAGGAACTTAACCATATCGATATAATTTTTTTTTATTGTAGCTCTTACTTCAATCATCTCGCAATAAATTTTGCTATTTTTATTTAAAGAAATTTATCTATATAGGTGTTACTACAACTAAGAAAGCTATCGCAGAAGATGAAAATAAGAATTTGCATGGCAGACAGAAACTGAATTTAAAGTTGACAAGATTTTTATGAATATTAAAATTATTTCAAAAAAAGCAAAGATTCGATTCTTAAAATAACACTTTTTTTAATCTATTGAAAATAATACAATCAGATAAGTGTAGTTGCTATTTTCTATATTCGTTTGAAAGTAAGAGGGCAATAATTAAAGTGAAGTGGCATAAAGCTGACCGGATTGCGAGCACCTATTTTTTGAGTTACTGCGGTCGTGAGCCACGCAGGATTTACACCGATGTATTGTTATTTATAATGCTATTATTAATAGAGAACTAAAAGATAGGATAAAATGTAGAATAGCGGACGTTAATCAAGTACTAAATTATAATCGTTTAAGGACTATTACAGTGGCTATCATGTTGTCGTAGCAACATTCGCGTCACACGTTTATGTAAACAGTTAATTTTGTTGAAACTTTGTAATAGACGAGTCTTAATGAAGAAATTCACGTCAACACAGAACAGCAGGAATAAATTACATAATTATAAGCTTGTATTTGTAAGTATTCTGGTTGCTAATTTTGTTAACTTTTTTTTCAATTAAGAAAAAATGGTATTGGTTACCATATCATGGTTATACCACCGTTTTTTCATTATTCAGGTATAACTTTCATTATTATTACTGAATTGATATAAAGTTCTTTGTAATCCGACTTCAAGTAACCAGGCTTTGTCTAGTGAAGTACAAGAAGCTCGACGTTGTTACAAATTTGGCTATAAATATATGTAACTTAGCTATATACATCATTTAACGTTTCTTTTATTTTGTTCATATTCACTTTTTTGTAATATGAGTTGGTTTATTAAGTTTTGCTACCTCAATGGCCCAATGAAAATGCCTATGCCCTTTTCAGTCCCATATAGTACATGCATACTAAATTTCATATTTATTGATAGAAGGTCATTTATGATATGATATATGTTATTTGAAGATTACGTTAATAGTAAATAAATTTGAAAAATAAAATTAAAACTCGATCCTTAAACTACAAATACTCGTAAACATATAAAACTTATTGTATAAGTAGTATTTGCAAAAAAGATCAGTCGATATATCTTTGTCACGTAAACGAATTCGCGTGTAATATCTAGTAATTATGTGTCTTTCATATATTTTTTTTATTCTACCTACCATATATAATATACATATATCAGTATGCTGAGTATATTTATTTATTTATTAAACTTTAATACTCCTAAACAGTGTAAATGGTGGAGTTAATATCATATTGCGTTAACTACCAAATGACCATACATAAGGATAACAGAAAATATAATTGTATGATGGATTGAATGGCATATACAATTATACATTGCAATTGATTGCCACATTTAAGGATTAAGGTATGATATAATACACAGCATAATTATGCTCACAAAATTTGATTCTCATAGTACATACGAGTATACTATGATCGTCAAATTTTGACCTTCAAATGGCCTCTAGTTTTTATATAATTCCAATAAATAATTCTACATGAATGTAACATGTGGAAAATATGAAAACATTACAAGAAAATAAAGCAAAATTCAAGAGTGAAAGAGAATTAAAACGCGAACAATCTTATACTAAAACAGTAACCTGATAAGAATAAATTAATTTTGTAATAGAGTGTAACCCATGCCCAGCGGTGGGACATCTAATGGGTTGTTAAAATACAAAGTGTTACTTATGGTATTTTCTAAAGGATTTAGTGTGACAGCGATTTATTATCAATAAATCACTTTTATAACATCACGTAATATCAACAAGTAATTTAGTATTGACACGCTTAGTTTTCTTATAAATTGAGGCACAAGCGTCGTCTATCACTTTCATGTCTATGATGATATACCTTTTTGTCAAAGCTGCATGTTAGCTTCTGTAGTCATTGCTGTTTCTCTAAATATTTAAGTATGACAGTGGTACCTTACCTATACAATTTTCACTACTAGTACAATAATAATACACTATTATAAAATTTATACAAACACAATATATTATTATAGTGAATGTGTTAATTATGAATTAATGTGAATGCTACACATTTATGTATACACTAGTGGCCCGTCCCGGCGTCGCACGGGTGGACATTTTTACATTTAAAAAAATGGCCATTAAGGCTGCACACGCGACGGAAGCTTAAAAATGGAGTAACTTCTCCCGTTTTCTCGACATTTCCTTTCACTGGTCTGCTCCTATTGATCGTAGCGTGGTGAAAAGTATATTATAATCTGCACAGGAGTATGAAGAATAATTGTACGTAATAATAGTTATTTATTTAGTCGTAATAAATTTCGTTAAAATCCGTCGAGTAGTTTTTGTTTCTATAACGAACATACAGACAGACAGATAAAAATTTTACTGATTGCATTTTTGGCATCAGTATCGATCACTAATCACCCGCTGATAGTTATTTTGGAAATATATTTCATGTACAGAATTGGCCCCTCTACAGATTTATTATAAGTATAGATTTTCTGTAAAATGTTGTTATGTCATCATTTTACAGAATTAACAAAATAAATTCAAAATTTTATGAAAATGTAGTTATTACCATATCAGCCGTTAACTGTTCATTGCTGGGGGAAAGGGATTGTTGGTAATGGAATTTAGTAGCCCCGTTGCTAGCAATATACCCTCTCAGGTCCAACTCCACTCGGACACCCCCGAAAACCATCATGGTTAATTCTTGTCGAATTCATCATGTTGGACTAACTGATTTGCATTTATTCTCACCTATCGTGTTCCACTGTTGCTTTGTCGGTGTGTGCCCATGTTGCGAGCGGGGTTATTATTCCATCTTTACCCATTAAAAAAACTGTTCATTGCTGAACATAGGCCTCCCCCATAAGGGGGTTTTTGCACATAATTGCCACGTTTGATAGGCGGGTTGGCATCCGCAGTTAAGCTTTGATGATGTTTTAAAAGAGATGCTGCTGCCTATCCCTCGACAATTAAGTTACCTTAGTCGCTTTTTACGACACCCACAGGGAAAAGATTGCAAAGCTAGACCAGATCGTTAGTAAAGAAGAAGCACATACATTCGATATACCTGCATTTCATCGAGAATAGTTGTATTAGAATCCAAATCGGCAAGGAGCGAGCCTACTCTTATCTGTTACAGTTTTTAGTTATTACTAGGTTGTATCAGCAAATTCGTTTACATGACCAGGATATAACCAGGATATAAAGTGACGTACTCCCTTCTCGATTCAAGACAGTTCTTGTATATTGAAGTTCACAACCAAACCATTAAAGCGTCAAAAGGTAACAAATAAACATTAATTTATAACATAAAATTTTAATTTTAAAACTAATATTGAGTAAAATATAGAAATCATATCATGATTTCTGTAACAGAATTAATCATATTAGATTATGAGCCGGATTACTTGAGTTGGCGTGAACAACACAGGTGTTTATTGTCGGCGTTATTTTGATTACGTATTCGACAAGCTGCGGGGTTATCTTATAGGAACAATGCACTAGTTATAGCAGTTTAATGCCAACTATTATTTGCTGAGTAATTGTATACTATTTATTTGGCATGTACTACACAGTAGGTAATACGTAACATGCAAAGACAGTTTGATACATTAGCTATTTTCAATTTCTTAAACATGTCTATCTCGTATTAAAAAGATTCAAATAGATTGCAGGAATAATTACTATATTTTGATTACGTATTTGATAAGTTACATTGCTACTAATATAGTTGCTATTCACCCTCAGAATTGAAAGTATCTAGACCTCAGGCCGTCTTAATTTAAAAAGAAGTGATTTATCTGATGACGGCTTTATATATATATTTTATACAGCTTAGAATGGCAAACAAGCTGACGGCCCACCTGATGGAAAGTGGTAACCGTCGCCTATAGACATAAGCAGTACCATGGACATAATGGAGTATACTGTTTCACCCATGATACCCCCTATGCGTTGCCATTCCTGAGGACTTGGGTGTTATTTCTCTGTACCCAGTAAATTCACGCCATTTCCCATCCTTCAAACGGAAACACAGCCATGCAAACACGGTTGAAACACGAATGGGACAGAGATACTCAAGCAATCGACTTTTGTACAAAGTCTCCCTCTGGTATATGTCTTCCAAAGCACGAAGCAAGTGGCAATAAGCTTTAAATGACCTAGACATATGAGTAAATTTGAAAATTCAAAGACAAATATTTATTCTTAGTATCTGCGGACTACAGTCAAACTTTGTCTAAGTTTTTATCTCTATGCTTGTTTATTTGTCTGCTGTAAAGGAATATTGGTGCGTGTGGTGACGCAATAAATTGATATTGCTAAGAAGCAAATAGGATATTCGAAATAAGACCCTATATCAGGCGAATCTCTTTGCTAGATTAGTAGTGGGACGTTAATAGTTGATTATTGTATGATTATATCTAAAATAATAAATTACATAGAAAAAAAACTAGTACTTAATTAAAAGCAAACTTGTATTCAAAGTAACCAGAGTATTTACCATACCATATAATACCATCATATATACCATTTATAATACCATAAGTTTAGTAGGTAACTAAAAATTACTACATACCAGTTAAACTATCAGTAGCTCCAACTTTTTTCTCTATGACAAAGTTATAATTATCAATTTCATAACAATAATAAAATTTTGTTATATCTAAAAGAGCAAGTATTAAAATTTTTGTCGTCTACGAAGTAATGTAGTGTATACAGTACAGTGGCCAGAAATGTACCGGCAGATTGTTGTACGCAATAGATTCGGCTCAGTTATTCGCAGGATCACGTCGTGGTGAGTTGAGACACAAAGGTTGGCGCACAGTGCGTACCACTTACGCAACTTATAGTAAGGAAATAGAGCAGATAGTTATGAACGTAATTTCTAAGAAGCGGCGCTTGTGCGTGAAAATTCTTTAATTGATCGGTTACGATGATTTTATCGCTTTATGATTACAAAGCCCGCTTTGTCATGTTGACAATTAGAGAGAAGTGGAATTTCAATCGATTTGTTTCGTCTATATGTATTGTAAAGATTTTTGTATTATAAATATGGCTGCTTTTTAGGTATGCTTATAATTTGTTAGTAAGCGACTTACCCCATGAGGAATTAACTTAATATTTTTTTATTACAAGTCTTTAGTATATTTCTAGATTTAATTAAAGGGATAAAGAAAAACATTTGTCATTCCATGATACTACTTAGGTAGCAAACGAGTATACGGGATACCTTATGGTAAGGTGTTACTGTAGCCTATGAACTCCTGTAATACCAAGGATATTACGCGCGCGTTGCCGACCCTAAAATATTTAATAAATCATTCCATGATTTTGTACTTTCTTCTTATTAATTTGTTATTGTTACTAACATAAATAGAAATGATGAACTTGATTTTACAAAATAGTCCTTAAAATATGAAATTTACATAAAAATACTTTTTATCTTTACAAGTAGGTAGATAAAAATCTTCACAAATGTCAGTATTAAAAACATACAAATATTTGTATATTTTTAATACTGACCGAACCAATACGACATCGTAACCTTCGAGAAAAGAGTATATTTTTAAAAGGCCAGCAAAACATACCTAAAATTCCTTCAGTGTTGCGGGTGCTCATGGACGGCGGTAGTCACTACCACCAGGGGTGCAGCATGCTCGTTTGCCCACCTTTGTTTGAAAAAAAATCTTAAAAATTGTAGGCTTATTTATACTTTGTACTAATTTCTGCTAAATTTAATACTTTATATAAAGCTACTCATTCTGTATTTTCTTGAAGTTATAAATGCGTCTCGCTTTACGAAATAGTTGGTGGTCAGTGGATCGTAACGGAGTTTTCTAAAAAAAGATGTTACAAATATTGGAAACAATAGTTCGGTAATTGAATTGCGTAAACCATTAATTTCATTGAACGTGGCTCTTTGAACTAACCTTGATTGTTACGAGGGGAAATTCTTACAATCTGAAAATATTAATATTGTCATATTCAACAGAAGAACTGGGGAGGGGGGGGGAGATAGTGTTAGAATGGAAATTAACTAGCAATATGCCCAACCAGGCCGACCTTCGCGTGATCCCCCCTGGAAAGCATCGTGCTGAATTTCAGGTGAAAAAGAAAGGTTCTTTAGTAGATGGAGTGCGACCTCAAATGAATTGCAGGAAGTTAGTGGATGCCGGTAGATCAGGACTCTTCTTTGTGGTACTATGAGAGAGATCTATTTTGAGCAGTGGACAATAATTAACAGTAAATTACTTATATAATGATGGAGTAGCTAATAGGCGCACTTTTAGTTTTCCTTACACTCATTCATATATTTAATACTTTTACGTAAAAACAACAAGTAAAAAATGTTACCATTATTTCTCCAAGCCCATTACATTTTTCTCAATAGTGCGTTGTGCGCCAAATCATTTTGAAGAAGTGAGCACAGTGAAGTGAGTTGGCGTAAGTGCGCGGCATAGTGCAGTGTTACCCATGTCCAATAGACGACTGTTTGAGGTTTGTATAATTATAAGGTTGAAAAATATTTTCACATTTCCTTGGAACAAGTTGTTCATTTTCGTGAAAACTGCCATTAGGATAGAATTTCGTTTTCTAATCCTTCATTCTAGTTGATATTTATTTTGCTTTGATTTGGATTTATATGTAAAGAGATATAAATCCAAATAAAGTAGATGTGTCTAGAGTTACTTAATGAATGGTTAGTTAATGATCTTAGGTTCCAACCAGAAACTGGAGTGGAGGGAATTCCACTTTCGCTTGTTACGTCGCGGCCTTGTCCGCTTAATTGTAGATACACTTCCCCGATTTGATAAGCCGAGCGATTTGATTGCATCTCGTTAAATGGTGACACTCGCCTATTTTGGTAATGTATCTCACATTTTACAAACTGCTTACGCACTTTATTTTTGTTATGAATAAATTAATAATAATTAGAACAGTGTAATGTAATGTAAGATTAAATATTAATTAATTTGAATATTGGTAGGTTGAAACTAGTTTTTTTTTTTACATAAGGTGTGGTAAACTCCTGATCACTAGACACTTTAGTGCACCTTTGTAATTTTTTAAATTAGCACGAATACCAGAAGCATACTGAATCAACTATAAAAAATATTTTTATAGTTTTTATTTTGTAAATACTGGATATGACGGCAAGAGGTAAGTCTATCGTTAATTGCAAAGTATTTTTTTTAAACATTTGCTAAACTATCACATAGCATGAATATAACAGCGTAATCTGCGAGGTTCATAGTACTGTTCATGCCTAAAGGCCATCGCTTATAGATATATACGAGGTCTGTCCGGAAAGTTCGTATAAAAGTGTTCTGGAATGCGAGAAAGAGGAGTGGGGAGGCCAGGTAAGCGCAGGACCCCTTCCTTATGTCCCTAACAATGCTTCAGTTCTGGTCTGACCGCCGTGCGGTGCGATACGCCATCTGTGAAGTTACCTAACGAAACCCCGTCGGCATGGATTGAAGAGCAGCGCGTCGTAATCAAGTTTCTCTCGAAACTCAGCAAGAATGGCCGTGAAATTTTTGCCGATCTAATTCGATAAGACATCCGGGGAACCACGAACAAAAAAATCAAGAAAATCCCGCTCAAATGTCAAGACAATGTTGATTGTTTTTTTCGATGTTCGGGGGATTGTCCATCAAGAATTCGTCCCTCCAGGCCAGACAGTTGATGGAAAATTCTACGTCGATGTGCTCAGACGCCTCAAAGCTCGTGTGGCACGAGTTCGTCCAGAATTGGCGCGAGAGGGGCGTTGGATTCTTCACCACGACAATGCCCCTGCCCACACCTCTCTTGTTGTCCGTGAGTTTTTGAGTAAAAATTCCATTACGGTGACCGAACACCCCCCTATTCGCCGGATTTGGCCCCGTGTGACTTCTTCTTGTTCCCAAAAACCAAATTGGTACTTCGGGGGCGGCATTTGGGGGACATAAATGAGATAAAAAAAGCTACGACGGGGCAGCTGAGAAACCTACAACCAGAGGACTTTCAAGGAGCCTTCTCACAGTGGAAACGGCGTTGGCACAAGTGCATTATGTCACAGGGGGAGTACTTTGAAGGGGATAAAATTGATTTACCTGAATAATTGTAAAATAAAATTTTTAAAAAACTTTTATACGTACTTTCCGGACAAACCTCGTATATATATATATATATATATATATATATATATATATATATATATATGGGAAAAGTGGTAATAATCACGATGATTACCACTTTCCATGAGGTAGTCGTTAGAAAGAAACTAACGGCGACTTTTAGGCATCATCATCATCTCAGCCATTACCTGTTCATTGCTGAACATAGGCCTCCCCCATAGATTGCCGTAAAGAACGATCCTGAGTACCCGCTTTTAAACATAATTATCATAAAAATCTAGCACTGAAAAACCTTCATACGCTCTTTTTAAATTGAACGTCATTATCAATTTATTTGATTAATCACCGTTTCGTTATCATTTTCTGATCTACGTGTTTACAAGCTTTATAACATAATTCAAGTTTAATATTGCACGCTCTCGTTCAATTCAATTGAACCATTCAATAAAGAGGATATAAACTCAGAACCTATTCAAGGGCAACTTAGAAATTGTATCGGGCTCTAATCAAGATTGCACATAAATGCATTGTTAGCACTAATTGCTGCACCCGGAGCCGCCCGCGCTGCACTGCCGACGGCTACTCATTGTACTCCCAGTAAGATAAGCATGATATAATAATAACAACTTAAGATACTTAAGAAATTAGTAATGAAACCGGATGAAGGTAACTTTATTGATTATTAGCTTTTGCTCGCTGCTTCGTACACGTAGACTTTAGAAATAGGAAACCAATAAATAAGACCACTTATAAATGGTATATAATGATAAAATATACTTTTAAGTTAGACTTTCAGGAATACAACTGTGAAAGCTGCATTCAATTTGGTGTTGTATTTTTTGTGTAATACCGAAACAAACATACTGACAAAAAAATAATTGTTTCTACATTAATTATTTTTTCGGTCTTATTAAGAACCCTCATAATCTAAAGACTACACAGTATGGGATTCTTCAAAAAGAGTGTATGAAGGTTTCTTCAGGGTCGGCAATTCGTACGTGACACCCCTAGCGTTGCCGGAGTCCATAGGTATCGAGTAGTTACCGATTAGCTTCAAACGGGCTGTATGCTTATTCGCCACCTTCGTTGTATAAAAAAAAAAAACAAAAATAAGTAAAACATAATATAAATAACTGGTTTTCCCACAATTAAAGTCGGTTTTTTTGTAGAACAAAATCTTAAATTGTATGATTTGTATAAGTGCACAAAAATATTATTATTTAGCGTCTGCACGGTCAATGACAGTTGTATGTCATTTTGCGACACATATACTAAATGAATTTATTAAAACGTGTCACAAAATATGAATAATGATGCTTATAAAAGTCATGTAGGAAATCCTTCATAATTTAACCGTTTCTTCCTACTTAACATGATTTTATGTTAGTTAAAAACATTAGCAGATAAGATCAAAGTAACCGAAGGTTCTTACTCATTTACATATGTATATTTGATAATGTATGTCCATCTGGCTCATTTAGACAGTTGAATACAATGTACATATGTTGTAACTTTTTAGATAGTAAACAAATTCAAGAATATTATGTCGATTGATTAATTAATAATAGTGAGACTGTTTGTTACCTCTAAGCATCTTAACGGCTTAATCAATGACTGATAAAATTTGGTATACATACTTGGTACTATATAGGATAGAGAAAACATAGGATAGTTTTTGTTTCTATCATTGCACATATCCTTGTAAAAAAGTTGCGGATAAAAGCTAGTATAGTTATAAATTTTTAGTAAATATTTTGCTACTAAAATTATTATTGATTTTATTTTTAATAAAAAATAAATACAACTTGAATATTGGCCGTCACACAGTCACGTCAATCGCCTATACTCCAAGCTGGGATATTATGTTTTATGAGAATCCAGACAACGAATTTCTGTCCAAAAACCAGAACACCTGGCCCGATCGAGTATCAAACTCGAGACGACATTTATGCAAATGTGTTACCACTGCGTCACGGAGTTCGTTAATTTTAATAAAAGGAAGTTTCCTACAGTGTATTGTATTTATCCTAATGACTTAATGAAGTGTAAAATTGAATACCTATTTGACAGCTATTGATTGAGCACTCGATGGAAATAATTAAATATTATTTGCGTTAGTTACGTTGCGTACGATTTGGTACTATTTTTTTTGTTTGTAATTTTTTGTTCAAAATTATTTCGCTCTGCCAAATTGGAATCTGGTGTTCGATTTCCGGAAGTTAGATTTTAATTTAGAAAACTGACTTTTCTAAATTGGTTCGAGTCTATATATCTGTGTTGTTTAAAATAAGCACAATCCAGGATTGTACTTATTTTTAACAACACAGGTTATCTGAGCTTGAAATCTAGTTTTCCAATCGAGTAGTGTAAAATCATAATGATTCTTTTTTTTTACGTTTATTCAGATGCAAGTTTTAGTTTATTTGTTTTAATTATGATAATTTATAATGGTAAATTAAATTTATTTTACGCTTTGTTCGGTTATCAACGGCCAGTTGCCTATATTTTTTATTAAAAACATCTTGAAATTTATGGTTCTGAGTTTACGGACAACATTTTTTGATCAATTCAGTACAAATCATAACATTATTATTATTCTTGGTTTTGCTTATCCCAAAGGGAAAGGCAAGGGCTCTGCCTATATGATAATGATTCTTTAAAATTATTTAATTTTCTTCGATTTATCTACTTATTTATTTTATATTATTTTATTCATCTTGAATTGTATAAATTATTTAGTTGCAACTGAAATTGTCAAATGCTAGTCGACCACTCGCAAACCTGTCAATTTTATTTAATTAAAAACAAGAATGGTAGCATCTGAACTAATAAACTACAGGTTTTGATTATTTACGCTATTGGAGGTAACTGTACCCCTTTAATCGTGATCGACTGATAGATGTCAAGGGGTCAAGTGTAACGCCCGTGGCAAATGACGGCCCGTGATCTTGTTAGTGATCATCCGTCATTGTTTTAACTTTATGAATTTACTTCATCTTCACACTTGTCGCTTTAGGTGATAGAAGGTACTAACAGTACCTAACGTATATACAAAAATTATACTAATGCATATCTTGTTGTAAAAAAGATGCAGAATTTTGTTAATGTAATTTAGTAAATGCAAACCTTAAAATATTTTTAGAAATTGCCTTGGAATGAAGTTTCGTGAAAAGCTAACATCATTGGCTAATCAGTGGTAAAAAATATATTGGCATTTACAGTAATATTATAAAGACGAAAGATTCGATTTTTTATATGATAGTTTGTTTGTTGGTAGTAGATAAACTTAAAAACTGCTTAACCGATGTTATAATTTATTTAAAAGCTACGTTATTAAAGAGTAACAGAAGTTAATAATTCTTTTTAAAAAATTTAAACAGATCCCTTCCATTACAAATTTACAATAATGTAACCTAAAGTATCAAAAACTGGCCTATAAAAATCATTATACAGCGTGCGCTGTGAAAACTATAAATGATACATAAAATAATGTACTACATGTTTATAATATTTATTAATTAATTATTAACTATAATATTAATTAACTATTATAATTAAGTTATAATAACTGATTTTTATTTAAAATAGTCAATTAAAATACAGGTAGAAAGATAACGTCATTTATATTGTATCGATATCGTATCGATAATAATCAATTTACATATTTAACTAAATTAGTTCGTAATCAAAGTTGATTATGTACATGTAAATTCCTCTTAAGTTTAGAAGTTATGCTAGTATAAAAGTGTTAAATAAGAAAAATACCGTGTTATGAATGAACAATATATTATCAATATTGTTTTCATCTATTGATCCAAGTAAATTATTAATTGATTATACTAATTTCTCTCTCTATTTTTTTTTTATAATATAGGGGGTATGCGGGTCAACATAGAACGGCAATATAATTAACATATTATTTACTATTGGTTTAATTTGATATCATGCTTGCACCTAAGTAGGTAAAAATGAGGTCTTTTATTACTTACTAAATTTAATAAAATATGCGTTATAATCTATAAAATTGGTGATTTATTTCCCTTGGAAAAAATGCAAGAACTGGTCAACGTCTATACACTACATTATAAAATTTCACAACACCCTACAAAAAGCCGCATAATATATATTGTTATAGCCCACAAAACGGACGCAGATATTCTTATATTGGTCGTAAATGTGCTATAGCATGGCTTAATTAAAATATTTTTGGTGTCATTATACACGATCTGCGCAGATACCGAGTGAAAGGTTGAATCCTTGTTCAGTGAAATAATTTTCGTTTCGTTTTTTCTACACGTTATTTATTTTGGTAATTAGATTTAATGTCCTGGAGGATAATACATTCAGAATGTTGAGGATCTTTTTTCCGTATCACTAACTATTCACGTAAAAAAATACAACGATTTTTCTAACTTGCACAGTTTTTTCAAATACATCTCGCTAATAAAATCAGTTATGCTATTTGTTTCATTTTAAGTACAGTTTTGGTCGACTATAAATGATAATATAATTATTATTATAAATGATTTTTTAAAATAAATTTTTTAACATGTTCACCTAATCATTTAGGTACGATTACCGCCGTCCATAATCTTTAAAGGCCGGCAACAGATCTGCAATTTCTCTGATGGAAAGAATATGTTTTTTTCCTAAAGGTTTTAATATCGTATCTATTAAAAAATAATGTTACTAATAGTTGATTCTATAGTTTGGCTGTGCGTAAAAGAAAATGTCTAGAGAAACGCACGATAGAGAATCGCCACTCACTCTCGATTCTAAGTCGAGATGGAATCGTAGCTTGTGGAGGGTAGCTGGAATTAAACCAAATAATTCCTCTGAACACTCTTCATGATATATGCGATAAAGACGCAAAGGAACACATCTCTAAGCAATACCACTAAATCGAGTATTTAAATAAATTACGAGTATAATGTAAACGAAAGGCCCTCAGTTAATCACAGATTCGTAGATCGGCATCTTGGATCTAATTAATCAAATATTAACAAAATAACAGAATTAATGTGACGAGACAATAGTATGGGTTTTTCTTTCATAACCATTTTAATTGGCAAGAATTAATATTATATTTAATCGAGTTTCTGACGAGAAATTTATGGTGGACATTAAATTCATCTGTAAATTTTACATTGCCTATTACCTTAATTATTTTTATGAGTTTGTTTAATGAGGTTAAATCTTAGCAATATTTTCAATTATAATTATTTGAAATTTTTAAACTCCAAAGTTGAGAAAAAATCCTAGAAATTTGTATGAATTCTGCATGGAATTTTCCTTACCGGTAAAATGGCATTCACATTTTTAACCGCTTTCGTCCAAGGACGTCGTCATAAATTAAGGCTGTATGAATAGGCACCGTGTGCGGTATTTAATGGTAAAAACCCAGTTGTTATTAAACCGCAGTATTGTAAAGAATTTTCAGAGATAATTATTCAAATAGTGCCACTATTTGCAAAGGCAAGAGGGTTAATAAGTTATTTCCGTTAAAGAACGTACCTAATGCGTAGTTAAGCAGTACTATTTTATTTTAGTTTTATGTTAATTAAATGCATTTAGCTTTAAGCTAAATTTATTTAATTTTTAATACTAAAAATGTCTTGTATGTGGTCGAAAACTTATGATACATTTTTTTAATAAAATTATTTAAAATGTTTTAGTGGTATTATTTATTAATGCAAATTAGCTTAGTATTACGTTTATTTTTATATTTTCCAAGGTGTTTTAGTAATAATATACTTATTTTTCCGTGACATTATTATATTTACAAATAAAAAAAATATATAAAAAAGGTTGTAATTAACATATATTATATATACTACAAATTCATACAATATTTTCATAAGACATCAATTTCACATTACTCATAATGAAATGAAGTGTGATGAAAAATAATAAAATTAATTAATAATAAATAAGACATATAAGTGGCAATAGAAGAATACTAAAGTAGACATTAACTAATTTTATCGTTCGTTAGTATGTCTATGTAGATACTAAAGTACATTGATACCTAACGTGTATTTATTATAAGAGTATTATCAATCAACGATCCATTTCATTATAAAAATCACTGCAGATGGTTGAAACAAGGACGTGTTGTAGCCCCTTTACTTTTCGGCGAAAGATACCCATCAATCATAATTATTTGCATGTACCTAACTAGTCACGATTTTAGAGTTACGTGATACGACCATTACAAATAGACCCAACACACCCTCGCGGAAACTAAGATAGCTCTTATCAAATCTAAGTACAGGGGTCAGCGTAATCTGGTCGGTTCGTCTACCAAATGCATACCAACGCGAATAATTACAGCAAAATATTGTCCATTAATGTCGGCGGCCGTTCAATAAATATTATGAATTATTGTTTGTACAATGACGCATCTAGTATTGAATTTGTTACTTAAATATTTCATCTGCTTTTTGAACTACTATTACTAAATAAACATAGTTTTTTGTAGTTTTTTTTATGCAACTTAGAATGGCAAACAAGCTGACGATCCACCTGATGAAAAGTGGTAACCGTCGCCTATAGACATAAGCAGTACCATGAACATAACAGAGTATACTGTTTCACCCATGATACCCCCATGCGTTGCCCCATTTCTGAGGACTGAGGTGTTATTCATCCCATCCTTCAAACCAAAACACAGCCATGCAAACACAACTACTTTACGATTTTTTTTCGATTGAAACACGATGGGACAGAGGTACCCAAGCAAACGACTTTTGTACAAAGTCTCCCTATGGTTGGTCTGTCTAAAGTTGCTTAACACGTCTAGACTCGACACTCGACTGAATTTAATTGAACTGTTGTTCTGATTTCGAGTCGCATAGTACTTACAACTTAGGTGAATTAAATTCGATAAGTTAAAGAAGAAGTAAAAGAGTAAGTAAGTTTAAGAAGTAGTAAAAGAGAAGAACAGATCTTCTCCTGATTGCATCGATAACTAATAACTTTATCTGATTTTTTGTATACTATATTAGTTACTTTGGTTCATTTGTGGATATTCTCCGAGTATAGTCCTCTCCATATCCAGATTACGAGTAATGAGGACTATAGACGCTATTGCCAGTATCATTGCCATGTCAAGTCGAGCACCGCGCAGTTCCACCTGGAAACCATTGTTTTTAATTCCTGATCACTGTGGGTCAACTAGCCTGTTAAGTGAGGATGAAGTCATCCTCACTGATCATTCATCACTCATTGGAACCCCAGCATATATGTATAGTGCAAATGGGATTACCAATTCATTTTTATCCTATTCAGATTCATAACTTGCTGAGCAATTAGGAGCTTCACCGTAGCCACCGAGTAGTTCACCGAGCTAGAAACGAAGTTAACAATACACATAATAAATCAAATTATTCTAAGATAAATCTAAATATTCTTAAATATAGCAATGTAGCAATCTAATATAACAGGTATCCCGCCATCCATATCAAAAAGCCAGGACAGGATGCCTGAATAAACGGACCTCCAACTATAAAAAAGATTAATCTAAATTAAATTAAGCGTATGTTTGTTCTCTAAGTCACGACATATTTTCGTTATCTAAAGAACTTTATGGTTATTTAATTACAAACAAATTAACACTAATATATTAAGATTGACAAAACCACATATTAACAATGAACTATTAATTATCATTACTGCACACAATGAAAAAAATTCGGATTTTCGTGTTTGAGACGGCATTGAGATGGCAGCGGATAGGATTATGTTATAACAAATTTATATTGACCTCTCTCGCTTCTTTAAAAACAAAACTGGCCGGACAATATACTAGGGATGTAGTATCAGCGGGGGTCTTGATAAATTGGGAGATTTTAGTTGTTTGGAGTCACGCGCTATGTCGCGACCAGCCACGACCGACGCCCGAATTCGGCATTCCTTCTGTCAAACTTAGCATCAAGCTGAATGGAAAAAATATCCGAAGCATGCAAGGGCAACTAGCAAGGTTCTAAGAAATTAAAAAAAGAATATATGATGATATTTTTTTTTCAGACAAACAGTTCATAAACACAGGAAATATGGCTTGCGGTTAATTCTGTGAATGTACTCGTCTATACCTACGACTGGTAAAATTAATATCTTTAATGTATTTTTTATTTTACTATTATTAAATTATTATTAAAACTAAATATTTATTGTTATTTATATAATTTTATTTCCAGATTCCACAACTTCGCTTGTGTGATAAATAATGAATAAATATCAGAAAATTTTTCTTTGCATAATATATGAAAGGAAATTTTTGTGCAAAATTATAATAATAAATATGATTCATCAGTCTATGTTATGCATTTATAAATGGGATATCAGTCAGTTTCTATTTTTATACATACCTATATATTTCTCCAAACATCACTATTAAGTTTTAACATACTTTTGTAAAAAAAAAGCTACAAGACACCAATAAAATTGTGTTTATTTTAAAATTAAATACAACGCAAGTTCTAGTGCAGTAAATCAAACTAAATAAATACGAATGTCTTCGTACAAAAACATGACATGTTTTTCCACTAACATTTTAGTTTATGTTTAATTGAACAGATGAAATAAAAAGCTTGATAAATATGTAGCTATCAGAACTGGAACGAGTGAAAACTGTCAAAATTCAAAATGTCAAAGAGACCTTGCTCCATACATGTCTACGTTAATTATAATGTGAAACATTTAAACTGTTCCATACGTACGTACGTTCTTATGTAATTTTCACCTTTACTTTATTATGTGTAAATACAATATCTATAATTATTCATTTATAAATATAAAAACAGGAAGGAGATAGTAATACTATATGACACTATTCGCTTTGCTCCAAAGTCGGATATCCTACACTATAGGAAATCGTCAAGAGCATAACCCAAAAGAAGGAAATCTGAACCAATTTAAAAAACTTTATTCTCTAAGTCTGAACCAAAAATCGAATTTTGAACTATTTTGCGCAATATATCTACTCCTGTTTAATTAAAAATTCGTATTATTTTTTTCTGCAATTTAGAATGGTAAATAAGTTGACGGATAGTGGTAACTATCATCGTTTTTAAATTATATTCTACATATACCCTTTATTCTGATTCTTAGAGTATATTTATATGCGTATTATAGAAATTTTATGAATTTACATAGGTATATATAAAAAACATATTTCAAAAATGAACATAAGTTTTTATAATAAAATAATATAAAACAAAAAGATTATCTAAAAGCAGAACGCATTGTACATTCCATTGTATATATAAAAAAAGAAGTTTTTAAACGGTGTTCAAATTTTATCACCATAATTAAAGTTTCTGTTTTACTATGTCAAACTACAAGTTTTCGTATATTTGTAAATATCGTCAAAAATATAAATGTAAGAGTCAATCTTTGTACTTATCTCTGATTACAAAAATTAGTTCTTACATCAGATAATAATAAAAATAAACTGTAATTGCTTAACATAATATATAATTAGTTATTCTATTTGTAGACATTATTGTATACGCTTTAAATAAACAGATATATAGTGGTAGAAAAAGTATATTAATGAAAAAATTTATAAATGCAATAAAATACATATGTATGTACTTTTATTTAATTTAATGATAAAATTAATTCTATTTAGAAAAATTAAAAATGTTACGATAGTTCTTTTAACATTAAATGCAGAGGAATTTGTAGATACAGATTTTAACCTTGTAAATGACAAATCGTAATATATTCTATTTAATATATAATTCATAATGGCACGGATAAAGATCTCGAAATGGAATAGAACCTACTATCTCGATGTTGGCGCGTGTTGCGAATCATTTACCCAGCAATTATTTTCTAGTTAGCATGGCCTCGTGCTGACGCCTCGGTGTCAACGTGATCCTTTATGATAATAATTAAAAGAGTGCAGTTAGTTCGACGCAAGGTCGCCAAATTTGAAATATTGGGAGCGAGGTTACAAGGCTACGACGGACTTTTCTCTTGGGCAAGAACTTCGCGTTAATGTACACGCGCACGTGAATATATGTTATTATTTTTTCGTTATGGACAGAATAATTTGCGTTTAAAACGACTACCAGTGTACTAATGTAGATACATTGCGATATATTAGAGTATATAGAATAAATAGTTTATTTTGAAATAAAACGCTAGAAGTAAATTATATAAATAATTATTTATAAATAGATTTGTATCTATTAATCGGTTGTTATCCCGCCTGTCAAGCGTGGCAACTACTGGCAAACCTCCCTTATGAGGGAGGCTATGTTCAGCAGTGGACAGTTAACGGCTGGTACAAAATATAACGTATAATAAATACATAACTATATATTGTACTTAGAAATTTCATGGACAAAGTAAGTTACAATGGAAAATACAAGTGCGTAAAAATTAAAAAAAAAGTGGAAATTCCATTAAAAAAACTGTAATGAAAAACAAAAATATGTAGAAAGGAAAAAAATGTTCAATTCTTTACACTTCCTTGTACATGTCTTTATATAGATACAGTAGGATACAAGACTGACTAAAGAAAATAACGATACAACTTTATCACATAAATTACTTTCTGCATGTTCACAAACAAGAAATGGCCAATTATTTCCCTATCACACAATGTATAGAATGAATCCGGCAAAACATCCTGTATAAACTTTTCCTGGCAATTAAATGGCTATTATTTGCTACAATTAAAGCCTGTATATTTTCGACTTTAGTTCAATGTTGAATAAAGAAAAGAAATGGTCAAGTAAAGCGCAATATTATAAAACCCACGGGCTTTATATTGGAAATTCCGCCTGTACTTGTAGTAAGATATCGGATAATCACATACCAATAAAATACCCATTGCTTTTAGAGAATGGAAAAATTGGAGATTCACGTTTCTACTAATATATTACAGGGCTTAATTTCCTGTTTGGTTTATTCCGTAAATGAATGCATGTGAATAAGCGTTATTTCCAGGTAATAGGGAGTTAAAAAATACTCTTTTTGAAGGACAGTGAAAGGACGATTGTAAATTCATGGAAAAAATATGTCTTGTCGACTTTTAATAGTTGTACAGGGACAGGGGGATTTTTGAGTCGGAGAAGTAATGCAAATGTATGGTATATTAAAACCATTAAAGCTGTAGAAAAAATGTAGTATACCGTTCTTAATGTTTACAAATAACTATACAATGGTTATATATAACTAGAGATTTTGGAAAAAAATAATTTAAAAAATGACTCATTAAAAAAATATTTTTCCATATATATATTCAGAAAGAAGACTGTATCGAATCATAGTTCGTTAAATTTTTAATCTATATATATAAGTAACGTATTAAACATATTATAGCTTTTTTTTTCAGTTTCAACATGTAACAGTCATGTTATATTATATCTTAAAAATAAATCATGATCGATTGGCAGCCAATTAGTTCTTGGAAATTCTACGATGACAGAAATTAAATTATATTATTTATTTTATTTTCGTACAACAACATTATTTATATACTAAGCAATGACCTAGAGTTAATAAAACATGTTTTTAAGTCGCTACATTATTTACCACATCCGTGAAGTTAGAAATGTAGAGAATATATTTTAAATATTGCACAAGTATAAATTATCAAATTATTTACTGCGTTATTAAATATTAAATTTTGAATGCTATTAGTATGACATTTTTTCTTTTTCCAAAGCTAGAACTATTTAAAAAATGTCTCGTAAAATCGAATCGCATTCAGTTAACCGTTTTTATGTAATCTTGAAATCATGGTATACGTTAAAAATTTTATGTATTTAATTTTTCAAAAAAACACTTATTTTTTTTTTATATTTTAATTATTTTGATGTTGAATAATGTAACTGTATTGTAATTATTTACGTTGGCTTTATATTTTATTATTATTATTTTTTAACGATACTTCAAGCGAACTACATGTAAATTGTCATGGAGTCACATATCCCTAAAATATATCCTGGAGCCTGAAAAGGGCATTGTTCGAAATTTTCTCTAGCGCTTTATAAAGAGTTAATAGATATTGCAGTGTGTGTAGAAGATCATTGAAAACGTTTCTTAAAAACTTGTTTAAACGATAAATTTCAATATCTATCGTAACAGCAACGATATTTATGCCAAATGTTTCGAAAAAAATTAACTCCCGATCTGTAGTTAACTAAATCTTTCGTTAATAATAATATAAAGTAGTCAACGTGTCAGCAAATGTCAGACATACGTACATTAAACCTAAATTTGTCATTCAAACTTTTCATAACTTTAATTAAACCTGCAGCTCAAGCAATAAGGGCTTAATAGGTGTATAATATAAAAGTAAATGTTTTCACGCCTCATATAACATGTCCTTTTAATTACGCAACAATAATTAAAATGTACATACTATATATGTTTATTCTTTTGTATGCGACGTCTTGGTCGCACGCTTCCGCAACGTAGTACCTATGCACGATGCCATAGTAAATAGTACAAGTATCTACATCGTGTCATTAACAGGAGGCAATATTATTTAGAGATAACCAATCTACAATCGTAATAAATAGACTAATGAGTGTCAATATCAAACGCACCAATCGTGGCGAGCGCACGTTTGCATCTGATTAGAGCTGATACAACCGCCTATTCGAATGCAAATGAAATAGTCGGAAATGTTTGTGGTTTAATTACATGCAATCGCTAAGCTTTGAGAAAAATTACATACATTATTATTTTTTAAACAATTTCTTATTCTTTTTTATTTATATAATTATACTTAATATAAACTATAATCATTTCTTAATTGCGGGAATTAATTTTTTGAGTATGTGCATAATGTCTTCTAATTTTAAATAGACTTTGATAATTCTTATTGCAATAAATAGAGTTTTCTTTTATATATTTTTTTAACTAATCACATATTATTTATTACTATGAATATAGGCGACTTTTTTGTTAATCAAAAAATTATCCTTTAATGGAAAGAAATTTTTGTGGTATATTTTAATTACTTATTTCATATTATTATAGTTTGTAAATAACGCAGAAGACATTATTTTATTTCTTTAGACTACCTAAAAATTAATTAAGGTTTTCTCTTGCGATTGAACATGTCTCATGTCACCTTTGAAGCTATAAATTTATATAAAGTTTTATTTTATTTAGTTTAACAGCTTTCAAGTTAAAGGTACATTTAATGAGGAAGGCGATATTTACAACATTATATTGTAAAATATTTTTTTTAACACCACAGGAGGCAAACGAGCAAGCGGATCACCTGATGGTAATTGACTACATAACCCATGAGCGGCGCCTATGATCAAACAGAATAAACACAGAGTAAGACAAAATTATTAAATTTAACTATCATGCGATAATTTTTATTGAACGGTAAGTATAATTATTTCTGCAATAAGCAGATACAGATTCAATATTTATCCTTTAGAGGATCATATTCGTTGGACATCTATAATTTTTAATATTTTTTTTTATAATACTTAGAATGGCAAACAAGCTGACGGTCCACCTGATGGAAAGTGGTAACCGTCGCCTATAGACATGAGCAGTACCATGGACATAACAGAGTATACTGTTTCGCTCATGATACCCACCATGCGTTGCCATTCCTGAGGACTCAGGTATTATTCCTCTGTACCCTGTAAATTCACGCCAAAGTCGAATAAAAAAACTTTATTTTTTTATAAAGCAGTAGTAGTGAATGTGTTTTAATTTTTTCATGTATAATGTTAGTTGGTAGTAACTGCTCGATAAAATACAGAACAGTGGTCAAAAAATCGTGCGCCCGCGCCGCTTGAAGGTCAAATGACGCTGAGGCCGATCGGTCACTGCGAACAATAGCCATCTGTTGTAATTACTATTACTTATGACTTGTGCAACCGATACCTCAGCCGATACACGCGCGATCATTCATACTACGCTCAGAACTTGACATGCTGAACAACCAATTAATCCTGACCTCTTCCATCACGACATTTATCTAACAGTCTCAGTTGTAATGAATGACTCTGATAGGTCATAATAAATTGGTAATAAACATGACCTAATTACGTTTTTACCCCATCCATAGATTTGAATTTATATAGATATCGCAATAGAATACGTGTAAATAACACTTTGCGTGCAATTTTTCTATAGACTACTATTACCACTTTCCATCAAGTGAATTGCTAGCTTGTTTGTTATTTTAAATTGCATTAAAAATGTGAGTGACTCCTTCAACTTTTCTAAGTCTTCTATTTATTTCCAACATAAATGTTTACCGTATCATCATCTTCCTACCCTTATCCCAATTATTATATGGGGTCGGCGTAATATTTTTTTTATCCATACTACAAAAAGATTCGGCTTATAGTTTTAGGACTGGCCGCCTGCCTGACGTCAACCCTCTTTGGAAAATGTTAATCGTATGTCTAATATTTATAATATTGTTAAAATAGTACAATAAATGGTGCTTTCAAAATATATGTTATCAATAAAAAACTTTTATAAAACTTCAGTATAACACTATAAGTACAGGGGTGGCATAAGAATAAAGAGATTAATCTCTGTGTAAATCAAGTACCTACTTGCGTCATCTACCTTCATCTGTATCTGTGGCTCCATCGCTTGATTTGGGCTTTGAAATGCGATAAGTTCGATAGTAATTTTCGCGGTTGATTAGCTAAATAGATGCAATGGCCACAAATGATTGGTAAATGAATCGTAAGTATATACTTAGAGTCACAATAAGCGCAAATTAATCTCACGAGGCGTCGAATAATAGACAACACTGAACAACCTCTATCTTTCATACGTAACTATATATGATTTTATTGATTACTAACTTTTTGCCTGTTAGTTCGTTGATGTGAATTTAAACAATAGAATATGAATACTATGGAATAGACAACTACTAAATAGTGTAATCAATATAAAAACCTCATATAATTTGTAAGGATCCAAACCTTATAATGTTCGTTCCTAATGATGATGAAGATATAGCCATTAACTATCCACTGCTTAAAATAGGCCACCCCTTGGAAGGTTTTGTCAGTAATTGATACGCTTAGCAGACGGATTGCAACCGCTCTTAAGCTTTGGTGATGTTTTAAACGGGGCCCTGCTGCTCATCCCTCGAAAATTAAGTTTCTATAGTCTTACGACACCCACGGGAAAGACACGGCCCATTCTATGCCGGGACCACACGGCAACACAACGTGTTACCTTAATTTCTGAGATCTGTAGTGATTTTAATGGGTGATAATGGAATGAAAACCCCACCTGCGCCATCGATATACACCGGCGGGGCACCAGTGATGGGCGATAAGTGAGGTTGAAGCTGGTCAGTTAGCTCATCGTGACGAATTCAATAAGAATTGTTCACAATGGTTTCCAGGGGAAACCATGTGGAAGTCGACTTAGCTAGCAATGGGGCTGTCAAACTATATTGCTAACAATCCCTTTTCCCCCGATCTGTAGTGTTATGCCTTCGTACCTTGTAATTTCTCAACTACATCCCGTAAGCAATGCAAGCACAACTGCTCAGTGGCAGATTACACGGATGGGACAAAGGTTCCCAACTAGACAATTTTTATATAGAGTTTTCTATTGATGATAATTAGCAAAAAAATATTTACAAATTAGGAATCTCCCCTTTTAAAATTTACCGTACCAAATGACGTTTTAAAATTCAATATTCTCAGTATTTTTTTTTTTGCAACTGAAAAGAAGGCATGATGTTACGCAATTTTCATCCCATCGCAGAATTTACATCTATATAAATGTAATCATTGTGACGTAAGAGAAAACCTATCAAAGCAACACGATATTCTATTACGAAAATTAATTAAAACAGTCACACTAGCACACAACCATCAAATTGCGTGTTTGTGCAATAAAAAGACTGGCCGAGATCCAATTCGATATCGAATCGAACCGTTTTCGAATCGATAAAGATTTCATTGTTCGCATCGTATACGGAAGGTGGTCGGGTGTAGGTAATTACATTGTTAGACGTAACAATATTGTGTAATAGGTGCCTAAAAAGTTTTTGCAGTCTCCAAAGAATGGTGCGATACTAATAAACATGATTCATTTCACATTTTAGTACGAAGATTCAATATCCCACTAAAATATTTGCTAATATTATGAATGTGAAAATGAGTTTGTTTGTTTGTTACTACTTAATGCCTTAACAGCTTAATTAATTACTATGAAATTTTGTGTACACATACTATATGATATGGAGAAAGACATACGCTACATTATCCCGGTCAGTGAATATGTTTCAATCACGCGGACAAAGTTACGGGTAAAAGCTAGTAAATCTATAAAATATTATTTTCATTAAATTTAATACAATTTTAAATTTTCTAATATTCCTTTTATCTTTCATTTTTTTAGTTTACTCAGATTTTTTGGAGGCGATTACTAGTAAAGAGTCCAACGGTCCCATTAATGGTAATAGTCACATCGATTTTTATACTCTTAAAAACTTGGTTAATGACTGGTGAATTCATTCATTATCATCATCATCATCATATCAGCTACTAACTATCCACTGTTGAACATAAGCCTCCTCTATTAAGGTGGGGTTTCGCCTTTCTTGGCAATCGCCACGCTTGGCAGACGAGTTGTCAATCGCAATTACTTTAATAGCTTTGGTGACATTTTAAGAGGAACTCTGTTGCCTATCCCTCGATCATTAGATTCTTTTAGTGGCCTTTTTCAATCCACGGGAAAGGAAGGGGTGGCCTATTCTACGTCAGTACCACCCAGTAAATTCATTACGATAAACTAATTGGCAACACATCCTCTTCACCTATCATCCATCGCCTATTCTGTTCAACCAACTTTAAAAAGAAGGAGATTCTCAATTTTTTTATGTTTAAGACATATTTACAGACGGTTTCATAGAAATTTTATCGAAATCGGTTCAGTAATTTATATTTTAAATCAAAATAACTGATTTAACCACAATTAAAGTCATTTTTGTTTTGTAGAACTCAGTCTTAATAATTTAAAGTCGGCTCAAAATATTTAAACATATTTTTATTCTATATGTTTGTAATAAACACGATGCATCGACTACCGTATATATAAAACCCATCAAAAAATTAATTGGACTGTCAAATTCGACTAGATTACTTCCTAATATTGACAAAGCGATTTTTTGTCACCCACTACGGCCTATTATGTCGAATTGTTGATAAAAAAATGTTATCGATTCACAATGTTTTTAATAGATGACAGTATTTATACTTCTACTTCATGTTTACTATGTTATTAGATAATTAAGCAAGTATAGGGATACGTTTTTTATGATACTTAGAATGGCAAACAAGCTAACGGCCTACCTAATGAAATGTACCGAACAAAATTCATAATATGGTAGCAAGAGGTTATGTTAATGTATATAAAAGCTAATATTATTTTCGAATCATATACTATCTCTAACTATTTACAATTGCAATATATACAATAATATACAACATACAATGATTTTTTTTTATAACGATCCTATATTATTGTTAGTGCATTATACTCTTAAACATGTTGGAGGAAGGGATTATTGGTATGGAGATTAAGCGCCCTATTGCTATCAATATACCCAACCAGGTCAACCTCCCTGTGACCTTCCTTGAAAATCTTCGTGCTGGATTTCAAGTGTATTCATCACGATGGGCTGACTGACCTGCCTTTTTCATCTATCATCCCTCACTGGTGCCCCGTTAGCGTATACCGTTAGCGCAGACGGGGTTACCATTCCATTATCGTCCATTAAAAATAAATATTGTAGTGCGACTCAAACACGTTCGTTTATCTAAGAAATAAATTCAAAACATTGTAAACAGCATCATAAACTTTACCGCTTTTAAATACGAATGTAAACATTTTAATCAATAATACACATTTCAGATGAATATATCTAATGTCCTTAAACTAGTTTTAGATATTCATAAATTTTGATATACATTTATTTATATATTCTTTATTGACTCACAAATTATATAATATATACAATGGAGAATTAATGCACATTATGACCATATACACTTACATGAATACATTAAACAAATATTACTTACATATACAAATATATATTATAATTACTCCTCTCTATCCAAAGGTTGCCTGGAAGAGATCACTCTTAGCGATAAGGTCACCCATTGTTTTTTCATTGTGATTATTTCTTCTAATTATTTATATTTATAATAAGTTTACTATTGTAATATTTTGGAGGAAACAATAAAGAGTATCTACCTATCTATATTGTAAAAACATACATACAAATATACATACATATATATTCCCTAGATAGATAGCAGATAGAAAGGAAACGGAAAGACAAAGAAATAGTTACATACACATGGCATGATATGCAAAATGACAATAGCATGACAATTTTCATTTCACCCATGTATGTCATGGGTAAAATAAAAATTGTCATGCTATTTAGGGAATCCAAGGATAAGGTCTGGGATAAAGGTAATTGGAATTGGAATAGCAAACAAGCTGACTGAACACATGATGAAAAGTGGTAACCATCGTCTATAAACACGAGATCACAAACTACTCTAATAACCATGTTACTACTTCTAAAAATTGTTGTTACGCCTCCATACTCTGTAATTCCATGCAACCCTTTAATCCAAAACATAGTACACGCAATTGCAACATTTATTTCAATTCATATCTGTGATGGTAACTCTTACAACTAAGTATATTTCAAAACCAAAATGGAATAATATTTTAAAGTAGAATTTCGTATCGTGTCCCATACAATAAACTAGAGCACAATGCAATGAGAGCGAATGTATTATTCAAGCGCGTTATCTCGGTGGGTGCGCACGAGCCACACAAATTGCGGCTCAGCCTGCGCCCGCGCCTAGATCCACATCGCGGAGATAACTAGGGTTGTCTCTTCTGGATTTTTTTCTCTTTGTTTAAATATTATTACCTCAGCATGCTACATACATACTTTATAACCATAAAAATAATACTATAATACCCCTTCGTTTATATTATAATGAGGTAAAAAGTATTTATTTTGCATTAACAAATAATGAAGACGTGAAATATTTACATATGTAATCGTGATAACGAAATTACTTATGTAGTATATAAAAAATTAACATAAATTAAAAAAAAAAACTGTTCAGTAGTGTTTACAATTAGTCTGTGTCCACTATCCTACATTAAAACATTGCCATAATAAAACAAAATTTTGTAAAGTATTTATAACGTAACAAATACCTCTTAAAGCTTGTTCTACTTACGTATACAAATCTACCATGTTAAAACAGTCAACACTATTTATATATTGTCAGGGATTCGTTATTCTTATTAGGTCAGAAATTATCCTATCTTTCGAATTGGAACAAACAATACGCACTGATGAAATTGAATTAAAATCGGTTAAGAAATATCACATATTAGCATTAATAAATATCACTACATGTGATTTATATATAAATATTTTATCCTATTAATCATACTCATTGGAGAAATTAAGTTATGCAACCCTAAAATCATGCGCGGAGGGCACCCGTCACGATGCGCCGGCGCACCTACGCCAAACGCGTGTCCAAGCATTTACATAAGTCTAATTGATGCATGCTTCCGTCTGTTATTACTTAATTTTATCATGTTCTGTGCTATACTATTTTATATTTTTAGTAAAATAGCTTAACACATTTTTTTATTTTGTACTAACTTTTTGTCCGTCATATGGTGTACGTGGATTTCAGAAGTAGAAATAACCACTAAATTAAACCACGTCTAGATGGCATATCCAGATAAAACATACACCAGATTTTTACGAATACAACAAAAATTACGACCAATTTAGTGTAGTAGTTTTTGTGTAATGCTAGAACATACTGATTAACAGAATGAATGATAATTGAATGGCAACCCCGCCTGCGCTATCGGTATACACCGGCGGGGCATCAGTGAGGGATGACAGGTGAGAATGAAGCAGGTCAGTTAGCCCATCCTGACAAATTCAACAACGAATCAATCATGATGGTTTCCAGGGGGAACCACATGGAGGCCGAACTAATAGGGTTCATTGCTAGCAATGAAGTTGCTAAACCCCATTACTAACAATCCCTTCTCCCCCCTTTATTGCTCTTATTAGGACCTCTTATATGAATATTTTTTAAATGTCTTCCATGTACAGACATTATTTAGTTACAATTTTTTTATACAACTTAGAATGGCAGCATGGACATAACAGATACTGTTTCACCCATGAACCCCCCCCCCCATCCTTCGTGTGCCATTTCCGAGGACTCAGGTGTTATTCCTCTGTATTATATTAGTAAGATTACATTTCGGCCTCTTGTATTCACGGTTCGGATTCGATTCGCAATACGCAGTGTACGTAGCAATTAGTGCGAAAACTTAGTAAATATTTCGTATATATAAAAAATAATAATAACTATCTATCAGCCACACATTACCTAAGTAAAATTATTTTATTTTGCAAATCAAATAAAACATTAGATAAAAGTAAATATGCAATAAATGAATAAATACATTCAACAGATATCTAAATAACTCTTGTAGATAATTCGTCCGATTATAAAATTGATTGAATCAGTAACCGCTAACAAATTTTTACCCAATACTATAAGTTACGTGTTAGCAACCATTTGCGGGTTATTTCGTTATACAATCACACAATGCGAGCGCATTACAATATCGGGAACAAAGAATAGAAAATGTCCGACGAGATTAATTTTATTATGTGCCGTCATGCGCCACTGGATATACAAATTACTCTACTTTCTTGTCTTGTCCCACTATATATTGTGATTGTACCCTCGCTAAATAATTAGCTTTATAATAAAATAATATAAGATTGTATTCTTTCTCATTATATGTTTAACATCATAGGTTTGTCTACAAAAAAGAAATGGTAGTGCTCGTAAGTAAGGGTTGTCACCGGCTACTCGGGTGCATTGCAAATATTTTTGCACATCTTTAATTTAAATAGTTTCATTAAAAGATCTTAGGTTATTACATAGCTGAAAGGTGCACGTTTTAGAATACAATTAGATCATTTTATTTGGCTATCAAATAAATGAGAGAAACACTTTATATGTGTATTCTAAGTATTATGTATGCTAAATAACTAGCAAAATAAATAGTATCAGATTTGAATGACGATAGTGTTACATCCCTTAATAATTATGACGACAATAAACTGTCATAAACATAAATATATTTATGAACAATTGTAAGGTTCTGAACTGATAACGAGTAGACATTTAACAATCAGGTTTTTTGCTGCGTTTCTTGTCCAATCTGTTTTTAAGTTTTTAACGCAATATCCATACTAAAAACCTTAAACGAGAGGTGCCTAACTGAAAGTAAGATAACTTGATAGGCTTGTTCTATTAATAGATTCTTCAACGACAGCGACCACCGTTTCGCGTGATTGATTTTCATAAGAACTTCGTAACTTTATTTTTTTAAACCGTTCGATCCGGCTTTATTGTATCTGTGTAAATTATGTTGCATAAACAGTTTTTTTTCCGGTATTCAATCATGCAAAAAGCAATCACAGCATCATTTATGTTGTGAAAGTGACACTTGTATTGAGAAGTATCTATACTGACGCATAATTTTTAACTATGTCATCGATTGAAAAACTCGGAATATTGTTAACGATAGTTGAATCAATAGACCGCAACGGTTTTTGCCGATTGTGATTATTTCTATCTCACATTTTTTTTTTATATATATATAATTTGCAAGGCAAACTTACAATTTCTAGACCTCAGTTGCAAAAATAGGGGTTACGGAACTATCTTTTTTATGTATTAGTTTCTTATGATTATATTTCAATTTGTCTGAACTTATATGCCAATGAGGTATAATTATATTTTTTTATTTTATTTTTTACTTACTGTTTTATTTTTTTTATCACAGATACAACGAAACGAAACGCAAAGTATTTTTTTCATACATCATGAAATGGCAAACAAGTTGACGGCTCACCTAATCGGTGAATATAAAAAAAAAATATTATAAATATATTTTTTAAATTACATTGTTGCTGCATTTATAAAAACAAAAAAAAACTAATTAACAATCACAGTATAAAGTAGGCGTAACTGTCAGTCCTTCCTTTACAGATAACACAAAATCAATCGCTGCCCACCTGTACGAGTACCTAGATGCATTCACTTATTATTATTTTTTTATCTGCGCGGCAGGAAGCTTTATTGTGTGGACGTCTAGCTCAAATCGTAATAAACCTCTGTAATCAGATACTAAAACACTTTTAATTTTGCACTGACCTTCAAGTGTCGGCCGTTCACGAACAGTGAAAACGAGAGGCAGATAAACAATCTAGCGATCGTGCTCCACCTACCTACAATTGAAGAGTTTAACAGAGTACTGCTGGAGAAACAAGTCTACAAGGTGGAACGGCACGCGTGAAATAAACCAATATTAATAATAGTATTAATAATATTAAACAACCTTCCCAGAAACATATGAATCGAATTATGACAATTACTTTTAGATCATTTTACTGTATTCATTTCAGTTATAACCTTATAACAAACTAGCGGGTCCGGCAAACAACAGTAGTAGGAGGCAGAGCAAAGCTCCGTACCGCTCCCTTTCGTCCATTTTTCTTATCGGGATAAAGATTATTTTATCTTTCAAGTTGAAGCAAACAATGCATATTTAAAAAATTTCATTAAAATCGTTTGAACGATTTAGGAGATTAGCGTGAACGAATATCGTGACATAGGATTTTTATATATTAAGGAGATAAGTAGCAGTATAGACGTGAAATGTATACAAGTATTAGATATTAAGTTGACTGTCTTGTACAGGCCATACAAGGTTATACATTGTGTTGTGTAAAATGTTTCGTTTAGAACTAACGTGATCGACGTTAGAGAAATAGCGAGTTTATAGTAAATGAAATCTTGTATAAATATTATTTAAAACATAAAATTATTCTTAATAAAAACTCGAATTAATAATATAAATTGTTAAATAAATAATTAGTATTCATTGCATATATAAAAGTGTAAACTAAGTTCATCAAGTAGAGTTGGAATAAATTTTACACAATTTTACGTTTAATTTGTGTGAGTTTTTTCCTTGATTGTAAATGACTGTACGATTGACGGGCGGCGCGAAGGCTGTTGGACGTTGTCGGTGGCACGTGCGCGCGCAGCCGATTTAACATTATAAAAACATTAATTAATATTAGTAACATCGTAAATATGGAAATCTGTTTTGCATATATTAGAATTTATTCTTATTATCATAATTTCAAATGATTTTTATTAATGTCACATAATAATAATAGTAATCGTAAGAAGGATTAAAATATAATGTAATCAGAAACTGAATTACCAATACCAAGTCGAAACCTAATCCCATGTAGTGTATAATGATGGCGGTCTAGTAACTCTTGATACCGAAGGGCACTACCCTCACACGAGTAGAAGCAATATTCATGAAACTGAACAACTATCTCCAAGGAGATAATTTTTTAAATTAGTATCCGCTATGCTTAAGGATCTGGAAATATAAAATTTACTTACATAATATAATTTCAGAAATAAAAATTTCTTCTTTTTTTCTCTTTTTCGTCAACGGTCAGGTAGAAAATCGGACTCACTCAGGATGCTAAGGTCAAAAAGGCTCCAGAAACCATGTATCAAGCGAGTGTCATCAAATTCACAGTTTCAATTGAATAGTGAAACTATCGTCAGGATATACTCTTGCTGACTCTTTTATCATTACTATGACTTTAGGCGAGAATCCAACAACACCTCTGACCTAATAGCTGATTTAGGACACATAATGACCTAATCTTTGGCGGAAATTAAAAATATAAATAAATGTCATTATTCTTCTAATTTTTAAAAAGGGACGCTGTCGCCCAAACTTCAACCATTAAGTTTCCTTAGTCGCTTCTTATGACCCCCAGGGAGAAGGAAGGGGTGGCTCATTCTATGCAGGGACCACACGGCAATATATAAATAGAATATAATATATAATATGTAAATATCTCCTCGTAGATATTTACACATCACCAAAGATTAATTGCGGTTTCCAACCCATCTGCCAAGTATGGCAATTACTGGTAAAATCTTTCAATAACGGGATACCTATATTTAGCAGTGGACAATTAACGACTGATATGATGATTCTTCTAATTGAACAGATAATAATGTGTGTATTTAATCCACTGATCGTCTCTGCTCTGCTATGTAATTTGAGTGGCGACCGCATACGAGCAAACGCAGTGTAGGACGACCCCACTACTAGATGGAGTGACGACCTATAATACATTGCGGGGAGTCAGTGGATACAGGTGGCTTAGGACCGTTCTTTATGGCAGTCTATGGGGGAGGCTTATGTCCAGCAGTGGACGGATAATGGCTGAAATGATGATGATGTAATTTGAAGAAATCTCCTATTGACGATAAGCAAATATTAATGTAATATATTTTTTCTACTTTTTTTTGTACAATAAAGACAATTCTTGTCTGGGGACTCAGAGTAAGTTAGGGCCAGTTTTATAAAAGAATAGCAGTTTATGTTAATTAACGACTCTGTAATGTAAATATATAAGTGATTTTGGCTTTTTAATGCACAATTATAATGTGCAAGGTTAACATAAAACGAAAGCAGATCACTTTTTGCGCACAGCAAATTAAATTGGTGATAATAAATTTTATGCAGAGAACGGTGTGACCTCTGATCTGTACGTAAGCTTTCGTTAAATTCATTAAAGGCACATTTTGCAAGATCAATACCTCAATTACAATTCAATTAAAGGTTTCTTATTAAAAAAATGAAAGTGTTGTGGAAATTTTCATAGTTTTAAGAGTTTAAATTATATATAATACCATTGCTGTTAATACTAGATGGAGTAGACAGCGTTTAATCAACACTTATTTATTTATTTATTACTAGCTACCCACCCCGACTTGTACTAATGAAAAAAATAGAACCAAATCTTTCCTTTATAGTATGATTATGTATTGAATCAAAGATTTTTATATAGAGACTTTTTAACTCATATTTTACACTTTTCCGTATAATTTCAAACCTTTTTTTACATACGAAACTTTTCCTTAGAATTACAAATACGAGTAAAACAAAAAATAAAATTAGCCAAAATATGTACAGTCGTTCTAAAATTAAACGCTTACAAACACACTGCAATTGATTTGAATTTTGTTTAAATAGATTGGACTCTTGATAATTTATTAAACATAAATATTACAGAAATACGAGTATTCAAATATAAAGATCATATTCGAATAATTACTGAGTAATTAAAAAGAATTTTGAAGCAGTAAGGATAACTCAATGCAACTAATATAATACACCTTCCATATGGATAGGTTACCATTTCAGTAAATATTACACAGCTCCATCTAATCCTAAATGAAGCAGAACATGTACTAGATTAATTTAAAGACTCACAGATATAAAGATATTGTCAAAATTGATGTTTGAACACAGACACAATTGATAATATCAATTAGATATCAATTTTAAGACAATGGTACTTAGCAGTAAGGTTAATCAAAGTCCTATCTTACAATTGAAACATTCCAGCCATCACAAAGGTCAAATTAAGCATTGTAGACTAAAATGTAACTGAAGTATAAATTAGAGGTTCACTAGTAAATAATTAATAAGATTATTTGATCGTGACATAGTGTAGGCCTGTGTTAACCCAACAATTACGTTAATAAATACTCGTATTTAATTTAATTGATAGAAACTCAAATTCTATCTTTAAGTGACTTCTAAAGCAAGCGGCTCATTTTTTATTTTTATTTTCATATTCTATAATTATCTCCCAAGTTGCTTTCATTAATATTAACTTACGAATAATCATAATTGATATCTCAACCGACTTTAAAAAAGAGGTTCTTAATTCGGTTGTATTTTTTTGTTTGCTACCTCCTAACTCTGTTAGTTGTAAACAGATTTGGAAAATTCTTTTTTTATCTGAAAGAATATATTTACAAATTGGACTCGTAGAATTACGCTGTTGGTCCCGTCTTCTTCCAACTCTCAGTTCCATTCCTAGGTTAGGCCAACTAACCTGCTTTATCATGATTTATCATTTCCTTACTAGTGCCCCGTAATCGTAAACCCGTAAATAATTAATAGCTTAATGCGGACGGGATTACCATCCTATTTTCATACATTAAAAAAAGGTAATGATTACCAACACCTCTAGATATGAACAGCACCATGGACTTCTCCAAAGAGACTGTAAAACCGTTGTTTCTTTTGTCGAGAAAATTTCTGCTACTATCTAAATGTTTAAGACTAAGTAGGTTAATCATTTACGATTTTTATTGCTTTGGAACCTAAAGTAAAAAAGTATAGTCAATAATTAAATTATATAGCGTAAAAAAATATTACTATATGGCACAAACTAATAGCTAAGCTAGCTATCTATCAATATACTACATCTATAATCTGTGGTTAAACACATAAATTACTTATAATACTAATTCCGTGTCCTTTGTTTCCATACAACTGGTTGAAATAAGATTTTTCAGAGATAACCGTCAGTATTGTGTAACTTGGTTTGAATACTGTAACAGGTACAGGTACCTACATCTATTGAATGCTGTAATATAGTGACGCTTGATTATTTTATCGATAAAGTTAGGTAACAATACGTAGTTGCGTTTTTATCGGTTATAACTAATACATATTATGGTATTATTTGTACACAATATTTGTCGTAACTTTTCCGGTACCTCGGTTCACACCAACAAAGCCATTGTAAATTAGACCGAACAGTAAAACGTTAAATTAACTCAGGATGGATGAAATGAAGGCAGGTTACGGCAACCACCTGTGACTTCCCCTTGAACTTAAAGTGATAGAAAAATTAAGGAGTAACCATCTGTCCTGGTATGGCCATGTGATGCGCAGAGATGAGGAGCATTTTTTTATGCAACTTAGGATAACAAACAAGCTGACGGCCCACCTGATGGAGAGTGGTAACCGTCGCCTATAGACATGAGCAATATGGGCATACTAGAGTATACTGTTTTGCTCATGTATACCCCATGCGTTGCCATTCTTGAGGACTTATGTGTTATTCCTCTGTACCCTGTAAATTCACTGCCATATACCACCCTTCAAACCGAAATACAGCCATGTTTTAAAAAAGATATTAAATGTAACTGAGGATGGCTATAAGGACAGAGGAAGATTTAAAAAGAGATAGATGGACTGTGTGAAAGATGATATGGCCTGAATGGAAGTGAATGCAGAAATGACTACGAATAGAGAAGATTGGAAATGAAAAACATATTATTCTGATCTTAAAGCATAGAGTACATTTTTTTATAGAATAGGGGCAAACGAGCATACAGCTTATCTGATGGCAAGGGACTACCACCGCCCACAACAACACCGGGGCAATTGCACCGGGGGTTTGCTACCGGCCTTTTAAAAAGGTATATGCTCTTTTCTTGAAGGTATCGTACCGGTTCGGAAATACCGCTACTAGGACTTAATTTCAAAGCATGGTAGTGAAAAAAAGAAAAAGTGTTTTGAAAAACATACGGTGAAAAACCTGTATTTATTCTTTCACCGTTTAATAAATTTTACTCCCTGACAAACTATTCCTTTCGCCACATCGGTACAGATTAAATGGCGGGGTACAGAATAAATAATAATTACGTAGGGGCGTGGCCGCCGGTCGGGCATGGCGAGTACCTATCATGATGGAGCCGATACGACCTCCGCTCTCCTGTGACCTCGCTCCCGGCTCCGGCTGATCCCCCGTTCTTTCCGCGTTTAATTATGAACATCACGGTTTTTGATCTATTGTATTATCCCTAGTAATATTATAAATGTGAAAGTTTGTTATGTTTGTAACTCAATTACACTTAACCGGCTAAACAGATTTAAATAAAAACTTCACACAGTTAGTATTAATTTACATTGGCAAAGCCATAGTAATCAAAATCCTAGAATCGATCAAATCAAAACTATATTACCATTGTAGTTATATTTTTCTTTTAATAATTACCTTATCAAAACCATTACCATAATGTAGTGCAGTGTGATAGACTTGTCATAAAATTGCGCAAGACCTACCAAGAATAACTTCTGCACGTTGAATTTTCGCAATGAATCAATGCAATCAGAACCTGATTCACAACCGCGCTCACCTTTCTGGTATCCAAGAAACTTGTTAAAAAAAATAAAGAAAAAAATAGATCACTCTCTAGGTGCGCGTGCGGCGAATGGGCGCGGCTGCCACGGATAGCTTGCATCTCGGCCTCTAGTTGTTGTACATCGTCCGGACGGTCTTGATACATATTACATATTCATTAGCATTTCTTAAACAAACATTGCATCATTAATAGAATTACAACTTTATTCATTAATGAAACTATTGATGCATTTTAATGATATTTTATATTTTTACTAATAACCTGTGAACTGGAAGGAGCTAATTGTTATTAACGGAGACTAGTGACTAGCCAGCAATATAAACTGACAGGTCGACCTTTACGCGGTTCTTCCTAAAGACTATCGTGGTTAATCCTGGTAAATCAGTCACGTCGTTACCGCGATGTAACGAATTCACCAGGGTCAACAGATCTAACTTCATTCTCACCTCATTATCGTCATTCACTGGTGCCTGCCATCGTAAATAAATAGTGTAGGCAGGGGCAATATCATTCCATATTCATCCCATATAGTGAATGGACACAGAAATTAGGACATAGTGAGATAACTTTTCGTTTCTACAGCGCATTAATGATTCTAAAATATGAACTATTATGTCAGACTTTTGTCTGTTAATTTTGTAAACAAAAATTACTATACGTAAACTATTACACATGGATACTTAAAATCTAAAAATACTAATTTATTATTCGGTTATTAAATATAATTTTATTATTAAAATTGGGAAAAAATATCACGTTGCGCGTGCGACGAATGGGCGCGGCTACTACCGCCGATAGTTCGCATCTTGACGGTTGGTACATACATATAACTTGCCTGCTCCGTCTTGATACTTGTTTCATATTTTATTGTTATCTCTTTTTTAAAGCCATTTATATGTTACTATTAATAATTTCTATCTAATATGTGTAATTACTAATTCATTTTATTTTATTTTTTATTGCACACGCACGGCATCAAATCTTGACTGGGGGTAATAAGAGACATTTGTTGACTATCACCCATGTGATGAAGGCGAAATTAGGACCCTTTTAAGATAGAAAAATATAATTAAAATATATTCACTACTTGCGAATATTTCACGTAAATATACAGAAAAATATACAGGAGAGATGAAAACCTCATCCGTTTGTGAGTTGTTTAGAAATAAATTATAAATATGTATGTATATATATATATATATATATATATATATATTTATCGACCATTAAGGTTACTTAAAACATCACCAAAGCCTAGCTGCGGTTCGCAGTCAATCCACCTGCCAAGCGTGGAAAACCCTTTTGGTTTTAGTTTTGGAAGAGCCGTGAACAAACAGTTAACGGCTGATACGATACGGTGATGATGTAATATATATATGTAAGTACATACATATATAATATAATAGGCACATAATAAATCGACAGTAATTTGCTATCTGTGAATAATGGAACTGTTTACAAGAACATGAACCTTTGACACGCGAACATACCAAAGAGACGATACAATATCCGTTCAACCATAACAATTTTACGTGAACGCCCTATTACACTTAACCTAATAATACTAGCAATCTTACCGGTGTTGCCTGACGAAATTGCGGGGTCATCTATCTGGGCACTAATTGAGACAGTTTAGCAGGCGCTGGCCGCTCGGCAGACATCCGTAAATTGGCCGTTTATGGTGAAAGTCGACCATTGAAGCCCTATGTGGAAATGTCAAAGTTCATTTTAGCTCCCGATATTACCGTCATTTTATGGTGTACGCTCGCTCCGGGGCGCTGCCTATAGGTTCTAGATGCACTCGCGTTGACGACACCGCATTCGAATCTCGCTTGTATATTTTTTTTATAGCTAAATGAATTTTGCCGTGATAATTTAATTATGTTTCACAAAATAAACCGATTTCAATTGTATCAAAACCAGATATAAACAACTTTAAAATTGAGACATTTAAGAACTAAACTAATGTACCAATCTATAATATACTCTAGGGTAAAAAAATAATTTTTCCTAATCAGTTTTCCAAGTGGCGATGTTAAAAGGTAACTATGCTTAAATAACAATATGTAGTAATTATTTTTCTAGAACAAAATGGACAATATTCTAATTTGCGCCCTTAACATTGAAACAGTACCAATTATTAATCTTTTTTTCTGTTCCTTGATTAAAGTCTAAAAATACTTATTTAATATATAAAATGAATATTAAAGTCTAGTTTATATTGTAATAAATAAAATATTAATTTATGAGTGAATAATTTTTATCATTCATTTGCGGAAAAAGCATAAGAATAGTTAAGAACACAGAATGTGTTTTAAGGTCATTTCACACTTAATACATTATTTATTATTATTTATTTTATAATATAATTTCCTTTGTTTATTACATCAAGTACACCTACCACATAATTAATACTGATAATTTAATCAAGAAATTTGCCTCAAACCACATATCGACATGTTAAGGTCAAAAATGTATGTTTATTTTAGCATCTATCATTATGACTCAGCCACTGACATCGTGTACAGACAAAATAAAAACAAAAATAAAACAGGGTTGAACTTCGGATAATCATATTAATCTTAATGTAAACATACTTTTATCGTTTATTCATGCATCGATGTTGTTATATGACAAGTGATTTGCATTTAACGAGCATATCAAATTTATATTGGCCTGTCAAATTGCTGACATGTTGAAAATCCTCCATTCAATTTCATTCATATAAAGATGTATTTACAGATATTGAACCTTCCATCGGTTTTCACTGACAATGACTACGTATTCTTATGAGTTACTCTTTGTTTGTTTGACTTTTAACATTGATGAGTACTTACAAGAATAAATGACGGAATTCTTAAATAATTGATAAATCCATAAAATAATTACCAACAAAAATGTAAACATTATATTTACAAATATGAAAGTGTTATAATTTCATTATAATAAGAGTGATATGAATTAATATATCAACAAAAATATACTTTTTTTTTAATAAAAAAGAAACCAAATATAGATTACTTGTTCTTAAGTCTATATATACTATATTTGTTACTGGAATTAACTCTTACACATCTACGCTTAATTATTTGTAATCAATACCTACTAGCATGTCTCTCTATTGCGTCCATGTAGTAACAACTTTTTGCAAAATCGTGCTTTGTAACGAAATTAGAATTTGGGAAATCTTAAATTATGATCATTAATGAATGCTCGATAGATATGTAAAAAAATACTATTTTAAATTACAAACTTTTAGTATAAACTATAAGTAACTGGATATAAATTAACGTCATTAACTGAAATGCCTCGAAATCGCGGACTGTTCAAAACGGTGTAGTGTCCATGCAATCTGATTTACGCGCCGCCGCTCTATTCCTGAAGCCGGCCCTAACAATAAAGTACACGCTTACCATTTTTAGGAATGCTAATCCTGGCAGTTACTTACGGCTCATGATTTATTGAATCAATTTCTGAATTTCGTAGTAACATTGTTTTACTTCCAAATATTATAATAATTATTATTGGTGACTTAAAACTGAAGTACAGATCTATATCTGTACTTATTCGAATTAAAGTAATAAGAAAAAGCAACAATACTTGAAATATTTTTTTTACTTTACTATGGCGGCAAACAAGCATACGACTTGTCTGATGATAAACGAACAATGGACACCTGTAACATCAGAGACATCACGCGTACGTTGCCGACCCCTATGAAACCTTAATACGCCCTTTTTAAAGAACCCCATGCTGTAGTCCCTAGAAAATGCCACTTAAAGCCTCGGCAGGAAAATCGTTCCACAACCTGAATATAAATGGGAGGTAGCTCCTTTGAAACCGCACTGTACGTGACCTGGTTTTAATACTTTAATACACACAATTACAAATGGTTGCTAAGATATATTGCAGTGGCATGCAGATGGATAGATGAACAAAGTCACACCATAAAGGATTGTACCTTTTTAATATGGAACTCTTAATAGAGCAATAACGCAGGAAAACTAGACAACAATATTTTAACACACAAAAAAAAATAAAAGGGAACAATTTTATTTTTGTTTATATAAAATATACCTACATAGATTAATGCAGGGTCATTAATAAAATTAATGAATTAATGAAAACTCTTCATTGTTCTCTTCAAAGAATGATATAGATTATAAATATTAAAAATATGTATAAAAAAAATACAATAAATCTAAATATTAATCGTAAAATATATAAAATATAAATTTGTACAGTATTTTAAATGTTTATTACTGTTATTCTCATAGGATTTAATTATACTTTTTATTTTAATTTAGATAAATCCACGAGATATAGCTATGCTTCATAAAAATGCGTGCGTCAGGCTTAATAAATATTGCTATAGAGAAATAACAATATAGGCGTATTATAATTGCAAAGACCTTTGCTAAAACTAATGCCAAGGTTGAAGCTCCTAAGATGAATAATTATTGATGACAGTATGTAATTCAAACTCCAAATTATTTACCCTCATGTCATACCTACACAAATAATTTGTCCTGTCATTTATATAAAAAAGGCGACCAAGTTATTATGAGCTCTGATACTAACAGAAATTTCCAGATTTCAATTGATTTAAAAAAGAAGAATGTTTTCAATTCACCTATATTTATTGTATATTATTTTTCCACGCGCCTTTGTCCGCATTATAGGAGTATATTGACTGGGATAAATAGTACTGCTCATGTCTATAGGCGACGGTTATCACTTTCCATCAGGTGGGTCATCAGCTTGTTTGCCATTCTAAGCTGATAATTATGATAATTTTAATCAAATAACCAGTGATATGGACTTCCGCGAAATAATACCTTAGTCAGTAAAATAGTCTATGACTTTCTTCATGCTTAATACTAAACATTAGAACGATTGGTTAACCCGTCAAAACGTCAAAAGGTAATAAACAAACAAGTAAACAAACTTACTTTCATATGTTAAGGATTTTAATTTTACTCATACTGCCTTTATGCGCTTTGTTATTTTTGTTTCCTTTTATACCATCAAATCAAGGGCGAAAAGAAATGATGGCACATACAACAAATAATAATTGAAGTATTTTTAAATATAAATTATTTAAATAAGAAATAAAATATTATTGCGGATCAATAGATCTTGTTATATTGGTCATATTATTAGTGTAAACTTGTTGACTTTAAGGCTAGTATGCAATTATCAGACCCCACGCTGATGTAATTAAATTGCAGACTTTTTATTGTTTTTAGCGTAACTAGTTGTCATTTTTTGCACACTTTACACTACATTTATTCAAATTCGATTATAATTGAAGCATTCATTGTAAAATGCAATTAATTATAAAGTATTCTATGTCAGTTATAACTAGTATTAATTATATTTATTACCTTTAGGCACATTGTGAGTTTAACAAGTATGTTTCTAAGTCAAGTTAAAATATGTTTTTTTTTTTATGAGAATAGTAAACAAGCTAACGATCCACCTGATGGAAAGTAACAACTGTCGCTTATAGATCTGAACAGTACCATGGGCATCACAGAATACACTTTAATACCTGTGGTCCCTTTTTGGGTTACAATTTCTGAAGACTATGGAGGTATGCCTCTTGTACTATATAATTTCACTGTAAGAGTGTTTTTTTTAAATTTTTTGAAATAAGTGTCGTTTCATTAAATTCATATTACATATATCATATATATTTATATATAATATTTCTTATATTTAATTCAATATATGTTTTTATAGATCATACTCAACTTAAATTACGTAATTAATTACTAAATGATTCTTGTAGGTGGTCAGAAAACGAATATTGACAGGAAATGTACATTATTTCTTAATGAACACAGTTTATATTTGAACAAGTTGAAATATTAAGTGCACCATAATGTGGTAGCAAAGTCCTTCAGTCACTGACAGTTTACATATTGTGCTTTGTTTACCGATCTGTTAACAAGAATTAGCTTTATTTTTTAATGGGCGAAAGCGATATATTCAACCGCAAAGTATTCAATCTACCTGTACTTTTGTGACACTAGCAAAAATACTACTGAAGCTTGATAAATGAAATGTAGCAATGGACTGGTCACATAACTCAAAGAACCGACAACCGATGGAGAAGAAAGATTCTTGAGTGGCGACTCCATATGGGCAAACGCAGTATAGGATAGCCCCACACTAGATAGAGTGACGACCTCAAATATATTGCAGAGAGTCAGTGGATATAGGTAGCTCAGAACTGTTCCTTATGGCAATCTATAGGGGAAATCTATAGTGAAATGATCATAAGATGCAATAAAAAGACAAAGCACAATACATTAGTTCAAACAAAGAAGTAAGTACAATTTGAACTAGCTAAATTTATGATCGACCAGCGATCTTTAAAAAATTATATGTACCTTATGTAACTTGCTGATAATGTAACTTTCTACACGTGAAAGAATTTTTAAAATCGGTTGAGTAGTTTTTAAGTTTTTTTTTTTTTTATTAAAAACAATCAAACTTTTTCTTTTTATATTGTTAATATCCATAATGCCTGTTGAATATAAATAATTGTAACTGGCCGCTTTACTGTAGTTTTTGAATTAGGTACTACACTAGTTGCTAGATAACGTTTTTGTTACATTAAAATAGAAAATATGAATATATATAATTTTTTTTATTTCTTGGTTTTATTTTCTTACTACTACTACTTCATTTTCTGTGATGTTAGTCACAAGGAATTGCATCAAAATTAATTATAATTAATTTTTATTTACTTATAATCTTTTTGTTCTGATATTCTTAATTCTCAAATCATATAGATAAAAAATAACTGCTTCTTTAGTGTACTTAATTGCATGTGCAATTAAGTTTTTTGTTTATATGATAGTAACATCATATCCTTACTGTGTCATACCGGATAGTGACTTAATTTAGAACAAAGAGCGCTATATTCATAGTGGTGTCCTTAGCTAATAGTTTAATTGCAATGCCTGTTATTCGGTCGAGGTACAGATTAGATAAAGATCTGCGCCCAGGAGGTCACTTGCCTGTTCCACGTTTACTGAACTATTCATCAGGCTTGCATAACTGGCGTCCTATTCATAGCCGAAGCTTGTACTCTGTGTAATTGTTCGGAAATTAATAATGCAGTGAGTAATTTTGGTACGCGTGCAGCGATGTCGTTTCAATATTCTCTTTGTTGAATTACAACGATATTAGGTCGTTTATAATTGAGATCTATATGTTACAAATAGCCTTGGAATTCTTAGTTATATTGTGGTTTTATTATAAATGCTAATATTTGTATATTTGCTACTGTACACGTCGAAATTACTAAGCCAATTTAAAAGTAATTTAGTATTCTTATTGCAGTATTATATTATTTTATTATTATATAGTAGTTTTATTATTATACATCATAATCATTATTTCGGCCATTAATTATTAAATAAATGGAATGGTCTCGAGCCACCTGCATCCACTGTAATTGAGGTTGTTGCTCCATCAAGTAGGGAGTCATCTTACTTTGCTGTTGTTATCACGTATATTGTTAATATTTGAATGTTAAATTTACTAACTTCAATAACTGCTAAATATAGCAATACTTTGTAAGTGTAAATAAACGAGATAATATTTAAGCCATAGCTATGAATACAGCATCCATTTAACGTCAGCGCTATCCGATGAGTTAATAATATTATTATATGGAATTATCTCTGAACGAGAGCCATAAATAACATTCTAGTTCATTTTTGGGTGCCTCCGTGGCTGAGGTCAAGTAGCTTTTAAATAATTGTTCATGTGCCAGTAATTGATTGTTTTAATCATACGCGTCCTTCACTTGTACATTATAAAATGTGCTTTTTGAACTGATTGATTGGTATAGATTAAGCGCAGTTTAGTAGCTATGTGTAGTAAGTCCACGACCATCACGTAAAACAGCATAGGAATGCAATTAATTGTCGTTATATTAAGGACACAACAATAAATTGGTTTGTACGAAAATGAAATTTATAATGAAAAGATAAGTATCAATATTGTTTAGGTACTTTAATTTGTATCCAGTCTAAGTTTTTGTCGGTGGGATGTGGCACGTGCCGTTGTATTTGTACTCCTGAAAAAAATCAAAAGTGTTTATTACTCATCAAACTTATATTGAAACAATAAGCTAATTAATTCGAAAAACCACGGAAAACTTGTCCTCTATCACTTTAGATTCGAATATGTTCGGCAAATGTAAACTTTATCTCATTCTAACGACTAAATAGTGTGCGAAGTACTTAATATTTAGTGACGTGCTAATGTACTATTCAAATACGTAAATGTAGGCACATCGCGTGATAAATTTATAAAAATCTTTATGAAAATCTAAGAAAGTTTATGAATACTACTAATAAATATACTTCCATTATGTTACATACAGAATTTATATAATTAAGACAAATAAATAAACATACGAATAAAACCTATATATTTAATTAAACCGTTTATACACGTAAGAAACACGTTTAAAAAAACACGTTTTGTGAAAATATCTACATTACATGTTACTTATACTCAAAATACTTAACTCTACTTTCTTCGTAATTCGTGTAAAAATACCTCTGAATAACCCATGTAGAATGGTATCCACATTCATTGGCTTATGGCTTAATGACGCTTCAAGAGACTTGATAAATTTATCAGATAGTAATTCTTACATGGCCTTAATTAGAGATGCACCTAGTATGGATAGCTGAGCGACGTAAAACCGAATCTTGTCGAATGCTTAATATTTCAATTTAACATCCAAAATGTAGTATAAGTTTTATCATTATCATATTAGCCGTTAACTATCCACTGCTGCACATAGGGCTCGATCATAAGGGAGTTTCTGTCAATAGTTGCCATGCTTGGCAGGCGGGTTGGCAACCGCAGTTAGACTTTGGTGATATTTTAAAAGAGACGCTGCTACCCATCCCTCAACCATTAACTGTAAGTCTTACTTTAAAATATTTCCAAATATTCCACATGGGATTACAAATATATAACTGCATAGGTTTAGATTATTATTAGAGACTTATTTTTAACTGAAACTATACATACCGCTTTTCAACAACTGCATAATATCTTGCATGTTGTGTTCGATTGGCGAATCAAAATGAGTCTCAAGTCTTTGGTTTGGATTGAAGTATCCTTTGCCTTTTTGGGAAAGAAAATATTTAATTAGCAAAATAATAATAACTTATTGCCGAATATCAACCATAAATATTAAAAATCTCAGTTTATTGGAATTTCGTAGTAAAATGTTAAAAACCATTTTAATTACCACATATCCGTTCATTAATTTAAAAAAATGATATATAATAGTGATTTACATAAAAAAGTTATAAAAGAAAACATTACCAAATATCAAACGTTAGTACGAAAAAAATTCACCATGCATGAATTATTAAATACGTAGTTGTACTCTAATATATTACAAATACATTGTTATTGAGTAACTTTTCACAGGATATGAGATCCCAGAATGTTAAAGATTCACCCTCCATACTTTACTCTTTACTTACGTTTTTTTAATTATTTCACGTTTGTAATATTTTTTGGGATATATTTAGAACCGTAAAAATGTATGTCCGGTATCCTCTTCTCCGAATAATTCCAAATAAAATATTAAACTAAATTACAAAACTGAAGCTTCTGTTATTTGACCTCTGACTTAGCAGAGACTTCAAGGTCAATTAATACCGTTTAATACTGTAAATATAAATATTATAATCGATAACAAGACGGTGAAAAAAGTACTTGTGGCGTGAAAATTTAGCTTCTTTTCGATTTCTTCCATAGCCTTCTGTAAATCATCCATATAAACTATTCTCTTTCCACTGTCTGTCGATATACTGGATGGAGCTGTAAAATATATTGTATCATTAATACGTATAGTAACAACTCAGTAAAATGGATAATTATAATACTACTAAATTTATCATTTTTATTTGAAATTAAAAACTTTACATTTCGCAAGCTGGAGTACATAATATCTATTAAACATTTCCTTTAATTAGATATGCAGTATTAATGTACCATTATCAAAAACGAGTTGTAGACTGACTTCAAAATAGAATAGATTATTAAATAGAATTACATCTTTTGCGTTTTACGTAATAGTATAGTAAAGACTATATGTACTATATATATATATATATATATATATATATATATAAATAATTTTATGATAACACTGTTGAATGCTCTTTGGAATAAAGTATGATTATAGAGAATTTAGTTCTTTACAGTTTTTGTTTTTAAAGTCAACTTTTGTAATAATTAGTTTAAAATATTTTGGACAAACTATAGTAGTATTGTTAATAATAAAAATTACGTTAACAGCCATTTTTTGTTTAGTTTTTTAATTTACTATGTACCTAATTTACCTATATATATGTATATATATATATATATATATATATATATATATATATATATATATATATATATATATATATATATATATATATATATATTTTCCACAGATGAAAGAATTTTTAAAATATTATAAGTAGTTTGAGTTAAAAACAAACGTAAAAAAATTATTATTATTAATTTATATATTAATTTAGATTAACAAAAAATTTACTCTTTTCTATTATTTCCATAAATGAATATGGAATGTTTATTTTATTATCTTTTTTATAATTGTCATAATACTTAGCGATTCCAATAATCCATTATACTCACTATTATAAGTAACCGTTGCTGCTGTACTAGTTATTATAGATGTCGTTGGTGCCGCTTCAATGACAGTAGCAACTTCAGTAGGACCTTTAAAAAATTAGGCTAAAATTTATATACATAAAAGCTATTTATTATATTCCATTATCTGAAAAGAAGCTTTTCTTTTATATACAATGTCAAATAGAATATAAAAAGAAATCATGTAAAGAATATATTATTATTTACTGTTACTTTATTGATTTTAAATAACCATTAATATTGCGTGAAATATCAAATAAATACAAATAGTTGAATAACTAAAAGATGTTCTACATTATTACGCACCTGTCATTCCATTAGAATTAGAGCGTCCTAGAAAAGATAAACTATTTAATACCCAAATGTAATTTAAAAATCAAACTTTAGATTTTTAATATATTTAGAAAAAAAATATTAAAAAAATAATAATATATACAGTATATGTTAATATTGTAACTTGTATATGTCTATACTAATATAGTATTTTACACGGCCAAGTAATCATTAATAAATAATAACTTAATGACGTACGTGTAAAGACGAAAATAAATGATATGAACATAACACCCATTGATATGAAGATTAATCATTTTAATTAAATATAATGATATGTTGAAACCAAACATTCATCGATATCATTTGAGTGTATCATTCTCCATTACTAAATACAGACCTAGTCCAGAAGTTCTCACACATACTTTGAGGAAAATATACGAGTATGTTTCGGGTGAAAAGAAAATAGGATAGGACACTTCAGTATACAATGGGAATGTAAACGTATTACCCTGTAAATAGTAAACAGAAAATATTAAACTGTAATGCGGCGTACACTTTGGGAACATTTGGCCTAATCTATATTCCGCTACAACGAAAGTTTTATGCAATTAAAATATATTAATATCTTAAATCTAATACTTATTAAAATTACTAACTCTTATAACTATTATAACTCAGCCTATGATACAATACTAACTTAATACGGCAGGTTTTTTCATTACATGTACTACATTCATTTTCCTTTGCGGTACCATCATCTGGGGTACTACTGGATCTTGAAATTCCACTTGCATTTCTATGTTATGGTTTGGAAAATTATCTAAAAGCAATAAAAGTACTTACATGTATATAAAAATTAATAAGTATTAATATAAAATCATCATCATCATCATTATCATATCAGCCTTTAACTGTCCAATATTAAACATAAGCCTCCTGGTAAGTTTCACCAGTAGTTGCCATACTTGACAGGTGAATTAATAACTGCAGTTAGGCTTTGGAAATATTTATATATAGAAGAAGAAATATATATAGAAGAGGGACGCTGCTGCCTATCTCTTGCCCTCCTTTAATCGCCTATTACGAACACATATAGGAAAGGAAGGGGTGGCCTATTCTATTCCGGGATTACATGGTATAAAATATACATGTAATAAGATAATAGTGTCCTGTCGTAGTCTTGATTATCACGCTGACTTATACACCTCAAATATCATTAATACAAACTGGCTCAAACTAAAAACAGTGTGTTTTATTTTATATGTCGTTTTCTTTAAACTTCTTTGATAAATAACTATGACTGGAAACTGAAATTACAGTTACAGCTGTGAATATATTGATAACATTTGTAAAAACTTACTCGTTAAGAATTGTATAGGATTCAAATATTTCTGAAGCAACAAATGCACTTGATTAGATGTTTTCCTGTAAACTAATAGTACAATAAATTGTATAATTTACATTATTTAATTTGTGTTCAGATATTTTTATATGATGAAATACTAAAATTGCTTTCGGTTCAAATAAATAAAAAGAAACCTTGCATAATTATCTCATAATTTTTAATTATCGTAATTAATTAAATGTATTCTATCTCCAACAAAATTGTTAACATCTCTTCAAGGGAATGAACTTAAATAGTTGAACTAATCAATATATTGTACTCACAAACAATAGATATTAAGTGCATGTTCTTAGTTTTTATTTTCTCATATAAGTAATTTATATACAAATCTTAAAAGAAATAAATGTCTTAAAACAAATTAAATTCTAGATGCAGCTATTAGCAACATCAAGTGTAAATTAAAACGATACTTTTTGCTTGATTTTAATACAAATTAAATATTTTTAATGTATTTAGTATTAATATAAACCGACGTGATTTCTGAATGTTAATGTAACATAATTTTTTTAATTCTGTATTTTTGTGATAATAAATAAAAAAAAATATTATTAATAAATTAATATAATTTAAACAAAATCGTAAACCATACCGTCTTTGTTAGTTTCAAACTCATGAGGCATACTTGATATCAATATGAAAAACGTTATATATTTCATAACTGTTGATTTTTCTTTATTAATTTTTTATTGCACAATAAAACTTTGTGATATATATTTTATTTGTAAATCTAAAACAAGTTGTGACTATAATAATACTACTAATAATACTAGCTTTTACTCGCAACTTCGCGTAACCGGGATATGCTCATTGACCGGGATAAAAAGTTCCTGTCTTCCATCATACAGTATGTGTACACCAAATTTCACAGTGATTGATTAAGCATTTAAGGTACTAAAAAATAACAAACAAACTTATTTTCACGTTTATAATATTAGTGAGAATATTATATATCTACTTTAAATATATGCCTGAAATTTTTAGAACATAGCGACAAGAAATTCAATTTATATTATTTGTCATAAAAGTTTTATATGTATTTTTTATTAGTAAAATTATATAAATTCTGTTGCGAACGACAAAAGTGAAATTGTAGTTGGATTACTTTTTCAGATAAGGGATATTTCGTATATAATGTAAGGAGATATTATTTTATACTATTACGAGAGAAATTTAGTCAGTGTTATGTTCACCGTAACTGTAACAGACGATAAGTGCCTTTGATATACGTATAAGGTATTAAAATATACTCCTTTTTTTATTATAATTAGGTAGAAACTAAACATCTACTGTTGCTTTACCTACATGACACTCGTACAGGTTTTTGTAGAAATTTCGAGAAACCTTTATTAGCACACTATTTATTACACATGTATTGTCTACGTTTTAAAGAAGAAATAAATTCAAAATGTCAATATTTTAAAATCACTTATGTAGATTGCATTAATAGATCTTCTAATCGAGGAGAAGGAATTGTTAGTAATGGGTTTAACAACCCCATTGCTAGTGATATATCAGGTCAAATCCCATGTCACAGTGTTTGTGGTCGTACTGACACCGTCTCTGAATTTTGTATGTACATATAATTGGTAGGTATGAAAATAGGTCGTAAAGTTTCATACCATTGGGTGATTAGTGTGTATCTAGAAAAAAAATTAAAGGGCGGAAACACGTTTGCCGGGTTTGCTAGTTTTATATAGTAATCTTTTAGTGAACACATAAATAATAATATTATAACCGCATCAAAAGAGGAAGAGGAAGACCGAGGAATAACTACATGGGACAGATAAAAGAAACACTAGGTGTCATGTCGTATAGGGAGATCAAGGATATGGCCTGGGATAGAGCTGGCTGGAAGAAGATGCAAGAACTAGTTGCACCGACAAGAGGAAACTCTTAAATGAAAAGAGAGAGCCGCATCTATGATGGTCTTAATCCCTGGTGATTTTCTCACAATGAGCTAACTGACTTGACTCATACCTGTCAATCCACTGTAATACCCCGCCCGGATAATTTAATAGTGCAGAGAGAGAAAGTTATTATTATTCATTCTAATTTTGTCCAAAAAAAATACACTTCTGTGTTCTTTTTTAGATATGGCATTGATTGATTATTACAATTATTTTAGATATTTCATGTCAAGCCTAGTGTAAAAATTCCAATCTAATTACTAAATCAAAAACTTGAAATTTTACAGACTCAAGGCTGGGTGTTAAAATATGTCGGCTGTTAGGTAATATTTTTTTTTATTATAATTAGACACCCACGATATTTTTTTTTCTTATTTAGAATAATGAATGGATACTTTTTATTAAATAATTATTAATCTGCGTAGATACCTATTTGATTGCCTACAAAAAAAATATTACAGCCAAAGCTAATAGGTATATAATTTATAATTTTTGTATATTATAATTTATAATTTAAAGACATGTCTGGTATGTCCTTATATAAATAACTGCTATATATCAATGCGTAATCAGATCTAGAAATTTCAATGTTTGATTTTTATCAAATAAAATATTGGAAGAAGAAACAATGCGGCAGTGATTACAATAATATTAATCCTATCAATATGGCTTGTTTATATGTTTACAAGTCTTTATTCGTGACTTCGTCCGTATCACTGGATTTTTTAATGAGGGTGAATGAAATGGCTTGCGCTATCTTATACGCTGGCGGGGCACCAGTGAGAGATGACAAGTGAGGATGGAAACAAGTCAGCCTCTCATGATTAATTCTACAAAAATTAACCACGACGGTTTCCAGGGGTAACCGCGAGGAGGTCGACCTGATGAGGTATATTGTTAGCAATAGGGCTGTTCGTCCTCATTACTGACAATCCCTTTCACCCCGTGTAACCGTATTATACGAATTGACTGGAATATAATAAATAATAATGAATAATTTTATTTAAGTAAACTTAACAATAAACATTTTTGAACAGTAATTTTTTTATGAAACTGCCGCCCAGTTCGGAATGCAATTTCAACTGAGAAGAACGGACAGAAAAGACAGCTGTTGCTTTTTTCGAAATATTTTTTTGAAAAAAGTGAAGTTTACAATGTGAATGAAAAACCACCTACTGCTATAAAATAGTCTATGTCAATATCCATCCTAATTAAAACATGTTAATGAATTTCATGACATTTGCTTGAACCGTTAAAGCGTCAAAAGGCAACAAAGAAAATCACATTCTAGTTCTTTGCTGTCATAAATCAGTGTATAAAATATCTATATATATTAAGTTTCCAAATTTCATTCAAATCCATTCATTAATTTTTGCGTGGCAAAGTAACTCATATCCGTTTATACATTCTTAATTTTTTTTTTAACTTTCCTATCGACAACAATAGTAGGCAGGACATTAAGCATTTTTTTGCTTTAATAATCCATATTAATTCAAATTAAACAAAAATCGCTGCCCGCCGCGCCCTCTGTATGCTTAGATATTTTAAACTATGTAATAAATTTTAATGCAGTTTTCATCAATAGGTTGAGTGATAAAAAAGGAAGGCTTATAGAATATAAAAAAATGCTGAAATATAAAAAAATAATGTATGACGGAATTGTTATTCTTTATTAGGAATATAAAAAAGTCAGCGATCACGTTCTAAATTATACAGACAGCTATAGCCATTTTTTTTTATTAATTATACAAATTATGTAGAGCTATTAGGGGTAAGTCGCTAGTTGATAGAAAAAAATAATAATGAAAAAACAATTATATCAAATGTAAATACCTTTTTTAACCTGAGTAAACTCAGAATTCATATCTTGAACACTTATTACAATCCACTAAAGTACTATTATACTTTAGTGGATAAGTTCAGTTATCGAAGTATCATGTATGTAGGTACCAGTAAATGCAGTGACTATAATAACATTTTAGCGAGTAGCAAATACACAAACATAGATCATATATATTTAGATAGGGCATCATATAATAAAAACTGTTCCCAAAAATTATTTATCTTCTGTTGTATATATTGTATATATTGCCAGACGCATCATTTTTTCAAAATTCTAACTATTCAAACATTCAGTTATCTTGTCAAGATATATGAAAGTAGAATTTTAATAATATAGTAATTTAGTAATATATAAACAAACAAAATGTCAGTTTGTGTGGTAAAGGTGTATTAATAAATTTTAAAATCCATTTTGAAAAAAGAACAGTCGGATGTTTTTGTAGCATGATTTGTAGGGAGGTAGTCTATCTAGATAGTAATTATCCAGGCATATAAAGAATACCAGGGTCGTGTGTGCCTTAAATTATTAAATTTAATAAGAGAATCGATAAAATTTATTACGGAACAGAAATTATTGTTGTCGTGGATCTCGATAGTTGTCATTATTTTAGAACGTACCTAATATTGTGCTTATCGCTGCGCGGGCGCCGGCGACACAGCGACAATCGTGAGAGTGCGCGCCCCGTAAGACCATGTGAGATAAAGTTTCATTTATAAAGAACATGTGGTATGAAGAACCATCCAGGTCATAAGGGATAGGACATGTTGAAATAAAAATTACCTTTGATAGCAAAAACAGTAATATTTGATAATCTTCGTGGTGTTAGAGTAGGTTTTTTATGGATGTAATGTACGGGTTTCCATCCCTTCTTGCACTATTGTACCTACGCGGTCAAGCTAAAAGTAAGAGGTATTCGATGAGGATGAAATCAGGTCAGTTAGTCAATCCTGACAATTTTAAAGTTATATATTAGAGATTATATTTTTAGAAATATATATGCAATAACACATACTACCTAATGCTTTTGCTTTTTTTATTTTGCCCATAACTTCGTATGCGAATATTTTGAAAGAAAATAATCACTTCTAGATAAGGTATTATGATGACGCACATACCAGATTTTAAGTTAGATCTTCAGGAATATAACTGTGAAACATTCAGTTTGGTGCAGTACTCTTTACGTGCTGCCGGAATAAACATACAGATAACTTACGATGAAGAGAAATAATTAAAAATATATATTTTTCTAAATATATAATAACTAATTTTATTTCCATAACTGATGACTAAATACTTCATTTCCATACTTTTGTAAGCAAGAACAGGCCTTTAATATAAATTTCAATGAGGATTTCTTTGATTTATAACTATAAATCAAACGGCTGAAATACTGCTGATTTATTCTTGGCAGTAATTGTATAAAATTATTTATTTCTGATTTATTAGACAGTGTACCGACAAACATTGTATATTAATAAACTTAAAATTGAATAAATTCAATATTAACTACATGTTGCACATTTGAGTTTTTACTTTTTACAGTATACGTCTATTTTTATATATTTTTACAATTTACAATTTTCTTAATCATTTTTTTTACAACACAGGGGGCAATGAACCTTACTGAAGGCTCATCTGATAGTAAATGTCCACCGCCGCCCATGATCACCCGCAACACCAGATGCATCGCAAGTGTGCTGCCGACCTTATAAAAAGGAATATGCTCTTTTCTTGAAGGTTATGATGTTGTATCGGTTCGGAAATACTGCGGCTGGAAGTTGACTCCAAAGAGTGGTTGTGCGTAGAAGAAAGTGCCTTGAAAAATGCATGGTGGAGGACCGCCACTCATACAGATAATTGGCATAGAACTTTAGTTTGTGGCGGATTGGATGGTAGTGAAAATCAGCAGCAGGTATCATTTCGAACAATTTCTCAGATTAGTAACTTCGTCTCAAAGTACCTATTATTCTATTTGACAAAAACAACCAAAAATAGTGCGATATTCATTGTCATACTAATTTTATTTCTTAAATTTATAAAAATAACCTTTTTAATTTTCAGAATAAGATTTATGTATAAAAGCAATAATTTTATTTAGTGTTCATTTATTTAGTTTACCTTTTACTTAATTATATAAATGAGGCTAAAGAAAAGGCGTGAGTAAATTGCAGTGAACATAACAATATTATGAGACAATCAATAAATAATATATTCGATAAAGATAATCGGAACCTGCTTAAGCTGTCCGCACTTACGTAATTGTAACAGAAGTTCCGTAAAGATTGTATACATTAATACATTATGTTGTTTATCAATCTGATTGGCATCCCATCCAAAATGGTCACGTCGTGACAACATGCGACCACCATTAGTGACGGCGCTACCATTAATACGTATTATAGACGACCAAAGATTATAATAATGTTACAGTCCGGTGAAATAAAACGGTTGTACCTACTTTATTCTTGTTTCCTCATCATATCAGCCTTTAACTGTCCACTGCTGAACATAAGCCTCCCCCTTGGGGTTTTGCCAATAGTTGCCACGCTTGGCGGTCGGATAGGCAACCGCAGTTAGACTTTAGAGATGTTTTAAGACAGGCGCTGCTGCCCATCCCTCGCCCTCCCTTAGTCTCCTCTTACGAAACCTATGGGAAAGGAGGGGTGGCGTATTCTACGCGGGAACAAACCGCGAATTTGTTATTCTTGTTCATTTTTAACTTATTATTTTATGCGGTTTTGTCCGCATACATTTATATATAATCAGTATATATGAGAATTCTATGTGTTAAGTAGCAGTATAACCTGTGTACCTTATTTCATTAAAATCTATACAGTAGTTTAATTGTACAAACATAAACATTTTTACATTTATAATATTAATAAGGTAGTAATATTTAAATCATTATATTAGTTGTGCTTAAACTGATATGTTCAAATTAATTTTATTTTACAATTTTATAATAAAAAGAAACATAGATCAAAAAATGATAAAATATTAAATCTCCACATTAATATAACGCTTTAAATTTTTTTATCCTTTTTAACTTGTTATGTTTCTTTAGAAAAAACATTCCTTTTCTTTAGTCGATTAAATCCTTTAGAGGATAGATACGGTCTTAGACATTTTTTCATTATTTTACGTAGCAATATTATTGGCACCATTAATGATTTACAAATTACTCTATGACAGTACCACACTGTACCAATACTTATAGAGACTAATTTAGGGGGATTTCTATGCAAATTTAATTACAGTAGTTACATGACATGATTGCAGTACGAGACCACTAACGAAGTACGCCATTAAAATGATCTGATAGCTCGACTGTGAAGTAAATATTTTAGTGAAATATATACTGCTAAACGGAACCCATATGGTTAATATTTATAGTAGCTCACAGAACTGCTTACCTTTTTGTATTCTAGAAGCATATATTATATTGTATTTACGGCATGCATTTAGAAATAAATATTAAATGATGTAATGTTAGAACCATCAGTGTTTTCTAAAAAAAAAAAAATAGAAATCTATTTAAAACTTCTTTATTTAAAATAAGAAATCAAATATTTTAATATCAAACTTGATTATCTCTGTTTAGTTCATAAGTACCTATAGACCTGGTATATAGGATAGGATTTAATTAAAGATTGTCTTCCACAGAAAAAAAAGGCATTAATTGTGGAAAACCCAGTTATTTAGATTTAAAAACTACTAAAACGATTTTAATAAATTTACTATAAAACCAATCTGTAAAAATATCCTTTCAAATAGAAAAAAAATCTAATAGGTTTATAACTGCGGAATTATGTGGTAACAAAAAAAGTACATTTGGATTGAGAACATCTTTCTTTTCGAAGCTATTTGAAAATAGATTAAATAATGATATGAAGTTCCGTAACATCTAATTTTATAAAATAGAAAAGCAATTTTTTTTTAATCGTATAAACTTGAAACAATGCTTCAACATAAGCTGTGTATAAATTAAGTAGATATCATGTATAATGTAATGTAGTAATCAAACAGTATCATGATGTTGTAAAAGTACCTAACAAGGCATATAATTTTATGGTATTAATTTTATAGATATAAAGTTTACAACAAACTTAATAGCTTAGATACAGCATTTTGGAAATATTATAAGCCTATAAGGCCTTCATTTTATATATATATATATATATATATATATATATATATATATATATATTTTTATATATATATATATATATTTTTTTTTTTTTTATACAACTTAGAATGGCAAACAAGCTGATGGCCCACCTGATGGAAAGTGGTAACCGTCGCCTATAGACATGAGCAGTACCATGGACATAACAGAGTATACTGTTTGGCCCTTTGATACCCCCCATGCGTGGCCATTCCTAAGGACTCAGGTGTTATTCCTCTTTACCCTGTAAATTCACGCCATATCCCACCCTTCAAACCGAAACACAGCCATGCAAACACAACTGCTTCACGGTTGAAACACGAATGGAACACTGGTACTTACCGTTAACCTGGAATTATAAAAATTGGCAAGAAGCAACGTAAAGTACAAATTAAAGGAACAATCCAAAAACTGTGAATTTGTAGCTAAGTAAATACTATTGCAAATTGTTTCTCAATTAGCGAATATATTGCGTAATATGCAATGATTTAAAATATTATTCCGCAGAAAAAAATCTGTTAATGTGATAATGAATCAACTTGGTACCAAGACATGAGTAAATCACACCGATTACAATATAATTCAAAATCATCCATAATGGTATACCGACAAAAAATAAACATAATTATAGCTTCATCTTTTTTAACATTAACCTTACCCTAACTTATAAAAATCATCAAATCTTATCATATCTTACAATGCCTAAAAATGTTTATTTAAAGAACAACATATTAAAACAAATTGAAGTGAGGTATAGCGTTGAGTGAGTAACCGTTGAACCGCTTCAGAGCCTACCGCAGTATACCAATTGACACCATGTTAGTCTGCCTGCGGCTGTGTTCCATTAGATACTACTTCCTTAACAAAAGAGGCTCTATACCTTCCATTCCAACAATTGTATGAGCTATTTACCTTATCTGTAGCGACTAGTAAGCCGCAATCACACTCGTTGCCACTACGCTGCTAACAAAACGTTTTGATACTTTATTCTTCAATATATTATAATTATATCAAGTTATATTATCTGGTGTATTATGATATCAATTTTCTACGTCAAAATATGAGTATGTTTTAACTGTACGCCAAATTTATTTTCTATATATCCATTTACACATTTAAACTAGATTGAACTATAAACAACCAAACATCTTTAAAAACTTTCACAATTATAATTATAGTCCAATGTTTCTAATGCAACAATCTACTGTTAAATAATAACAAATTCTCTCTCTTCTTCTCATTATTTAGGGTCGTGACTACATAAAGATCACTCTCTTCAATATTGCTCTCCAAGCCATCCGTATACATCCGAAGAAGAGAAGGAGAATTAAATTATACCAAGAGAACCGTAACCTATTTTACCCTATTAATCATGACAGAAATGTAATAGCTACGTATAAGTGACATATTGACTGACAAATTGATCGAAAGAGTACACTTTACCTTTGTTATAAATATTTGTATGTCAGATATTTATCAAATGCGTTTTCCTAAAAAATTTGCTACTTTGCTAAAATACCAATAGTTTATATAAAAAGGTCTTTGCAACGGATTGAAATCTCCATTGTTTATAAAAAACAGAAATGTTTTAAATTATAACTATCAAAAATTTATATTAAAAAATAGCTTAATATTTGTGGAATACAGGCCATATATATTATTTATAGTTTTTTTTATTATTAATAATCAAATTCGAAATTGAAATATCTTTTTATTCTTTCCTTTTGGTTTCCTTTCACGGTCCTAGTTTTCTAAGTTCCATCTTATAATATACATGTATTTCCAAATTTCGTTTTTGTTTATAATAATATTCATGGTATATATTTTATTGGAAGCTTTACAATATTAGTGGAATCAGTTACAATATAATAAATTTTCGTATTTTTTAATAAAATCTACACCTGCTTTATTTAAAATAATTATTTTTATTAACTGTAAGTATCAAAATCACTAGGATGTCGTATTGGGCAGTATCGGTAGGAGCGGCAGTGCACCCGCGGGTAACTGCGTTATAACAGTGATAGCCCGCGCGTGATGTGACCATAGCGGGATACCGGCCGATACCACCGCACTGCATTCGCTGCACACCACACCGCACTCGACCGCTTGTCATTTTAGAGTTATTCGATACTCGTTATAGAATTAGTCGATACGCTCCGATATTACTATCGTGCGCCCTTTCTACTTCTATTAGTTTTGAAGTTAGCTGCGAATTCTGTCAGGATTGCTATTTATTCTTGTATTGGTTCAGAATTATTGTAGAAATGCTCAGTAGTTGGCATTTAGCTTCATAATGTTATCAATATCAATTCCTTTAAATTGGTATCTTTGTGCCATTTATGTTTTGGTTGCCGACTACAACGTTTATAATAGACAGCAGTTAACGCGATCATTTAGTTATGTTTTCTTTTGTGGGTTTGTTCTACAAAACAAAACAACATCAACTTTACCAAAATTTATTGTTTTGATTTCATAATTAAACTATAGAACTGATTTTGATATAATTTCTACGCGATCCAATCTGTAAGTACATCTTTTAGATAAAAAAAATCAAGTCTGTTTATAACTGAGGAAGTTATAAACATTAAAAAAAAACTCAAACGAATTGAGAATTTCCTTCTATTTGAAGTTTGTTAAATATTTGAACACGAAAGTCTAAAAGTTAATACTGCATGGTTGTGTTATCTTTTGAAAGATGAATAATAAAATTGCAGAGAACAGAAACATAATTAATACCCTAGTCCTCAAGAATATAACGCATTGATAATACCATGGATGTCAAAGTGTATTTTGTGACGTTCACGTTTTTCATGTCAATACATTACACAAATTACATCGCCAGTCGTCAGTCTTCCCTGATCATTACATATTCTTATGACTGAGATGTAAATCTATAATTTATATATAAGATGATAGATTAACTTTTAAAGTATTTCTATCATTGTAATCATAATCATCATTTCAGCCATTATTTGAACACTGCTGGACATTAGCCTCCTCCATAGACTGCCATAAAGAACGGTCCGTAATTACTTGCATTCACTGCTTACCATCCATTGTAATCCATGTAAATAATACCTTCAATAATTTCAACATATTTTCAGACAGTTAACAAGTAATGGACTACAACATACTTTTTCGTAAATTACAAACAAAATAACGGTCACAAAAGTGGAATGGCACGCGCTAAACCAATCCCGGACTAGAACAGAAGTGTTCAGACCAAGTCGTGACATAACATCGCTGGGCGTCGTAATCTCGAATAAATTGCGTATACTTAGCGACTCTTTATAGACCTTTTAAGGTAGAAAATTTAAGATGATGATAGGCACGTTCATAATTAAGATCACAGATGTGATAGGGGACTCGTGATGTAGCGTGGGTGGTTCCGCTTCCGAGGTCACGGGTGGTCTTATTTTGGGGTATTTTACACCATCAAATAATAATATTTATTAAATTATTATTGATATAAATAGCTAATAGATTAAATGGCCGTATGTTCCCGGCATAGAATAGGCCACCTCTTCCTATCCCGTGGGTGTCGTAAAAGCACATTCTTAAAACATCTCTAAAGTCTAACTGCGGTTGCCAATCCGCTTGCTAAGCATGGTAACTACTAGCAAAACCTCCCAAAGAGGAGACTTATGTTCAACAGTAGATGGTTAAAGTCTGATATGATGATGATGAATAGATTAAATATAATAGTTTATAAAGACGTTTGGATATTTTTTACTCAATCACACTTAAAATGTTGGATAAATTTCAATAAAATTAACTGATGTCCTAGATTCATCATCATCATCATCATCATTATCATCATCATCATCATGTCAGCTATTATCCGTCCACTGCTGAACTTAGGCCTTCTCCATAAAAGAGGTTTTATCAATCCTATAAATGTCCTACATTAATACATTTTATTTCGATCGATATGAGGAAATTCACGGATTTAAAATTTAAAATTTAAATATAATATAAATATAATACTGTACAAAAATTGTAAGGGTCCTGATAACCTTAGTGAAAAAAATATTTATTATTATTATTACTTTTGCTAGTATTCATTCATCACCACTTCTTTAAGTGGGCCATCATCTTATTTACTACTTTTAGTTAATAAAGAACTTATTAAGATCAAATGTAATTTTTTTTTTCAATATATTTCATCTTGAGGCTCATCATGTTTCTTTAGGTGGACCATCAATTTATTTGCTATTTCTGAGTACATAAAATAGTTTAAAAATAACTTAGATACTAAGATCAGTTTTCTGGCCTGTATAAACTGTACCTATGTTTCTATATGTTTGACAGTGAAATATATCCTTATGTCTAATTTGGCATGCCACTGACAGTTTTCAATGGTGAATGAAAAAGGAATTGATTATAGATAAAAGGTGTTTATAGTAGTTGTTGCCAAATGTGGAACTGACGGGGTTTGGGTCGTGTTCAGTCGAGGTGTTCATGGGATACAGTGACCTGTTGTCAGTATGTGATATCTGTGTTAGAAAACGGTAAAGATCTAGTTTATTATGCGGTTTGTTTATTATAATAAAAAACGCTTATTTACAAATATGGAAGAAAAGTAGATTTATTATACACTAGCTATTTGGCCCGGCTTCGCACGGGTAGATCGATTTTTGAAAATAATATGTAGCCTATGTTACTTGCTGATAATGTAGTTTTCTAAAAATGAAAGGTTTTAAAAAATCAGTTGAATATTTTTTGAGTTTATCCATTCACATACAAACAAACAATTAAATCTTCCCCTTCTCGTATAATATACACTATCAAATAATAATATCATAGAATAAATAAATTTACGATTTATTAAATTATTATTGTATTAAAGTAGTTAATAGATTAAATGGGCTGTGTGGTCCCGGCATAAAATAGGTCTCTTCCTTACCTGTGGGTGTCGTAAGAGGCGACTAAAGGAACTTAATAGTAGAGAAATGGGCAGCATCGTCCTTCTTAAAAATTCTCTAAGAAATTAACGTAAAAACGCCTGCCAAGCGTAGCCACTACGGGCTAAACTCCCTTTATAGGGAAGGCTTATGTTCAGCAGTGGACAGTTAATGGCTGAGATGGTGAGGCTGATTTATAATCATCATCATCATCATCTTCCTACCCTTATGCCAATTATTATTTGGGGACGGCGTAATATGTTTTTATCTATATCACAAAAAGATTTGCCCTATAGTTTTACGACCGGCTGCCTGCCTGACGTCTTTGGGAATGATTTATAATATATATATATATATATATATATATATATATATATATATCAGCTATATATATAAAATTTAAGCTATATGGCTATATTATCATTCTTTCTAAATGCATATAGGCTTCCTCTATAGACTGCTATAAGAAATAGTGCTGATGCATCCATTGCTTTCCCGCGGCACATTTGAGATTGTCTAGTAATTTAGTTGAAGTTCGTCCTTCATTGCATTTACGTGTATGGAGTCGAACATTTCTTCCCCCATCTGTTCTCAATATATAATTATATGATGTCTTTATTATATAAATTACATATGACTATATAATTTATGTAACACAACTAAATTATGCAACAAAATAACCCTATCTAAAGCGAAAAGCATTTGAACGCTCGCGGGCTCCTATACGGTAGCGTCGTGTGTGGTATCCCGTGATACTTAAATAATATACGACTTGGAGGATCCTCATATCTCAACGGGAAGTATTTTGCATGCAGCCAACACCTATCTTTTGGAATAATCTAGAAATGGGAGCACTGTCACGTATAACGTTATATCTACAGAGAAACACACAAGAAAATTCGACCTCAATACTCAAATAACAAAGTCGGTTTTTCCAATTTGTGATTTATATGTTATATTTTATTAAAATAATATTATTTGCACGGAACGTATTACTTATCGTAAATTCGTAATTACGGATGCTTCGCAAGAGGACATCAGTCTAATAATATATAATGTCACTAAAGACCGGACACGGCCGTCAATTAAAGCTTAGTGCGCTCGGTTGCTTATTAAACTTAAAATTATGTCTTATGTCAATACGTACTTAAAAAGTTTAATTCCTTTATAATTCAAGAGTGTTTCTCAAAAAATACATCAATTGTGTCAAATCCAGTTATTATGTTTTAAAAACTGAACTACTGAACCGATTTTGATAAAATTTTCATGGGACAGATCTGTAAGTATATCCTTTCAGATAAAAAAGAATTTTCCAAATCGGTTTAGAACTGAAGAGTTATGAAGTAACAGGCATAAAAAATACAATAGAATTAAGAACCTTCTTCTTTTTAAAATCGATTGAAAGTTTAACAAAGTTTATATTATATCACGATATAATTACATCACGAATATATATATATATATATATATATATATATATATATATATATATATATATATATATATATATTCGTGATGTAATTATTTTTTAGTAAATAATTAATAAATTCTAATCACATAACATTATTGTAAGTCGTAATAATGTTTTTATTAAGTAACTTTAATACTGACATATTATTTATACTGATTTTTTTCTTTGAAATATTATAATCTATATAAACAAAAAGTCAATTATCGAATATTTGTAAACGCATTAATTTAGAACGACTGTTTTCATTTACCGATTTAATTTGTGTATTTGTAATGTCTTGAACTAGATTTGTATGAAAGAAAATATTTGATGTATAATGCGTAAAAGTGAAGAATTTGGGTTAAAAAATCTCCAATTATAATATCCAATTATAAGTGAATGAGTGAGTGAGAAGAAAGATTTAGTCTCATTTTCTCCATTATTAGATTCAAGTTAAGCCGAGACCTATAGCTAATACCTAATTAAGTTTGAGGAGTGGGGATTCTTAAAACTTTTCTGTTTAAAATTTGATGAGATTTTGGCGATTTTTTTAATAACATGCTAAGAATAATGAAATTGCCACAGGTATTCTCAAGTAATACGCTTACCAATGAACAGCATTTCATTTTTAACTAGCTGTATCTTGCGGTCTCACTCACGTGAATTAATATATGAAATATTCTATATCAGAATATAAGCTATCCTGTATTTCATTCAAATGCATTTAAATTTTTTTATGATAGAATAACAATCGTCCATTCATACATTTCTTTTATATTTATAATAGTTATAAGATTATATAGATTTTTAGAAATAATTATAAAAAAAAAGCAAAAAGAATTTTCTCTAATTAATTAGTATAATCCCAACTAAGAAGATCGTGGCAAGAGACGAGTGTTTGTCGACCCCATTTCATCGCTTCATTAGCTAGATCGGGTTAGGTCGACCGCGACACCTTTGGCTAATGTGCATGATGCTTGTTACGATAACTCAATACTGCTGTTGGCGTGTAAACTAATGTACAAAACATTTAATTATAGTGTCCTAATAAAAACATATTTTCAAAATATGTCTTTTACTCGTATTAAGGGTTCCATCAATTAATCGTAATTAAAAAAAAATCTTTCTCCATCGTTTTAATATCAAAAATAATTTACAAGTATTTGGGTTCTTTTAGCAAGCTAGATAATTTGGTGTAATATTATTTTCCCTTTGTTCGCTTTTTTATTTACTGGGGACTTTATAACGCATCACCTTGTTTGCTATTTCAAATTGTACAAAAAATATACTATTAATTAATCTAATTTAAAAAATAATATATTTTACACACACATATACTCACACACACGCTTACGCAAACGACACATGGATACGATAAACGACAGGATCTGTGTGAATACTTTACATTCAAAAAGTTTGAATTAAGAACCTGAAATCACATGTTTACGTGTAAGAGGCAACAAGTTTTTTACTTCGCAAAAGAAAAATTCAATCAATACAAATAATAAGAGACCAATTGATCTGAAGTAAAGCCTATCAGTTATGAAAAGAATTGTGACAATCGATTTAGCATTAGCGACGTAGGTATAATAAAAAAAGTAATCCTAATAATACACAATCACAAAAAAGTTTTTTTTTTATGATTCACAATTAACCTTCTTCTTTTGGTAAAAGTGTAATTAACTATTCATAATTCAACATTTGGTTAGATAAACTACGTTCACGTAGTTAATCTTAACTTCCACGTTGTTTATACATATTTTGAATTCACGATCAGGAATAACATGATGTGATTATAGGTAAATACTATCTACATACCTGACTTTTATTACCGACGTTTCGACGTGGATTGCAATACGTCGTGGTCACGGCAAGACTAAAGTGAACGGCACTGAACGAACTTTCGGCAGCCCGCGCTGTTACTCGACTACCCTCACATTATTACTATTGTTGTCTTTATCCACCCAACATACAACACTCACAGTAGTCACACTACGATTAAACAAATATAAATCAAGTATATAGGTACTATTTACCTGCTATCATGTTGCGTTAAATCTTAATTGTGAATTTAAGATCACTTATATATATATATATATATATATATATATATATATATAATATATATATAATAATAATAATAATAATAATAACTTTATTGCATAACCATGATTTTAACAAATTCAGCACTGGAAATTACAATAAAAGTAGATACGAATTCATTTGTACATTTGGATCAGTTTAAACATCTGTGTCTGAACTAGGTTATAAAACCTGTATCTCAGACAACAGCGCTCAACCCTCATTACATAGTATAATGTTAGTTCAGCTAAATTTTTAGTGCTACATATAGAATATTGATATTATATAAAGTTAGTATATCTAATTATAACAATTGGCAATAATGAAAATTGTGAAATAATGTGCTCCCTGTGTGTAGAGTGTAATTTGAATGTATGTGTGTGGGAGAGTGTGTAAAATTATTTGAATGTTACTGTAATATTATTTAAATAATTTAAAGGTTTATCTTGAATTTAATTGTAATATATATATATATATATATATATATATATATATATATATATATATATATATATATATATATATATATATATATATATATATATATTATATCAATCAGTAATGACAAATAATAGACACATGTTGATTATTCATGACACATGATGGAGTAAAATAAAATTTATATAGTGGCATTACCTAAGCCGATCCAATTAGTAACGTTACACATTTTGATGTGCATTTTATATTGATATCCGCAATAAAATGTGCCAATAAAACACTTTATATTATTCGCTCGCAATTTCTAATTGAGATGTAGAGCAAATCAAAGTTTTTTACAAACAAAAATAAATAATTAAATAGAAATATAATTTGAATTACCGTTTTGAAGATCGCACCTTAATATTACATTTTATTGTACTAATTCGTACAAATAATACCTAATTAATTCTTTTAGGAATACACGAATAAAAATAACTTGGTCATGTCATACATGTACATGTTATTAATATTTCAGTTTTAAATTTATATTAATAAAATAATATGTGTACAAAATAATTTTAATACTGGAAATAAAACTACATAATTTTTGCTTTGTTTTAGTAAATATATATTTTATTATTTAACAATAAAAAAATTAGTACTTAGGTAGATACCTTAAAATATTATATGTATTATATTCTTGTATTGTAAAAAATTTTACATAATTTACATTGGACACAGATTGAATATACAATGGCGGACTTATCCTATAGCGGGATCTCTTACAGTCAACTTTTAAGAAGCTGAAATAAAACTATAAAAACTGTACAGTTAAAAATAAAACCTAATAATATCGAGTTAAAATTAAACATATGTATTATAATAATAAGTAATTGTACACACCTACATATATAAATAATAATACATAAATTATAAAATGACAATATTACATAAATAAATACATATATTCACACACGTAATATTTTATATAATTTTAATATAGGCATATTACATTATAAATTAATATCAGTTAGTTATCAATAATAAATCATCACATTAGTTATAAATGACAGAAATTAAATCGTTAAATTGAACGCTCGCCACAAAGGAAGTGTGTGAGGACATCTAAATCAAGCCTGTGGCAGACAGACAGACGGACAACCCGACAACGGTATAGTTAACGGGTACCAGACAGTAAACTGAGCGCTGTAGATGAAGTTATTAATGCGATCTTTGCCAGGTGCTGCTATGTCGACACGTAGGTAAAACAGATGTTTGATGTATCTTATATTTGTTGATATTTTATAATCTGTTTATAGGTAAGTACCTTGTTTTTTAATGGGTGATAATGGAATAGTAACCCCGCCTGCGCTATCGGTATATACTGGTGGGGCACCAGTGAGTGATGATAGGTGAGGATGAAAAGACAGGTCAGTTAGCCCCTCGTGATGTATACACCTGGAATTCAGCACGATGATTTCCAGGGGGGACCACGTGGAGGTCGACCTGGTTGGGTATAGTAAGTAAGTACCATAAACGTTGATCTTGACTTCGTTTGCCTTTTATCTAAAACAAAGTCGGGTTAATTACACCATTTATAACTCCAGAACGGTTGGTCAGATTTTGATGATCTATGATTTGTTGGATTCGTCTCCGCTCCGAATAACAGAATAACTATTAAAATATCGTAAAAATTAATAAAAAAAATACAAAAAAAAAATTTAGACCGTTACGCAATACGAAGTTCGTCGGGACAGTTCAGCTAGATGACAATAAATAAATAATAATAATTTACTTTTACCCGCGACTTCGTCCGCGAGGCTCGGATATGTTCACTGACCGGGATAAAAAGCCTATGTCGTTCTCCATCCCATATAGTGTATGTACATATACCCAATTGATTAGTTAAATCGTTAAGGCGCTAAAAGATTGTTAGCTTTTAGCGCCCTAACAAAACAAACAAATTCACGTTGACATTTATAATTTTAGTAAATATAACTTGAACTCAATCTATAACATCTCATTTCTGGACATAAGTCTCCGTTCTTAAGGAATGTGTATTAACCTACTATTATCACTAGTAGTTAATACTAACCCAGTTAATGAAATAACCTGTACAATATCGCGGGCGCAGTTACTTGTGAAATTTCTATAAAAAAAATATATTCTCTATGATTACGATCGATTACGGATAAAGTGTTCTGCTAAATCTCGACTTTATCTCGTGTCGTACGTCGTCCGTGCAATAGGCCCGTGGTGGTTCGTTACTTGGCTCATTTCCCTACGTTTGTTTATAGCGAGACGTATATCAAGCGACAGGAAGTCTTCTTTACGAAGACCAACTGACAACACGGTGACTGTTAACGGGAGTTCTTTGACGATCGACAGCTGTAGTACTGTCTAGCGAAAAAGTGGTAGCAACAAGTAAATAAGAAATCAAAATATACATTTTGCTCCGCAAAAAAACTTCAATCGTGACTGAATTGTTTGTGGGGCAAAATCAATGTATTTATTTATAAACTGATTTTGATCCACAACAGTTTTTTTGTGTCTATATATTACAATTTTTTCTATACGAATTCTTAAATATTTCGGCCATATCGTCCGGAATGAAAACTGTATAGAACGTTTAATTGTCCAAGGGTCGATACAAGGTAAACGTTTTTTTTTTGTACAACTTAGAATGACAAACAAGTTGACGGCCCACCTGATGGAAAGTGGTAACCGTTGCCTATAGACATGAGCAATACCTTGGACATAACAGAGTAGGTATACTGTTTCGCCCATGATACTCCCCATGCGTTGCCATTCCTGAGGACTCAGATGTTATTCTTCTGTACCCTGTAAATTCACGCCATATCCCACCCTTCAAACCGAAACACAGCTATGCAAACACAACTGTTTCATGGTAGAAACACGAATGGTACAGAGGTATCCACGCAATCGACTTTTGTATAAAGTCTCCCTCTGGTGAAACGTTCTCATAGATCACACGAGACGGACTGACCTCATCACGGCCAGACGGCATTCTATTGTAGAATGCTCTCGCTCAGTAAGCAGAAGTAGATGGAGACACATTGCGAGGACCTCAGTTGCGAAGAAGGGCCTTATCGACAATCTACTATAATCATAAAAACCACGACCCCTAGCAATAGATTGCTTAGCAATAAGACCGCCTTTTGTACTACACTATACTTATTGAAAATTGTTTTAACAAATCATGTTATGTTGGTGCAATAAAGTGTTAAATAAATAAAAAAAAAAAAAAAAAATGACCCCTCTGTCAAGAGTATACAACTGAAGAGTGATATTACAAAAGTAATTATGAAAATCGGTTCAGAGCTGCTAATGCAATCACGGAATAACAAAAATCTCATCTTATACCTAATCATTACAATAAATAATGCATTACACATAGAGGTATCTACTCGTACCAACGTGCGATATCGAGACAGTGCTGCAAAGACATTTGTAGCATTTCTCCTCTGGATAGCTAGCTATTATTTTAAGTGTCCTAGGTATCCTTGGATAAAACATTTTACGTCTTCGTGTTTAGCGAATATCGTTGCCATAAAAAAAAAACGTGATAGGAAGCAATGACCCTGAATAAGCACAATATAAGGATTTTAAAAACAGACATGACGCAAAAAGTATTAACATTATATTTTCTTTTCTTGCTTTTAGCCGCGACTTTGTCCGCGTTTACTGATCAGAATAAAATGTAGCCTATAAAATGTATCTTTCTCCATCGCATATAGTACGTGTACACCAAATTTCATTGTTTTGTTAAGGTAGTTAAGGCGCTATAAGGTAACAAAGAAACAAAACAACTTACTTTTACATTAGTAAAAATTTCTTTTTTAGTACTATTGAAAACAATAGTACTAACTTAACTGAACATTGAATATGAATGTAAGTAAAAACTTACATTCATATTCAATGTTATTTATCTACCTCTAAGTTTGAGAATTACGGAAATAAAAAAAAATAAGTTTTTTTTATACAACTTAGAATGGCAAACAAGCTGACGGCCCACCTGATGGAAAGTGGTAACCGACGCCTATAGACATGAGCAGTACCATCGTCGTAACAGAGTATACTGTTACGCCCATGATACCCCCCATGCGTTGCCATTCCTGAGGACTCAGATGTTATTCCTCTGTACCCTGTGAATTCACGCCATATCCCACCCTTCAAACCGAAACACACACCATAAGTATATAAAAATATATGTATATATTTGGGTAATTATATATATATATATATATATATATATATATATATATATATATATATAACACTACGCTACTTAAATTAGAGGAGCGCCAATTAGAATATATAAGTTTTATTGTACTTGTGAACATAAATGTCCAAGACTTAGGCGTAGTTAATGGCGGGAAGTAGTGCACAAATTAAAATGCACCCGAGTCTGTCAGCCACTATTCCTTCTCTTACCATTTTCATAGTGAAAGTTGCTGTTCTAACACTAAATTGTCTATCATGTCTTGATATAAATTTTTTACTGTATTATAAAAGATATGCCCACGTTTACACTTCCAGGGACGGTAAAATGCTGTTATATTTTTTTCTTTTTTTTTACAGTCGTTGTAGTAAACTATGTATTCTTGCAGGTAATTTTAAACTAATTAATATATCTATCGACAAAAAAAAAACAAGAGGCATACTAACTAATGTGTTTGTTATTCTCAGTAGCAAAAATATACATTAATTGCATTACGTTAAATTAGATAAAATGTAATGTAATCAAACCATGCAATGTTTATTAAATGTAAAAACAAATTTAAGGTAGTGCAATAATGTAAATATATAAATCAATATAATGTATTCAAATAAAAAACGAATCAAGTGTGAGTTGAAACCACTCATCGAGGGTTACATAAATAAGATAACCTGTAAATAGGGTTTTGTTTTTTTAGATAAAAAAAAAATATTATGTTTATATGAGATTATTGTTTGAATATGTAAATAATATATGAAATAAAATTATTATAATTATTAGTAGGTTTTACCTACCACTTCGTATGTGTGAATTTTAAAAGTAGGAAAACCAATAAATTAGTCACACCAGATGGAGCACTTGGATAAAACATACACCAGATTTTAGGTTAGACCTTCAATTATACAACTGTGAAAACTGCATTCAACGTGGTGCAGTAGTTTTTGCGTGGCGCCGAAACAAACATACCTACAGACAGACAGACAAACAGACAAAAATGTTTTTGAATAACATTGTTTTGGCATCTATTAATCTTATTAAGACTCCTTAAGCCAGTTTCTCTTATATATGTTTTTGCATGGCTGTGTTTCGGTTTGAAGAGTGGGATATGGCGTGAATTTACTGGGTACAGAGGAATAACACCTGAGTCCTCAGGAATGGCAACGCATGGGGGGTATCATGGGCGAAACAGTATACTCTGTTATGTCCATGGTACTGCTCATGTCTATAGGCGACGGTTACCACTTTCCATCAGGTGGGATGTCAGCTTATTTGCCATTCTAAGTTGTATAAAAACATTAAAAAAACCTTATGGTAAGCGGTTACTGTAAATGTTCTATATTTTCCTGTGATATTTACGGATACCTTTATAAACTATAATTATTATAATTTATTGCTTTGCAAATTTAAAATGTATGTATAAATATTCGTAAGAGCTTCGTTAAGTGTGTGTTGGTGTATATATTATATACATATCCCACTTTAATTAATAAATATGGAACCCTAAAATGCAATTAATTATTCATACGTAAACACCCCATACCTGTTGACCATATTTGTTTTTCTTGAAAATTTAAATAAATCCACTAGAAGGCATCGTCACTGCTTTAATGAGATCGTAGTAATTATTCCTGTTGGATATAAAAGGACAGATTCAGTTAATCTTAGAAGATCTCTGACATTTAATTAATAAATATAAATTGTGAAACTAATCTCTTTGATGTATTTAATTAGGTAATTACTCTTAATTGTAATAGCGGTATATTTTAAGAAATACATATTACTGACTTCAATAAGCTAAGTAAGCCATTAATTATTTTTTCATTTGCTCATTACTTACATACTGGTTGTTAGTAGCAAGTTGGTTGCCATAAAAAAATGTATTAATGCCACATTTGATGTATGATCACGCTCATCTAAATCAGTTTGGTATTGAAAGCGAAAATCATTCAATATATGTTATGAATATTTAATGCAATTTAAATAATAAATCTAATGTATAAAATTCTCGTGTCGCGGTGTTTGTTACCAAACTCCTCCAAAACGGCTTTACCGATTTTTATGAAATTTTGTGTGCATATTGGGTAGGTCTGAGAATCGGCCAACATCTATTTTTCATACCCCTCAATGATAAGAGTGACCCACCCCTAAATATTTTTTTTTTAATTTTTTTAACAATTTTTTTTATTTTTATTTTATTATGGTTTAGCATTAAAAAATACATACAAATTTTACGCTTTTACGATCAACCCCTGTTTTTTAAGCGCGATTTTTATATGCCTCAATAAGGTTGCAAGATTACAATCGAATATAATAATTGTAGTACAATAAATTTCCATACATAGTTCTAGAAATAATGTATATGGTAAAACAACGTTTGTCGAGTCAGCTAGTAATGTTATAAAAAAAAGTAGAAAAAGCTTCTGATTTATTTTTCAACCGACTTCCGACCGACCGAAAAGAAGGAAGTCCTCAATGCGGTTGTATTCTTTATTCGGTTAGTGTGTTTTATTATCTCTTTTAAAAACACTTTTTCTATCTGAAAGGATTTACTTACAAATTTGTCCTATAGAAATTTTAAATCAAAGTAACTTCTTATTTTATAAATGTAATAGTGTGTATGGCTGTTTTATACTTTAAATATGTTGGTAAATATAAAAACAGATTTTCGATCATAATGATTAACGTATCTGGTCTGAAATAAGATGAAAATATAAAAAATTTGCAATAGGTTTCTATGACTCCCCCTCCCTATAAATGATTGGTGATATTTTGCCAAACCCCTCCCCCGACACCATTTTAATCTGGTCGCCCCCTAAAGTTCACGCGCGCTCGTGAACGCAATAACTAGAACTGTACATATAGAAACGATAAATTCGTTGACCTATACTTTCCGTAATGCCATAAAGTAGTTTATGGCTTGTAGCCTTACGTAGAAACAGGGAATCATCAAGGTATATTTCCAGTTACCTAATGTCAAGCGTGACCGCGGGCGTCACGGGATATGGTTCTTCCACAGTGGTGTTAGTTTTTACCTGTTTGAATTATTACCATTATTATCGTTATATACTCACGACTTTAATCTGTGGTGGAAGTATCAGAAGCGTTTGTTGACCATTTAATACATAAATAGTACTGGTACATTACACTACGCCATCTAATTCTAAACTAAGTAAAATGTGCACCATGGGACATACGACTATATGTTTTAAACAATACTAAAATATTTATTTATTTATTTATTTAACTCTTTATTGCACCATAAATAAAAATATACAATGACAAGTGAATAATTCAAATGAAATACAGTAACATAATACATTTTTACTATTATGCATATTGTACCTAGAACATACTTTTATATTTTTTTTTTACAAAATTAGACTATTTTATTGTTTTATCCATCTATTATTAAACAAAAATCGTCAAAACTATCAAAATTACTCTGTGAAATGTTACGTTTGATACGTTTTAAACTTCTTCCTTATTATAATAAATTACATAACAAATTTATAACTGTAACTTTAAAAATAATTGTTTTCTAAATATAAATTAATGAAACATAATGAATTAAAGAATAAATGAATAAAAAATAAAAACTCTTTATTATTATCCACGAAAAAATAATTTTAACAAATATGTAGAAAAAATTCAGTATTTTTTTCTTAGAAATGAATCCACTGCACAACTTCCAACTGATCAGGAGCGAGTGATGTAGTCCGAAGGCACCAACATTAGCGCGAGAATGAGCCCCGAGCGTGAAGATACGGCAGGCAACGAGGTGCCGCCCTCATTTGCATTCAACTCCATTATCATTGCCTGAAGACTTGTTACGTCGACTGTACATTGATAACAAATTTAGATTTCTATGTCTTTGACTGGATTATTTATTTTTTATTTTAAGTCACTGTTGTTAACGGGTCAATCAACATATCGATAACTAATTACCGTAATATTTTTCTTTTATAAAGTATTTCAAAGTTAATTGCAATCTTTGTTTTGTTTATTTAATTCTCATTACCAATTTTTTAAAATTTTAAACTACACTCTAAACAACTTTTTAGTCCGAAGTAGTTTTTTTTTAAGTTTATTTATAATTTATTGTATGCCAAAATTACATTATTATAATTTATTCAAAATAAAGATGTATGACAAGCGAGCTTAACCCTTTAAGAGTTCGCTTCCAGCAAACCCTGTGTGGAAAAAAGCATTAATTACCAGGGGGCGGTGTGCATACAATAAGAAGCGGAAACAGTATGTTTGTTTATGTGGATTTATAATTCTTTATTAAATTGCAAAATATTTAACAAAATAAACAAAATCCGCAATCCCTATTTACACGTAAGCTTTACTGTAATCCCATATATCACGGCTCCCTTCATTCCAATGCACTGGAGACAGACGCATTAACAGAGTGCAAAGCTTTTACAATGCCCACACAAATCAAACAGGATTCCTAATACACTATCGGGCAAAGTTGTGTACACAAAACATTTGCATGGCGCGCCAAACAAGACTTGCGTGTCGACGCCCACTCCGCGGTGCAATACTGTGCAATCGTTCGACGTATCGGCATTGCATTAAACGTTGTAACCCAGCACAATGCGGATTTCTCCATGCTTTATAAAAAACTTATGTGTTCGGTTTTTGTTAAATGCTCCACGACATGCGAGGAGCATTGCATCAATATTCCGTTACGATTTCTTGTCATTATTCTAATTAATCTCGACTCAAGAACATTCACACGGTCGTCAATTAAATCATTTCGTCTGTTGGACGAGAAACAAAAATTCTTGCATAGGTGCTTTACTAAAAATTCTAAAATTGCCGATTTAGCCCTATATTGTCTTATTATTTTGCCATGTTATCCCGGCATAGAATAGGCCACCTTTTGCTCACCCGTGGCTGTCTAACAGGCGACTAAGTGAACTAGTTATATTTAACGCATGGAGGGCATTATGGGCGAAACAGTATATTCTGTTATATCTACAGTACAGTACAGTACTGTTCATGTCTATTCGCGACAGTTACCACTTTCCTTTAGGTAGGTAGGTAGGTCCATCAGGTTGTTTATCATTCTAAGTTGCTTAAAGAAGCTTAATAATTGAGGAATGGGCAGTAGCATCCCTCTTAAAACAAATATCAAAGTCTAACTTCGGTTATCAGACTGCGTGCCAAGTGTGGCAAGTACTGGCAATACCCTCAAATTGGGAGAGGTCTATGTCCAGTGGTGGACAATTAATGGCTGATATGATGATAATGACGTCTTCTTATTTCTGTCATAGGTCCATCTTAAAAGAGCACATTTTACACTCCGACGTTCTGTATGATATAGATATATAACTCCTTCCTCCCTCACCTGCAGTCACTGACTCGAAGGATATGACTAGCCCATTGTCACTTACCTAAAAGATTTTGAGAAAATAATATTCGCTAAACTTAATCTGATGTAAATTTTAGGATATAATGCAACATCATATAAAATTTTACACAAACAAAGTCGCGATTCTTCAATAGTCATTAAAATTAAACACATCTAATTAGAGCATCGAAATGTTTATTATCTATTCCAATTATCTATAACGCCAAGAACCTTCTATACGACCTTGTTGCTATTTTGGTCAATCTCAAAGTCTTTTCTAATTACAATATGAGAACACTAATAGTATTACGAAATACATGCGTTGTTGCCACTAATTAGCTCGAAGTGCGTTGACATTCTAGGCTCGTGATCGGTCGATGGGTAAGTCGATCGCATCGTCGGCGACACCCAACACCGACAGATCGTCTGTCGACGACGATACTGCACGGAGCCTTGGGATCAAGCTTACGGAATACGCCTCTCATGCATATCGGGTTTTAGGAAATCTGAGCACATTATATTTATTAGATTGGTCTATTAAATCGATCAGCTGCATCTTTAATACCAAACACGCACGCAATTTTGCATTTATGTTACTTTCATTAAGCTATTTAAATCATATTAAATTCTTGCCGGCCTTACAATAAATCCTGCTACATATAAACGCAAAAGTGTGTGAGGATGTAAAATAGAAATTATGTAAAAGAATAACTAACAACCATTCATACGGGTAAAACTACTTGAAACAAATTTGAATGAAAGATACGTCGGATAGGCTATATTTTAAATTAAGGCTATCTATATGAATATTTTATATACTGCTTCTCACGGGCAAACCAGCGCGGTACAGCTAATACTTGTATTTGTTTCTTTTCTTTTAATGCCTTAATAGTTTAACTTTTCGTAATGAAATTTTTATTATACACATGTTAGGTTTTTTTAATGATTGATAATGAAATGTTGACCCCGCCTATGCTAACGGTACACGCTGGCGGAGATATTCAGGATGATAGATTAGAATGAAAAGGCAGGTCAGTTAGCACATCGTTATGAATACACCTGGAATTCAGTACGATGGTTTCTAAGGGAGAGGGGGAGGGGGGCACACATGGAGTTCGACCTAACAGAGTGTGGTGCTAGCAATGGGACTGATAGTCCCGCATTACTAACAATCCCTTCAACCCACGTTAAGTATTTGGATGGTGAAATATGTTACAGACTACTTTTTTACAAATGATGTATCTCGATAGATACAGATATATAGATACTATAATATAAAAACAACACTAAGTAGGCATAATTCTAGATAAAAATACTGTTATTTAAATTAAATGAAAAGTCTATAAATACTATTCCACTGTTCACACAAAGGGTGTCGCAATAAATTAAATTTATCTCAACTAATTTGGTTATACACTAATGCGTCTGTATTGTAAGCTGCCACAATAAGAAATTTCTTGCATGCATTAATTAAATTAATGGATTGTTTCTAAAATTAACATAAGTTTTCACAATGTTCTTATCTTTTACGTAGTGTTGCATTTGTAAACTATTTAAGCATTGACAATTTGTTAATCACAAATTTATAGGCAGAGGTTTTTAAATTTTTAATCTCTTATAACAAGAATAAAGCATTAATTATAGTTTTATAGTGTGTTTGTATGTTCTATCTCTATCGTATTCATGTATGCTCATTATTATATCTATACGCGACGGTCACATTTAATCAACGGTCTTATGTGCTTATTTGAATCGAAGTATTTGGCGTTCCATTGTTTCTGCTTACCCTAATGGGAGACAGGCGTGACAGATATGTATGTATGTATGTATTTTAATATGATTGAAATGAATTTAAAAACTAATTAATCCTCGCTAAGTTGAATTTGAAAACAAGCAGTAGGTAATATTCGTTTGTTAATATAATAAATTTATCCTATCCATATAATAAATGCTAAAGTTTATAAAAATAGATGAAAAGATTGATGTTTGTTACTTTTTATGCAAAATATACTTAACGGATTTGAACAATATTGAGTACTTGGATAGGTTATATCCTAACTTAGCAAATACTACAATATATATAGATACTACAATATACTAAATATAAATAGCACTGGCAAAGCCGTGAGATACAGTTAGTTTCTAATATAAGGATTTACAAATCCTTATATTTTTATCCAAACCTTATTTGCTGTACTTCGTCAGAACTCAACAGGGATAAGAATGATAATAAAATATTGGTATCATGTTAATCATAGAGATGATGGAAGCCGGAGAACTTTCATCAATTTCTCTAGTTAGATCCTATTAAATCTAATACTATAGTGTCTAATTTGAATTATAAATAAATAAATATATCATCATCATCATCATATCAGCTCTTAACTACCACTATAGAACATAATCCTCCCCCTAGGTAGGGAGAGATATGGGCAGCAGCGTCCCTCTTAAAAAATTTCTAAAGCTTAACTGCGATTGCCAGTCCACCTTCCAAGCGTGGCAACTACTGGCAAATAAATATATGATTTAAAAAAAATAATATGAATACACAAAAGATTTATTGTACTATCCAAATAGAGACATCATAAAATTATGCTAATAGTATCATAATTAAGTCATTTCCACACAAATAGATTGTTTATGTAAATAAACGGTGTTTTATTTTTATATTTTTTTTATTATGTGGTGTGAATGTTATTTTTTTTTTCATCTCAAATTTATATATCATGTAATATGTCACTGATATAGTGCCATAAATATTTATAATACAAATTGGCTATTTAAAATCGACATCAATAACTAAAACGTCACAACTGCAGTGATAAAACGAATTAGTAATTTGATAATTCTATAAATTATTTAGTTTAGATTTTAAATTTAGACTTTATAGAAAATATTTTGACCTAGAAACTTAACATTTAAGATTGCAATAAATTATACTCATCGATTTATTCAATATTCATATGTTTTTTAATATAGAAAATGGTACTTTTTTAAAATAAATTTAGGCATGTATTTAGTAAAGTAAACACAAGAAAATGTAGAAATACTACATAAAGTTTCCACACCAAATAGAACTCAAAATCATTCGTTCAATCACTCACTCGATTATTTTCTGTAACCATTCATTTATAAATCAAACCACTATTTATTAGCAGTAATTAAATATACACAATTTAGATTCTCTTGCATTCAATATTGATATACTTATTTGACCTTAGAGTTACGTGAGGTCAGTTAATAAATAAAACGACGTTCTTTACGTTTTAAATTTTACTGAAAATGAAAAAAAAACATACAAATCATAATGATATAAGGCATTTTTATATGTCTCAACGTACATAATATAATAAAAGTTAATGCTAAGATTTTACTACATAAAAATGCGATAGTCTAGAAAATTATTAGAAAATAAATAAAATGATGAAAGTAAACGCTTTAGTTTCTATTTATATAACATTAGCTTGCTTTATCTTTTGATCTACAATAGAAGCTAAAAAAGGTATATAACTATACGGTTTTTTATAGATATATTTCAATTAAGAAATTTAATAAAAACTAAAAATTCAGTCTCATATCAGGCGTTAACTGTCCACTGCTGAACACAGGCCTCCCTCATAAGTATGTAATCAAGTAGTTGTCACACTTGGCAGACGGGTTGGCAACCGTAATTAGGCTTTTAGTGATCTTTTAAGAGGGACGCTACAGCCCTACCCTTAACCATTAAGTTTCCTTAATCGCCTCTTACGACACCCACGAAAGGAAGGGATGGCCCATTCTATACCGGGACCACACAACAATATTTTTCATAATATGATTGTTAAAATATAGTTATTTAATTTTATATAGTCGTTTTATACATTTAATTATAAATTTATGAATATTATTCATTAATGACGTTTAAACAGCTGAATGAATTTAAATTTAAATTGGTACATGAATAGAACATAACCTATAATAACATATAGGATACGTTTATCTTAATTCACGTGAGTAAAACTGGGAGATTTAGCTAGTTAAATATGTATGAAACTGGATTAATTATTAACATTTATTACTGAATATTTAAGTAGAGTCTACATTATTTTTATATTATACATTTATTACTAGTAATTACAAGACGATAACAAGGAGTTTAAATCGATGATCCACTGCCATCGGAATAATTTAAAATGGAAATTAGGTGTTGGCTACTTTGAATTGGAAATCGCGTAACGTTTTATATACACACAGTAATTATATCGGTATGAGTGGAATATATACAGGTTGATACACCTTTTACTAATTTAATAAATTTAACTCTTTATATTAATTGATTGTTAGTTACATTCTCCATTTGAAATGAGGTCGTGAAAAAATAAACACAAATAATATTTAAAAACTTATTGGTGTCTTATATTTTTGTCTCTCTAGGTAAGGTACCATTGAATCACCGTCACTATTTTCTGATCTCGTTGTGTTTCTTGTTTTAGTTCATTATTATTATTCGTTATTAGTCGGAGAGCTGGCGACAAAAATCAGCAAGAGCTCTTATCGATTTTTGTGGACTATATATCCCAATGACACTAAGTAGAATATTCTAATATTATAAGATGGATATAAAATCAGTCTCCTATCACGTTTACACAGATTATTTTGGCAATTCAAGATCATTGCCGAGAACGTATTTAGAAAGTATTAAGAATCTTAAAAACAAAACAAGCGTTCACAGTATTAAAGATTTTAGATATTTTATAATACACCTTTCTCATGGTTTTACTACATTAATTTTAAATACGAGTAAAATAAATTGTTAAAAATTATCTATTTTATGAAGAGGAAAAATTTTATATTTTTCCTCTACATAATACAGATAATTTTTTTCAATAAATAAACTCAGAACCTATTTAACCGATATTAAAAAATGTTACCTTATATAAAGCTACATAATTAATGAGTAATAATAATAATAATGAATTTTATTTATTTCCATATTCCTAATATATTTACAGTATTGTTAGTATCTAAGATATTTATAATTTTTCTTAATAACTAATTATTAGTATAATTCTTTGATTCTTGGATATGGGTGAAGGCCTTCTCCATCATGAGGTCCATCATCCTCATCCATAATGAGTAATATACGCTATATATTATTTTCTAAAATTTTATCTACCCGTGCAATGTTGGGCCGGATAGTTAGGTGTAAATAATCCATGATATTTTAACTATCTGTTAATGCAAAATTTTATCGAATTCTATTAGACAAACATCCATACTGTGTCGCAAATTTTCGTACTACGATATTATCAAAATTAATAAATCCAAATTATGAAAACAAACAAAAGATAAATTAAAAATATTATCTTACTTATTATCTGCCGCCATATATAAACTCTTGTTTCTAGCAGTCGAAATATTTAAGGAAGTACTTTACTATTCTTATAGATATCTATCAACTCGGTCAACTAACATTTAATTTCAAAAGAACTATACATTGTATGACTCATACATCACCTTTTGTGTCCCATTTGCCCATGTATAAACGTTTATATTCTTTTTTCTATGCTTTTTTTTTCTTAGCACCAAATAATAATAAATAATCAAGCTATTTATTCTCATTACTGTATAATCATAGTGTTAATAAAAAACCGACTAATGTTTATATCTTTTTATTATAGTTACTAAATAATTGACGAGTCACGCAAAAAAAATAAAAACAACCTGTATATAGTCGAACGAAAATATTTCGACTTTTATATTTTAGATAAATATTTTAATTGCAATGAGTTGGTCTTCTAGTAGTTTGGTGATTTTTACATTGGAATGTGACAAATTAAATTCGACGTTCAGATTCATTTCAATGTAGAGGTGATCGCTATTTGCATACCGAGTTTCCTTGTTTACTGTACATGATGTTTGCGTCTTCCCTTATAATTACGGCTCGTATATATCAATGGCAATTGATGAATATAAATGTACATAATTGGATCATCTATCGTCATAGTTGGCCAAAGAGATAATCATACTTAACATAACATTTACGTTTCGAGGTCACTTTATAATTAAAATTATAGTAATATAACTTTGAATGTTTATTTTTAAATTTAATTTTTTGTAATTATGAATTCATATAAATTGTTAAGATTACCATTTTGATGATTTTATGTTTCATTAGTTGATTTAATACAAGTAATATAAGTAAAGATGGTGATGCAGGTAGCTCAGGACCGTTCCTTATGGAGAAGACCTATGGCCAGCAGTGGACAGATAATAGCTGAAGTGATGATGATAAATGTATTAAAATGAACATCTTTATTGCAGATGAAACCACGAATGTGCAAGCAAAATGTAAGACATCTTGCGGATAGATGGAACAAATCAAAGATACTTTAGCAATAAGAAGACTTATTTCCAACGGTGGACTGATAAAGTTGATAATAAATAATAAATATTTAGTGGTGATTTTACTGACAGTTTTAGTATTTATTTTTTTTTAGTTTATAGTAAAATTATATTTATCATAAACAGTTGTCACAATTACCTCGCGTCATGATTTATAGACTAGAATTAATAACGGGTAAATAATGCGGAAGACTACGTTCGATGTAAAATCAGAAGATTGTTATCCATACATCATTATCTGTAACTATGTCACCTGTTAAGTTATTATACAGATCGGGTTTAATTACTTCAGATATTGAATAAAGAATTTTATTGGAATTTTATACAAAAAATAAATCACACATTTACGTATATATTAAAAACTATATGGAATATACAGATTGACCAGGGTAAAATATAAAAAAAATAGTTTTTTTTATATTTTAAAGTACCACAAACAAACATTTCTGTTTGCCCCATATTGACTGATATAAATGGTCTTTAGGTGTTATGTCTACAACAGGTACCTTTGTTATATACGTATATAAAAGTTAAATAAATAAGAAATAACTTACTGCTTCTCTATCCGAAATACTACTTATATGTATGTTAAACTTCATGGCAATCGATTGGATTGTTTAAGCGACAAAAGGTAAAAAAAAATTCAAATCTTATTAAATGTACCAAAGAATTCCCTAGACAGTGTAAATATCAACATGTAACCTTAGTAGAAAACAATTTAATGTACTTTATAATTTTCAATGTGTAATAAATCAAATGTATGTATATATAAATTAGACCATGTAGATCCCGACATAGAAAAAGCTACCTCTTCCTTTCTCGTGAACATCGACAATGGCTAAGGAAGCTTAACTGTAGAGGGATGAGCAACTGCGTCCTTCTTATAACATCAGTAAAGTGGTTGTCAACCTGTGATGCCCAACATGATAGGCAAAACTCCCCTTAAGATGAAGGCTTATATTTAGTAGTTAACAATTAACATTGTGAATCCTAGAAACTTAACATTTAAGTTGCAATATAATAATTATGATGACAAGTAAATGCTTTTTTAAATAGTAATATATAAATTTATATTCTATGTATAATATTTTTATATGTTTTATATGTATTTACAAATATAAATATATCACACTTATCCTTTACCCATAATCACAAGCCTTGCTTAGTAAGAGGTCTCGACCAAACAACCCAAAGCCATTTTCTGGTAGAACATGGGAACATTCACTCAAAACTTCAAAAACACAGACCTCCAGATAACATTTTTATTCCAAGAAACTAACAATATTTATTGAAATAACAAAATATTACTTAATTCAATATAACATTAAAAGTATTTAAAAATATATATATTTAAAGATAAAAAATTTCTTTAAGATCATAGACAGCTGGTGAAATGAACAACCAGAAGCCATTTCCATCTGATTATAAAACATTGAACATTCACTCAAAACTTCAGTCACCAATTTTCCACCAGCCGGCGTGAGATCTCTCCAAAAGATAACATTTTTTATTTAAATTAATTAGATTTATTTAAACAATTCATTTTTTTATGTAGAAATTTATAAAACTATAACGAATCTCAAAAAGGGCTTTACAGTTAAAATATCAGAAATAACATACACAAACATCATAATAACGAGCCCTGTTTGACCATTACGAAGATATTATATACCAAATAAGATTCATTAGTAAATAACTGCGGGGTATCATTGAATAAGGCATAAGTATATCTAGACATAACACCATATCCGTCTGTATGAAAAAACTAGTCATCCATATAATAATTACCTACACAAGTGTCCGCTAGGTTATTTTTTTAATTATCTAATTATGTTTTGTGCAGTGAACTGTTTAATATGGACGGATAGACGGCAGGTGAGTCAGTGTTTATTGCTGGCTGGTTTTAAAATATTTTAACGACATCAAAAATGTACCTACCTAATTTACCTATATTATATTTAGCGTGTATGTTACACGATATCTTCTCCAATTCATAACAGATTTTGATAATTCTTAATTAATAATGCAAAATCATGGAATAAAATATTTTCAACCAACTTCAAGAAAAGAAGGAGATTCTCAATTCAATTGTGTTTTTTCATATTTGTTACATCACAATTCTGTCAGTTACAAATTGATTTGCAATATTCTTTTTTATCTGAAAGGATATATATACTTACAGACTGGTCTCATATAAATATCAATATCTGTTCGCTAGTTTTTCTAAATCAAAATAACTGGTTTGCCAGAATTAAACTTTTTTTTTATGGAACACAATCTTAAATTATGGTAATTTTTTTATGATCGTTAGGGATTAGTCTCGTACCGGTTTTATAATAATTATGATGTTATTAATTATGATTTTCTGCGGAGCAAAATCTTTAGCTATATACGTCTATTATTTTAATACTGTGTTACGTGACAATTATTTGTAGTTGATACAAAATAAAGTTGTCGTCTTATTGCTTATCATTTATTATACATATAAATCTAAAAACTTATTTTTTCATAATATTTTAAACGATTATAAAAAAGATTAGGTTCTAAATTCGATGATATATTGTTTTATGCTAAATTTCGTCAATACTAAAACAATTTTAATGTCTGTTCTAACAACAGATAGCGTCTATACCCATGTAAGTCTCATGCTTATTTTGTCACGACTCACGACAGAAGTCTAAATTTTTTGCAAAGTAAAATTTTAAATAATATACAACTTTTAATAAAGACTTTTAAAGTATTGATCGTAAATATAAGGATCGTTGTCTTTTTACATTTACTTAGTAGTAATAATATACAAACGTTTAAGTTCAATTTCAATTTCGAACATATAAATTTCAATGTACGCTTACGTTGTTTACATGTTTACCTTTTCATCTATTTTTCATTTATCCTCGTAATCCTGTCTTGAGCAGGATTTAATCTGACATATAGGGTAATAATAAAATTAATAAACATGCGAATAAACTCGTGCACGAGACCACCTCCATTCTGTAAAGCAAATATAATAAACTACAGCATTAGCATAGGATTTTACCAATTTATAATATTTACCTACTATTTATTCGAGATACATTTACTAACGTAAAATAAAATACAAGTATACATACCTTTTGACTTCAATGAAAAGAAGGTTATTATTTCGTCTATATATTCCTCAATCCTGAATTGGTTTGATAAATTTTTTTTGCAACAAATAATGAGTACTTTTGATTAGATTGAAGTCGCTGTTTTTTTAGAGCCAATCTTATTTTATGTAATATATATTTTTACGCACCATACAGTTGTCAGTCATATCTATCCTAAATAATATAGATTTATCTTTTATTTAATATAAAAAATGATATATATAATTCCATAAAACTCCATTGCATCCATTCTCTTTCAAAACATTAATAATACAGTTCAAGTATTTAATTTTGAAAATAAAACAACTATGTATTATTTTCAATTAAACTTATTTCTCGGGGCATTAGTTTTAATTTCACTTAAACAACATTTCTCGTATGCACTACTCTGTATAACACTTTGTATGAATGAATTGGTATTCGTTGGAAATAACGGATTGCGCACCGCAGATCCGCTACCGAGAACCGCGAGGGTTCACATTACTGTATTAGAATCATCTAATAGGAAACATTCCTTTCGCTCTATGTGTAGTAATCTTGAAGCGATAATAACATTATCCATGACAAAACATTCCTATAAATATGAATTTTTAGATATTTTCCTTATAAATTCTATTAATAAACGTCAACCGGACATATGGATCAGTAGTAAGTAAAGAAAGTATCGTATGATCCCAGTATAGAATTGGTCGCTTCTTCCTTCCCTTCCTTTGTCGCGGTGATTATAAATGGCAACTAAAGGAAAATAATCAAGAGATGGTAGCAGCGTTCTTCTTAAAACATCACCAAAAACCTAACTGCAATTGTCAACCCGCCTGCCAAGCATGACAACTACTGGCAAAATCCCCCTTATGGGGAAGGCCTATATTCAGCACTGGCAGATATAGTAAAGGAAGGAAGAATATTTGGCTCATACGATTAAGAAATTATAAATGATTATCGACAAGAAACAACATATATATTAAGTCGTAGGTAAAAACTAATATTTAAAATATGAAAATACATTTACTTCTTTTTAATTAATCGTCATTAAATTTGTTATACGCGTACTATTTGAGATGAAGAAAGAGATAGGAAATAAGTTTATTCCAGCCAATCAACGTATCCCGGTTATCATATCGTTAACTGTCCGTTACTGAACACAGGTTTCCCCCTTGGAGAATTTGCCAGTAGTTTGGGGTTGGTAAACTCGCCTGCCAAACGCTATGTTTTGCAGGCGAGTTAACCAACCCCGGTTAGATTATTATTTGATGATAACATACATATAAGATATAATATATTTTAAGAAGGACACTGCTGCCTACGAAAAAGGAATGGGTGGCCCATTCTATACTACGATCAGGCGGCTAATATATCCCGGTCATAATGTATATATGTCTATATAATTTGTGATATTTTCTTAGAATATATATTTTCGTAAATCACAAGAACTAAAATAGTAAAATCGGGTGTGAAATATTCTGACAATGGTGGATAACACAAAGCCCTAGTTCCATAAGCTCGCCGCTAGCCAACTGCACCGTGATAACGACTCGCGGCCCGCGTTATCACCGCGCCTGGGTCCAGAACAGTCGCCACATTCACTATGTCTATACACCGAACACCACTGTTTGATACTAGCTCGAAATACATTTAATTAAAATATCAAATTGGATTATATTAATTAAAAAATTACAAATGTATATATTGTAGTTCCTTAATGTAGATATTCTATTCGTATACTAAATAAAAAATTAAAATTAACATATTTTATTTGATGAACATATTTTATTCGTTTTAATAATAGACTTATTAAAAATATCTACTTCTTAAAAATATTTAGGAATTGACTTTCACTGATAGGCATGGGAAGAGAATTCCACAATCTAGTAGCATGAATGGTACAAGATCCGCTATAGTGCGTAGACGAGTGAGGATAGATTTTAAAGATAAGAGCCTTCGTCAGACGACAGGATATACTATGGGGAAGTAGGAAATCAAGCCGCTCACGAAGATAGGACGCAGATGAAGGGTTGTACAGAAAGGAATAGTATAATAAAATAAAATGTATATGAAAATCTCTTCGAATTGATAGCCATTTTAATTTTGTTCTATAAATGGAGACGTGGTCATACTTACGTGGATCATATATAAAGCATATGCACAAATGATGTAGTCACTCTAATTTTTTAATTAGTATTGTTAGTAGTAAGATTTGGAATTAGTAATATTATGATATATATATGTTGGGAATATGTAGCGATTTTAAAAACTACAAATAAATAGATCAGTTTTTATTATTTAAAATACAATTATATATAATTTTTCAATCTATAGTAATAAAAAATCTATATCAATAACTAATTCTAATAACAATGTAACGCCATGCAAAAATACATCATACTTTAAAAAAAAATATTGTTAAGTGTAAAAATAAAATAAATAAATGCCATTATTAAAATGTTTCAATCGCTCTACACAGCCAGAGATCATGCGATGTTTGACGCTGGAGTCAAGGAGAGCGGCCGGCGCCGACCACGCCCGATCCCCTCCCGCCCGCGCTTCATGCAAACTACAGTACATCGATAAATCCAATTGTTGGTCATTACAGATCCTGCTCGCCATCTGTTATATTGCTGTAGATCATACAGGATATAATGTTTCCAATAGCTTATTTTCCATGACGTAGTTTCTTGGAAATATTCCGCTTTTGGAAATATGTTATAACATACATTGTTTCTAGGAAATTTACGAGTATGTTATGATATACATAGTTTTTTTCTAATAACTGACATTGGAATAGTACCTAACCCCGTATCTACTACTTATGGATTTACGCTGGCAGACAAGTGAGAATAAAGTCAGTCTAATTTATCCTTCGTGACGAACTTCCGGAGAATTAACCACGATAGATTCCACAAGGAACCGCATGGAGTTTCACTTGACCAGATATTTTACTATCAATGGAGTCATTAAACTTCATCACACATCACTTCATCACCACATCAGCCGCTAATGGTCCACTGCCTCCCCCATAAAAGGGGTTTTGCCAATAGTTGCCACGCTTAGAATTTGGTGATATTTTAAGAGGGACGCTGCTGCCCATCCCTAAGCCATTAAGTCCTCTTAGTCGCCTCTTATAACACCCATAAGAATGGAAGGAGTATCCTATGCTATGCTGGAACCATATGGCAACTAAACGTCATTAGTGCATAACTAAAGTCTTACCTTTTAATACCGGAATGCATGTGAATGATTCAAAATATAAATGTGAAGATAAAGAACTTTTATACATGTCTCTCTTTCTTCGTCCTTATAATTGGGAATTAAATATGACACTTAGTAATTTATATATAATTATAAACTATAGTAATTATAATAAAATATAATTTTATGATGAGTGAAGTTATTATATAAATTAAGTCGCCAAATTTCTAATATCGTAACTCACAAGTTTGAATGACATGACATACATTTTCAAATATTAAATTTTGCACTAATATCTAACCTAAAATAATTTTAAAAAACCTTCAAGATGGCAAAAATGGATAAAACAAATCAAACTATAATAACAGAAATCTATATGTCAATCGTTATGATACTGACTCATCATCAAAATTTACCTTATAATGGCTGTACCTAAAAAAGAAGTCTTATAAATGTTACTATATCATTTAAGATTTTTTTTCCAAAAAAAGTAATCTACTTTTTTTTTTATACAACTTAGAATGGCAAACAAGCTGACGGCTCACCTGATGGAAAGTGGTAACCGTCGCCTATAGACATGAGCAGTACCATAGACATAACAGAGTATACTGTTTCGCCCATGATACCCCCCGTGTGTTGCCATTCCATAAATAAAAAGCATCCATCAATAAACAAAACAAAATATAATCAAATTGAAAATCTTCTTTGTGAAAGCGAAAAATGATGATATAATTATCTGCCAATTGAAATGCGAGTATATTTGAAATACTCTAAATAAATTGATCTCATTTTAATTTTATTAAAACTATTTTTTTTTCTTAAATTATATCTACGCCAAGCAACATGATTGACTACAGCGATATGAAGGTCTTTTATGACAATTTAATTTATTGACGTTCTGAGTTGTTTGTTGAGTAATGGTCGGTAGATATATATTGTGACTAGTGGACGACAAATATCCGCGATTACTTCGCTGTAACTTACACATTAATTAATTATTAAAACAGACCAATTCCACGACTTACGGATCTGCCTTTCCGGAAAACCTACGCGGATACAATGCGTTTAATTGTTTAATATTCCATTCCATTTATTACCTTTAAAATCTATTATTTTCTTTTCATGCTCATTTATTGTACAATAAAATTATGTATTATCTAATAAAGTAGATGTTGACGTTTTGTTATCAACAAAAGATGAAATAAAAAACCATTACTTAAAAGAGCAGGTACGTAATCATGTCTGCTAAAAGTGATATGATAAATACTATAAAGTTGCAAATATTATAAATAATTTGATGCACAAATACATCATATCTGTTATATAACATCTTTTGCTGCTGGCAATAATCGAATTATATTCTAAATTGCGCAGGCAAAGCCTCGGGCAGTAGTGAATATACTACTTACTAATTGTTTTACTACTATTTACTAATACTACTAGTTACTAATAGTTTGGTTTCATTATTTTGAAATTAAATGTTCGTTTTTCAAATTCATCGATATAAAATTTAACCCAAAACTAGCTTTTACCCACGTCTTCGTTCTCATGACCGGGATATATATACTAACTGGAATAAAAAGCAGCCTTTATTCTTCTCCATTTTTTAATGTGATTGATTAAACTGTTAAGGCATAATAATATATAGACGTTATAACGTAACAAATAAACAAACTCACTTTCAGATTTATAATATTAGTCAGTATAGTTTCGAAAATGCTTGTAAAAAAAAATTGTGTATATATATGTTTTATTCGTTTCAAACTTAAGTTACTATACAAAACGCAAAAATATTAACTCAAGTTACAATTTGAAAGGACAAAAAGAACACGTAAAGTTGCGGCTTTTAAAAGAACATTATGACGATAAAAACTATGATGATACCTCTTAATGGCGAGTCTCTTGTCCAATTTAAGTAAATTCTCAGCTGCAATTAGTCCATATCGTCTCATCAGATTGCCGGCTATGACTCAAACCCACCCATATTCGCTCAAGGTGAGCAAAAACGGACTGGATCGTTTTCATCGCTGTAATATTAAACAAACAATTAGTATAAGGCCAGCGTCACATTCAGCGGATTGGTCGCTGATCTTCAGTAGGTGATCTGCAATTGTAACGTTTACAAAATCTAATATATGAATTCTACGTCTACTGGTGAGAAAATTAGGAACACTTTTAGCAAATTACAAATTCATTAAAAATTATCACATGATTTGTTAAAAAAAAAAAATACTATGTCCATTACTGAATAAACTGATTACTTACTGCTAAACGTTACTTCTCTGGAGGAAGAAGCAGCTCAAAGAGGCCGCTGACGTGCATGAACTCTTAGGTTATTCTTATGATAGGCGACAGTTATGTATCAGTCTTCGGAAAGGGCTCATCTGTTTCCAGCCATCTGCGTGTGATGGTAAACCTCAATAAAGAATTCTTTATTCCAAATCTCTTATGATGGCTCCTATTAAAAGGAAATTCCTGTCTCCTTGTTGAGGAATTCTTCATTCCGAACTTTGTTCCCTGACAAATCCGAAAAAAGTGAATTCACAGGTTAAAAAATACAGATTAAATACAGATTAAAATGACCAACTTCTGAGCGTAAACATATAGTCAAAGTGGAAGGTCAGATATATAATAATGTGATTGATGATCGGCAAAAAAGTGCCAAAAAAATAAGTAGTTATAGTATTATACCCACATTTTCTAAATACATTTAAAATTTATTTATTTATTTGTTTTCTTGAACTTAAAGCAATCATTAAAGGATATGAATATCAACGTGAAAAGACAATGTAAATCGTCTACTAAGTTGAGCATCGTGTAAAAAAACATGCGATGTGATATTAGCTTCTGTTCAGCTTGCGAACGACCGAACAGAAGTTGAGTGCAAATGTTTAAAATCAGCGATCAAAAATGGCCTAATGTGACACTAGCCTAAAACAACTTTTATTCCTATGTCTTGCTGTGAATCCTGCTTTACTAAATAAAATTAAGCTATAAAATTTTACAACATGATCTGAGTAGGCAATACAAGAGCGGGTGCATAAATAATCATATTATAATTATTCGGTAAATACAAAAAAAAAAAAATCGAACGACGCTTGACAGTTTACTGTAGGATCAAAAATGAAACTGTCAAAATATGTTGATCCCACCAATTATTACTGACGCTCAATTAAATTTATTTGTACACACTTATTACTCAATAAAGTTGATTTCACTACATTTTTAAGAGACTTCAAAAAGATATTACGATTATTTTTCTGTGTATAATAATGAGAGATCATCGCTAATTTTCATATTTTTTATTAATAGAGTTCATTACTCCGTTACGATATTAATAAAAATATATGTAAGTAGTTACACTGTCTTTTTTTTTTAATCTTTATTATTACGTCCCTTTAAGCTAGTTCTTGAGGGCGACAGAGTTTATACATTTAACTAGAGTGATAATTAAATATTCCACCCTATGGGAAACAGCAACCGCAATTCATAAATATTTATAATATGATCTTAACAAAGATCTTGTCTTCACGGTACTCTATAATTTTACTGCCATACTCACCCTTCAAAGTGACTTTATTCCAGTGCCTTGGTTGTCAAAATCATTTTGTCCAATAACCTGCTCGGCTTATTTTCGTTTAATGATTATTATTTTGGACTTTAATTTCGGCGCGGCGGCCGCGTCGTGACCTTTTCACTCGAGCGATATAATTTTATTTCTGATGCGGTTATCATCAAACGTCGATCTGGATTGGTTGCGGTGGTGGTGTCATGCAACGAGACTGCTACATCCGCTCACTTATGTCTATGCTACAGATATTAACTTAAATAGATGTCGCAACAGTTTATACTTACTTTACATGTAAATTTATAAGACTATAATGGTCTCCAAAGAGCTTACTTGACTGCGACTAAATAACTATAGATTAGCATTCGTTTATTTTGAAAGAAATAAAGAAATATAAAGGAACAGATAGGTGTGATATTCGTAAAAGTCTGCTACTAAAATTAACTTTATAGGTTACGTCCATTATATTGATTTTATATTATCGTCATTCTGTCTAAAATTTCCATAATTAAGATAAATTTAAGGATATCCAACTTATAAATATCTGTAACTGTTTAGACTTCATTATGCTCCAAATTTTCAATTTTCTCATTTTGTTCCAAGATTTCAATATGTTTTCATACATATACCCAAAAAGCATTACACTTTTTCCTTCAGCAGTTGGATAATAAATCTAAATCTAAAGTAGATTTTAGAATTTTATATTTTTGCAAGGGTTTATACTGGAGAAATTTACTATCATATGTTTTATTGTATTCACATTATTTATATTCACAACAAATAATTGTGACACGCTTACATATCATATAAATTAAGATCCTTGCGCCATCTATCTCTCTTTCTATGTCTATGATCTATACAACCACGCCCAGCTCAAACGGCTATTAGATGGATACAACTTTGATATAATACGCACTACTGTGCGTTGATAAATTATAGTTTAGCGTCAACCTCCTGCAGTTACAACTGCACAAGTCGCATTGAAAAATATACTTTCAAGTTACATTATTCAGATAATGGTAGTTAATATATAAACCTATGTACTAATATAAATCTAAAATTACAAGCTTCTTAGTTAGAATTCTAATTCAATACTCACAACATAATCTCCGTGTAGTCCCGGCACAGAATGAGTCACCAGTTTTTCCCGTGGATGTTGTAAGAAGCGACTAAGGAAACTTAAAAAAATATCCTGGGGGAGATTTTGTACAAAAGTCGATTGCTTAGATACCTCTGTCCCATTCGTGTTTCTACCGTGAAGCAGTTGTGTTTACATGGCTGTGTTTCGGTTTGAAGGGTGGGATATGGCGTGAATTTACTGGGTGCAGAGGAAAAACAACTGAGTCCTCAGGAATAGCAACGCATGGGGGGTATCATGGGCGAAACAGTATACTCTGTTATATCCATGGTACTGCCAGTATCTATAGGTTACGATTACCACTTTTCATCAGGTGGGCCGTTAGCTTGTTTGCCATTCTAAGTTGTATAAAAAAAAAGAAACCTTTCAACTAAAGAAAATAAAAACATATTGAGAACCTTCTTTTTTTAAGTTGATTGATAAAACAAAGCAATAACGCTTACCAACCCCTAACTGACTTTAATTTTACCTTTATGTTAATTTGGCCTGATAATATCTATTCGGGCTCCATTGATTGATAGCCTCCATTGGCTCCTATGCGTTAATAATTCGTTCAAGTCAAGACAAAAGATAAAAAAGTCGAGCATCCGTCATCTCTATCCGCTACTAACTGCTGGTTAAATTTTGTTTACATAACCTAACAATGAGTTACAAATTGAAATTGGATTTCACTTTTGAAATGGCCTTCATCTCATGAATGGTATACGCGATACGTAATTGCACAGTTAAACTGGAATTTTGTATAGATAAATAAAAAAAAAACAATATAAGATTACAAAAACTTTATTAACTCGACCCAGCTTAAGTTCCTTGAAAGTTAATCTAACTTCAGTCGGCGTGGATAAATGTGTTTGAATGGAATTTATTAACTCACAAAAAAACGCACCGTTAAACAAATACTGTCCATGTTTTTACACATTTTATTTTCGTTTTTTAGTATTTTGTTATGCTTAGAATAAAAAAATAATTGATTGCACCTACCTCACTGTTTTCAGATAAACTACCTTTTAATTGTATTTAAAAAAAATGCTATTACATGCCACAAGTAAAAAGTATACTGCATAAATATTTAAACATTAAAACAGTTTTTAAATAGTATTCTCTCATTTCTTCCTATGTATGTACAACTAGGCTTTGAAATCAACTTCCAGTAGCAGTATTTCCGAACCGATACCATATCGTAATCTCCAAGAAAAGAGCATATTTCTTACCATCAGATGCACCGCATTCTCGTTTAACCCTGTGTTATACAAAAACAAAAAAGAAATCTTCAAGAAATATCTACAAAGAAAACTTTTTTTCGAAAAAAAATTAATTATAATATTTACATTTAAAAAGAATATGTAATGATCATAACCTCTTAATTATTTTAAATCACTTAAAAACAGAATAAATAATATTAGTATGTATATAATATGACACAGTATTTCATTGTTTAAAATGCAGTCACTACTGTTTTGAGAACACAAATAAAAGTCAAACCTTAATTATTATTTCTAATTATCTTTTACACGTTTGAATATCAAATAGTAATTAAGTATTATATTAATTTTGTAATGTCTTAATTGTTACAAATATATGCAATGTAATGCAATTGACATTTGATTAGTAGTATAATGTGCAATGTTATTTAAACTGCATGTCAGATAAGTGCATAATTTAAATATAAAATATTTCAAACGTTAAACACATTTGATTACTTGTAGATAAAATTAATTGCGAGCACAATGAGTCAGAGGTATTCTATAATTTTTATGTCACAGTGATTTTGGTTCATATATTTTTATATATTTCGGAATATATAAAATAATATCTCGACCTGGCTCACGAGGTGACCGAAATGTGACGTCCACCGAAATCATTCCAATCGTTTTGTCGGTGAACGGTCTTATTCCAACAAGTCTGGAACAACATCTCAGACGGTTGGGATTCCGAGGCAGCTCACTCCCGGAAAAAATGCTGTAGAAAGCGGTGCTCTTAGATTCTGCCCGCATTGTACGCCAGTTTCTCTCCCTGGAGCCCTGAACCCCAGCCGACTATGCTTCTGCCGGGGGTTAGTCGCCATCTCCTTTCCTTAAGAGAGGAGATGAGAATTTGAGTAAAAATTAAAAATAATAATAATTTAATTATAGCTATCAAGAAAAGAGCATATTCCTTTTTAAAAGGCAGGCAGCATACCTGCGATGCCTCTGGTGTTGCGGGTGATCATGGGCAGCGGTAGTCACTTACCATCAGGTGAGTCGCATGCTCGTTATAAAAAAAAATAATTTGGACCGTCGTTAAATTAATTTGGAACCAACATCAGAGTAAACTCTATCAATAGTAAAAATAATTATCAAAAACGATTCAGAAATGACACTGACAACGCGAAACATATGAAAAATATTGGAATTGTAAATCGTTTAATGATCATAAATTATTTCAGCATGATGGTCGGTCATAACACAATGAGCATCGTTGTAATATACCTTAATTTTATAATTATGTATAATTGCAATTGTTTATCTCAAAACCTTCAGTTGATACGGTTAATTAATTTTTCGCCGAAGCAATTTCAGTGCACATGGTGAAATCAAAAATGTCACGAGAACTCGTTTCTATTCGACGGAGACATGTATCTTTATAATTAACTAATTATTCTTGGGACTTCATCCGCATAAGTTTTCATTATAAATTTCGCAACGGGGGATTACTGCGCATTTTTTTAATGGACGAAAATGGAATAACCCCGCTTGCGCTATCAGTGTACGCTGACGGAGCACCAATAACTGATAATAGTAATAATGAGGATAAAGCAAGTCAGCTGGTGACGTATCCACGAGAATTAACGAAGGTGTTTTCCAGGGAGAACCACGTGGAAGTCGCTCTGACAGAATATATTGCTAGCTATGGGCCCGTTAGACCCTATTACTTTATTACTATTTCCCTCTTGAATTATCGAGCTATCTTAAATACTAGGTTAATAGTAATGGACTAAAATGTATATATTTTTTTATACAACTTAGAATGGCAATCAAGCTGACGGCCGACCTGATGGAAAGTGGTAACGGTCGCCTATAGACATGAGCAGTACCATGGACATAACAGAGTATACTGTTTCGCCCATGATACCCCCCATGCGTTGCTATTCCTGAGGACTCAGGTGTTATTCCTCTGGACCCAGTAAATTCACGCCATATCCCACCCTTCAAGCTGAAACACAGCCATACAAATACAACTGCTTCACGGTAGAAACACTAATGGGACAGAGGTACCCAAGCAATCGACTTTTTGAGATGGCAACCGCAGTTTGACTTTAGAGATATTTTAAAAAGGTCAATTCTTACGACACCCAGGGGTGAAGAAAAAGGGGTGAAAAGAAGGGGTGGCCTATTCTATGCCGGGACCACACTTATTAAGTATATTAAGATATAATATATTTTATGTACATAATCACGCGAGTAAAATCGCGTGATACAACTAGACTATTTAATATATTGTACACAGAAAACATCCACACTAATACAAATGTACTATTAAATATAAATGTTTGTATTGCTCAGGAATCGAACCGGTAGTCATCGAAAGGTGACGTGTATAAACCTCTACACCACAAAGGTCAATATATATGATGACGTATATTCTTGCAGCAAATTCTCTCGAGGCCGTTGCAATAACGAAGAGTTACCGCGGTGTTGATTTTAACATAATGAGCTGAATAATTTCCAAACAGCACCTTAATTTATATGAGACACACGGCTTATAAAAAACAACCACTTATTTCTTCCGTAATTATATTTTTTTAAAATTGTCATTTTCAGCAGAGAATAATGTAGTACATTTATTATATCAATTTCAGAGACTATATTTCTGTTGTCATACCATATTTTTTGCAGTTTATAGTATAACATTGTTTTATCTTTTTTTTTATACTACTTAGAATGGCAAATAAGCTGACGGCCCACCTGATGGAAAGTAGTAATCGTCGCCGATAGACATGAGCAGTACCATGGACATAACAGAGTATACTGTTTCGCCCATGATACCCCCCATGCGTTGCCATTCCTGAGGACTCAGATATTATTGCTCTGTACCCTGCTCTGTGTAGTAAATTCACGCTATATCTCACCCTTCAAACCGAAACACAGCCATGCAAACACAACTGCTTCACCGTTGAAACACGAATGGGACAGGGGTACCCAAGCAATCGACTTTTGTACAAAGTCTCCCTCTGGTGAGTCCCTTTATCTACGACAAATCTATACTATTATTATAAATATGTAGGTAAGTTTGTTTATTTCTTACCTCTTAGCACCTTAACGACTGCACCAATCACTATGAAATTTGATATATAAGGATTATATAGCGATGAAGATAGAAATAGACTACAATTTTGTCCTGGTCATTAAACATATCCCGGTCTCATAGATGAAGTCGTGGGTTCGCTAATTTATTATTACCATTATAATGAATTAAATTTTTCAAGATTTTGTTTAGCAAAAATCAATCAAAATATTTTTAAGCATTCAAATTAATTCAGAATCCATATAAATAAAAAATACAAAGTTAACGTTAACACTCTCTTCTTTATTCTTTCATTATTCTTTATTGTACACAAAATATAATGTTAAGCACAATTCTATTTATTTATTACACTATCTTCCATTTTGGAAACTTAAAAAAATAACTTATAATAAGAAAAAAAACTTGTTTTAAAATAATATGCATTATGTTCACTACACCATACAGCCGTATGTCACAGTGTTTTTTATATGAAACTGTGACCATTTTTTAAAAAACGATTATCATGATTTTTATTACTTTTTAATAAGGCATCGCTGGGTTTATACCGCACATATATCCTTAGGCTATTGCACATTATAATTTCAATGTTTATATAATATTTGTAGTGTATTATAACTACTAGAATATTTGTATTAATGGTTGAAGATATCTTAAAAACAGAATGTTATTACTGATTCATCACCATATCATCTCCCCGAATGGGGGGGTTGCCAATAGTTGCTATGCTTGGCAAGCCGATTGGCAACTGCAGTTAGGTTTTGGTGATGTTTTAAAGGAACACTGCTGTCCATACCTTGACCATTAAGTTCCCTTAGTTGCTTCTTACGATATCTACAGGAAAAGAACTGATAAGCCAGTCTATGTCGGTATCATCACATGGGAGTACTTATTAATTTATGTTATATTTAACATATTATTTTTATTACAATAGTTTAAAATTATGTATATTATTTATGATCAAATAATTCTCTGATCTTATTGGAAATATAATTATAATAAAATCACTTTTTTAATAAAAAATAGAAATGTCAGTCATTTCTATTTATTTTTGTTGTTTGTTTGTTTCGTTTCTAAATATCTCATATACGTTATAATATATTCATAAGGGTGATGTGTTTCATATGTTCCTAATTCTGTCTTTTTTTTATAATATCCTTAATTCATTTGATTCGATCTTCAGCATACTGTCTCTTGATCGTTCTCTTCGTTAACTTCTGCTACAAATCTCCTTGTCAAAGAATCGTATGTTATCCATACTCCCACTATTTCATATAAAAGACATCAACGCGAATGAGTCACAAAAATTAAAAACGATGTATGTAAAAATAGCTATTATTTTAATAATTATATATTTGTACTTTAATTATTAAATCTTGTAAACTAAGTAAAGTTTGTTAAAACAATTTTAACTAAGAACAGGTTGGAGACAACCAATAGATGGCGCTGACAGTCAGCCACCTCATTCAATAATACTTAATATCTAACTGGTTTCGTGATTACATTTTTAAGGTGTTGTTCTTATCTTTTCTAGAATTATTATTACTACGATTTTGCTTAACATTCTATTGAAATATGCTTATATAATATTAGCGTAATTAATCAATGCTATTCACGTTATTTCTTGTTAAATGTATCATTAGTTAGAGACCTGATTTTGAATGCCCGGGGCAAAATAAATTCTAAACTCTACATGCTTAACAGTAGTTAAGTGCCAGGCAAGTGAAGCTGCGAGAAATAGCTAGTAATATACGCAAATTATAAAAGACACTTCAGAGCACTAACCTTGTAAATATACATACTCACTGATAAATTTGATTATTGATAAATTGATTGCAGTCACGTGAGTAGTTATTCAACTTTAATTTAAAATAAAAGGTATTTTAATATTCCATGTAATTGTAACTATGTTACATTTCCAAAAATATACCATATTATCCATTCTTTTATATATCTATGTACACTAAATTTACTGGTTAAATCCGGCATAAAATGGACTACTCCTTCCTTTTCCGTGGGTGTTGCAAGAAGCAACAAAGGGAACTTAATAGTCGAGGGATGGGCAGCTACCTCTCTTTTAAAACATCACCAAAGCCTAATTTTGTTGCCAACCTGCCTGTCAAGCATGGCAACTATTGGCAAAACTCTCCAATAAAAGAAGTTCTATATCATCAGCAGTAGACAGGTAACAGCTGATTTGATGATGACACCAAATTTCATGACAATTAGCTCGACATAAAATTTAACATACGCATAAACCATGCCCATATAGGGCATGGATACTTAGGTATCTTGTTATAAAATTTAAGTTACAATAATATTAAAAACGCACATATTTTTTATGCATTTTTCAAATTATCCCACTACTGGGAAAAAATCTTTACTATGCTTTTATGAATTCATAAAATTCACTAAACTACCTTAGTCGCCTCTTACGACACCTAACGGAAAGGAAGCGGTGACCTTTTCTAGCAGGACCTACACGGCAAAATTTTTTATATAGTCCATTTTAGTATAGTCCCTTCAAATACAAGAAAATCATCATCATCATGATTTCAACCTATCTGTCCACTGCTGGACATAAGCCATCTCTAATACTTTCCACCAATGCAGTGCTCCGCTATCCGCATTCATCCACTTTAATAATTTATAACAATATACCTACTCGTATACACTTAATTATACCCACTTTACAGTCATTAGACATATTAAAATAATGTAAAACAAAGAAACATTATAAATAACTTATTGTAATCCAATACATCCTCTACATTGTCTTGCGTCTGGGCAAATGACGAGAAAAACTTTTATTCGCACGCGTTGTGCTTCCTTACGACCCAATGATCAAGTAAAAGATTGATCGCTTCCACAAAGAAACTCGGGATCGAAACCAGTATGTTATATCTAGTTTTATGTAGTTTAACATATATCTGTAATTTTATAACAATAAATTAAATCTATACAAAATAGATATGAATCTGCTGTTGACTGTCTACTGCTGAACAAAGGCCTTCTTTATAAGGGGGATTTTGCTAGTAGTTGTCACACTTGGCAAGCGGGTCGGCAACCACAGTTAGGCTTTTGGTGATGTTTTAAAAATGACGCTGCTACCCATTCTATGTCGGGATCACACAGCAATATAATAAATTAAATTTACATAATACATTTTCATAAACACAATTGCACTATGCAGTTATTTAAAATTTTAGAAAAAAAACAATTATTAGCTACTAATTGGGTTCACGACAGGAGTAAATTCTTTAAACCAAAAAATCTGCGAAATCGTTTTAGCAATGGCAAAGGCATTAATATTATGTAACATACGCACGTTATATATACATTTAAATTGATAACCTTTCGAATTATTAGCTTTTTGAAGTTGATTGAAAATGTATGCATCCGAACTTGTACACGTAAAAATGGCGGGAAACGTCCCGCAAAGCCTTCTAAGGCTTTAGTAGCGGGCGCACAGGGCGGCGTCGCAATCGCGACTATATACGCGCTATCGTTCAGCGTGCGCACATCGGCGGTACCGTTAGACAGAGAGAGCGAAATGACGCCTTACGTGCGAGCAGAGCGGCGACACTGCGCCCGCGCCATCCGGAAGCCTCGCTGAAACTGGACCGTTTTCTTTTCTTGTTATTATTGAGATCGGCTCTCAAGTTCTGTTGTTGTCGCGCGGCGCGCCGCTCGCGCTGATAACGCGATGCCACGGCGACCTGCGCACGCGCACCGCGTAACGCTCCGCAGCTTTAAGCTCGCGCGGACATTGTAAAAAGTACTCACCCCCGTAAAGTGATGGAATGGATATTTCTATGGACCAGTGCTTATTGTCAGTAACAGAACAGGAACGACTATTTGTATTGTGTGATTTTTTCTTGGGTTTTAATATCGTATTTGGATATTGATAAGTGCTTGTACGAAAGTGAAAACGATATTCTGTGCTGATATTGTAACGAATTTGAGTTTATAAAAGGATACTTTTTAATGGACAATTGTAAATTGATCTGTGAGATAATACAATAAATTGATGAGATTTGGGCAGTTGGGATCAACTGAAGATTTTCTTCGTTTGCGTCGATACTGGTAGGTGATACATTTTCTATTTCAAAATTATAGTAACCTCGTAATGACAATAATACTATTTTTTATAAACGAATAAAAAATGCAGGATTATATTGATTATTTGTACAAAATTTGTGTTAAAATATTAAAATGTGCTCCACTTTTAGTTTATGAACTAATTAAGAGTCGTTTTGTCTGAGTAAAATTAATTATAATGATTAACTCAAATTCTTTATAATTATCAACATAAACCTTATTTTTATTAAATTAAATAAACGGCAATATTTTTATATTACTACGTTGTCAAACCAATTAAAAATTAAATAATAATTTAAACCAATTATTTCTGATCAATCGTAAATATACGCAAGAAATTAATATAACGTGTTAAAAATAGCCAGCGATTCATTTAAGTGCATTTTTATATAACAGTTCATTACATTAAATAAAATCACGTTTTATATTAACTACTTTATTAAAAACAACGATTTATTAACGATATATTTACAGCTTATCTTTTATTTATAAAATATATATTAGTTGATTCTACTATTATGTAAAAAAAAAATCTAAACACAATCCAATAATTAAGATCTAAACAAATATTTATAAGAAAAATGAATTATTTTTTTATTTATAAGGAAAGCAATATATTTATATCGTTACTTAACCTGTAGTAATACTTTAGGTAGTACATATGTGATATGTATATTAATTATATCCGTAGGTAGGTAATAAATACAAGATACGACTTAATTTAGATGTTACTAAAATAACACTGTTAAATTGTAATTAAATTTTATATTATTTCTTAAATTTATTATTTTTAATTCCCTATAATTATATCAGATACCTCAAATTAAATTTTTTATTGTTATACGAGTCATTATCCAGAATATACAAATAATAGATGATTTACAATAGTTCACTTTTTAAATTGTTCTAACAGAAAATCAAGCTTAGAATCTCATTTACGCAAACCAGAGTTCCTACTACTAAACTATGCTACTAAAGTCTATACTACTAGAGTCTAATTAGAGTATTAGAACTATAATTACAATATCTTCATTCGGAAAATTGCACTCCACATTAACAAATTATCGTTAACTGAGAATTTTCCGACGGCACATGATTTTTTAATCAAAAACCCTATATGAATAAAAAACACCAAAATAAAAGTGAAGGGCACAGTTTCACTAGTGTTTTCCTTCATTTTACAAAGTGATTAAGTGTAAAATTAAAAAAAAACATATCCGACCTAGTTAACCAGAAAGTGAGTTACGGTGAGGCGGCGCGCGCCGCCCGCCGTCGCGTTCTTTTTTGTTTGTCTCTATTGTGCCCAAACAGCGGTATACCGGGATGCAATTCTCAGTTAATAACCTTTTATAATGTTTGTTGATTATATCTAATAATATTAAATTTTGTCAAAAAACTAAGCTAGCTAAAAATTTACAGAAATTAATTGACGTACAACCTAGGCACACATGCAAATATGTTTATTTATTAGGTATTTGTAAAAGATTAATTCTTTAATAGCTATTATTTTTTTAACAAACGCATTTATTTAAAAATAAAAAGCTTGACAGACTTGACTATAGAAAAAAATATTTTTAGACATTGTAAATTATTTTTCCATAAATCAGCTGACATTTAATGATTATTAGAAAAGTAATATTAAATTATTTGTAACACATATTAGTTATGGTTCTTTTATGTTTGTAAATTATTATTGATTCTTTTTTTTTTTTTTTTTTTTTTTTTTTTTTTTTTTTTTTACCTATTGATATTGATGATCAAGCTGACGGCCCACCTGATGGAAAGTGGTACTGGAAGAGAACTGGACATGCAGAGTTAAGCTCTTTATTTGTACATTTGACTTCTACTGTCACGTTTCTATATGTTTTGTTAATGTTTACAATGAAGTGTAAATAAATATTAAATTTTGTTAATATAAAATTAAAATAATTATTTATTACTATTTGTGTAAAATACAACAATTTAATATACTCGTATTTAGTAAGGAAAATTAACCTCTTAACTAATGTATTTTAGGATACGCGATATCATTAATATTTTGGAATTTCTTTTTATATAAAATATTAAAATAAATATTTTTTTTACCGGATTACTTAATCATACTTCTTTAATATATTATCTGTAATTGTAACATAAAGTTTTGTAGGTATGTAAAATAAAAAAAAATACAAATCAAATTCCTTTTATTATTAAAAAATATTATAAATTTGAAAGTAAGTTTGTTTGTTTGTTTGTTATCTCTTAGCACCGTAACCATTAAACAATTATTATGAAATTTGGTATACACGTACTATACGAGATAAATAACATAATCGCTATAATAGATAGCAAATATATATTTCTGACTTTAATATCAAATGTAATAGAATTTATTTGATTCCAGCTGTAGTGGTAAATAAATTATGTCAATAAAAATATCTTATACATTAATAGTTATTAATACAAATATTTCAATATTATATATGATATTAAAATATCAATATTTACTAGTGTATACTATGATATTTGTACTACCTACGACATACATAGTAAGTTCATAAAATTCCCGTTCTGCATGAATGTCGATACCTACATAATATTTCCTAGAACACAAACAGGTAAAATTAAAATTATAGAATAATTTTACTGAACTTCAGTCATAATTAAAACAATAATTCTATATAATACCGCATTGTCTGCAGTAATATTCTTAATCCTTTTTATAAAAGTGAAAGTGAGTTTATTAGTTTGTCTGTTTATTACCTGTTAGTCCCTTAACAGCTTAACCAATCATCATGAAGTTTTGTATACACATGCTATGTGGGATATATTCACATACACATATTCGCATACGCGGACAAAGTCGCAGGTAAAAACTAGTACGTGATAAAGCAATGAACTGAACAGAGACATCTGAAATACGAAAAGAAAGTTTTAATTACAGTAGTAGTAAGTGCCTACTCGGCGAAACGTTTTGTAAAAATTATCGTTTTCAAATTAACATTTAAAATCCAACCGCAATTTACATACAAAATCTTATCTCTGTAATATTCTGTGTCAATTTATACCGATTTTAAATTCAATAGTCTCGTCTTAAATTTTCTCATTATTTACCATTATATATTATCGTGTATCGCTGCAAAAACCATGATTGAAACTGGGCCGCCGATTTTAATATGTGACCAGACAGAAAATGCGTTACCCACAATATATCGGCTCCTTAAAAGACAACCTAAATCACACGGCCACTAAAAAAAGGTAAAAACATATAAAAATAATTGCTGCAACCGAGTTCGCGCAACTGTTCTTATCTTACCCTTACATCATTCGAATAAATGAAGGTATAAAATCCGATGTTTACTTAAATGTACAATTGTATAGATGTGAGAGAAACTTTTTTTTTTATCTAAAATGTATTTTTTTGTCGGTACAAAATAATATTGACTTGAATATAATTATATTTCGCATGTAAATATTCATCGATGGATCAATTCGATACAGGATCGGAAGCGGACGCATTACGAATAAGCTCATATGTTCATTTACTATAATTATATATTAATGTACAATATGATAGTCTCGTTAATGTATATTGAAGTAAAATATTAAAGATACAAATACCAACTGCCCATTTGGTGACTTTGTCGCTTCATTTCTTACAACTTTATTGTCTACACACAAATTCGTGTACAGAATGAAATTACTTTTATTGGCAACATTAAAAACAGATTATCGCAACTTATTTAAGTGTACAACTTTTTTTTACTTGCAATACAAATTTCATCGAGACCACATTAGTTCGAGCTCGTTCTTCTCGAAAGTCGATCACGTCCAATTCTTGTTATTTCACACCGACCGCAGGTGAAGATTGCGTTCTTGGTGCATGAAAAAACGGACAACTGAAACGCTGTGTCATCTTTGAAAAGTGAAAAAAAAATAATTAGGCAATTTTACTTTCACTTCAAACTATGCCACAGTTATAGTTAGGTAAGAGACAGTATATACCACCAATTTAATATGACCAAGTAGCGACGTACCGGTTTTAATAATTTACATAGACACTTCAATGGAATTTTCACATGTTCAATCCGATGATAAGTATGTTGGAAATCTTGTTAACTGGTTCATGCAACGGTCGTAAATAATTTGTCACATAAATAACTACATAATTCCCAATAGAGGTGTATCTCGTAATATCAATTATATATTTTTATAAGTGTTATATAGAAATAGGCTACATACTTATCAACTAGTCTTTTCCATACTCATAAAAATATAATTAAGCCTCTTCAAGTTAGTTTTCCAATAACCGCTCGGTAATAAATTATGAAATATCTGAGAGATTAAAAATAATTGTAAATGAAAATTAGTTATATAATTATGTTCTTTTGAATAATGTTTTAAGCAAATGTTTACTTTAATAAGTAAATGTACTATTGAGTTGCTTGAAATGTTGAAATTGCCGTATTTTAGTCTTAATAATTTATATTTAAATGGTCATATATTAATATTAACAATATCATATATTAGGATTTGTTGCTTCGTTGGTCAGTGTGCTTAAGTTTTTATGTCGAGTTTTCCTGTGTTGATATATACTGCTTTATTTAAACTTAATTAATAACTTAATTACTAACTAATAACTTTATTTATATTTAATTACTAACTGTGTGCCGTAGCTTTGCTCACATGTATACAACCTACCCGTATACCAAATTTCATCAATATATGTTCAGTCATTTTAACGTAATGGAGTAACAAACATAATAACGTCCAAACATCCAAATATCTTTAAAAAATTTTACGTTTATAATATCTATTAGATATATAATTTTGTATTTATTTTTGTTGTAACTGTAGTTATAAAAGATAGCAAAAGTTTTGTCACTAGTTTTTTAAATATAACTTGAAAATAATATTGAACGCATTTCAATAGTTTCACATACTGATTAATTGATCTTGTTCTGATCCTGTACATTTCATAGTATATAATATAAAATGTAGATATACACATCGTAATATATCTTTTGTATTTTTTTTTCTTATTTCACTCGCATACTTAACATAAGGTATAACAAAACGTTTGGTATGTGTACATATATAATTAATTTTAGTCAGCCTGCTAGTGCCTTAGGCTGATTAATAGCAAGCTGTAGGTGAAACTACTGCTGTTGTTTCTTCTGAGGTAACAACTTCTCGCCGACGTGTCCAGTATAAATTTATGGTCGTTACAATTATTGAATTTTTTAATATTAATATAATTAATGCAACAATAATTACGTAAAGATTTAAAGAGAAGGTGACCATTTTTTTTTTGTTAGCATTATAAATGTAAAAGTTATGGAAATGTTTCTGTTTGTCATTAAGGAAACGTAAAGGAATAAATTTATAAGTTAGACAAAAAACTAACTATATAAAATTCCATTGAAATCTAATCGTTATTAGGTATATACATATGTTATTACACATAAGATACGCTTAGATAAGATAGAGCATTGAGCCTCAAAAACAGATCAACTTTTTGTCAGCTAATTGTCAAATCAGCCGACTCGTTTTTTTATAATTATTGTATATACTTAATATGAAATGAATCTTGACGTATTATTTAATAAATAAAACGAGTGTTTACGCATTAAAAAATGCAAAAATTATAAGACAAAACAAATATAGAAGTTATAAAGGAATCACTCATAACTATTTATCACGCAATATTGTATGAAAAAGTTGACACGTTTTTCTCGAAGCATTTTTATGGACACTTTAAATATATAATCTAAGGATACATGTTTTATTAATTTAATTTACAAGCGATATGAAGTTGCAATATAACTGCTATAAGTAACAAAATTGTTACCAGTAACATTTTCGACATGGATAATTTTACTGACGACTGACTGTTTCAAAATTGATAGTCCTGATAATTATTATAACAAATAATTTTCGTTATGAAGTAAAAAATAGTTCGAATCTGAATATACTTTTCAAGAAATTATATAATATATATATAAATATTATGAATTCTTAAAATGGCATGTTCAGAATTAAGCTATCTATTACATTACTTCACGGAGTTAACTATATATTTTATACAAAATAATTTATTAAACATAAAATTAATTTATAAATCTGAAGTGTTATTACATATAATATCTATTAGTATGATATATCCAAAAAGATCTATAGCCGTAGGGTAAATTCCTCTACAAAATTAATGTGAGCTTCGCCAAAATTAACGTGGTAGTAACTTTTTTTTTATTTTAACAGTTTTAAGATGATTTATGCCTCAATTTTGTTTCTGGTATTAATTGAATTCAACGTATTCTCTCTCTCCTTCTCTCTTTTTTCTGTTATTACCACTGTTGGCACTTTAGCTACTGTTGGACTTAATCTAGCAACTTTTTAAAATCTTTTAGTTACTAAAATTATAACGGTAGCTATATTAATTTAGCTCTAAATCCGTAACCGAATTGGCAATAGAAGTTAGAATCTACTAACTCTCTAACTTAGTGTATATTTATGATTTTTTAATTATATAAAAAAATTGGTATATTGTAATCAAATCTTTGCTATTTTCTTGTTACTTACATAATCCTTAGTATTATTATAAATGGCAGTTTGTTTATCTGTTACCTCGTAGCGCTTCAGTGATTTAACTAATTATGAAATTTTATATATTTAGTATATACATACTATATAGGACGGAAAATACGGGGTACATTTTATCCCGGTCAATGAATATGTCCCGGTCATACGAACCAAGTCACGAATAAAAGCTAGTCGACAACAAATTTATGAATCAAATTATAGATGGCGTTCTTGTATAAAGATAAGTTATAGACTTTCATGTTACAAGCTCAGAGCGTCGCACTTATAATACATGAAGCGAAATTAGACGTAGGTGTGTCGACGAAATGCTTAGTTACAAAACGAGCTGACTTGTCGTTGATGCACATTTGCATATAATTGCAGATTATTCTAATTATCGACAGACTTGGCGACGGTACGCATTGTTCTTCCTGGTGTTTGGATATTTGATGAGCTTGTCAAACGAGCTTAGTTCGCGACCTGAATTTAAAAGGAACAATAAATAAATAATTATTGTTTCGCTTTGTTTGGCATGAACAGTCGCCGATTGGCAACTGTAATTTTATTGTTGCGCTAAATATATTAACTCCTTGGCTAATTCGGGCGTTGGTTCTTGAAGTATATTTGATGAGCATGATAAATGATTTGACAGGGAAGAAGGGTTTTTGACTGGTGACCTCGTATATGAAAACGCAGTGTAATACGACCCCCACTGGATGGAGTAACGACCTCAAATGCATTGAGGGAGGTCAGTGAATGCAGGTGGCTCGGGACCGTTCCTTATGGCAGTCTATGGGGATGGCCTATGTTCAGCAGTGGACAGTTAACGGCTAATATGATGATGATGATGATGATGATGATGATGACAAATAATCTTAATACGGATTAAGAACATTTTAAATAAACTGTTTTCTTCGTTTAGTGGAAACAGTTGTCAGTTGACAAATGTAATGTCATTATTGTTATGTTATTATTGTGGTAGTGGTATATTTCCCTTATCTACTTTGTATTTTTTATATTCCAAGAGTTTAGTATTTCTGATCTTGACAAACAAGCTTAGCTTATGACCTGAATTTAATATTAACAGTTAGTTAAATATTTTTCCCTACGTTTTACAACAATAGGTACCGATCGGTCAAATATAAATTTATTACTGCAGCGAACGTAACATTGATCTTGCCTATTTTTTTAGTATCTATAAATATTCGAATGTAAGCGTATAGTCATTTCTTTTTCTGTGGTTTGAAATTTCAATAGTTCTAATATATCGTATAGCCACTCAACTCTTCTAAAATTGAGATAGTAAAAATTTCCATGCGGTCATTTTTTATTATAATTATACACACAAGTGCGTCACCAAAATACATATATCTTACATAAAAACACAATAATAGTTACATAATTTTACATTTCATATTAAAGATTTTTGTTAACGTATTAATACAATAAGAACTGTAGAAGTTGTAATGTGACATGAAAAACAAGCGTTCAAACATTAAAAAATATTCGTCGCTACATATTTTATTAGTCTACTGCAGTAGACACATGAATCACGATGCAGACACGAAATAAATTCGATTTTACTAGTGTATTTACCCCGAACCTCAGACAAACGCCGTTCATACGATATTGAACCGTAATGTCTATGAGTAAAGATTCGAAATTCGCTTGCGGTGATAACAATCGCGTCAAAAGAAGCATTCAAAGTTTCAGACATAGACTAATCAAAATTCAAGGAAATTCGATATACTCTGCATTCAAGTACATCACTCGATGAAATTCAGATTGCGAAAAAAATGCACAGACAACGCTGTAGACTATGTCGCATAATTTTCATATTCATTATCATAATGTGCAGTCAAATGGCTGAGATCAAATTCGTGTCTAGATACAAATACCGAAATAATGCTGTTGCAATACATCTATGGATCCTGTAGCCCAGTAACCGATAACGTTAGACTACATTATTTTGATTTTGGATTCAATTCCTAGATTGCACAATATAGCTAATATTTCATTTTGCATCTGCGTTTAACTATATAATTTCATATCGCATAAATTTTCTTAATATATAATAAAAGTTGTAACTGCATTTGTTTCAGACATTTTTTATTTGACATAAAAACTCAGTCAAACGGACGGCCTATGTACTAGAAAGCCATAAGATCGCCTATATACATGAACAGCACCATGGATAACATATTAAAGATTTTATTTGTTTAATTAAAAACATTTACCATTTGTACAATAAAACAATTAAGTATGCTTTCTCTGTGCAGCCGGACGTCCGTTTTACATTTAAGAAGAATTGCTACTCAAGATGTTGTAGCTTAAGGCTATAGAATTAACATATCGTTAAGGAGAAGCTATGCAGTACAGAGAAACAAAAGCATTTTGTTTTAATCAATTTAAATTTATGGAAATTTTTAACTTAGATGATATTGTAACATTAATATGTCATTTGTTGTTTAAAAAAAATTGTGACGTTGTCTCTTCTGGATCGATTGGGACAACTTTAATTTTTTATCTATGACAAAGCAACAAGTTATATTCAGCAGCTATATTCAACTTGAATAGTTATTACAAATTTGGATCTAGGTAAGTATTAAACTTATTAATTTATACTTATACATTAACATATGAAATATAATTATTTAAGAATAGAATATTTAATTCCTATTGCAATAATATATTATTACCATTATATTACAACCGCATTTACTTATATGGAAAAAATTGCCGAAAATAAACATTCCAGATGTTTGAAATGTGTTCAATGGAATTTCCGTCAAAGCATCTAAAGTGCGAACCCATTAACATGACTGATTAGATCTAAAATCGTTAACTGGGCACGTTAGTATAATAAAAAATATCATTAACATTTATAACGAATCACTTGGCCTTAAGTGATGATTGTAATGATTAATATAAAAGCCAATAATAAAGTTACATTCGGTGTAATATATCGTACCTCGCAATTAAACATTTGATCGGGACTGTGTAATATATTGTAATAAATATAATGATACGATTACAATATTAATTAATTTAGAATGTTTATCAGGTAGACACATAAAATAGAAACTGTATAGACCAATAGGGAACTAATGTCCCTTGACATCACATACAGTGCCATCTACTCGTAAACTAAACAGACTTTGTTCTAGTCGTTTATTACTTATTTGAATACTTTTTTTATATAAGAACTTACTTTTAAAGTATAAAGTTATACATTTATGCAAAAAATGTATAAATCATTGTAAATAAATCTAAGAAATCTTGACCAACCAGTAAACAAGACTTCATACGTAAAGGATCGAGTGTGATCTAAATAGCCGTACAAATTAAACAGAAGATTCCGTTTAAATCACTAAGAAATAACAAATAGAGAGGCATCAATTACAATTTTGTTGTTATAGATATCTTAACATTACCTCAGCGTGTACTGACAGCGTACCGCGAACACCTCGTTCAAAGTAGATGCGTGTGGTATCTCACTGATCTAAAATCGCTGCATACCTCATTATCCAGCCTCATATTGTTCGCTCACACGTGTCAGTATGGACAAAAAAATCAATTTCATTATCTCGTACGCAGCATACGTCTTCCACTAAGCATGGATTGCGTAAAACACGCAAGTTTACAGCGCGATGGCAATCAGGTGCATGGGAAACCGATTGTTTTGAGCACAAAACGTTCACACACATGAATGCCAACATTAGGCCCTATACAGTGTGGCTCGTTGTAATCTGAACTAATTCGACACGCCTTGAAGATGTTAATGAAGTTGTGAAGGGAAATATTGAAATTAATATTTGTTAGTAAAAAAAAAAATGAATAAATAAGACAATATCAGTGAGAGACATAATTGAAAATACTTTTGAATCTATAATTATGGTCCCAAAAGAAACTGTAACACGATACGTGACTAATTAATGTGAGATAGAAATATGAGTAATAATTAAATTGCATTCCACAAAAAACACGTCAATTGTGGCAAAACCAGTTATTTAAAAACTAAACTGCTGAATAATATCCTTTCAGATAAAAAGAAAAATTCTAAATCGGTTTAAAACTGATGAAGTTTTGAGGTAACAAACATTCTAAAATAATACAACCGAATTGAGAACCCCCATCATTTTATAGTCGGCTAAAAATCTTATAGTTTCCAAATAGAATTATCAAAATCAATGCAGAATTGATGACGATGAGATCTATATAAAATACACATATATAAAAAAGACAAATTGAGAACCTCTTTCTTTTGATGTAGGTTAAAAGTTGAATTCGTTTATAAAATTCATCCAAAACAAGTCTTGAAAACATTATTCAAATGAAAACTAACATTGCGTTGACCTCACGACAGGTCAAAACTGTATATGTTACACGATTGCTTTCCGTCACCCCACCTTATGAAGTGGTAACTTGAAACACATGGGGGCACTATAGGGATACCATGGGCATCACATTTTTATTTATGATATCCATGGCATTATTTATCCTTAATCTTTTATATATTATAAATTTGTTATAACTCTCAGCCAATCGTTATTTTATTAAATCCAACATTTGGTACATTTATTTACCAAGTTTCATTAAATGTAATTAAGTCACACGCATCATTAACAAACTTTCACATTTATAATAAATACTGGCAAAATAGAAGGATTCAATACATTAACCGAAGGTATTAACTACTGCTTATTGACTAATGTACTAATGATTTTCAATTTTGTTTATTTTCTTTTGTTTCCAAGACAAATAAATCATTCTTAAATTGAATTTTTTACATATTATTATCATAACTATAATTTTTACATTAAGTCATAAAAATTTAATACAATCGAATAAATTTTGCGTATTGAAATCGAATGAAAACATAGTTAACCAAAAACCTAGATAATATAAGAATTGCAATCACTTGCGATTTCATTGGTACACGAAATTTTTAATAGGAGCTATCGTGATCATGAACAATAAACTGAAATTCCCATCGATACAAGAAATCGCGAAAATTGTGTAATAAAAAAAAATAATTGGTGTAACCGATTATTATTAATTGAATCATTTACGCACAGTTTAAGAAATGGCTTTGTCATGTCACTATTCTTAAAATATAACACTATTAAGACACTATTAAAAAAATTCTAAATTTATTTACATTTAGAATTTTTGTATTTTTAGAATGTTTTATTTAAATTTAGAACTAGTATACTCTGTTATACTAATTTTCATTTATTTTATAATCAATTCAATAGAAATAACAACTACCCATTGTAAGAATGAATGTATGTATTTAAATGATACGCACTTACGTCAATACGTAGACAAAAAGTGTTATACTATTTATTTATTTCTAAATAGGAACTTTGAATAAGTACCAACTATATTCCATAGATTATTTTTAGACTTCTGTAACAAATAATACAAAGAAACCGTTTTAATTTTGTCCGTCCATATATCAATAACTACTAATACTATCGATATATTTGATATAGTTATAGATATTGCTGAAAAAATAAAACGAGTATTTACTTGTTCAAATAGGGTTTCTTATGACAAGGCTTCACATTTTTGCAAATATTTATTTTTATATTACATAGTTTCTTTTTAAATTATGATAGAAAAGTGTAAAAAATACACAGAATAATGCCCCAATATATGTGCTATGTACGTACATTCAAAATTTCCTCCTAAATCATGTGCTGCCTAATCTCTTAAGCTGAACATTTTTAATTTAAAAGATAACATAAATACGATATTAATTAAAGAGATTTTATAATAACTTTTAAGGGCACCTCATATAAGGCATTTAACACACATGCCAATGTCATATTAATATTTTCCTTTCATAAATCATTGATGTTGATCTTAATTGTGTAATGATTTTATCGAAGATCCTCTTATACGAATTTCCTCTTTTTGTATTCATTATGAATAATATTAAATGTATGTATTAAATCTCTATCAGTCTATAAAATAATTAAGATTATTGTATATATATATATATATACCTACAACAAAGATTTTTGTGTAAAAAATCTTAATTAAACTAAGAAACGGCAGTAGATTTTCGATACGCCCACATTTTCCTGTACATACTTGAATCAATTTTGAGAGGTAGTGAGCTTACCACTGTTACTCAGATTACTTTTGTTTATCAACAAAATTAACCATTATCGGATAGTTAATCGAAAATTTGAATTAATTAACTAGAAAATTTTGCAAAAACCTAATATTATTATATCTTCTTCAGGCTCGTCAATGCGCACGTGTTACCCTCGGTGTAGGTAGCATGCGTCCATAGACTACGATCACTACGTGCCATTAAACGAGCTGCATTTTGGCTTGCCTTTGTTGCGGTACAAAAAAAAAAACAGAGTTTAATTTTTGGTTGACTAAATTCAAACTTACGATCCTCGGAAACTGTAATCTGTGTAGCGTACCATAGACTATAACGGTCTCGATAAATAAACCGAATCAAATTAATATGACATCGAGTTAGATAACAAGTATTATATTTAATTGGCTATTGGCCGTCACAATATTTTATGAATGCACTATGTATTAAAATTTTCAGTGAATGTCGGCCACGCATTTGCATCTGGGTAATGATGAATTCAAATTAATACCCTAGAAATATGAACTACAAGAGCAGTTTTGTCACGAAATTGTATATTATTTATATGTACATACATCTACGAAACCCAAATACGTTCTTATCTCAAGGTTTTTCTCCTTAGATTTAACCCGATTATCTTGGACGCTGCTATATTATTATTTACAAGGATACAACGAAGATATTGGTGCTTTAACACAAAATCTATGTAATTTGCAATAGACCAAGCCCTTCTTATGTTAGACTGTTGTCGGATAACGACTGTTAAGACTGTTACAGTCAGACAGAGGTATCATGATTAGATAAAGCATATATTTAAACTATCATAGAAGAGACGTTTTATATATTTAACTTTTATATATAATAAGGCTTGTATATTTATTTAATTACACTACTAGTTTTTCACTAGTTCTCTGTGTCCATACCATAGATTAAGAATAATTTCTGCGGTCCCTATTCTACAGCCTACATAAAGAGATACCCTCATAGTACGTATGTTATAGTAAGTCTATGATAAAAACAGATCATTAACATAACTAATAGTAATAATATATGAACAAAATGAAGTAAGCATACTTGATTGGACTTAACAGAATTATTTTACACGTTCTTTTATTCGTAAAAAGGGCTCATAATCGATTGTATTTAAAACAAAAATGAATTAACTACAAGCATAATATTTATATAACTGTATTAACTCAATAAATTTGGAATAATAATAATAGTATAAACTTATATTACTACCAGTAAAAAATTACATTATTGTTACCATAGAGTAAAAGTGAAAGTCGATAGAATTATGTGGCGAACGTTACCACAGAGTATCGATTACTCGGCCGATACAGTTTTAATGTAGATACTGTGTCCGAACGATCATTTATACTACGTTGAGATTCATTTATGCATACGAGTAGTTCTTGATTACAACAAGCTAGTAACCAGGCTGCACGTGTCAATATGTAATACCCACCAAAATTTGCACATAACCTTCGACAAATGTGGAACAAAATTGTTTTACGCAGTGTTGTTTACTACGAATTGTAAAATCACGTCTACCGTATAGCTTGCTGAAACCTGTATATATTTCTGTTTATAATTCTAAAGGAAAACAATGTTGGGACATTTGATACGATACGACGAATTTATGAAGATCATAATAGAAGGTAAAAAGGAAGAAGGAAAAGAGAAATTAAGACATAATTACATCAGGGAGATCAAGAAAAAAGTGAGTAATGTATCGTATCAAAAGGTGAAGAGATTCGATGAAAATCATAGTGGGAAGAGCTCCACTAACAAGAGAACAGCTCTTAAAATACTTAAGGATGCATTAAGTCTATTTACCTTTTACAATATCACAATAATAAGTATTACGATAACAATATTGCCATTGTTATAAAGCAGAATTCAAATACAGTTTAAAGATATTAATTTTATTAATTTGAGCATGCACACAGTTGACAAAAACTGGTGTAGGATGAAATGATAATATTTAATTATATATATATATATATATATATATATATATATATATATATATATATATATATATATATATATATATATATATATATATATATATATAAGTAAATTTTAATATTTTTCAATATTTGACGATAGATATTAAGATCTTATACAATAATATCAATATGACGGTAATTCTGAACAGTTATGTTTAGTATTCATCATGTAAACTTAATACTACCCACTATTACGTCAATAATTAACTACGTAGATACTCTTATGGCTAAAAATCACTGATTATAATTGTGTGTGAGTGTATTTTTATTGCATATTTTGTTTAAAATTACTATAATTACCTATTTATAGATAAAAATACTTATGATATTATTATTAAATCGAACCCATCGACCGTCCAGGTTCTATGGAATGCGCCAATCAAAACCATAACAATGGCAACCACAAAAAATCTCCCACGGCACATAATAATGAATAGTTAACGACGAAAACTAGGTGAATCTTTGTGCAATAGCCTAGTGTCTTTTAAAAGAAATATGATCATTTTCAATTTCATAACGTTTCCCACACATGAGCTATGAATGGACTAGCTGTCGAGTACAGAACAGACAAATAAGTGTAATCTAAAACAGATTTTGTGTCGCCTATATAATTCGGGCGCGTGCCTCTTGCGTGTGCACATCAAATTACACGCTTGTGTTATCTAAATTAATATCATCAATGTTCAAGGCTTTACGACGAAACGGAATTTTACTACTACCTTTATGTGTCGGCGGTAGTTCGTCCCGGTCGTATGTTGTTCCAAATTTTAGATCCAAGGTTCTTTCATTCCAATCTAATTTATTAACATTGACTCAGGTCTAATGTACAACTATTCTAAATATGTATATTATTTTTAGATATGGAAAACGCTGTTACATCTATTATAACGTTTGAATTCAGGTATAGGTATGTACGAATATGAACGCTGATTGAATTTATAAATTATATTTTAATATAATAACTACCTATCTAACTTACTTGTAATTAGATCGAGAAAGCTCGACTAGTTCCGGGACCAATGCAGGATCCTTAATCACGAGTGGCTGTGATAATGACGATGACGATGAGCGCAAGCCTGATACTATTAATTTAAAATATCATATTCAACATTTTTGCAGTATCGGAAAACATCAGACTGTTGATTGTTAATAGATACCAGATACAAGGAGAATTGTAAAATCAAACGAAATAAGTAAGCAAATCAATATAAAGTTAAAAAATCAATAGGGCCATTTTGATGAAAAGACAATTTTTTCATTAAAATGGCCACCACTTAACACGTAAACGCTCTATGCTTCTCTTGCATTCCCTTAACTCATTGTGTGTATTTATAAAATATTTGTTCTTACTCTTTTAAGTTTATTCCTTTGTTTAATCTTCTTTTTAGAGGCTAACTACAAAGAATATAAACTATTACTATACAGGTAAATAATTTCGGATTATAATTCACAAAAAAAAATGAAAACCACTTATTTTGATTTCAAAACTAAGCTACTGAACCAATTTTGATACTACTTTGATTACTACACAGATAAATAATATAAGATTGTATTTCACATAAGAAAACCGACCAGAGGAAGACTGTGCAAAAGTCGATTGCTTGGGTACCTCTGTCCCATTAGTTTTTCTACCGTGTTTCGGTTTGAAAGATGGGATATGGCGTGAATTTACAGAGTACAGAGGAATAACATCTGAGTCCTCAGGAATGGCATCGCATGGGAGGTATCATGGCTGTAACAGTATACTCCGTTATCCATGGTACCGCTCATGTCTATAGGCGACGGTTACCACTTTCCATCAGGTGGGCTGTCAGCTTGTTTGCCATTCTAAGTTGTATAAAAAAAAAGACTTCTACTGTGGCAAAGCCAGTTATTTAGTTGATTTTAAAACGAAATTACTAAACCAATTTTTATAAAATTTCTATGAGACTAATTGGTAAGTTTCATTTGCAAGGATACGTTACAAACAAAAAAGAAATTTCCAAATTTATTTACAACTCACAGAGTTCTGAGGCAACATATATAAAAAAATGCAATTAGAACTACCTTCTTTTTGAATCGGTTCGAATTAGACAACAGAAATAACTTCAGTATAGATAGACAAGGAAGAACGATTAAGAAATAAGATCACATACGTCAATTACGTTTTATTATAATTAAATACCATTACCAAATTTGTTGTAAAGGTCAACGAAAAATCACGATTTTATCTTATTAGGGTAGGCGGAGTTCCGATTAGCATTGGGCCTATTTGTAATGATTATGTAAATGAACTTGATTCCAAAATTAAATTTTTATGTATATTTCTAATAGTACTAAATTATAATGGTAAGATAAGTATTTATAAAATCAATTAACCAATTTATTTTTATCTTGTTCTTTGACACGCAAATCAAAATCACATTCTTCATTAAAGGATTCTAAATTTACGCAATAATTTTTGTTAATAATAATTATATAACATTATTTACCAGAAATGTATTTTCCAAAAAAAAAAAAAAATTCAGCGGAACTATAATAATTAATAAAGAAATGTATTAGATAATAAAAAAGACCCTTATTAAGTAAAAAATATTATTTATTATATTATTATAACAGACGTTAAGTCACTGTTGAACATAAGTTTCCTTAAATAATGAATTTAATACAATTTTATAAACTAATCAACATAATTAACTGAATATGTAAATACAATAGAAAGCTAACAGAGATATACCTATATAATTGTAATGACGATCCTCGGTAGCAAGACGATTATATATTCTACGGTAGAAATCACCCCAGTTTCATTCAGATCCATTTCACTCATTGCCTACTGACAAGTTATAATAAATCTTAATAGTTATATTCTAATGAGTATTTTAGTCACGCTACCGGTGTAATTACTCTGCGCAATCAACACAGTGTTTAGTTAATAATAAATGTTTGTCAGTTCTTTAATAGACCATAAACAATTTTCAAATATTTTCTTATCTGGTACCAGTGGAGCAGCAAGCGTCAAGAGGTAAATCGTTCGTTTTATTGTCCATGGATGTGAGCAATTCTCTATGGTCTATTTTATTTCCTCAATACGATACAATTAATTCATATACTTTTATGCGATATAGTAAAATTTTATTACCTTTAAAAATTACCTATCATTATATACAATATAAAATGTATCACGAACTTCCTAGATTTATAAAAATAAAATTAAATATATTTACGTAAAGAGAAATTAACTATTATTGAAACTTATCATTTCAACATTTAATTGCCATAACAAGTCAATGAATGTTTTATATCATCATGTTTCTCACCATTTGTCACTTAATAGTAAATATAATAAAAAAATATTTTATTTCTGACAGTGCTATTTCTCGTTACATAGTCCTACAAATAAAGTGTGTGAAATTTGCTTCTGTCTCTTTTTTTTTTTATAAAAAGCAAATCCATCCAAATGAGTTTATGTTAAGGATAAACATGGAAACAATCACTAGCTTGCAGCGTCTAAAATGGCTCACTTTAAAACAATGACGAGAATGGACCTTCATGAAAAATACACGTGAAAACATCAAGTACACACGTTCAATGCAAATCGTCCGAATGTCAAACTGTACCAGGGTACGTATAATAGCTTGCACAATGAACATCTTGACATTCGTTTGTTCGTCAAACAATCTATGTGTGCGAACGATTCCCACGATGGTGTGATAGTGTGCCGTGCGCACCGAGCCGGGTAAACGTTGTTTTAAGATGAACACAGATTAGTACACCTAACATACACACTAGCTATCTATCATTCATCTAACTTCCCAATAAAGTATTCTTAGTCCTCATAAAGCATTCCTAAAAAAAAGCCCAAAATTTGTTACTTATCATAATTTTTGTTCTTTGTACGTATAAATAATATATATTTGCCATCATCTATGCAAGATACCAGTGACATCACACAATATACTGTGATACCCATTGTACCCCTCATGCGGTTTTCCTTCTTGAAGATCAGCACTGATAAGATGCCTCTGTACCCAGTAATTTCACTTCAATAACACAAGACTTCTGCTTGGCAATAATGACTACATTCACCCGTGTGATAGTAAATAATGGACATAAGAATGCTATCTTATTTCATCTCATGCACGTGGTATCGATGACGTACCTATCGATAAGTTCGAATGCCACTTTGTCTAATCAATATGTCCTGGTCATACGGACGAAGCCGTAAGCGTAGTTAATTATATATACACTTCTTAATTTCACCTAATATTTGATTTAAAGACTCCAGATAGTTCTCTTTGGTCATTAAAACATATTCCATTTATAACGCGGACTTGATGGGTGGTTGTTGATATGGTCTTTTTATACATAGTCATGGTACAGATATCACACTAGGGGTTCGGGAGATAATATTATGTCATATAATATTCCAACAAATAATATATAAGCTGAATTAAATCAAATATACTACCCGCTGACATTGATGCTAATTTTCACATTGTCTTCCAGACAACTCTTGCAGATTTAAGCTCGCCTTTGTACAATTTCTTTTCACTATCATATTTCTGTATACATTAATAGTATTTACAATCTTCTTTTGATTTAAGAGTATCCTCTTGTCGGTGCAACTAATTCATGCATCTTCCTCCAGCCAGCTCTATCTCAGGCCATATTCTTTATCTCCCTATACGACATGACGCCTAGTGTTTCCTTTATCTGTCCCATGTAATTATTCCTCGGTCTTCCTCTTCCTCTTTTGCCCTCTATCTTTCCTTCTACTATGCTCTTAAAAAAATCGTCATGTCGTATAAGGTGGCCCAGCATTTTGCCTCTTCTATTCTTTATTATTTCAACCAATGTTCAATAAACTATAATAAATTAATAATAAAGAATATAAGAACATGCTTTATAAGGATAGAAAAGAGAAGACTAATCATATATTCTCTTGTTAGAGAAACGATAAGTATTTGGAATCGGTGTGCATGCCTATATATATATCGTAATATATCGTAAAAGATCGTAAAAGCAAATGCGATATGTTTGTATTTAATAATAAAATGACACTGACACTTATTTCCATCTGTTTTACCTGTAAAGAATCTAAAATAATTTAATAGATAAGTATAATCTAGTAATGATTTCGCCTGCATATTATTGTAACCAATATACTAGAAAATTACCACGTACTGTCTCTACGATGCAATTTTCTGTACTCTTTAATGAACGAAACATCGAACAGTGCATCGAAGATCATTCTTGGTTTATACTTTATATTACTATCTGTATTATTATTCAAATAAATGACTTGCGCAGACAAAGGACATATGTTCCGGAGAAAAAAAACAATATTTAGGGAAACATTGGTTTGCCTAAGCTTTTTAGTCTGAGACGAAAAATTCTAGGTATAAATTTCAGTTGAATTATAATAAAATAGCTAGATTTGTACGCTATAACGCACATATGTTGTTAAAAAATAAGTCATTCACGGAGAAATGTCCGTTAAAAAACACATAAATAGTATCATAGGCGAAACAGTATACTCTGTTATGTCCTTGTTACTGCTCATGTCTATAGGCGACGGTTAACACTTTCCATCAGGTGGGCCGTTAGCTTGTTCGCCATTCTAAGTTGTATAAAAAAAAATACGCGGACCTTAATAATTAATTAAGAGTGAATCTCGCTAACTTCAATCTAAATGTATCAATTGACGTCAATTGAATTTGATGGCCATAAACATCAGTTTTATCTATAAAATAAATAAATATAACGATTGGAACTATTTCACACGGATGCAATAATTTACTGCGCGAAATTCCTACACTTCCGTCGCAACTCGATCTGCTATGCTCAACGTTGGCTTTAACAAGATACCATGTCCTCGCCTGTTCCTGTCGACAATTTATTAACCAATACAGGATGTATTACAACGCATCAAAATATAATACAAGTAGTATTATAACACCTTAATACTGTGTCACCATTCTTGTTACGACCAAGCGGCTCATGCCTAATTATACTTAATAATATAGAATGTAAAAGTGAAACAAACGTGTATCTATCACGTTACCTTTTGGCATGTTAATGACTTAATATAACCAATCATAAAACCTAAAAATCTAAGTGTTCTTATAAAACAAAATTAACGATATATCTTGTGATTAATACACACGTAATGTTCAACATTGAAAAGGACATTACATAAGCAATTTATTGATTCAATAAATCAATTAATACAGAGTACATTTTCGTCAAAGAAAAATGAGTCGAATATAATAACAAATATTGAACGTACCATATTACCTTGAAAGCTAAACGCGTCGTTTTAGTATAGGAAAAAGAATTTTAGATAATTAAAAAAAATCTTTTTAAAAAAATGTTCAATTTATTTGGTAGAATTCGTCCTTAAAAAAATACTAATAATTTCCGTTTTGCCTTATTCATGTCACGGCTATACTGATGAATTTGCGGGCACTAATACACTATCCATAGTGCTGACCACGACTATAGAGAACGGTTATCACTTTCCAACAACTTATTTGCCATTATAAATTGCCTAAAACAACCAAACCCTCTAATTACTCAGTTGTTAATTTGCGAATCATCATAGGTAATAACAATTACAAAATAATTCATTTGAATTGTAAAATGTTGAATGTTGAGCAACTACGCCCATTACCTTATTATTTCTAATGAGAAACACGTGTTAGTCAGGCTGGAATCGAAGTAGATTTATGAGCGCTTACGAAAAGCAATCACGCAGGGGAGGCGTGACCGATAGTAATTATTTCTTAACACCATCTTCTGGGGGCAGCTACTGGACTCTCAGCATTAAACACTTCCTCTCTCCTAATGGTTTTGATTGAGACGCGGCTAACTACTAAAAGGTCATTAAAGCTACATGAACGAGAATCCGCCTCCACGTTCGGATAAATAACTTCACTGTATTTTATGGCAATGATACTGGGGAAATCAAACGAGGGCATTTGTGTAGAGGCGATCGTTATCAGAAATCATAATAGGGCCTTTAACTAGTTATTCTCTCCTATCCCAATGAAGGATATTAGGATATTATCTCAAAAACAAAGAATGCCTAAATATACCAGAGAGAGACTTTGTACAAAAGTCGATTGCCTCTGCCCCATTCGTGTTTCTACCGTGAATCAGTTGTGTTTGCATGGCTGTGTTTCGGTTTGAAGGATGGGATATGACGTGAATTTACAGGGTACAGAGAAATAACATCTGAGTCCTCAGGAATGGCAACGCATAAGGGGTATCATGGGCGAAACAGTATACTCTGTTGTGTCCATGGTACTGCTCACATCTATAGGTGACGGTTACCACTTTCCATCAGGTGGGCCGTTAGCTTGTTTGCCATTCTAAGTTGTATAAAAAAAAATAACATTTTGTATTAAAATAAGTTGCGTTATCGCAAATAAAGTATCTCATTGCAATTGTGTTTTCAACTGACTTTAAACAAGAAGAAGGTTCACAATTCACTTTCACATTTTATAATATTAATAAGGATTTTTTTATTTAAAGTTAAAGCCTCCAGTTTGACATATGCCATCCGTTTCAATGCCTCTGATAATCTACAACAAATAGTTCCGTTAGCCTGTCAAACAACGTATTGGAAACTAAGAGCAAGATGCCTAAGTTCTTGTTATTAGATTGGAAAGCGTGTATGTCTTCTAAATATATAACAACTGATTACTTCCTTCCTACTAGGCTTAGCTTTCATATGAATTGATTGACAAGTTGCAACTATTTTTTGTTATAATGTCGAAAAACTTATAATGCAACTCGAATAGCGCTTATCGATTTTGGGTTTAAAAGAAATATTTAGAATTGCCATTTTAAAAATTTCGAATTTTTCTAAAAATAAGAATGTATGCCATTTTTCTTATTTATATATTATATCAATCCTTAACTGTCCACTGCATAAGCCTCCCCCTAGGGGATTTTGCCAGTAGTTGCCACGCTTGGCAGGTAAATTGTGATAACCACAGTTAGTCTTTAGAGCTGTTTTAAGAAGGACGCTGCTGCCCATCCTGCGGCCACCCACAGGAAAGGAAAGGGTGGTCTATTCTATGCCGGAATTATACAGATTTATAATAGCTATTATAAAAATTTTGATTATTTTAAAAATAAAAATGATTACTTTTTAAGTTACTAAAAATGAGTAGTTTATTTCCCATCCAACCATTTTTCTTATACAACAAATCTATTAGGAAAGGGACTAATATCTACAAATATATACTAAACGCATTCATGGACCATACTGTCCCTGTATTCTCTCAAATCATCTCACATACCAAACAATTTTAAAAAGTTTGTGGGAAAAAAAATAAAGCAAAATCATGGGACGAGCATCAATCGGTTATGCGTAAATGCACGTAGATGTCAATATCTTTCACTGTGCCTACCCATCGTGGTCACATGGCAGAGTCACTATTTGACAGGTAGTTTGACAGCTCGTTTGACACATATGCTCACGCGATGGAGAGATAAACGTCGAAAGCTTACATAGTGGACATATAAGCCTTGGTGATTCCCAATATGATAATGTTTAAAATATTAATTAATACTACGTTCGTATTACTAAACGCGAAATCATTAATAATGAACAATATCTTTTTAAATTTCTTCTCTATATAAACACACATGCGTTTTTCTCCCTTGACCAGGTTACATATGTTCAAAGACTGAAATAGAAAGTAGTCTACGTCATTCTCTATCCCATATATTACCTGTATACCAAAATTTATAGTAATTGGTTTAGCCTTTAAGGTGCCAGGAGTAAACAAACGAACAACTGCAGAGTCATAATAATAATATACACATCAGAGATAAACACACACATTTTTTATATTTTTTTATTAAAGAATTTTGGTTGCTAGCTTTTGGCCGCAAAAGAAAATCAGTGTTTTGCCCTTTTGAGGGCAAAGCAATAAACTGAGTTGTAGCCATTTTGTATCACTATAGCGCATACATGAAAAAATCTATGTTACCTACTGTTTTATGTATTATTTTTTTGTTTTCTCTTTTTGTGCGTATCTGTGTTTGTTACTATTTGTGTGCTGTAAATAGGACAAATAAATTATCAAATCTATCTATATAATTCACTTTCACATTTATAATATTAGTATGAAAATATGGACTATAATTGAAATTTGAAAATAAACTGACAAAAAATCCTTTCGTAACTGACAGATGCAATTTTTGCTTATGTTAAGCTGCCTATAAAATATATTTCTTGCGTTCATTCTATTTTTTTGTGTACGTTCAACTTTATTATGTTTATTGTTATGTTAACTGGAATAAAATGCCATAACTTCTTCTTAGAAAATACTAGATGTTTCTGGTTCAATAACCATGGCATGGACTTCCGCAAAACAATATCTAATTTAAGAAAAAACTTAATATTTTTTAAATTTTAATAAAATTAGTGAAGCAATCGACGTAACAAACATATACAATACTTTAAATTAAAAACACACAATTTTCATTAATATATCATATTTCTCATTTCTCTTTTTTCTTCATATCAATCTGTACTGCGATTAAATACAAACGCTTGAATCATTTGTTTCAATTTGAGGACGTCATAAATTCGTCTAATGTGCACTATTTCAAAATCGAAATTGCTTGTCATTAGCAAGGCTAAAATGTCACAGAACAATACGGGCACAGATCGTTCTGTTGTCGCTGTACCTATGGTCGAAGGCCGTACGTGATCGCATTTCCTTTAAACTTAAGCTTGGGGCACACCAACCCTGAGTATTATTCCGCGATTCATATCGATCGAATGTCAGTACAATAATTTATTTATTCATTAAAACTTTTATTGCACAAGTATATAAATAAGTATACATACGTTCGACCTTGCAGCTTTCACTACTAATCAAGCATAGGGCAAATAGAGAATTAATGAATTATTAATAATATGAACCAAGAACGATCTTCTGTAAGACGTATGTTATTCTACACATGAATTACTCCAATTTCCGAGCGATAAATCTCGTTATACTTTCTATTTTATCTTTTACTTCGAAACCACATTCATATTCTAAGAGATCAATGAGACGACATAGATTATTCATTTGTTAAATCTTTATTTAAACTGCCGCATTTGTTACATATTATTAATGTTAATGGGTTCTAAAGAACTAAATGTGGTGAATTGTAGTATAGGATTAATCTTAATAGGTATAGAAAATTATATATAATTATAGGTATATTCGGCAAACATTGTATAACACCTTCACCTCCTGTATACATGTTATTATTACTCTTTACCTTTTTTTGTAAGTGTAACAATGTTTGCGGATAAATTGTTATTTATTTATCTATATTGCTGATGAGAAGTTGGTGTTAATGATGATCAAGTGAGAAGTGGTCGCCTTACCTGCAGTGGTGGTGTTGTGTAAACAATTAATGTAGTTTGTTTGATGATAAATAAAGTATCTAATTATTTACCCACTCTAAATTTCAACAAGCTTCATTAGCAGTAATTATAAGCCTGCTCATATTATATTGAAATTATAACTCGTGTTAAGGCTCTATAATCTATATTAATGTTATAACATTTATAATTTTATAGTGATATTAATACTGTACATTGTCGAGGTCCAGGTGGGGCTGCGACTTTATAATCGGTCACGCAACAACAAACATAATGCACTCAGTTCAATAAATGCCTTTATGTTATTAAAACGTTTTGGCAATATACAATATAATACCAATCACTGCTGACCTATTCGTAGAAATCGATTCTGAAACGTAGCTGGTGAAACCGTTGTTCGTATTTAATACTTTTTTTTATCTGTGAATAGTAGTATATTGTGGTTATTTTGAGTTAAAAAAAAAGAACTTGAAAAAATAAATAAAAACTATGTATTTCGAATTGAAATTTTATAATAAGCGCCAACAAAAACATAAACAATAAACAATATAAACATATATTTTAATAAAGTATTCAATTTACCTGTCATAATTCATAACTGAGGCTCTACGGGAAACTAGATAATTTATCTTGGTATCAGCATGCCATTCGAAGGTACTAGTTACTTATTCCATTTAAAGATATTTGATTGTATGAGAATTTTAAATGGCTCTAGATTAAGATTAAGAAGTACACATGCAGAGTCTTTGTACATAGTCATCTACATGTGTGCTTTTGTTTAAACAATATCTGTCTTGTCTAGCTAGTATTCTGTCTGAAGGGTAAAGTAACAAAAAAAATACTTAATGTCACACAGTCACACCAATTGCCTGGACCTCATGATAGAATAGCCTGTGTTATGTAAAACCAGATAAACGAACATCTAAGTAACACTGCTGGATATTGTGACTCCATCGACATCGACAAGATCTCCATTTTCATACCTATTCTAAGTTTTAACTATGCGTGTAGTCGTGTATAATATCTCAAATGTTGCAAGCATCCATAGAGTTTAGTAGTTTACCGTTAGAAAGACGATAATACCTTGATTCGTTGACCGTCACCCCTGTCTGTGTATATGTAACAAATATATAAATAGAATGTCATAATGATATTATTTAATAGAATCAGAATATGTTCAAAAGAATTTCAGAATAACTGTATTTTATAATATATCAGAAGAAAACAGACTAACGAAACTTCGATTCGTGTTTTGTTAGAAGCAAAACTCTAATAGAAGCTAGATGGTTACAAAACGATGAGTGTTCACTTTAACTGGTCGGGCCAATCACAGTGGAGGGAGCACGTGTCGAGAGCAGGTCAGAGGTGATCTTGCGCCTCGAGATATCCACTAAGATGAATCGTGTAGAGCGCCTACACTGAATCCAGTAGCGTGCATAAATTATGTTATTAGTAAAGGTAAATAATTTATATATAAATATATTACGAAATAATTAATGCTTATGACTCATAACAAAAAAAAACTATTTCAATGATAATAAAACCAGTTATTTTGACTTACTAAAAATTAAACTACTAAAGCGATTTTGAGGAAAAATCTGTACGATCAATCTATAAGTATATTCTTTCAGGTAAAAAAAGAATTTACGGTATTTTAAGGTAACAAACATAAAAAAAATACAACCGAACTGAGAGCCTACTGATTTTTAAAGTCGGTATAAAAATAGACTAAGGCTTAGTATATTTTTATTATTATAATCACTTTAATAGCTGTTAGATGAATTAAATAGACATTAAGTACAGACATCCAATACGGATGAACCCAACTGCAGTTAAAGCAGAGACATTTAAAGCATATTTATATTCTGATAGGTATACTCGTATAATTCACTAAACTAAACCACACCTTGCTGGTATGAATTTATTTGAGTGACGATAAATGTATGTATGTATCCGCAACGAGAACTTATGAAAGACTCTTTTTTAAGGTGTATCATGAGTAGTTTGCTCGAAACAATCGCTATGATACGATTATGAAAAAAATTATCAACTATTTATAATGCTAGTAATAATCCATTTGTTCAATACTAACAACACGTATGTATCTAACCGCTAATTAAAATAAATAATGACAACACAAACCTACTCTATTATTTATCTAAGTGGCCAATCCACTGGGGACGCGTGCCCATCCATTGTTATAACAAACCTGATGAAACGGTGAGGTAACTTTTTAACAACAGTTATACATTGGAAGAGATGGTATCATTAAATTTAAGCCACATAACATTGAATGGAAAAATATCAATGTTGTTATAGAGATATTATCTTTAAACAGAAATAGTATTTACCTGTAATACTCAGAGAACGATGTAACAGTATAGGTACTTACCCTATCCTGTGATACCCTACGATACAGGATAAGATAGTACTTCGTATCTTATTGTTTTTTTAATATAACTTCATTTATTTATTTACAGTGACCTCATATTTATGTATCAATGTAAAGTTACGATTAATACTCTTTTATTCATAAATACTATTACCAAACAATTATTTAACAATTTAAAATCTAATACAAATATAATTCTTTTTTTTTTACAAAATTCCATAAATACTAATAACAATTAAAAGTAATCTCCCAACGCACCACACCGAGGCAGCGTACCCAAGATACTGGCAGCATTACCTCTTTGGATTGCCAAACTTATCTTTTGGGCAAAGTAGCTACCAGCTCTTGGGTCACCAGTAACCTCGATGAGGCGCGCTGCGAGCGTCCGATTTTAATAATTAATAATAATAATAACAATTTAATAATTCAAATAAATAATTAAAGATTGTGTCCCACAAAAACCGATTCCAAATTTAACACAACCATTTATTTTAGTCTAAAAATTAAACTACTGAACCGATTTTGATAAAAATGTCATGGAACCAATCTATAAGTATATCCTTTCAGATAAAAAAGAATGTTCCAAATCCAATTCAGAACTGACGGAGTTATGATAAAAACATATTACGCCGACCCCAAAATTAATATATTTAGAATAAGGGTAGGAAGGTGATGATTATTGTTATCTATCACTTTCCATCAGGTGAGCCGTTAGCTTGTTTACTATTCTAAGTTGTATAAAAAAGAAATCTATGTTGAGATTATTACAGCAATAACAGTCAACAATAAACTAATTACCCTACTAGTGATTATAGGCGTGAACATACACCTAATTCAATTACTCAAATTCAATACTTCATATTACAATGAATAAGGTAATATTATCAATAACGTTATTGACAATAATACACCATAATTCAATTAATGGGAATTCTGTAATAACATAATTTCCATTAATCCAATCCCTCCGTCAATTTATTAACAAAGTATGGGAATGTTGTACGTAAATTCTTGACAGCTGTCAGTGTTCAAACAATATCTATTCTCCCCAACGTGTTCTGTTATCTACAATGACAAGACCAAGAAAGGCTTTAATTCAATCAAACAGACATAGATACGTGTATCTATTTCCACACAGTACCGGATTCTGCTTTGTATCTGAATACATTGTTTATTTTCACTTCAATAAAAAGTAGTGGATTTTCATTTGTTTACATTTTCTTATTTAATATGATATCTACTCGTATATTATTTACCATTTTTGAAAATAATAGAATTACTAAACTCTATTTCCAATAAAAATAGTATAACTGTCACATTTTAGAAAATAAATTTGAAATAAGTATGCCATTATAAAATTTATTTATTAAATAAAAATAAATATTTCCAATGTATGTGATTATGAACGACGATTAAAATGTACAAAAATATATAATACATATAATAAAAAAGTATACGACTATCTTTAAATTATATTATTTTATATCATTCTTACCCCAACATTTGAAATAGAAAATACTGTACAGTGATACTAGGCGTCTTAGTTCGACTATGCACTCCGGCACTGTTTGCAAGGGAGGCGACGCCAATAAATCGGCGCGGGCGCAGGCCTGGCGTGAAAGATGAAGTGCCCGCTTACCATACAATGAGTTCGCATTCTGTCGTAATACAGCTTAAGCTTAGGACAGTGTCAGTTGACTGTGGGCGTGTGTACATGCGTTTCGGCACTCGCACCAGTACTCGACTTACCAACAAACTTCACACTAACAATCATTTTAATTTGAAAATACCAATTCATCACTTTTATAAATAGAAAAAAATATCAATACTTAAAGTTATGTTTTTTTTTTTTTTTTTTTTTTTACAACACAGGGGGCAAACGAGCATGCGGCTCACCTGATGGTAAGTGACTACCGCCGCCCATGATCACCCACAACACCAGCGGCATTGCAGGTGTGCTGCCGGCCTTTTAAAAAGGAATATACTCTTTTCTTGAAGGTTATGTTGTCGTATCGGTTCGGAAATACTGCTGCTGGAAGTTGATTCCAAAGAATGGTTGTGCGTGGAAGAAAGTGCCTTGAAAAACGCACGGTGGAAGACCGCCACTCGTCCAGATGATTGGGATGAAACTTTAGTTTGTGGCGGGTTGTACGGTGGTGAAAATCAGCAGCAGGTATCAATCCGAACAATTCCTCAGAACACTCCCCATGATAAATTCGGTAGAAGATGCACAGAGATGCAACATCTCTGCGCAGTTTCAGTGGGTCGAGTCGGACAGTAAGGCGTTGACTATCGATAATTCGAGCCGCCCGACTTTGAATGCGGTCTAACGGAAGGAGTTGGTACTGTGGCGCTCCTGCCCACAGGTGAGAACAGTATTCCATATGCGGCCTGACTTGGGCTTTATATAATTTCAGGCGGTGTTCTGGCATGAAATATCGTCTCACCCTATTGAGTACTCCTAACTTTTTGGAAGCTATCTTAGCCTTCTCCTCCAGATGACCGCAAAACTGGACGTCGCAAGATATATCAACGCCCAGAATTCCTAGACTCGACTTTTTATCAAGGGAAGTGCCCTGAAAGTGAGGAGATACGACAAACGGCGTCTTTTTTGCGGTAAACGCGCAGACTTGTAAAATTTGATTTTAAATGCATATTAGTAATTCACATTGCTAGATTAAAAAGTAATGATTACAAAAAGTATATTTCATTTTATTTCATCATCATAGTCATCTCATTTTCATCTCAGCCATTATCCGTCCACTGAACATAGGCCTTCCTCATAGATTGCCATAAAGAACGATCCTAAACCACCTGCAGCTGTTGACTTCCTGCAATGCATTTGAGATCGTCACCCCATCTAATGGATATCAATTGCTCGTACGGGGTCGCCACTCAAGAACTTTTCTTCCCCATCGGTTATCGGTTGTTCTAGCTATGTGACATTTTACATTTTATTTATTAATTATTATTTAAAATAATATTATTAATTTATTATTAATTTTAATTACTAATTCCTATTAATATTATCTATTGTCATTACAAAACGGTCTAAGAATTTTAATTGTACTAACGAGGACTAAAGCCGAAATTAATTACAACTGAACGCAATAATGTACTTTTATTCTTATTTATTTATTCAGTACCATAAAGTTCTACCTTTTAATATAATCATATAATAATAAAATTGATTAATAAATAACAATATCATATCATAATGTTGCTATTACATACTCATAAGACCAATAATATATTAATTAATTGATCAATAGAAATTTTCCTATACACAACGACATTATTTTTAGTTTTTGCAATTTTTACAAATTAAGATATCAACATTAAGTTAATTAAAATGTAATTTTAATATTAAATGCACAATTAACATTTCTTGCTACAAGATACCTTTATAGCTGTGGCTTACAAAAAATGTTAGTTAGATCTAAACGAGGCATAAGGCTAGTCACTAACGAGTCTGGGTGTGTCCCCTGCACCAAATAACGCGGCCTATAATTGTGGGTGCAGTTAGGTGCAATATTATGGTACTACGCCACTATAGGTACTAAAGTATCGGTGGCCGTTTAAGAATATTACTGCAATTAGAATACCTTACCACTAATGAAATTATACAAATATAATCCTTATTGAAACCAATTTTTACATGTCACTGTTTAAACATGACATATTAATTGTAATTCAATAATATTAATAAAGCTACTTATTTATATACGCATATTGTATTATATAATTATTAATACTATGAAATTTAGCAAATCAATATTCTTCATTTATATTTGTATTTCTTAAGTAATAGTCCAAGATTTTATTCCACAAAAATAACAAATGCAATCCTGACTAACATCCATGGAGTAAATATTGATGCATGGAGCATATATTGATTTGAAAACTAAACTACTAAACCAATTTTAATAACAATTCTATGGGACAAATAATAATAATCCTTTTAGATAAAAAAAAAAACCTCCAAATCGGTTTATAACTGACGGAAATGTGAGATAACAAATATAAAAAAAACAACCGAATTATGAACTTTCATTTTAAAATTGGTTGAAAATTTGTGGGAAATTAATATAGATATATATATAGGCGACGTGCTGAAGAAGGGCCAAATTAAAAGTACCCGTAACCGACGAGCGTGTATGACAAGATTGATGAATGTGGAAGAAGCGAAAGAGGTTTGTTTGAATCGAAGCATTTGGCGTTCCATTGTTTCTGCCTACCCTAATGGGAGACAGGCGTGACAGATATGTATGTATGTATGTAATATAGATATCGCGTAAGATGCATTAATACAGGTAAATTAAAAATATTCTAAATTAAAGTCAAGTAAAGTCGCTTAGAAAAAGAACTGGAACTACTGACTTATTAATATATTATCAACGCGCAAAACATCTTGAAAGGGGTCTTTTCTACATGAAACAGGGGTCTGAGAAAGAGTTTTTTAAAATTCCCAATAGTAAGAACACTAACAGGCGCATAACAGGCAAAGCCGCAGGCAATAGCTAAACTACAATATAACAGCAGAATATCAGTAACTAATTACGATGCCTCCGGAACCGGAACTATAAAATGCGTATATAAATGTACCTACGCCAGGCGCAGTGTTACAAGTACAAGTACCTTCTAGTACATTCTACTTATGATTCATAAGTAAACCTTTGTTATATTAACTTAATTCTTTTGTACTAAACGTCTGTAAAACGTTAGGAAAACAATTCTATAAGTGAACAATTTGAGTTTGAATTCGAGTGAGGATTTAAGTTTTGATGTCCTAAATTAGGGTCTCCTTGTGTTATGTATATTCTCATACCAGAGTAACACACAGTACTCTGATGATACTCATTAGTATATATAAAGTCATATTCCAAGGGAGAGCTGGCCCATTAAATAAGATGCACATGTACTTCCAAATATATCGTTACAAAGCTTCGCCCGCATTCTGAGGTGAGCATCAGACAATTCTGAGGTAAGCACGACCCTCCCAGCCACCTCTTAAGTACAAGTATAATGATACCTAATTAAATATTTATATATGGTATTACGTGACCCATATATATTTATCAGCAGTATCCCACGTCTTCACCCGTGATGTTGAATGTTGACCTTTCTCATAAAAATATTTTTTTATCTCCGACTGGTAGTTCCAGTGCTTAGCGCGTTCACACAAACAAACTCTTCCGCTTTATATTAGTATAGGTATAATGTAGAAAAGTCTGAAAATTCTAAATATTGTGATTATTGCTATGCCCATTCAATTAATATTGAACTAGACCACAAACATTATTAACTAATGGAGCTTTAATTACTTTTATAGATATTACTTAAATAAAAAAAACTGATACCACCTATGTATTTAATGAATGATGTATGGTAGGCGAACAAAACAAAAATGAAAACCACTTCATTAATAAACTTTTAGAGCATTATATATTAACTAGCAAATTACACAGTCAAACGGCAACTGTTTAAAAATAAAACTGAACCGAAATTAATTACAGTTGTGCAGCAAAAGATTAACGATGATCAGTCTCGAACCAATTATACCATCAAAACATCACCTTGAAAGTTGGAATAAAGAAAACAACACGCCCCAGACAATAACGATCCCATTGTTACACATAACGATACAAATGCAGCAGATAGCCGGCTCATGTGAAAAACTAAAACATTGCCTTTGTTATTAATTGTACACTAAAATTACGCAACAGTCTGCCCTCGAAATTGTCGTTTCAACACGACATGTCTCTAGTTAGATGGACGGCGATTTCTTGGAGCATACGCATTAAATTGATGAGCAAAACTGGTTTACAGACAGTGTAGGAATGCGATTTTACAATAAGCATCCGTTATGTAAAAGCCAATCATAAAAACCGCAAGCAAGAATTTGTAGCAGTAACTGGCGATGGACGAGATCTGCTAGATACATGCACCATTTGTTTTCATCTACCCATTGAGAAGATAATGATCATTTAAAATAAATCATTGACAGTTCTCTACTGCAGAGAGAATTTATGCTACTAAAATATAATAAGAACACAAAAAAAATAACAAAATTTAAAATGAGCCTACTTTTTAAATCTTGTTATTTTTTATGCGACTTAGAATAATGGCAAACAAGCTAACGGTTTACTTGGTGGAAAATGGTAAGTATCTCTATAAAAGTACCATGGACTAAGGCGTTATAGCTCTGAACCCTGTAATTTCACTGCCATATTCCACCCTTCAAATGGAAACACTGTCATGCAAACACAACTTATAACAAAACTACAACACTATTTGATTGGAATTTACACAGATTTTTTGTTTATTTACATTTGTTTTAATATTATAAATGTGAAAGTGTTTCTTTGTTACCTCTTGCTATTTTAACGGCTCAACCAATCGTTTAAAATTCGGCATGCACGTTGTATTTGACATAGAGAAGGACAGAGGCTACTTTTTGTCCTGGTCAATCAATATGTTACGGTCATGCGGGATAAGTCGCGGGCATAACTATTATAGTTTATATATTAGTTTAAACGATGTCAGCTCAGTTGATAAAACTTAAAGATTGAATGGTTTTTGAATATAAGTATATAAAAATCCACATCATTGTTTGCTGCAAAAGACATCTATAGCTGATTTCCAGTAAGTTCTCTAAAATTTAAAGATATTTTAGACAAATGACGTTTCAACAATTCCGATTCATGATATTTGAGGAATTAACTAAGAAATTACCATCACTCCGATCACGCTGATAAATTGTGAATCGGAACAACTTTTAATAAACTATCTACTTTTAAATACACATTTACCATACACCAGTTGAGATTATAAATAAAAAAATCTTTATCTACAATTTGTCTAGGACATATTACTATATATACAAAAATATATTCAAAAATTACTTGTACAAATACATATTTGCAAGACCTTGTGATGACTATTTTCAACTATTCTACTATTCACATGCTCAAAGCTATGACAATGATATTTATACTTAAATTGAAGACAATATACCTTTAGAACATCCTACCACCTATTCTCAACTAAGGTGATTGTGCGAAGTAATTTATGAAGACTCAGAAATATGAGCCATTTTCATATCAATCCATGAATAGGACACCTCTTCTAACTTAGATGTTAATGACGCTAAATGTTGGCATTGTGTACGTGTACGATTTATTGCCGCTTTGAAACTTGCATATATTACTTTCAATAGGCTTTTGTTGTCTATGATCATAAATGAGATGAACTGTCATAATTATAAATATATAAATATAACACTAAACAAATCTATAGATATTGTTATAAATAAAATATGACGGTAATCTTAATTTAACACTTTCGGAAGTACAATCTATCGAAATGTTATTAAAAAATAAAACGTTACAAGTTTTAAATTATAATTTGAATACGGAGTAGCCAAAATAATAAGTATGCTTCGGCGATGGCATCTGATAGGTAAGTGGTTTTCGTAACGCCCCTCAGGCGATCGCGATAGCATCGGAGGCTGCGCGTGCGCTCCGCAGCTTGCGCATCCGACCGTGTGTTCTGTTTTTTAAACCTTACCAACAAACACTCGTAACAGAACATCTGGGTGATCGCTCTCGAGATTACCGGCCAGTTATGCGCATCTTCCATTATTCTTTTTTAATGCTAGCGACGAAGATCGATTGCGCAAAGGAGATGGGATAAATACTCCTAATGGATCGATCAATCGGACAATCGGATGCATATCAGGAAGACAGCCATTAACCCCAATCCCTAAAGGACAATATTGACCTTGAAGCGACATGTGATAAAATCATTCATAACTTTCGATTCGGCTTACCTATCGATCGAAATATCGATTATGTCGACTTTGACAAGCAAATAAAAGAGCGAGGTTATTTCTTATAAATTTAATGATAAACTAGAAGTCGATCAGATTACTAAAATACACCATGAATCATCTGAAAAAATCGACAATTTACAAGTTAAATATTAAGACAGTAAGAAATAACGTATAATATATGCAATAGGATTTCTCGACAAAAGAGTGCAGGCTTTAAAATTTTCAATAATAAATCGTTCGTTTATAATAACGATATACCAGATGCAGATATTGTGGAGACATAGCCAAATCTGGAATGGAATGGAAGCGCCATTTCTTATTGAACACTGGACGTTCATCTCATTGACGTTAATTCAATCACGCTCAATGGTAAATCAAGACAATCCACAGTTATCGCTTGATCGGCACACCGAAAGCAAGGCCTATATACAGGGAGCGGTCAAGGGATAGCGAGAGCCTTCACCTCAGAGCCTTGATGAGTCACACAAACCAATCGGCAGCATTGTTACACTGATATTGATCCTAACGACACGACTCGGACGCTTGCAACATTCTTTAGTAATTATAACTTTATGTCGTTGCTCAATTTTATCACGGCGTGCGGCGATTTCTGTGGCGTCTATGTCAGGAGCAAGTTCGCGTTCGCTTTCGGATAACAGTTACGTGTTATCTGATCATAGTTTTGTAACAGTTATAAAGCACGCATCGCAACTGAGCGAAAATTCTTCAAGCGGACGACCTTGCTCGCTATCTATGATTTGTGCGCTATTTCTAAACACCTGATATCTAGCTTAGGTACTATACTTATCTCGCCATCGCAAGTTGTAAGCTTTACAGTATTTTTCATTCTAGACTTAATTATTTAGTGTCAAAATGACACTGATTTATCAGCTGCGACGTGTGACCACATTTTGTTCTTGTTGCCTTCATATTTATTTAAAGTGGTTAAAAACTTTTTAAAATTATTTCAAAAGAATAGTACGAAATAAGAAATATTCAAATTCAAAATATCTTTATTTAAATAGATTTCTTTACAAGCATTTTTAAATCGTTATTTTTTAATCTACTGCTATTATATTTTATATATAGATTATTAGTTTCCCTTTTCCTCATACTCGTATTTGTTTCGTAGAAAATATATTTTTTCAAATAGATAACATATAAAGGCTACCTGCCTTTGCTATTTATTTACTTAAATTTTAGTCTTTTACACTTGATTAGTACGTTTTACTGATTAATAAATACTACTACGGGAAGAGCTATAGAAAGATTTCCCGTCAAAGTCACATTGCTCTTAGATTGTTAGAACTTAATATGGCATGCTAGAGAAAAGTGGATACACGCATGCGCTCGTTTTTTTTAATAATAATATCATAGAAACCATAACTGGATGACGACAGATTGGCTTTCTTATGTAGTTCATCACGGTCGTAAAGCTATATTTACATGTAACTACGTTTTCTATCAATCTTATTATTACGAGTATAACATAATTGTATCAGTTATGATGAGCATTTGATGTGCAAGCAAGAAGAAAATGTGGTAAGAAAGAATTACCTATGAATGTGGATAATTATAAGTGCAAAGGAAGGTTAAGATAAAGATAGATGGACTATATGAAAAATAACATGGCCACATAGGGAGTGACTACAATTTTTTATACAATTTAGAATGGCAAGTAATGGAAAGTGGTGACCGTCAATTATAGACATGAACAATACGACAAAAATAGATGAAGTAATAATAATAAAAATATAATTATTTCTAAAATTATATATATATATAATAGTATAAATAAAGTTGAAAGAAAGAATAAAACATATTATGCCAACCCCATAGAGGTATGGAAAAACAGCAAGAAGAAGAAGAATTGTATCAACTATAATGTTGGAAAATGTTATAATTGATATTGTTATTAATATCTACTTACTTCACAATATTAAGCAACGTATACATTTATTTTATACGTTATAATTATATTATATTTATTAATTATATTTAATATTTTATTTTAAAACTTATTATTTAGGCCCAAACTAAACCGAAATTGTTTTATATAGTTTAGAGTTTAAAATAGTTTAAATATCAGTTTAAAACATATTCACTTACACTTATATTTATTTGATTGAAAAAAAAACTTATTTTAATGTCTACTATACTAAGTGTGCAACTTGGTTTATCGCATTGATGATCGCAAGCTAGATTTCTAAGACGCACGATGGTCACGAGGCGTGGCCGATGTCATATTTTCTGCCATATCATACCGATGAAAACTAGTTACATTTACGTACGTATATACATAGTACATACACACACTATACACTATACATAAACTCACGTCAATATTTCCAAAGAGATATTAGATATACCTAAAGCATGCAATTTTATATTAAAAAATAGTAAGTTTTACATAACTCGAGCAGCAGTGAATTATTAGAAGTAATAATAGATGCAAACAATAGTAACAGGGATATTATAGTTAGCACGATATTCGACTGATAACTTTTCACCTTTTGACTCAAGGAAAAAGCAGGTATATTTTTTAAATTTTGTTTAAAAGAAACAAATATATTGGGAACCCTATAGTTATTATCTAAAGAAATATCAATATTACAACTTTACAAAATATATTTACTCGTATGTACAAATTTTAAACTTAGCTCCGACATTATTTGCAACAAAAGTTATTAATCGTAAATATTTACTTAAACCATTACTACAAAGAAGCAATAAAATGAACAATGGCCGCTACAAAAAATGAACGACGCAACTAATGCATACAAAGTTATCTAAAGCCCTTTTGCAAGTTTTTCACGGTTTATATCCATTCTGTCCATCATATTTATTTTATAATATAGTTATGTCACCTACAACACTCCCACATACTACGTATTGTTAATAAGATATTAACTATTTTATACAGTTTCACATAAAACATTTAGGTGATTCTAAACATGCATGAGTTTACGTACGAGAAATAAGTTTTTCGTAAATTATGCCTACCATGTTAGATTATATTATATAATATTATATAAATTTTATGATAAGATACCAAATCTTATCAACTTAACTAATCTTCATGAAATTTTGCAGGCACGTAGTATTTGGGTATGGAAAAGGACATATAGGATACTTTTCCCGGTCAGTCAATTAGTTCTAAGATAAAATCGTTGGTGAAAATTAGTATTTACATGAAAGTATGCAAAAAAGGGTAATAACTCTTCTTTTTGTGGTAGCGGGATAAAAATATGTTAACATCATCGCAGCACTAAAGTTTTATTCATGCATCCGACACACGATTGAGCTCGTTAATTACAGGAAGCAGAGGAACGTCGAATATAACAGACACGACCACCAGCGGGTCACTTCTTATACATCCACCCGCCACAAATTAGATACGCATATAAAACCCGCTCTCGTCAAATCGCGCTAGCGATTCAAGCATATACAAGTATAAAAATAATAAATTAATAGAAATAGAAATCATTTATATCATTAAGAGCTCCAGTAAATTCGAATTTTTTTACAAAGGAATATTAATAACGACTAAAGATTTTTACCCTTCCATTCTCAAGTTAATTTACCTTTGACCTATTCCATACCGGGACCCTGTGGTCCCAGCATAGAGTAGGCCACCCCTTCCTGGCCTATAGGCGTCGTAGGAGGTGATTAAGGAAATTTAATAATCGAGGTCGAGGAATAATCAGCAGCATCTGTCTTAAAACACCACCAAAGCCTGTGACTAACTATACTTGCCAACCTATCTGCCAAGTATGGTAACTACTGGCAAAACTCCCAATATGGGTAAGGCTTATGTTCAGCAGTAGACGGTTAATGGCTGAAATTATAATATTCAAGTTAAAATGGAAGGCTCATATTAGACTCGATTTTGAGGCAACATTTCTCAAACCTATTTATTTATTTCAAATTAATGTATTATTATAAACTAAATTTATAATAATTTTTACTTTAATCTATTAGAAACTTAGTTCTAATTGTTCCTTAGAATAAAGATTTCGCTATGATATCAAATTGAAATTTTGATTTAAAAAATGGCGCTTCAAAATCAACTCCATTTTCACTTGTTTACGACACAAAGTTGTTTGTAGAAAAATGTTCTGTTTAATTGACAGAGCACTCCTTTAAAATAATTAGAAACATATGAATTTCATTGTCATGTCCATAAAACTCAATGCACGAAAGAAGCCTCGCTGATGTAATACAGGTGCTGATAATAAAGGAACGAATGGAATATTTATCCATAATCAATTGACTGAGTAAAAAGCAGTGTAACAGGTGCGACCACCCACGAGGGATTTCTTTGGTACCGGTACTGTATCAGATTACATGAGACTTCTAACTACTGCTAGACGTGTAGTTAAATTATGGAACAGGAATATATCACGCTACGTATCTTTTACTTTTTATTTACTATAATATATAGTAACAATTGAATGGGCGAGCTTACATGCTTTAGTTTTACTAAAGCATGTAATAGAATACCTGCTCGTACTAGTATGTATGTGAGTACACGATACATATATCAACATAATTTCAAATTATTACAACATTTAGAATTTAAGGACAAAAAGTATAATATGTAACTTAGACTAAGGACCCGCTCCGGCTTTGCATCGTTTTTTGTTTTTTTTACATAAATGATTGCCCATTTTACTCACTGATAATGTAGATTTCTATAAGTGGATTTTTTAAATCGATTCCAATTATTTTTAATTTTAATCATTAGGTACAATGAAAAAAAAAACAAATTTTTCATCTTTATAATTATTTAAATAAATGTGCTCGTGTTTTCGAAAATACGAGTAAATTAAAACCATATGGAGAAAAACACAAATATACCCTCTACATACCGATACCCGATACCGATACCGATGGGCCACCCTTTCCTTTTCCGTTGGTATCATGGGAAGCGACTAAGGAAATTTAATAGTCGAGGTCGAGGAATAAGCAGCAGCATCTGTCTTCTTGAAAGAACACCAAAGCCTAACTACAGCTGCCAACCTGCCTGCCAAGTGTTCAACTACTGACAAAACTCACCAATAGAGGAATCTGTATTCAGCAGTGAACAATACACGGCTGATATAATGTTAACGATAGATTTCTTGCTCATAACTATAACAATTTTTATTTCCATTATAGATCAAAGGATAAGGCAATCTAATGTTATCTAAATAGAAACTAAAACATTTACTTGTGTCATTTTATTTATTTTTCTAATCATTACAGACTATCACATTTTTATGTAGTAAAATCTTAGCATTAACTTTTATTATATTATGTACGTTGAGACACTTATATGTCCTTAAGTCTGAACAAGTATTAAAATTATTTATCTTTAAATATATCTAAATATTTTGACACGATTACCCTACTTACCTAGTCTAATTTTTACCAGATCCGGAATGTAACATACTGTATATCACAACACTCTGTAAATAACTAAAACACACACATTGTGATATATTACAACGTATTCCCTTATAACTTAAAACACACTTTCATATTCGTTTTAATTATGAAGCTTTGATTACAATTAGCCACAAAGATCTTGAGATCATTTCAATATTTGTATAACCCTATGTTGTATTTAAGGGTATTCCTTACAACTTTTGCCAGAATAACATTTTGATCAGTAATATGGAAACATTGGTATAGAAGTCTGTAAATACTGCGAACACTTGTCTAATGTCCGTATCCGTATTATGTAAATTCAGCATCATACAAGCGAATGTAATATTTCATTATATTCGTTGTGAATTTAAAATTAAATTAATTGCCAATTGGGTAAGTAAGAACTTTCTTATTTTTACTTATTACCTCTGAGACGTAGATTAACATAAACTACAAAATTAACAATGGCAGTGTTCTAATTTAACAGAATTCTAGAATAACTTAAACAATGTTATAATTTATTGTATACTTAATAGTCTTTTCTCTAATAAGGATGATCATAAGTAATTAACTATTGTGACTATTTTAAAAAAAATATGAAATATGCCCGACTTTCTAAATCCATTTTTATTCTGAGAATCTTTACTAATATTACAAATGAAATAACGATTCAATAATTTTTTAATGATATAAAGAAAAAAATAGACTTTTTTTATTTTTACTTTGTAAATAATATAATTAAAAATAAACTATATAAATATGGACTTAACTGTAGGGAAATCTCTTCCAGTGACAAACTAAAACTTGCCCACATGGGCAAGTGTAAGTGTAAAAGAAATATCTGAATATGTAATATGTAAATGTGTAAATTCATAATATGGTGAGCGACTTCAATTATGACGTAAATTTTTATTACCCTCTCAAGTTTAATGTACAAAAAATTTCCCACTCAACAAGATATTACATCAAATCGTGTTAAAAAATTCATAAAGAGCTATAATAACTAAACCAGATTAATTTACGTTGACGTGTATTCCCACAACCATGTCACAGATTAAGTGTAACGCGAAGGTCATTACTCTACGAAATTAATTCTCACGGACCACGTATTGAGATGCTCTGATCCGTTTGAGATGAGATGTGTTATTTGCCAACCAGTGTTTGCGTTTTAGGCATTAGAAATTACTCCCTATTGTATGCACAGTAAGGTCTAAAGATGGGCTCGATATGACGTTGCATTCCCGTAATGTATTTGGAACGAATCGAATCTGCTGTCACTTCACACGAAGCTTTTAGACGTCAGAATGTCACCGGCCCGCCTGATTATAAAACAGTGTAGGTATATTTCAAACTGTTCATGTCGAATCGATGCGTTTAGAAAAAAAAAATATTGCCAATAAATTATTCTATAGAGCAGGCGGTGTTTCCATTCTATTGTCAATAATAAAACAAAACGCTTAACTGCAGTGCAGAGATAACAACATTCAAACCTCGGCCTAAAACTCTGAATTACAAATACATGTTTGGGTCATTTAAATGATCCACAATAGTTCTGTATTTAAAGTCTGTAAAATAAATAATAAATGTTATAAAATAAAAAATAAAAAAGGTATGAAGAAGACAATGGTTGTTATAAAGGCCAAATCAATAAATGTAAAGTTAATCCTGACCTACGTTATAATGTAACATACTTTAAAGAACTTCAACACCCACTAGGTAGTTATTTCCATGACTGTTACAAGAAATTGGAATTTTTATATATATAAATTGCAAAGATGGGGTTCATTGTAGGCGTTAATTACATCCATGGATACTGGAACTGAAATAAGGAAGAGTAAAAGAGTGCGCATTATATTTAACAATGACTTAAAATACTGGCCTGTATATAATAAAATATTCGAATCAACAATCTAAGAAAATAGAATTCTTATGTTTGTTAATTAAAACAATATATTTATTTTTGTCTATAAATATAAATACAACAACAATACAACAAATAAATACTGCTATTAATTAATAATAAGGATTTTATTCCAAATTTTTAAATATATAGATAGATGTTACATTTAAAAGACTTATTTATAATCCGTTTAAATAAAAACAAACAATTGAAACGAGTATAAAACAATTCACAACCATTACGAACAATCAAAATTACCAAAAGGCTTTAAAAGGCGTATCATGGCCGACGAAAAAAGCCAAGCAATAAAAGTGAAGCAATTTTGATGAACCTTAACTAAGTAACATTTTTGGTGGCTGTGATATTTTTCGCGCTTAATTGGAGGTGCACATGAGTGGAGTGCTTTAAATTGAACGAGGCGGCAACATCAAAGAGTCAAATATATATTATATTTGTTGTGTTGCTTTAAAATAAACAGATTAGAGTTGACGTTGGTGGAGAGATTATTTTAATGGCTCGTTTGACATTGTCAAGTGTAATAATTTATTTAATGTGCTTTCACTCATTTAGTAATATTATATTTGTAAAAGGTCGAATTAAAAGTATAAAATTATTTTAGCACCTGTAATATCATCCAAAAAGATTCTGCGTATTATAAATTATTTACAGGTAAATGTTTTTATAAAATATATACAATACTTTTAAGATATTACTTTAACGAAGCGATAAAGAAAATTATATAATCTTTTTCATTGTGTGTGTGTGTGTGTGTGTGTGTGTGTGTGTGTATGTGTGTGTGTGTGTTTGTCTATGAGTAAGTGGATGTGTGTTTTTAATATTATTTTGATTTATTTAGTAAATCTTTTTATTATTAAAAAAAAAACATAAACTTTAAAGAATTAAAATTCTTAAACATTAATTTTTGAGCTAGGATATACTAATACCTAATATAGATGATAATATAACAAACCTCCAGTACGATTACCTTTGACCAATATCCATCTTCAACCAAAGCAAGGTCTGGGAGCGTCGATTGTTATAAATCTTCATTACACTTGAGGTGCAAATAACTGATACTTCACAATATGAGCATGTTTATTTTATTCCGCAATTGTATTATATAAAAATTTAAATTAAGTTATTAATATGTCATATTACTTAAGTCATGAGCACTTTCAATTATTAATAACAGGAAATACTTATTGTCATATTTATTATGATTAACATCATATCAGCCGTTAACTGTCCGCTGCTGAACATAGGCCTCCCCCATCAACCTTATTTGTATAACCGATTATAATACGTTATCGGTAGCGGTACCTCTCTAATAGAAAATTCAAGCCTACGTTTACTATGCGGCTTATTAAAAAAGTTTTATTTTTCTCTTACACTGATGTCCTAGCTGTTACTCTCTCAATTACCTTTTATTACCAAACATGATAAAGATTATAGAAGTTTATTTTAAATAAATAAAAAAAAACTTTTAAAATATATGTTCGTAATTTCACTATGTTTCGTCTATCACTAGTATTACTAATAATTTATATTTTCCTTACTCTCTATTATTGCGAGTTGTAACTCAGGATTTGTGTCCAATTCCTTTGCATAGTGTCCAAATTTGTTTGTCCGCCAGTGTACTGTAGCAAGTTTCATCACTAGCATACTCCTTGCGCCACAGTAATATCTCATTCACGCATGCGTCACTCTTGTTACAATCTTTAATATCAGTTTTCGATCACGCTTGATCTCTATGACCCTTGATTTCAGCTACCGTAAGCACGATTTTTTTAAACTCACCATTCTATAATATATTCCTAACGAGCAGATATAAAGTCGATATTGGAATGCACGACTTCCTCGGTCGGAACGTTTGAACCATCTCATGTTAACAATCAGAGATTAGTATGTTAAATAGCTATGTCTAGCCGCTACTATTGACATTTTATGATTTAAAATAAATAGCACTCTTCCGTTGATTAACGAGATGTTGTGTATTTAATTTTTCATATAGAAAGATGACTATTGTGTTTGTATAAATGACCACACACAAAAGAATTTGGCATTCTTTTCTTTGGTAGAAGAAAGATAAGATGTTGCGTTAGCAGATTGGTTTTTGAATGAACACATTTTTCTTATGCATTCATTAATCAAGTAGTTTCTAAAAAATTTAGCTATTAGATAGCTTTTATCTATAGTACAGCGTCATGATCTACCTACTAATTTATTAACCCGATTCAAAATAGTTCAACTTGTTTCTGTCTTCAATGTCATTGGACATTTTTGTATCTTCGATTATTGTGATTGTGTGGCACTTTTTATTAGCTATACGAAAATGTTATATTATATTTTTTTAATGTAATATACAGTACCATGGACATAACAGAGTATACTGTTTCCGCCCATGATACCCCCCATGCGTTACCATTCCTGAGGACTCAGGTGTTATTTCTCTGTACCCAGTAAATTCCACCATTCCGCCATATCCTACCCTTCAAACCGAAACACAGCCATGCAAACACAACTGCTTTACAGTTGAAACACGAATGGGACAAAGGTACCCAAGCAATCGACTTTTGTACAAAGTCTCCCTCTGGTAAATGAATCCTATATGAATCGTAATTAGCCAATACAGATACACACCACTAGATTAAAATATAAACTTTAAAAAATATGAACAAATCGACTGTTAAGTTTACATTGACAATAATAGCTGGTAATGCCTATTACTCGTCTATCAAAGTTTATATTATGATAAATAATTATAAAATAAAATGTTCCTAATATTTTAACAGGTAATATTTATTTAGTTTCATTTATTTTAATGTATGAAAATCAGCACCACCTTTATTGTCTTTACTATTCGTCCGATTCCTTTAAAAGAGTTTTACCTTTTATCCATCAATCGAAACAAAAGTTAAAGTACTTAATACTACCCACATATACAACAAAGAATAAATAAATAAGTCACTAATATGGCAGTAGGTACAGTGGCGTTGAATCCTGTCATTTAAAACCCATAAATAATTAAATGATAATTTAATGCTAATGTGACATGAATTTTGTATGCATTGGAAAAAATTAGAAGTCTCTGATTGATACAATAGGAAGTTTTGTTCTTCGAACAAAATCCCTTTCTTCCTAAATCGTTATTTGTTGAATTGTCTTCACAGAGGGATGCTAATTGTACATTATACTGGTAGAAATAAAGTAACATTAATATAATAGTAAAAGCTTGATAGCTAATAATTTAAAAATACCAATGCGATAATAATCGATTAATGTTAAAATTTTTATTAAAATCATTCAGATCTATATTGTGCAATCTAAATGAACAGCCGATTCCATTAAGTTAATGAATGGTGAATATGGAGCAACATCCTGTGAACGTAGGAAGCTGAGCCGTCTGACTAATACCGGAGATGAGTCGCCGACATATAGAGCCGTGTGACGTCGCTCGGACTCGATCTCACTAAATTGTACAAAATGATGGCTCACCTTAAAGTGCAAGGACGATATAAATGCACTCCCGCACTTAAGATGTGGGTAGAATTAAGGTCAAGCAATATTACAATTTTATACATTTTTTTTTTGCTTTAGTTTAATTTAGTATTTCTAAATCAAATCAAATCATATTTACTTGCTTGTTACATGGCGAAATAAGATGTTACATATATGAGTAATTACATAACATGCAGCACCCCATAGGGGTATGCAAATATTAAATTGTATTTGGTTTTATTACATTGAAATTACAAAATACTAGGAGAAAAAATAGTCGTATTCTTCTACAAAACAGGTTATAAGTCCGACACTTGATAATATCAATTTATGTGACAAATTTATAGTAACTCTCTAACTGGTGATGAACACCGAAAATTCAGAAGCGATGGTAGACTGACGAGTCTCAAATTTCAAAAAAGATTTTTTATACAGCCATAGAAAAGCTAACGACTCACCTTCTGAAAGTAAATATTGTCGACTATATTTAGTCAAGAATAACACCATAAGATTCATACAATACACTATGACGCTCATAGTATATACGACTGATATTTTGCAATTCTTAAACATTTACCCCCTTGTTCATAAAAACTAAAACAGTCTACAAACCTACTTTAACTATTACACTATTTTTTCACTTTCATTCAAATTGAGAATTTAGCACAAAAGAAAGAGACAAAACAGTTAATGAACTGTCAAATCTCTTACAAACCTATTTTATTGTTTGGTGAGATGATACTCACCAATGTTTATTATATATATATATATATATATATATATATATATATATATATATATATATATATGATATATATATATATATCTGCGCGCAGAGAAAGAGACCGCGCACGCGGCCAGCGACCCGCGAGAGTGTTTTACTTAATTGGACGATTCAAAAATTAAATTGTTTTATTGTGAAAGAAATCTTATATTTTAATTACTGATTAAATATATTTATAATATGAACCCTACAATTAATCCTACAAATGCAATAGCTAAAATAGTTTATTACAGGTTCGACGATTTTATGTCTAAGAGGGTAAGATGTTATATCTTTACGCCTTGTAATTTCAGGTACATGAATTGAATACTTTAAAAATTATTTATAAATTTATATATATGTATGTTATAATAATTTACAATTATTATTATTAACATTGTTACACTGTTGTAAAATACTGGCGCCAAACTTTACTTACTAATTAGAATTTTAAACAATATTTTGCTGCTTTCTTTTTACCTTCAAACTGATATTTTATCTATTACTTTTATAGATAACGATTTAATATCATTTACTAGTTAATTATTTATAAATTACCCCATAAAAATTAAAGATATGGTAATTAGAAGTCACTAATTACGTCATGTTAATAAACATCTAGGATAGTACTACTTTAAACAACTTTCGTGTTAACCCAGAAATACTATCTTACAGTACCATCAAAGCGTTATCTTGTAAAATCAGCAGTTAAAAATTTCACTTATATATTACATGTACGGAACCATTAAAGAATTAATTACGGGGCCCTCAGCACGCGAGTCTAATTTGTGCTGGATCTGTTATATTACTTTCAAATGACTACACACTATTACAACTATAGCAACTTGTATTAAGTAAACATTATATATAAGAGTGCCATGTGATTCCAACATAAAATGGGCCAAGATTTCCTTTCCTATGGTTGTCGTAATTGACAACATAAAGAACTTAATAATCGAAATATGGGCAACAGCGTCCCTCTTAAAATATCACAAAGGCTTAACTGCGGTTAGCAACCCGCCTCCCAAGCGTGACAACTACTAGCAACACGCCCCAATAAAGGGAAGCCTATTTTTAGTAGTGGATACTTTATGTCTAATATAATGGTGATATGTAAAAGTTATAAAAACAATTAGCTAATCTCTGTACTGTAATGAAATTATGCATTTTATGTTAAAAAGAAACATAAAAATATGACGACTGCGGTAATGTAGTTGTAAAGTATAAAAAATTTTTTTATATAATATAGCTTTTTATTCATATAAAAAAGCTATCTACAATCCCAGTTGAATTTATTTAGGAAATAATTAAACAATAATCAATTATAAAAATTCAAATGTATGTAAGTTTATAACAACATTTTTCAGATAATATTATTATACATACACATACATTTTGATTCCCCTATATTTATAATATACTTATAAAAACGCCTCTGTTTAAAATAATATCAATAGATATAAAATAACTGAATAAATGAATGGTATAGATAAAATATACAGCCTTCATAGAGACTATGACGTCGTCGTGTGCATCGCATTGAGGCCCCTGTTATTTCATTCAATATGAATATTTAATATAATAATTTTATATTATTACATCCTTAAATCAAAACAATAATAGACAGCCATATAAATATTCAACCATTTATACACTGTAGTGATGTGAAATGCAATCGATATTGTAATATTTATCGATATTCTACAATAATATCGATAACGAGAAGTCATGAAGTTGAAGAAATGCGCGGTTACACTCACGATTCTCGCCTCTTTATTATGTGCATGAATAATTTGTTTCATTTATGATTTATATTATGATAAAGTATCCAGCGGAATGCACGTTATGATGTGGAGTAATATCTAATATTATATTTATCTTACAGAACAAAATGTCGAGCTTTCAAAATTTATATTTTATTTTAACTTAAATACACCATTAAAAAACATACACGTATATAATATATTATAATCGCAATTATTTGTTACAAGCAGCCTTTGGGTGGAGACAATAAGAGAAAAAAAAAAGATGTAATAATAGTAATAAAGTACAAATGTTTCCCGTGTGGTCCCGGCATATATGGTAATAGACCACTCCTTCCTTTCTCGTGGGTGTCATAAGAGGCGACTAAGGACGACGGCTGGGCAGCAGCGTTCGTCTTAAAACATCTCTAAAGCCTAACTGCCAATCAGCCTGCTAAGCGTGGCAACTACTAGCAAAATCCCCCTAGGGAGAGGCTTATGTTCAATAATGTTATTTTAAGCAAATATATCACACGAAGTAAAACTATGTAAACTAACTTGTATTATTTACATTGATAAATTATTGGTAAACATATTACAAAATTATAACACCAAATAATTTTCCAAGATTAAATTGAAACAAACATACTAAAATTATGCATAAAAAGCGAAAACTCATCAGCCAAACAGTGACTCGAGATTTTACTTATGCCCTATGCTATATTTTATTTTTTAGCATCAACATTTTGACATTACACAATGACAATTAAATTTGTCAACACGGTAGCTGTGCAAAAAACTGGTACAGCGAGCGCTTTTTACATGCCTCCATAATGCTACTGGACAATAATCGAGCTCATTTGAGCCAGCTGGTAAAACATCGTGAACGTCAAAATGTCAGGTCGGTAAGGACAGAAAAATAAACAGTCTCTTTTTATTTTGCGACGCTTAACTGCAATCGAGATTGGTCCGTTTCGGCGCTACGAGAAAAAGAAAGTGGAGTAATAATTCAAAATGATAACACTATGTATGTGAAACCTACAGTAAAAAAAGGAGGCTAACATATATAAAAATTGTGAGAAATTCAGGTGCTTTTGCCGATTTAACACTTTGCCTCCACTTAGTGATTGTGATTCGATCTCCTTCAGATTTATAAAATCTTTACATGACAGTGAATTAATAATTGATAATATTAATTCACTGTCATGTAAAGTAAAATATCAAATAAAAATATACAGTATTTTAAAGAATGAAGATAAGTAATGGTTTAAGCGATGCAATAAAGAGTCAATAATTATGTTCTTATGAAAAGTGTAAGTAAGTAAGTAACAGATCTTTGTCTTTTACTTATTTGTGTTAGTCGAAGGTTTTCTATGCATTATTTATCTATATTTTTTTTTATTTTATTTACATCTAGTAACCATAGTCTAATTTGAAATTAGATTTTTTTATTAAATTAATTACATTCTGCTGACAGTACTACACGTGAAATGACGTTAATAATAAAACACTGATCATTCCCAGAGCGAAATCTCAACAGTCATGATCTACGATGATACTTCCTTATAACCAACGTGAGGAAAAAAACAGCCTAATTACAATGACTAACGCGGTTTCCGTGAAAACGTCATTGCATCAGTATCTTTCCAGAAATTCGAATAAATTTTAGTTTTTTTTTATATAGATAGCCCATAATCTACAAATTCGCCTGTATGGTTAAAAAAAATCCTATGTAAAGTTACTGTGAAATTACAAACTACGGTGTAATCACTATTTTCCATCAGAAATGTCCTTAGTTTAAAATTCCAAGTTAAAAAAATTATTCTATCCATGAAAAAACCATTTTCTCGAAGAAAATAGCAAGTATTCGTTATAACACAACAATTTTCTTACTAAGCAGTGATGTACTTAGGTTACTAGACAACTAATAAATATATACACATACATTTTATGCAAATACATACTAATTATGTATAGAAAACACACAGACCAATACAAAGATATATAATTTTTGAGTGGATATTGAACCCATAAACACGGAAGATAAGACAACGTAGAAGACATGATAAGATCGCTACATCGGTAACTTCTTCAAACGTGAAATATTTTTGTTTCAATTATAAATTAGACATTTAATCTTCAGTCGTCAGGTACTGTGATTTTTAAGTAAAACTTTTATTAAATTTTTTTATACAATTGACTGAATGTCATTACACCGACACAAGTGTAAGGTAAAATATCGACAGATATCCGTTACTTAGGTCGCACGACGTTTGAACAAGGTCACACTGAAACAGCACTGACATGTAACCTTACAAAATCTGTGCAAGACGTGACATTCCCGCAGAATGGGCTTGACATGTGACAATGACGAGGCATCTAACTTTACATACACTTTCATATTAATTAGCTCGCTAATTTATATTAGCTAAGTTATGTTATTGGTATAATAGTCTTATGTAATAGAATGATGTAACTGAATTAGTTACTTCTCTTTCTCCAACTCCAATTCATAAAATTATATAGTATAAAATTGGATCATTTATATTGAAATAAATACGAATAATAATTATACCAATACAAATTATATAAAATTTTATTACACTTTAATTTAACGTCATACAGTTTGAGAAATTTAAAATCAATAACTCCAGTAATCAATTGAAATTATGATATTACAAAAACTACTTGACAAACAAAACTGAAAGCTCTGAAAAAATAATTCAGAGGAGTTATCCAATAAGAAAAAATAATTTAGGAATTCCCAGAAACAGTGTAAAAAAACAATGAGACAAAAGATTCGAAGGAAAACAAAATAAAAACAAAAATCAGCCAGTTTCTTACAAAAGTCAAAATATAGGTTGCATAACAAAGATTACTTTCGAAAGTAATAAAAAAATCTCCAAACAGTCTCATCACGGCGTAAGCACCCTTATTTTATGCACATCGCTCGTAAAATGCAAGAGACTGCAGCAATAACAACAAAAATGATGACGTAAACATTTTTATTATTTATTTCATGACATGCACTAAATCACAGCTAATGGTAGACTGTCATTTTACCGTAAGGCCGTATTATAAGTAATAATAACATTTCCAGTGCTAATATGTTTAAATTAAAAATTCAATTACATCAACATTTTCATGCCCTAATAGTCAATTCTATTTGTTCTTAGTAGTTCAATAGACAACATACTCTGTTAACTACGAGTATTAATACTTGTTTTCTTGTTTTCATAGTAATAATTCCTTTAGTAGTTCTTTTGAAGAAACTGCTAAGCATTTTCAATAAATATATAGCTCGAATTCTAGGCAATTATTAATAAAAGTAAAATCATCGTTGTATCAGCCGTTAACTGTCCACTGTTGAACATAAACCTCCCCCGTAGAGGGGTTTTGCCAATAGTTGTCACGCTTGGCAGACAGATTGGCAACCACGATTAGATTTTGCGGATATTTTAAGAGGGACGCTGCTGCCCATCCCTCGTCCATTAAGTTCCCTTAGTCGCCTCTTATGACCCCAGTGGGAAAGGAAGGAGTGATCCATTCTATGCTGGGACCGCACGAAAAAACAAAAATCATATTTATTTATAGATAACGTAGACACGCTCCTGATTCAAAACTCTATAAATAACTACTAGACGAAACTTCGTTTCCATAAAGACAACATCCGGAATTGATCCAATCAAAACCTAGACTACATAAGGAAAACATATAAATTATACAAAATGTATTCAGTGTAATTGAATTTCAGATTATGGTCTTTATTTCACTTCGGATAGTATAAAACACCAATTCATTTGTATTTTTATTCTCATTTTCTTTACACCTTACACTATATATTTACATAGTAATAAGCTTATGATCGGTAAATAATCTGCAATCAGAGATCTCCAAATGTAATGTAAATGCAGTATTTTTGCCACTGACAACTACTGTTAATACCAAGAAAGTGCCCGGTTGTGGCTACTTTTGGAAAACAATACATAGGTATAAACATTTATTATAATTAATTTATATCAATAAATGTACTGTAACTGATATGGATTATATTAATTAAAAAATTTATCTCTGAATATTAGGTTAGGTGCAAGTTGAACTCACACGTCAAGGGTTCCGTACACAAAAATATAAATGTGATCAAAAATTACCTTTATTGCATTACATGAATTAGATACCTAATAGTTATTGTTATTAATATTAGAATCCGCAGTTTTTGTAAATTGGGCCATTATTTTAGTTAAAGATTGGACTGCAAAAATAAGTTTGTTTTTGGAGGTTTTTGGATAATTTCTCCAAAAGAATACTAATTAGAAACTTTCTATTATTTTTCCTGTAATATTTATTTATCCTTACTAATATTACAAATGTGAAAATGTTAGTAATCTCTTACGACTTAACCAATTTCAATGTAATTTGGTATAAAGATATTTTATGAGATGTAAAAAGAAATTGGCAACTTTTTAATCCAGTCAGTGAACATATCCTGGTCACCCGGACGAAGTTGCAGGTAACAGCTAGCTTTATAAATTGCATTTACTTCAGATTTTTCGCTTCACAAACTTTACAAATAAAAAGAGGGGAATGGTTTTTCACATACTTTTTTTTTTCAAAAATAAACTACTACATAACATACAAATGATACCCTTTCATATACCCGATTTGAACTAGTAGATCTATCTTGAATTTTTGAACAACTCTGTTAGATCCCCTTACGAAAGAGAAAATATTTATTCAATTTCTTCTATTGCAATATATTTAGACCAATAACATAAAAAAACTATTCTAAATCTATAGCATTAGTAGTTGCCGAGATATAGCGCTGTAACAAACGGACGAACAAACAAAATCGCAACATAAGAATTCCTTTCTATCTTTTTAGTACAGAACCCTAAAAATTTAACAACACTAACACGAACAATGCTAACAAATATAATACCTATTGTTCGTATAAAATACTCGAGCACCCGATGTCACACTAGCCGTACGTTAAGCACGCAAAACAAAACAATAAAAAAAATCTTCTCTCGCTACAGATCTCATACATAACTAATGCAATTGCGAAGCAGAATAAAGCAACACGATATAAGTATCTGAGTGGGACCCGAACCGAGCGACATAATTATTGTTATTTCAGGCCAACCACTGTTCGACAGCGTAATTGCACACTATATCATATACAATCTCAATAGAAACAGTAATATTTAGTTTAAACTAGTTACTCCGTGTTTTTCAACGACCTTGGCTGTGATCATCGCTAATTAGGGCTTTCGTTGATGAAAAATTGCTTAAGAATGAATTATATTAACATACGTATGTGCTCTACTATAATTCACGTACAATAATGTATTGATTGATAAAATCACCGATTACTATTAAAACTAATCACAGTAATTGCATATTTGTAATCATTCTAGTTGGGCTGTGTGGTCGCGGCATAGAATAAGCTACCCTTTCCTTTCCCATGGGTGTTGTAGGAAGAGATTAAATGAAAGCGAAGGATAGGAAGCAGCGTCCCTCTTAAAACATCTCTAAAGACTAACTGCAGTTGCTAATCCGCCTGCTAAGCATGGCAACTACTGGCAACACTACCCCAAAGGGAATGCTTATGTTAAGCAGTGGACGGATAAAGGCTGATATGATGATGGTGAATAAAACTTGTTAGCCCGCGATTTCGTCTACGTAACTGGAGTAAATTGTCTCTCTTTCTAATATTATACTAAACTTTGTGACACTTAGTGGAGTAAGATAACAAAGGATAACAAACAAACACATTTATATATTTATTATACTAATATGATTCAGAAAGTAACGGTAACAAGACTCGGTCTAAGAAAGTAAACAAAATCATCGTGAAACCTTCAAGAAAAGAGCATATTCCTTTTTAAAAGGCAACACATATTCCTTTTTAAAACACAACTGCAATGGTTTTGCGGGTGCTCATGGGCGGCAATAGTCACTTACCATCAGGTGAACTGCATGCTTTTTTGTCCCCTGTGTTATAAAAAAAAATCAATACATACAACAAAGTTTAACTTTAATAGAACTGGTTAGTAATTTCTTCCTTAAGTCGAACCTGTTTAATTGAACTTTAGCACAATAGCTTTTTATAAATGATTAGCTTATCTATTAACCTTTTCTATTAGGCATTTATTGAAACTATTCTATTACCTCATAGTAGAAACCTTGACCTACACAAAATATGTTACGACATAACGTCATATCAATCTTGAGTGGCGATTAATATTGTAGGGGCTTCTATTGCTTTATAAAGCAGAATCATCGCCTATTGTATATCAAGAACTGTACTATAAAACTCGCGATACACACGGCACATTAAATTGGACAACTCATAAACTTTATAATTCTACATCACAGACTTATAAAGGTTTTATGTAACTTACATTCTATTACACTTTATGGAAACGCGCTTCGAATATGCTAATTAAATTATTTGTCTCACTTTAAGCTTTGTCTGCTTTAATTTGTCACATTTTGCATATTTGCAAGAACTTTTAAGTATAAAATTTATACTCGTGTTGTTAAGATAAACAAAAAATAGAAAATAACAAATAAAAGGATTGTTTATTTATTTATTTACTTTAAAAAAATAATGTTCTAATTATAATTTATACACATTATAATAAAGGAACCACTAGTAATATTTTCTTCTTTTTTTTTTATTCTATTGCAGAGATTACATTTTCTATACTTATATAACTTGTTTTACGCAGTAGGGGCAGACAAAGAGATGATATAAACATATACAGAGTGCTCTGTATTATATTAGTATATACCCATATATATTTTTTACGATATTTTTTTGTCGTTTTAATCAAAGTCGTTAATTTATTTGATCACGACGATTTGTACTGTAGATGTATTTAATATCTGTAGGCGACGATTATTACATCCTATTTGAGAATAATCAGCTTTTTTACCATTCCAAAATGTACCAAAAAAAAAAACAAAACAAAAAAAATTAAAATAAGTATGGTTGTAGTATAAAATTAATGAATTTGTACAGACTAGTCATGACAAGTACTATAACAATTGGGGCCGTATGTGTTAACGATGCTCCTCGTTATTCAATAGTCAAACATTAATGGAGCCCACAAATTGTTTATCCACCTTTGTTTCGCTCGCAGACAGGAATTCATTGTAGCACATGCCACGATACGAAAATATCCATCTTGTTAAGCAATCATATCATTATCATCTGATTCTATCATTGTGAAGTACTCATTAGATTATATTGAAAAGAGTAGTTGTACCCGTTCGTATTTTTATTTGTATGTTACTTTTTTTTACATGCATATTGTTCGTTTGATAGACTATATCATTCATATTAAAATACAACTTGTATTTCTGACTACTTTTATTATAATTAAGACCTTTTGCAGTGACCTTTATAAAAAAAATGGTAGTATTGTAAAATCTACACGTTTTTGACACACCGGGCTTTGGTTAAGGAAAAACGTGTTAGTAGATCATGAACGAGCTTTAAATGACCATGTAATTTTAAACATAGTACGTATAAATACACATAATGAATGATCTGTTAACATTATAAATTTATTTAAAAGAGTAACTGTAGACTATCTTGCACAATTTTCTCATCAGATTCAGAAACATTCCAACCTCGTTAGTAGAATCAAAACTTATAAACAAGTCTATTTAAATAAAGATGATTTAATAAAGATATTTGCACTGTTACTACTAAAGAATCTTTGAGATTGACATGTACGTAGTACATTCTATAATGTCCATGATACTAATCATACCTATTTCATGTTACCATTTTCCACCAAGGGTACTACCAGCTTGTTTGTCTTTGCATACTATATTAAAAATCAATTATGCCTAACCATACCTAAGTCATAGAAACTAGAGGAAATAAATATAGTGGATCTTATATAAATTGCTCTAGAACTAAAACTATATCCGTAGTACTTATTAATCGTAAGTCACGTAAGTACAGCAGATACGCAATGTCTACAGTACAGCAATAAAGCTGACACCGGCCGCGCGGCGCGCGCGCATCGTAAACTGCGCTCTAATCGATTCCATGGCTATAAAGAAATTATTTTCCGCCTATGCGCATAAATACATCACCGGCGCGAGCTGTAATTTCATCACTGTCAGAGCCAGATTATCGATTATACAAACTAGATAGCTACGCCTTTTGTGTTTACAGATCTAAGGTACAAAATTTGGAAATTCCATTACCTATACTAGCTATTGTCGTGTTACCCCTTCCTTTCCCGTGGAAGTCATAAGAGGCGACTAAAAGAACTTAATGGTCGAAGGATGGGCAGTAGCACTCCTCTTAAAATATCACCAAAGCCTAACTAGGGTTGCCAATCCGCCTGCCAACCGTGGCAACTACTTGCAAAACCCCATTTTGGGGAAGGCCCATGTTTAGCAGTGCATAGTAAACGACTGATATAATAATTACGATGATACTAATATTATAATTAATTACGGACAAATATTATCCTGTGTTAATGTATGATAACATAGTCTATTCCAATATATATTTCCGATATAGTTATTTTTAAACTTTCGTGTTGTTTATACATATTTTAAATACACAATCGGGACATATCTGTAAAGGCTTTTGACATTACAGTATGTCCCTATTGTGTATTTAAAATATTTCCGATATAATTCAGAATCTCATAAATATCTTTAAAATTATTCATTCAATTATTCAAATTAGTAATACAGAATTTTATCGATTGATAATACAGGGCAGTAAATATATAAAATATAAACTTGTAAAAGCTTAAAATATAATCCAGTGGAAGCTTACTTCTTATTCTATAAATAATATATTATATTGCCTTATAAGGTAAGTTGATTTTTTTTTATTTGCAATTCATTTGATCTTGGAATTCTACGATAGCCAAGAATGTGAGCAAAATCATGAGCTGACGGAAAATGAGATACTAGGTGAGAATAAAGTACTGATTTCTATCTTTGGAGGTAAACTTCAATTGACGTGCCCTAAAGTAAACGATTGATTGCATGGTGTCACAAGAAACACGCCGATACAGAATAATAAATCAATTGCCATAGTCTAAGTAATATAATATATATTACCATGTAAAACATTGTGGATATTTTGTTGGTTTAAATATTCACAGGTAAAGTTTTTGGTACAATGTATTAATGATAACAGAAGTTGTTTGGACCAAATTAAATAAACAAATCTTCTATGTATTATATAAAAAATGCGCTTATATATTTATTACTCGAATTGCAACAACAACTTCACAATAACTACAATTGAAACTAAATATTTAATAGTAGGGTTTTCTGGAAGAGAACTCTTACAGAGTTAAGCTCGCCTGTTGTACCTCTTTATTTAATATAAATTATATGTTTGTAATTTTTTTTGTACAATAAAGAATAAATAATAATAAAAATAAACATGACGCAGATTTTCAGCAGCACTCACTTCTCTTTGTCTACTCCGCTATGGACTTAACGTGAAGATGCATATATTTATGTTAGGGAATTTAATCTCTAAGAAAAACCTCAATAGAAAACACGTTACATAAACATATAAAGATTATCCTATCAATTTTAAATGTGCGAAAGCTTATAAGTGGAAATGAATGGATGGATATTTGTTACTCTTTCTCACAAAAACTACTAAACGAATTTGAATGAAATTTGGTGTATATGTAGATTAAATCCATACTTATAACATATAACACTTTATGTCCAAAATCCCGCAAGCGAAGCCGCGAGATAGAGTTATTATAGAATATAGATTCGATACATATAGAATATTTGTGAAATGAAACTCAGATCATCAAGGGATTTATGTTTTTATTATACTAAGTTTGATATTGATCCCAATTAATCTAGATTACCTGTAAACCTTCAAATATTTAATTTACATGCATGTTTGTTAATCAATCAAGTTTAACCGGCTAAACAGATTTGAATTAATTTGGTACGCGGCTAGGTTAACCATTATCATAAGAACTTTATATGCTGATACACTCAGGCAAAGCTGCAAAATACAGCTAGTGTCATATACGGATCAGTTTACTTCATAAATACGATTTTCTATAATCTCCAATCAAATTGAACGTGTTTTGTGATATAAGCATCGTTTCACTAATTAATCTGATATTTTAATACACTTTTTTATGTTTATTACCTTACTCAGTTACCACATAACACCTTTGTCTTTGTTTTGTTACAAATTATATCACTTATAATTTAATAAATTATAAATTTAACGTTTTTGTGTTATTTTTTTTATTTTTATTTTCTGTATAAATGTAATCAATTCCCTGTTTAAATAATATAATCCTAATATTATAAACCTGAAAGTGACTTTACTTATCACTCAATCATAGGTAGAAACTAGATTCATATAAATACAAAATTTTACCCAGTACTATCCTATATCCACTATATACTATATCCACGTAACCGGTACATATTCACCGACCGGAATAAAAAGTAGCCTACATCCTTTTCCGTCCCACATAATATGTATATACTAAAATTCCTACCTATTGGCCTTATCTGATCCTTAAGACTACAAGGGAACAAACAAATAAACAAACTCACTTTCACATTTATAATACTCGTATTAGTAAGAATACTCACGACTATAACTACCCATACAATGGGCCACCCCTTCCTTTCCCGTGGGTGTCATAAGAGGCGACCAAGGGAACCTAATAGTCAAGGGATTGGCAGCAACGTTCACCTTTAAACATCACTAAAGCCTAACTGCAGTTGTCAATCCGCCTACCAAACGTAGCAACTACTGTAAAAGCTCCCTAATAGAGGGAGGCCTATGTTCAGCAAAGGACAATTATCCGCTGACATAATGATGATGATCACCACGGTGGGTGTTTTCGGAGGCATTATAGAGAATTAGAGAAATGCAGCACTGCAATACGAATGATAATAAAATAACCCCTTTCATTCAGTATTCCTCTATATCCCATTAACGATGTGCACTAAATCTTCAAGGAAACAATAAGGTACAATATCAATTTTGCAATGTACCTACCTATTTAATTTACGAGCAAATAAACTCGACCGTTAACTAAAAAGTTATTGCCCCATTAATTTTACCTTTAAAAGTGTAGCAGTCACGTAATATTGTATGCTTACATCAGTATTTTATATTGTTTGTACAAATATTGATAAAAATTTTAGTTTTATTGTTAAAGATTTTGTAATTTTAACTGTAAAATGACTAAGGGCCCCGGATGGTCCCTAAACTAGTAAAGAGGTCTCGATTTGTTTTAGTCATAAATACAGTACACGTACGTATATCTTATTAGTCTTACAGTTAAAAGTTTACTTTCACAAGGTATACCATATCCATATGATGGCAGAATAATCCCCTTATTTATAAAAACTAAAACGTTCTACAAATCTATTTTAATTAGTAGGGTGTTTTGTCATAGTAGTGCAAAAGAAGAAAATCTCTTTCAATATAGGTTGTAGGAAAGTAAAAAAATACCAATTTATGCACAAGCAATATAATATGTATATATAAATCCTTACGTATTAGTAAAGAATTGTGATTGCTTCATTTATGAACTAAATTTAAATATTGTTTAAATATTATATCTAAGCCATAAAATAAATAAAATAAAATATTTGTAGTTGACTTATTATTACAATCTAAATTTATTTATAATCGCAATAAGATATTTTGGATGAAAATCTTTATTAAAAAATTTTATGGATTATTCATTGATACCTATTTTTTTTCTATATTGCATTGAATTGTATTTTATATTACAATCAAACAAACTATGCGCTCAATAATGAATCATTTATTCAAATAGGACCCTCAGCTAAGTTACAGTACGGCAACTAACTCACCAACATTTGGCAACGGTTCAAAGATCACGCAATTAATTCTCGATGACCGATTTCTAGAATGAGAGCTGAGCAGGACTGCGTCACGATGCGACCAATTCACTATCGATTCTGCAATAATAAATCCATGAAATAATTGTTCACCGGTGACTTTTGTAATTCAACAATATTTGGTGACTTCTGGAGCAACGGGTTGCGCAACCACGAATCGGATGGCGATGAAATTAACTTCTCGCAACTTCGTCTTATTATTTGTTAACAACCGTTATTATCTGTTTCGTCAATCACTGTCATTATGAGCCCAAACAAGCCGCTTTATTTGCCATCAAATCCTACCAAATTTCTCTTACGAATTAAGGTCGACTGATGAATATTATTGTTTGCAGTGTAAGAAAAACGCCGCCAAGCTGTCTACCGCAAATGAGATTATACCCAACTACCACATCGAAGCGCTAATAGGTAAGTTTACAACACATAAGACGTAATAACAATAATTGTTTATTAAACATTGTTACACTTACAAAGAAGATTCATACAGAGTAACATAACATATATAAGAGGTAAAGATGTTAGATAATGTTCGCCGAAATAATCCCCTCCACACCTTAAGCTTTTTTTTTATTCTAAGTTAGAATGGCAAACAAGCTGACGGCCCATCTGATGGATAGTAGTAGTCGCCTATAGCAGTACTATGAGTCATGAGCAGTACTATGGACATAACAGGGTAAACTGTTTCGCCCATGATACCCCCCATGTGTTGCCATTTCTAAGGACTCGTGTGTTATTCCTCTGTACCCTGTAATATCTGATTTATTACTATACAAAACTGAAATGTGATATCAAATTTAAATTTTGTAAATTGTTTAATCTTTTAGAACATGTCATAATATGCAATACTAAATATATATATATATATATATATATATATATATATATATATATATATATATATATATATATATATATATATATATATATATATTTCGTTACACAGGAATGACTCATTCCTATCTTTGTATTTTATATTTGAATTTTCAAAAAAAAAAACAATAAATTTTCCGCTTTAATCACTTTAAAGACATTATAAAAAACATAAATCTATCTTCATTCTTCATTTTATGTTCCGTTACCTATTGCACATAATATTAGCGGAGCAAGACATAAAGGGCGATGGGTAAACTTTATAATGGCTACCAGGGGCTTATTATAATAAACGTGGAGAGCCGTGGAGCTACAACACGGCTTGACCTCAGGCTGAGATTAGTCGGCTACTACAGGTACCTACCTGGATGTACCTATCTAGTAACATGTTACGCTACTGCTCACTTCCCATAAAATATATGGCAAATTTAAGAATTTAGTTTATTCATTTAATTTAATTATTCAATCAATTTATGTAATTTATTTTATTTAGCTAATTAATTACAATTACATGTATTAATTCATTTCCTATTTTTTATATTACACTAAAGATCCGGCCTGGCTTCACACAGAATTTTCACACAAAATATATGGCCTATGTTAGTCGCTAATAAATAATTTTAAAGACCTAAATTGTTCATGTTTAAAAGTAATTTGTATTTTAACTTAATTAATTCCAAAAAAGCAATTATGGCTGATTTATACAATATACACGTCTCATATATTTTGTGATCTCATATAAATCGAGCAGGTAGGCAAATTCGGATGTATAAATCACTACAACTTGGCCATTGTACGACTTTCTATCACTAAATTTTATTAAATTATAATCACTACAAGTAGTAATATTTTACTACTTGTAGTGTCATATTAGTAGGAATTATAGCAACATTTTTATACACATGTTAAAATGCACTTTAAACGTATTCATACACTAGTTTTTAATTTGATATAAAAAAAACTATTAAATTATATATATACATATTTGTAATACAACAATAGCCGTGTAGATTCCGGCACAAAATAGGCCACCCCTTTCTTTTCCGTGGGTGTGGTAAGAGGCGACTAAAGAAGCTTATGGTAGAGGGATGGGTATCAGCATCCCTCTTTCACCAAAAGCAAAACTGCGCTTGTCAACCCGCCTGCCAAGTGTAGCAACTACTGGTAAAACCCCACTTATGGGGGAGACTATGTTCAGCAGTGGACAGTTAATAGCTGGTACAACTATACAACAAAATTCTATTTTAAAATTGTATTCCAGCGTTACTCTAATAAAATATCATAAGATGAAAAACTTTTATTCCATCAAATCCCAAATTACCACAATTTCTACAGTAGTTACTGTAACTATAGCCAAGGTCCTAAAAAACGACGTCCAAGTGAACAGTTTTAGTTATTCTAATTCTATAATCATATGAACTTCGTATACTACTTTGCATGTAAGAGCGCACGCAAACATGAACCGATATAATCGCTCAAATGACCGTGTAAGAGAAATTTTCTTAGGAATTCTACCTATTTTCCAGCTTTAAATCGCGCAAATCAGAGCAATTTTGTATAACATGATATCTTTCATTTTAAGTTTTTTATTTAGTTATACTGAGCAACATTTCTAGCAGGACGATTATGCATGTTACAATAAAATAAAAAGCTACGTATTTATTATCCTCTTTCCTATTCTCCAATCTTTTTTACATCCTAACTAATATTACAAATGTGAATGTGAGTTTGTTTATTACCTCTTAGCATCATTATTGATTTCACCAACCACTATAACATGTGTATTTTACATGCAAACATGTACTATGTAAAATGGACAAATACATAGACTACTTTTCATACTAGTCTCTAAACATATTCTAATCACGCAGACGAAGTCGCAAGTAAAAGTTACTTCATAATAAATGTAAATTTTTATAAATATTGGATATTTGTTACTCAAACAAAAAAATCCCAGATTAATACTTATAGGAAAGATACTTATGAGAAAAGCTGTGTTTCGTTGTTAAAATAATAAGAGACATAACTAACCAAGTGAAAACAAATAGCTTTATTATGAATAGAATGGTCTATAAATCAAAGACAATTCTGCTTTAGATATAAAATGAGATCTAAGTTCCTGCTATAATCAAATCACGAAGAACGAATAGCGATGAAGAAACAACAGACAGACACACATTAAAAGCTCGTTACGTGCAATAACACTTCATTTATTCTTAAGTTATTATAAATGCATAATTTTAGTTGTCTTTAGATGTTGATATAATATAATCTTTTGCAAAACTGGCTATATAATTATATTTATATTATACTATTATATTTATTGTGACACGTTAAATTACTTTTAATGTAATCTTTGAAAATCGTGTATATAAATATATGATTGGAATACCTGGTGAAAAACCACAATCTAAAAATCAGAAATGACATTAAGATATTATGTTTTATATATCTATTTTATAAATATCATTTACATACACTTCTTTGCAAAAAAAAAACATAATAGGCACTTCCAATAAGAAAATTCTTTAAATAAGTCTTAAATTAAATATATATATATATATATATATATATATATATATATATATATATATATAGGAATAAAAAGACATAATAAACAATTAAAGTTTTAACTTTTAACTTAATAGCTGGTGTGTGGTCCTTTACAATTCTTCAGAGGAAAAGAAACATTCGTGTAGGTAAATTAGGTAGATAGGAAATTAGAAAACCAAACAAAAAATGGCTGTTAACGTAATTTTTATTATTCACAATACTGCTATAGTTCGTCCAAAATATTTTAAACTAATCATTACAAAAGTTGACTTTAAAAACAAAAACTGTAAAGAACTAAATTCTCTATAATCATACTTTATTCCAAAGAGCATTCAACAGTGTTATCATAAAATTATTTATGACCACTAATTTCTAAAGTAATAAACCGTATTAATATCTACCCCATACTCGCATTATGGTAAACAATTGCGGCTGTCAAATTGAAACGCAAATTATCGTCGTGTGGCGGAGATTTGTATGAAGCCGAGTCGTGTAATTTAAATTCCCTCGGCAGCTAGAGGTCAGGCTCTAATTTTGACACACGTCATATAATGAGAGCCAGACACGCTATCCAGGTGTACAGCTAACAAACAAAACATGTACATAATAGATTCTTATGTCTCCAATTCTCTACGATTACGTTACTAATTTAATTTTGTTACGTATTTACTATGTTTAGCCTAAGTGAGATTTCCTATTCTGTTATCAACAAAAAAGATAAATACTTATAAAATTCAACCGTATTATATGATACGCGGTATCTTTTACAATTTTGTACTATTTTTAATGATCTTGTGTTGATCCCGTATTAATTTTGCACAGGTTTTATTTATTTATTTTTTTTTTTTTCTATTAATTCACAGTGTCAATATACGAGTACATTTGGCAGGCTTAACACCGAATGGTGTTAAATCAGTCAGGTTTGTTTTTTTATAAAATTATGCCTTAAAATGAATCTATTAGTTTGAATTGAGTACGTAGAGTTATATTTAATGTAAAAATGTAAATACGATAAGAGTGGTTATGCTCTGCCAAAAAAGGAGCTTGAATCATAACATGATTTATTATATAGTTATAGCATTTTTATCAATGTATTGATGTTTTATAGTCTTTAGTGAATGTATTGATAAATCTATAAGGTTCACTAAATATATGTATACACTCACATAAAAAAAACATTCCAAAATGAATTAAATTACAATACATATCGACCTCCTTCTATAATGCACATAAAAACATTTCTGACTACTTATTTGTGTATTCGTATATTTCTTTAATATCTTATACTAAAGTAATAAATTTATAATTTGACGATGTCTGTACATGGGAGATATTTAAGAAAAAATAATACAAGGGATTTTAATAAAAGCAAAAGCCAAAACAATATATATATATTTTTTTTAATTTTAACTGTCTGACTGTCACGAAAAGTTCTGCGCCAAATTAAATGCGGTTTTCACTTGCATTTCTAAAGGTGTGGCTTAAGATTTTCAAAATCTATTATATAAATATATTATTTTGATACGCCATCTAAAAGTGGTATATTTCATTAGTTTTTCTACTTCTGAAATCCAAAAATCTAATAATAAATAAAAGTGCACCAAGTGAAGGCAAACATAATTGAACCTATAAATACCTACCTATAAAATATTTTTTTATTTATAAAAATTACCTTAACAAATACACTTAATAATGTCTAATATTCATTGTAATTCTAGTAATTTTTCAAATGACCAATTAATTTATTCATAACAAATTAGACTCCATTATAACCTATCTATAAATAATAATTTATTATCTGCTGTTATCTAGCAATCTATGCAAATTTATCTAATTTTTCATATTGACTTATAAACGAATGTGTGATTTATTATGTATGCAATATAAAAAAATTAATACATTCTTTATTTTTTTACAATTCCTACACCTCATTAAAACTTAGGTATATTATATTGAATTGAATTATTAGGTATATTATTAATACATATTTCATCAAAAATTTTGTTCTGTATTCAAATATTTAAAATAAAAAAAAAATTGGTTAATGTTATAAATTTGAATGCTGTGGAATTAAAATTAAACAATAAAACACAAATTTACATATACATATTAAAATTGTAAAAGTAAGATTGTGCGTTTTTACTACACAATATGTTAACTTTTATGTTACAATATGTTATTTATACTTTTCATCGTGATACTGTTTACGCAAAATAACGTATAAAAACTGCCATTAATATACAAATTAATAATAATTACACAAAAATACGTGAATATAATTTTCATTAATATGACAGCATAATTACAGCACGATGTTACAAATTGCAAGCTTGAAGTAAACATATTCACAGTTATGTCAACCTCTTAAATTATAACTATTATTAATGTAACAGGAAACAGCCTAATTGAAAAGTAATTTTCATTAAACGCTGCAAAATTGTCTATTTAAATAACCAATCATAATCGATCATAAAATCTTCATAATTTAATTAAAATGCAGCTTCATTGAAAATTGCTTAGTCAAGGCTCTCGAAAAGTATACCTTGGTGAGCGTAATGATTTGACTGTAACATAATTTATAGACTATCATGTAAACAATTATGTTGTATAATACTAAATTAAACTTTATTGTATTTCAATAAAGCTCTTTTTACAACTGCATTACTATACAATATGTTGTATACTTAAATAATAGTTGTATATTAGCTTTGTAGATAATTGGGAAGTTAACCGCTTTATTTTATAATTATAAAACATCTTCAACTACCATTCTATCATAAAAAAAACCACTAGCCAGAATTGAGATCAACAAGTTTATAGCTTTTAATATTATAATTATATTTTTTATGTATATAAACACCATTAACAAATCTGCAAACATCTACATTATTGGACAAATCAGGCATATTTATTTAACATGCACCCATCAATCTGACTCTCTAAATGTTCAAACAAAAAGAACTTTGTACTTTTAATTCACTAAATATTGTATCATAATAAATTTAGTTATATTAATTACTAATTAATACTATTAATTACTATATTTAAATACCTATTATTATTAATTATTGTAAAATAAATGCCGTAACATGGAATATTATAAATACGTCATTAAATAACAAGAGACTTTGCCAAAACAGGTCTTCTTTCAATAAGACCATTTAAAATTTTGCTCTTGTTAAAACACTACATTCTTGTCTTTAAATCACTTCTCGTCAACTTCAAAACAAACGCCGCCGTAAAATATTAAACGCCGCGGGAATCGAACTCGAACTATTGCACAGTCGTGCTGCCAGAGGGGTGGTCACGGGCCCATAGATCTTGACGAAACAAAAGCCGGGCTCGAGGTAAATAGCTAATGGAATATAAATTAAAGTCAAACTGATAGACTGTTTAATCAATTCTTAAACGCGTTCACTTAGTGAAATTAATCAGTTAGTACACTATGTAATTGTTTTAATTATATTTCACTAGCTGTTTCCTGTAATTTAATCCGTATGGGATCCGATATTTCTTTCCTAAATTTAATATTCAGTTAGATAAAATATTATGGAATATCTGCAGGTACAAAATTTCAATTACTAATGAACTGTCAGTTTTCTCATATTAGGTTTACTGCAAGAAATCTCTATTGGAGATAAGCTCGCCTTTGTGCACTATTATGTTTGTTTTTACATTTTAATAACCTTTTGTGTACAATAAAGAATAAAGAATAGTTAGCAATTTCCAGTTTTGATGGTTCAAGTTCTACGCTTTCAATGCAAATTCCAAAAGAAAATCTGTGTGTATTTCACATTATATTTTTGCCAAATCTAAATCAAAATTAATAATTTGTTTGTTTTTCAAAGTAATATTATCTATTATTATTACTAAAGGCTTTTTTCGTTATATAAATTTTAATTTATAACAATTTTCCCTTTCATACCGCATTGGCGGTTTTCTATTCAACATCGTGATCGAACTATCGCATTATCTCTAAATCGATAACTTACTATAAAATATAGAGAGCACGCGCCAAACTACAGGTACGTCTGTAGGGCAACTTATCGGACAACTTTGTGAATCACTAGCCCACTTTCCACACCAGGTAATGTCTATACATCGAAAGCAACGGATCTCGGCTATTTGTGGTTTCCTACAATTGAATTTTACGCGATACTTCTACCACTACCACTGTTACGGACTCGCTTCGATCGTGCAAAGAATCTACGCTTTAGACTATTCCATTTTTTATGGTTTTTTCCGGATTCTGTAATAGATATGGAAATAGAAAAAAAAATATAATTTCTACATTCCCTTTATATACCAGGTCCAGTACAAAATAGAAAGTAAAAAAAAATTACCTGCCTATGACAGAAACAACACCTAATGATCAAGATAGCTGACCTCGATTAAGAATGCGAAAGAGAAGAAAAGCTACTAAAATTATAAGCATTTTTATAATATAGACCTTCCTTACTTCATCAAACCAACTTAATAGCATCATTATGTTATGAACACAACACAACAAATTAAACAAAATACATTTTTAGATATTAAATACACTGAGGCAGGTAAAGCTGAATAAGAGCACATAAAAACTATGTTTTAAGATCTCCATAGTAATACCTCAACCCTTGATCTTAAACAAACCGCGTATTAACTTTACATCAAAGTATCCAGGTTATAGCAATCAAACGAACATTCACATTGCACCTATGAACTACAAGTTGGTTTAATAATACAAGTCTCATTTTCCGAATACCTTTTGCATACCAAAGAGTCAAATACATTTCAATTAACAAATATCGATAATGCTTCCTAGTCTTTAATAATAACACCATATTTTGCCTTTACGATATATAAATAGACTCATAAAATATGAATAAATCTATTCATGATATCACCACAACATTAAAACAGATGAGTTTTCGTCGAATGTGCCCATAACTATTGTAATAAAATACACACTTTAATAAATGTCAGCGGAATCACTTAAGACGTATCTAGTATCAATTTCTTAACATCAATATTAAAGGTAGATAATTTCTATTCCATATAAACTAATTGGAAGCGTCAAAATGTAACTTGTTACAATAAAGTGTATTATATATGTAAATGTAGCGGATAATAAAAGGCAGTGCAGTAGTCGTAGTATGGAGTAACATAATGTGGTTCAACGCTGACATAGCGTTCAAACACAATGCATAAACTTGTTTTATCATTGCACTAAGCAAAGTTGTCCTTTTCACTTCAAATAATTGAAAATTTCATATATTTTTTTATACAACTTTTTTATATATTGAATAAACTAATCAAGGATTAAATAAATAATTCTTAAAATTTGTTGCAAATTTAAATATTTTACTCCATGTCAAATGTTACATAATTTTTTTGAAAATAATTGAAAATTTCATATATTTTTTATACAACTTTTTTATATGTTGAATAAACTAATCAAGGATTAAATAACTAATTCTTAAAATTTGTTGCAAATTTAAATATGTTACTCCATGTCAAATGTTATATAATTTTAAATATACTTAAATAAATAATATGTCTCTATTATGTTCTCCACTGCTATATTTTTACAAAAAAAAATTGTTTTATTTATTAATTATCTTATAGTTAGTTTATACACACGTCTTCGTCCGCGTGACGGGCATATATTTGTTGAACAGGATAAAAAGTTGTACCTAAGTAGCTTATTTTTTTTATACCATTGACGTGACAAACAAGCATACAGCCCACCTGATGGTAAGCGATTATCGTAGCCTATGAACACCTGCAATAACAGGGGCATTACACGCGCGTTACCGTGAAGACACTTCTTATTTGAAGAACCTCATGCTGTAGCCTCTTGGAAAAACCTCGACAGAGAGCCTGTGTTCCGCTTCATTTCAAATAATAAGTGTATAATAAATACATGACATTAAAACTCTAAAAGATAACAAACAAGCAAGCATTTCACATTTTTTGTTTTTTATTTATTTAAACTTTATTGATCAATAAGATGTTGTAGAAAAAGGGGGATTTAAAGCTATAGGTGTTCTCTATCAGTCAAATTTAAGGATGTGTAGAGGTATTCGATGATATTATTTAACACTTATATATTAAAAAGGAAAATATTTTTTTTCTATGTATAAACATGTGTGCTCACTTTAAAATAAGTGTTTAATATAAATAGACAAGTAAATATATGTAAATAGTATTCTAATGTCATCAAGTAGCCGACTTAAAGCCCATATGTATTCCATTTTATCGACTAGACCGTCTACTATAGAGCAATTTTGTGAGATGGGCACATTTATTGAGCTCCAATTACCCTATCGCATCAGTAAAAGTCGATAATCAAAGTAGAAATCGTGTAGATACCGCAGTTATGACTTCATTTACTCCAAGTAACGAATATGTATCGTTTGATTTTTATCGTACTACATTCCTATAGCCATACGAAAGGAAATGAGTTTAATTTACAGTCACTTATATTATAATTTAATTTCCTTCTAGATGTTATATGTTGATTTATTGTATTTCACTTATTAAGCATCAATAATAAGTTTCTAATACATTTTATTATATGATAATAATGTAATTTATCTAAGATGGACAAATTACTTAGGAATATGAACCGTTTGTAAGAAGCCAAAACATTCAAAAAAAAGTTTCAGCCGAATAGTTTTTATATGTGCTTAAAAAAAACAAAGAATTATTATGGTCAAATTTTCCTCGTCATAAAAATTAATTAAAAGCTTTCATACTGAAATATATTTTCATCGAAATTATCTATCAATTTTTAAAAGTACCAAATCATAGAAATATAATAGTTGCAGATAAATATACCATTAAACATAGTGCAATTACTTCATGTTTTGCCTCAAAACCCAAATTTTTCTGACAAATTAATAAGAATCTTATTCCATGATTACCATTTTAGATGACTATCAAGACACTTTGTAAATAAGTACCTTTTTTTTTATACCACCTAATCATTATTTCAGCCTATATCTATCCACTGCTGAACATAGGCCATCCCCAAACCTTTCCACTACGTGGAATCTTCCTTTTTTCGCATCACTGATGATATTAAGAAAACAGCCGGAAATAAATGGTAAATTTTAAATAGTCATTCAAAAATATCAAAAATGTTTTTACAATTGGACATATATTTCCAACGTTACCGCACTTTAGTATGAAAGCTCTTAAGAGCATATTTATCATACAGTGGCACTAGTAAATAACTACAACTAAATTCCAATAGTGCCATGAATACGAACGACATCCTGTGAAACATTTACGACTTACTTAATTCCTAAGGAAACATTAACAACGGATAATTTTCAATTATGCAGAGGAAATAAATAAAACCTTATGCACATTGTTCTCTCTTACCTATTAATGAAAATGGCATGACGGTATATAGATAAAAAACGTATACACAAAAACATTCAATAGTAATAAGTAAAATATATAACTTGTGTTATCTTCCACATTCTCCCTCCATGTTAGTTGGACTATTGTAAAACGTGTAAAATTTTTCTTTTGGCTTTATTAAAGTTCATTTACGATATACTCGTATATATATATATATATATATATATATATATATATATATATATATATATATATATCACACTCATATGGTCCAATAGTAATTTTGTCACGATCGAAATCCATTTTTTTTATTGTGGACCAAAATCTTATATTAATATAAAACATAAAGCGACTTTACAAAGCTAAACGCCACTTAGTGTTAAAAGGTAATATTACTGAAAACGTTAAGCTTTCAAATCATCGATAATACTAATGGATACTACTTTGTTGTGTCACGGTTGAAGATTTCGGTCTCGTCTCGTTACGTACTACTAGCTAACAATAGAAATTACATTATTACATTATCGATTCCATTGTATCGATATTTGACAAACATTGTATCTTATCACGGCTATCGCCGTGTGATTCCGGCCTGATATAGGCCACTCCACGCCATTCTTTCCCGTGGGTGTCGAAAGAAGAGAACTTAATTGTCCTTGACAATGGGTAGTAGCGTCCCTTCTAAAAGGTCACCAAAGCATAACTGCGGTTACCCATCCGCCTGCCAAGCGTGGCAACTACTGGCAAAACCTCCAATAAGAGAAGCCTATATTCAGCAATGGACAATTAACGGTTGATATGGTATAATGGTATGGTATAAAACTAAGACAGAGAAAAAACATAAATCAAAATTCCTTAAATTACATATGGGATTATTAAATGCATCAGTTAATTTGAATAGTTCAAAATATCTTTTATAAAATTAACTTAACATACAATTACTCATTTATTTCTATAAATTATCTTGATATATTTCTTATATCCTATAACTTTAGATCCTTTAGCGTAATGTAAAAAGCACTTTAATGTAAATAACTGACCAGTCGTTGAAGAAAAAGATTCTTCTTATATGTTTTTTGCATTCATGGACCATACTGATTCTATTCGTCCAGGCGCATTTACACTGCGAGATACTAGGTATACACAAAAAAAACATAATTTTAACTATTGGAAAGATTAGTTAATATTTTTATATTTTTAGTATTAATTGAAAATATCGAGTTACATAATTAATTATTATTTTATTTAAATTAATTCCCTACGACAGTTATTAATCGATAATGATAATTTTATTTATGGACTATGGTTGATTTTTTATCAGTTAAATTTAATGGTTGATTTATCAAAACCTACACAATTTACATTAAACATCTGTATTTTAAATCACAAACCACTCACGTGTAATGATTGGAAAAAATGTTATCAATTCACGTTTTTTATCGATATGTTTAATACAATTTACCGAATGCGAGACTTTTACCTCAATTTTCGCGAAAGCCGCAATGAGCGTTTCGATCGATCCAAAGATACGCCACCGTATGGAGCTTTTAGCATATTTGTTGAGGCTCCTGTGCGAATTAACTTTCAATTTTTAATTATCGATATAGCCATAAAAAACTATTTTTATGTTGTTTTTATTGCGTTATACTAGAAATACTATCTACTAATAGACGCTTAATGATACATCGATATCATAAATCAACTTTTCAAATTATACTATTGATTAGAGTTGATATTATAGAAGATTTCAAGAAACTACTTCGTAACGGGCTTCTCGTTAGTTGTAGGCATTATTACGCCTTTTAATTTGTTTATGGCTAGTTGGATACGAGTGTATCTTTAAATAACTATATTCATAATCTAATATACACTTCATTAAACTAGTATTTTTAATAATCACCAGTACATATTAAGTATTAGTTTTTACCAACAAATGCAATGTATCCTTTTCAACCGACTTCATAAATGAGACAATAAATTCTAATCTGAAAAATTATTTATGTTTTATTTTTGTATGTTTAGCCTTATCTTTAACAATCCTTAATTCTAATGTATTTTTTCTTTTTTTGTTAAACAAAATACTCTTGTTCATATAAATTTTTGTCAGGATTGAAATAGTTTTTTTTTTTCAAAAGTTCAAATGATCTTATTGTTATTCCAACTTAAGTTCAACTACGAGTACTATACGAGTAGATTTTTATTATTTTTTAAAAATGTTGTTGTATTAGACATTAACTGTCTACTGCTAAACATAGCCTCATAGAGGGTTTTGCCAGTAGTTGCCACGCTAACCGGCGCGTTGGCTTTTGGTGATGTTTTAAGAATGACGCTACTACCCATCCTTCCACTATAAGTTGCCTCTTACGACACCCATGGTAAAGGAAAGGGTAGCCTAAAATATGCCTGGACTAACACGCCTCTTTTATAAAGTGTAATGTAAATAAATAGACAACATTTAAATATATTAATTTAGATTTATTAATATTATTTATTTTACATTATAATTATATATCGTATAAGATGTCTAGAATTAATTAGACGTATGCCAGTGTATCGTTAGTGTAGCTGGTAGCGCGTGCTCAGTGTTGAAGCACTTATAACGGCTTGGCAGCACGGGCGCAGCTAGGCACGCGCGGAGAGAGCATCAATTACCAGGTCGTGATCGCTCCCGCACTACAACCAATATAAATAAAACTGGTCAGCACACGCCGCTACCACCAGACACAGTTTCACAGTGGCGCAATTGTAAAATGCTAGATCGAAAAGGTCTCCGGTTCAAACACCTTATCGTTGTGTCAAAACTCCATACAGCAGTCGACTCTTGATGTATGCCCATCATTAAAGACACGTGCCACATGAATACTCCAATCTAATGCGCTAAAGCGTGAACGGCACAGCCGTTAACACGATTGGCGAGTAAGTCATCGATGCCCCTAAATTTATACGATTCGACTACCATATTAGCACGAGTCGTGACTACGGGTGACGTTCGAAGTAGCACGCGACTGTCGATGCGTCACGCCGAAGATTGCAAGCAAAAACGTCGAAAAACGCTCAGCGAAGCGCGCTGCCGGCTCATTCTTCTATTTTTCGTGGCGCGTCTGTCCCATTTTCCCTTTCCTAACAATGGCCCCGTCACGCACCGTATTGATAAAAGTCGATTGATTCGCTTTCGCTTCCTCCGAACGGCGGTCGGTGACGACACGTTCAGCCCTTTGCGGTTGCGAGCGACGATACTGTGAAATCTGCCACAAAACGGTATTTCTCAAAAGTTAAAGTTTCAATTCTTCAAATTAAATACTAGTTTTTATTTTAAACTGTGCTAAATATAAGAAAGAATTTATATAGTCTATCCGATTGTCTATTTGTCACGTTTTCAAATAGTTTATTTGTACTCAAATTACTGAACTCATTGATTGATATGATGTAACGTAAAGACAGCACCTTTAAATACAGACATGAATAAAGTGATGTCATCCATAATCAATGAATTCCGCAAAAGAACTTACAAGTTTCAATTAATCGTAAATGGGACCCATATGAAACATATAATATATTTCTAGGCTAAATCTATTAGTTATTACATAAATCTTAAGTTATTTATAATCCTAAAAATGGCCTATATGATGATGACTCATAAAATAATTACCTACAAATAAAATGTGACCTTACTTAACAGAGTTAGTTAAACGGAAACTAATGGCGGCATATTGCAATTGACTATAAATGCGACGACTTGCATAATTAGGTAGCCCTCGATTTATTGACGATATTTGCCATCGCTTCTTATAGTCATGAAGTTTTTTATTTCACAATTCAAAGGAAACATTAAAATTGGAATATTGCGTTTAAATTTCAAAATTCAATAATATTTTATTATTTTGAGCGGAAACGCCAAAATTAAGCGTTGTAACTCTTTGTCGGTTGTTTAAGAATCTGTGAAACGTCAAATAGCGTATTAATGTATCGCTACGTCTGCTAATAGAGCGGTAAAATGAATACAACATTTTGTTACTGTGTGAAAAAACAAAGATGACTTCACTTTACGCTTTAATAGCTCTAACTATACTGGTGACACATTTATTATTCTTTTGAAAAACAGAATGACCATTTAAAGATGTAACCTACAAACCGTCTTCACGACATAGATACTGTTTTGTTATTTCAGATATTTTTATTAGAAAAGTCATACAAATAGATTCATGTAATGATTTTACTAGTATCTAGAATTTATTTTAACTGTTAAGAAAACTATGTTTACTGTTTACTTGATTTTACCAACTAATAAATACATCATTTTTATTCTACTAAATCTAATCACAATAAACTATAATCAATATTTATTTGATAAACTTCACTTTTTGACAAGTGACCGCTAATCATTAATAGAAGCTATCTAGCCTTCGAAGGTTATTAACTCGACCCGCAAACAATCGGTCAAGTAATGATTACTAGCAATACATTGCGTTATCTTCAACCACGACTTGGAACAAACAAATTCAATTAGGATTAAGAAATTAAGTTACTGCTCAAAGGAGCCGCCAAACTTCACTGACGCTAACCGAACCGGGTCATTGACGTTCGTTATCGAATTTCGTGTAAGATTCCAATGGAGCTACTGGTTCTTTTTTTCGTGAAAAGTGATTATTTTATTTGACAAGTGAAGAGATAATGTAAATACATTAAATATTTGTTAACCGAATAAATAGTTGAAGCCATAGTACAAATATTTATTACGATAATGTTTGAATGTCCGTAGAGGTTGTAAATCTGAAAAGGTGCCAAAGTTGTGTATTTTCTCCATTTTTTCTTGATTGTTTTAATAATTTTTCTGGATGATTAGCCCATACTATATGTGGCATAAAATGACACAAAAATTGATCCAAAAACCCAACAATACAGGTTGTTCATCTCCAATATAATAAATGAAGAAATCAGTAAAGATGTTTGAATCTTTTACTCAATCACATCACGAAAATGTGACTGAACGAATTGAAAGCTAATTTATCTTGGTCCAATCCGATCTCCAATGTAAATAATGTCCACAATTGAAGAAAATACAGGCTAGATAGTAAATTTATTATTAGGAAAAACTTTATTTAATGTCATAAAATTTTTACAGTATGTTCTCAAGTCCACTAAATGAATATCACTCACTGACTTGAACAAACGACAGATGTCTAATTCAGCACGTATAAGTTACAGTTTTTATTGCGTGAAAGCGCAACGGTTAAACTCATCATCCGTACAACACACACCGTGTGCAATAATAATAACGTTTATACTGTGTTCACGATGGCCCAATGTTTCTGAGAAGTTCCGCATGAGACTGTTACGTCTTTCGGTCACCTTTGACATAAACGGACGCCGAATAGCCAGTTCAACTTGGATGCAGTAATTAAAGAGTTGGTTTTAGGTGTTTTCAAGCATCTAGTACCGCGCGGTGAGTCAGCTATGTGACAACTGTATGTTCACACCATTAAAACTGTATTTAATGTTACTTCGTCTACGGAACCGTATAGATAATATGACTCATCATTACGTAATAAAATGGCAATAATATTATACTTATCATCAATAAAGTGTAAGTTAACATACAACAATGTTTTAATGAATGGATAATTAGCATTAGTAGCGTATATGTGAAATCAATCTAGATGTAATGATACACGGCAATCGAGCCATTTTTGGTTTCACCTTTTGCATAAACCATCCGAAGATATTTTAATTCGAACGTGTATCGTTGTAAATAGCTGTTAATTGCGTGGAACGTGGACAATCTAAACGGGGGTGGCCAACGAGTGAACCGTCTACTTTTCCTCCGATCGAGTTTTCTCGACTAGTCACATCAGTTAGCGGAAACTGTCGTTTTCAATCGTACAACCGGAGCGATGATTCTGCTTATCAAATTACAGGGTCTCGTTGAATAGTGAAAATTTCCCACATTTTCTCGAGATCCATCGGCCGCAGATGATATAAATCAGGTTAAAATTGTTAGTTGTTACCATCGCCGCTGGAGGCAACTAATAGTGGTTATTTGTGAGTTTTCACTAGACTGCCGTTACGCACCACTAGTTCCACACTATAAATATATACCATGACATTACTTTGCGTTTTCTGTTTAATAAAAACCTAACACTTTTACAATTCTAAAATAAGCGTTTACGGAAATCTACAAACTTCTATACAAAGTACCAGTGTAAATATATCTATTGTAAAGATTTTTTATTTTAAACGTTTTTATATATTGTTTACAAATAGATGTAAGAATCTATAAACATTGCTGAATCACATTTATAATATTATCTATAGATACATTCTCAAAAATTTTAATAAATTCGAAACAAAATTACAACAATACATTCTAAAATTATTCTCAATTGTTCATTTAAAGTTATTAATAACACGACAAACATAATAATTTAAATGGTATTCATTCTTTTGTGACTCGTCGGTAATTCTACTATCTACTACTACTTTCCAACACATTTCTATTCTTGACAATAGATCTCAGTGACTAAAATTTCAACGATTAATCTCAAAGGACTATACTTACTAATTATTTCTTTTAAATTGAAAAGTTATTCCTTTTTGTTTTTTCCGAGCACAGTATAATGAAATACATGTTCTAAATATCTTCTATCTCTTTATGTGTAAAAACTTGCATGTATGTAAAATACACAATCTATCTAGTATTCTGTAAAATAGTGTTTCTTAACTAGTGATCCACAGATTACTGGTAGTCGCTGGAAACGCACGAAGCGGGCCGCAAAACCATCTCAAAGAAATATTAAAAAAGTAACAAAAAGTCGACACAACGACGCACGACTCCAGTTGTGCTACAATTTTAAAAAAATAAATTTATGCTCGTATAATTTTTAGATTTATTTACATTTACCTCCAAAGTTTGGAGATTACATACAGGCAATGTAAATTAATAAATATATAGGTTATGTGATATACTGTTATGTGAAATATTTCAAGCCAAAACAATTAGTTTGTCAAATGGCTCCTTATCACTAAAACGTTAAGAACCACTATTATAAAATTTGTAAAAAGTATTTTAATTTTAATCTTGCTGATTTAATTTGAATTTGCGAATGTTATACTACGAATATTACCTAGTTTTTTTTTTTTCAAAAAACATATAAATAAATATATTACAATATTGTTTAAATGAAATTAAATTGTGAACCATGAAAATTTAATAAACATAATTTGTATCTAATATACGCGAAATACATTTTTATTGACTCAATTTATAAAAGACTAGAGTTCAATCGATTTTATTGCAAATATTCGATGTATAATGGCAACGGTGTAGAACGGGACTGCTGAACCCATTACAGAAGGGCACGACCGCCGGAGGCAGCGGCCGCCGATCAACTGAGGAAGTGATGCCGCGCCCCGCGGCGCACGCGCACTCCGCGCATAGGGGTGCATCGAATCAACGCCGTTTTCTTCAACTTTAATAAAAACAAAACAACAAAACAAAAATTGAAATTATTTCATTAATTTAATACAAGTATATTCCTTATCCAAATCAAGATGATGTAACAATTTTAATTTAGAAAACAAAATAATGAAACTGTAGTTATTTAAGTATATATTTGAATCATCACTAAAACTTAATAGCTAAAGTATAAGGTAATTATAAATTATTCTAATGTTTTAGATGAATCTTCGATGCCCAGCCCTATATTGCTATTTTCTTTTCACGCAGTGCCTATAGGCGCAGACGCAGACGCAAAGCTAGTATTTGCACAAAGCTGCGCCGCATACCGCCCTCAGCTATTGAATGTCATTTCTTGGTTTAGCATTTAGTTTTGCGTTGTGACGCAAAATTTGTTCAATAATAGGCAGTGAATGATAAAAATAGCATATCTTAAAAGGTTGGCAACATACTTGCAATTTCTCTGATGTTGCGGATGTTCATAGATGGCGGTCATCTATTACCATCAGGTGAGCCGTATGCTCATTTGTTCTCTGTGTTATAAACAAATCCTAATATATGTATACATATAAATACTTATATTTTATAAATTATATAATAATTGAATACGGGCTTTAAGATTTAATATACAAGTGACAATTATATGTTATCTTGCATTCCTTTACAATCCACATATATTTACAGCCTACCTATTTACAAATATTTGAATAATAAGTCGGCTCCAATGCAAACATTGTTATTAGTTATTCGCGATGACCACAGCCGCAATAGATAAAGCATACTTGAATCCATTCTCGAATTGCTTCCAAATAATCGACGATCTAGATCGGCGATACGATCTGAATATAGGGACAATCTTACCGCACAATCGAGTATTCAATAGTGCCGCAAAGCACTTGTTTACAAAATATTTTATGCGATTTAACAACTCCTTTATGTAACGCCGTATTCGAAGTAATCGTAACATTGAATCGATGAGTTTATGACTCGAGTTCGAAACATTTATCAAGATCATCCGCAGATGCATTTGAGCCTATGAATATTTAATGGCGTCATGCCGATTGAACGGGCACCATATTCAGTATGTTAGACACTAAATACCTGTACTCCAGCGCATTCGATGCTATTTTAATATGAATGAACGCATTTAATGCTGATATAGTGTGAATAAAAACTTAGAAAATGTTTCAACTAGTATCGTTGGTGTTGAATTGAGCTGATATAGTAATCTCGAAACGATAAATATTAGCGTAAAAGCAGGACGATTGCAAAAACTGATGTTTATGTATGAATATACAAGGATTACTTCTTATTTGAGGAAGTCGTTGTCAACGGGTTGTTTCTGTCAATAAATAGGATACAAGAATGTTTAGGTTAAGCAAATAGTGATTTAAATTTAATACAACAAATTATAAAGCTTACAGGTAATTATAAAACAACAACAAACTTATTGAACGTCTATGATTTAAAATAGAATATATGTATGACAGGAAACTATAGCTCATAAACAATGATTAGCCTTAAAAATCATGTAGCTTTATACTATGACATTATGCAATGTTGATCTATTCTTTATAAGTCTAAAAGTAACCATGATTTATATTTAGTCTCAACCTTCACTTATATGCCTAAAGGGCCAGAATTGAAAGAGAACGAAACTGAGAATTACGTCATATGAATATCTAAGAATTAGTGAACAAATGGGTACAAGGAGAGGCCTAGGGTCTTACATCCGCCGCTCTGATGCATAAGTTGCAAGTTGCAACGCATTTATGCGTTGCGTGGGCAGATCCGTCCACATTTCATGATGAATCGGTCGCCAGCGCTGGCGAGTTACGAAAACTAATACAAATTTATACATACAAAATTGTGAGCAAAATACATTTCGCCATTTAGGGCATTCGTGTTCGCATAAAAATTATCGCGCCTTCTACGGCTGCTCTTCGATTTTTATTTGGCATTCAATTAACGTTTCGTTTCAAAGACTCACTTTAAAAACACCCAGTACCAAATTAGTCAAAAAGTATACCACGAAAACGGATATTGTAATTCATAATGTAATAAACAACTTGACCTTGGTTCGTCAGGAATTAATTTCTTATAACATCCATAACGGATTCTCCTGCAGATATATCTTATGATACCTTAGTTTCTAGAAATTGTCAAGCAATATCCTTGTTGTTTGTTAATTGTCATTTATTTTGATTAAATATACCTTACATAAGTAACAATGATATACGAGTACATTAAAAAGTTAAACTCTCAATACATATATTTGTTAAATGCTTTCAACTATAACATATATGATATGATGTGATAGTACTATGCCATATTACCAAATGCAAAACAAAAAATTACAGAATATTAGACTCAAGAACTGAATGGATAGACATTTATCGTCATCATAAATCTTACGCGTACGTAGACGAGTATCAAGTAACAAACAGCTACAAGTAAATTGTCTAACCGATTGATATAAATATATATAAGCAAGGAACTTACGTACAAAACTAAACAATCAAAACAACACTTAAAAGAAGTACACACACAATTACATATCATGGGGCCAACACTATGTGTTACATGGAGACAGGATGATAAATTGTCCGTTACATTCCTCTAGTGCTATAGTTAGCAAGATTTTCTTATGCTATTATTATATAACACATAATTCAATGGTTACTTTACAGTACCTAGACTCACAAAGATATTTTAATTTGCATGTTGTAACAAGCATTATTTATCGAACACTATGCAACCACTACAGTGGTTGAATAGCCATATTGGGTAAAGCAATTTAACACATACTTATTTCTAGTGACACAGCACACTGTAAACAGGATTGTTTTAGCATGTAATATTAAAGTCTAAACATAACAATATAATTTAACAGATACTCAATTATGTATTTATTATGAAAAGTAACAGGCTAAATAATAATAATAACGGCATTAAGAAAAAAAATATCAAAGTCAAATTATAACTGGCGAAGATGTCGCATAGCATACACAAAAAATACTTTTGAATTGACAACCTCTCCTTGAAGTTGCCTAAAGCTATAATATTTGAACATATTTTACGAACGTATATTTGAACTAAATTGCCATGAGTGACCCGTATATGACTTTTAAAAAAATTTACCTGACGCAATCTCGAGGAACCTTGCAAAAAGCTATACTTGAACACACTTAAAATACATGTCAAAGCAAAAACCTTGCCATTCTTCGGAGTCAGATAAAAATTGCTGAGATAATCATTGATAAATCGTGATGCCGAATTAGTCGATTACGATTTATTGTCTGACACTAGGCTACAATCGAAAATCATAACTTACCAAAACTAGACAACGTCTGTCTATACGACCTCAATTTATAGGCCTGTTCTTTCAAAAATGAAACTAGTGGCTGGTTTTAACCTATTGTCTTTGACATCGCAAAATGTTAACTGTAAATTAATATACTCTACCTAATACACTATGCGATAACATTGGCACATAACTATTCATTTCGTAAAATAATGACCGATATTCCGATACCGATAGTATTTTCAAGATTCTTTTCAGTGTTGGCGTGTAGTGACATTTTCAGTTTTAGATCTAATACATTTTGCTATTTGAGTTCAGGTTTTGTTAGGACATTCATTTATGTATGTATAACCAATAGTTCATTAACACTTCCAAAACCAATAATTATAGTTCTAGGTTTCACCAAGTGCCAATAATTGACATATCAAATAACATTTATTTCTTAACACTAAAGTTACTTTCGTCTCTGTCTATTTTAAAAATTTTGTTGCCAAACTAAACAATCGATTTAGATAAAAGCTGCCAGAAAAGCGTAATCACATTTTATCATTCTATTTATTGTCTTATGTACTATTTTATAACTAAAATTAAAATAAATATAATATTTTTCACAGATGTACTTAATCATACATAAACGGTTCCAATTTGTGTGAAATTTAATATATAAAACAATATATAGAATATTGTTTAAACAATTCAGGAGACAAAAACTCGAAATACAGCTAATCTCTAATAACATAAGAAGTTGTATAAAATTTTCGAAAATTTTAATTAATTGTATCATATTGATACACTCGTGAATGAAACAACATGACATAGATGGCCAGACAGATCCGGCCCGGTCAAATGTTAACCCTACTACGATTGCAAAATATTAGAGGTATTAAACCGTCATGCGCTAACGGCGCTGGATGATTGATGGCGTATGGCCGCGTGGGCGGAGGCACGCTGAAAACGACCGCCAAATTACACAGTCATGGATATTTGCACCAAGTAATTTTCATATAGGCGTTAGTAGGGTTGAAGCAGCTGGTTTTGATGTTAGTTTTACTTTTAAAGTCGAATAGACTTTTCTACGTTAAAACACATTAAATATCCTTACATAAAGCGAGTTCATGACAAGTCTCCTTTACTAGAAATGTCTATCGGAGTCTATTCAGACGAAAGACATTTTTATGCGTTGGAATAAACAAAATTTTCTTAGTTATTGCGAATTCATGGCAAATCTTTACAAATTAGTCCATTACCCTAAGATTATCTTGAAACGTTTGCTTTCAGCTATAAAACCGCCTTACTGTACTTATACATCGTTATATCTGTATCGTTATATCTATTAATTGTTTTGCTTATTTCCTATATTGTATAATGCAAATAAAGTATATCTATTCATTCTACATCTTTTCTAAAAATTTCTATTTTTTAGTAATTTATCCTCTTTGATTATGTAATATGATTGGGAATCATATGAAACTTAGCTGTATATCCTATTAAGTGTAAATATTTACTTAACAACGAAATAATAGAATATATAAATCTAAAGTAGGTGATATTTTACTTAAATAAAAAAATATTTAAAAAAGAAATATACACTGATATATACATATACATATGATACATTAAAAAAACATAAGAGAAAATTAAATATCTCGTGTCAAATATTAAATTACTGAAACAAATAAATAATTACCTATCAACCGTCTGATAGACTGCACAGTAAATCTACTTACGTGTAATATAAGTATACTGTTTCAAATTTAATAGCGCATCGGCGCACGCGCACCGCACGCGCCACTAATGATCTCGCGGGTGATTCTACTGCATACATTAGAGAGCTTTTCAATAATATTTCATATTAATATTTATTGAACATTTCTATGGAATAAATTATAATGAAATGTATAGTATCAAATTAATAATTACATTTATTTCAAATTTATACAATAAATATAATTTATATAATTTCGTTTTTTTAGTAATATTATTTTATTTTTATTCTGATGTAATAAATAAAACAAATTAATAATCCCACTTAATATTAATAATGATACAACAATCGTACAACATTAAACTTATTTATATAAAAACCTGATTTCCCTTCGATCGTCCATATTTAAATGTGAACAAGTATAAAACTTGACTGACACTTGTCAAATAGCAAACCCCGTACAGCGAACAATATAGGTAGATAAATTAATGATAAAGCGATTCTACATAATAAATTACTTTTAAATTTCGCTTCCTCATTTTAGTACTATCATTAATCTAACAAAATGTATGCAAGAACTGGCTAATATCATAATGCTCGCCTCTAACAATGTGCTGCAGAATATCCCGTTTCATCTCTAATGACTTTTCTATGTTGCGGCCCGTCGATCCATCTCTCAAGTAATTTTTATTAACTATTCATTCTGAACAGCATTACGTGTAACATATCGTGCGTAAACAACAACATACAACATATATATATATATATATATATATATATATATATATATATATATATATATATTCCTTTGCGATATATAGGTATGCTATTGCTATATTTTTAACCTACTTCAAAAAAGGAGGAGGTTATATATTCGACTGTATATTTTTTATACATAGATTACTTACATTTTTAAAATGAACACAAAAATTGAATTATCATAAAGCGTTATTTTTTTTTTACATAACTAAATTAAATATCTCTTTTTTTTTAAATCTTCTAGTTAGCTAAGATAACTAGAAAACAAATCTTCTAAATCAGCAACGTGCCTTAGAAAAAACTTGTATTTAGCAATATACTTGGTCAATCGCAAATGATTACGGTTATTGTTAAAAATTATTACCATATTTCATAGTACCTTTAAGATATCCATTAAACATAATGTAATAAATTATGACAATATATTCCTATTAAATTTCCCTAAATAGCACGTAATATTTTAGTTGAACTACATTTGAGTAGCAACAGAACAAAGTTGATGCGTTTTTTTAATTAAAACTTTATTATTATATTGTGAGAAAAACAAACGTGCCAAATGAATTAGCATACAATGGATGGAATTGCACATAAATCACGCGCGTCAATGTAATTTACGCGAAGCCTGAGGCGTCAGCTCATCAAACCAACTGTTTCTTATTTGTAACACCATATACTTACTATCATGGCATACAGTGAATGGTTAAAAAATATCATTAACTAATAAACTGCCTATAAAGTCCCAAATGAATATTATTTTGATTGAAACAGTATCTTTATTTCAATATTACTAAATTATTTTTAATCGACTACAAAAAAGGAAAAGATTCTCAATTCGGTTGTATATTTTTTATATTAGTTAGCTCATAACTCCGTCAAATATAAACCGTATACTTTCAAATTAGTCCCATAGCAATTGTATCCAAATCGGTTCAGCAGTTTAATTTTTAAATCAAAATAACTAAGTTTGCTACAAATGAAGTCGGTATTTTTTTCGGTAACACAATCTTAAATTATATATTTTTAAATATAAATGACACTAAAGAATTACTATATATTGCAGAATTTTTCATTTGATATCATAATGTAAACTCTCGTTATAGATCTGTTGCGTGTAATTTATTCCAATAACAAACCTGAAAGGTGTAAGAAAAAGTTAAACCAAATTATAAATGGCTAATACATATATTGATCGCCAGCATTGGCACCTCATAAAAATACATAATTTACCTATCTAAAAAAATATTTTTATTGATACTAGTGTAATTTATATAAAAAAAATCAAGATCTAAATAAATAATTAATAAATGGAAATCCATTACACAGTATCCATACGAGATCACCTCTGGTCTGTGGAGTCGATCAAATGACATAAAATAATATTAAATAAAAATACAAATATATCAACTTTTTTAATTCCGATAAACTGATTCTTTTTTTATTATATATTATTTTATTATTATACAACTTAGATTGGCAAACAAGCTGACGGTCCACCTGATGGAAAGTGGTAACCGTCACCTATAGACATGAGCAGTACCATGCAAATAACAGAGTATACTGTTTCGCCCATGATACCCCTCATGCGTTGCCATTCCTGAAAACTCAGATGTTATTCCTCTGTACCCAGTAAATTCACGTCATATCCCACCCTTCAAACCGAAACACAGCCATGCAAACACAACTGTGTCACGGTTGAAACACGAATGGGACAGAGGTACCCAAGCAATCGACTTTTATCCCTCCCTATTATTATCCGTTATATCTATTGATAATAATAATGAATAATAATATCTTTTAAACCAACAAGTCGTTGTTTTTCCTTTATTTTTTTATTACGTATTCATTATCTATCTATTACTTTAATTTATATTTCATATTAAAGTCTTTGAATCTAAGACTAATTACATTTAAGATTGGAAAATCTATATCAAAGTATAAGGAATTAGGTATAAGTAGTTCAAACAAAACAGAATAAAATACTAGATTAAATACGAAATTAACAGAAAATGACTATCGCCAATACCCACTTTAATTCGTACCGCCTTAAATAAGACGAGTGCAAATAAATCGTAACGGTACACTCGATGCGTGTTTATTATGAGTCTGGTTCATCAATCTCCAATCATTATCCACTGTTGCATTTTCTATCAATTAAAGTTAATAAATATCTAAACGAAAGCTGTCCGTCTCTGGGCGGCAGCAACTGTAAAAGAGCACGGTTTACAGTAAACCAAGTACACACCCAAAGGCAACTGTGTAGTACCACAGATAATATAATAGTACCAGTACCCCAAATGATGTATTACTATACTAGTACATTATAATACTGTACATTATTTTTTTATAATTATTTTAGTAATAAATAGTATATGGTATGTGATAATAAACCGAAAATAACAAAATTTACAAAATAACAAAATTTACAAAATAACAAAATTTAACTGCGTCATTGTGGCAAAATTTTCATTCTCCTGAGTTATATACATATATATATAGTTTAATTTGTTATTTTTTTAGCCATCGAATGTAAACAATAGATGGCGTAGAATTGTAAAGAAATTATATAAAATCTAATATGATTTTTGATGGAATGTAATGTAAAGTATAGATGCACGGGAACGAAGTAGCGATCCCAGATTGTTAAGGCAATAAAGCGAAGCCTATCAGACAGAAATACGTTTACCGCATTGATCTAGTGCGGCATCAGTTTCAGCGTATACCAGATATTTACTGTTCTATAAGTCAAACGGTGTCAATTTCAGTTAATTCCGAGGCCGCAATTCTTAACTGGAATTTATATAGGAAGTAAATAGTTCCTACACTAGAGTACAGCGTTGGTTATATTTTCCATGTTTCTAGCTCAAAAATGTACTATTGAATTACTCATACAGCTTTTAATGATATTCACCCTCTTGAGATTTAATTTTAATGTAGTCTATAAAATTTCTACATAATATTCAGAACATTTTATTATTATGATTACATATAGATATGTACACTTACTTATATAATTGTGCATTGAAGTTTAAATAAATAAATAAAATAAATAAATGTAGAATATTTTTATACTACTACAAAAATTCTTGACTGTCTATGTTGTGACTTCATTATATTGACTTTATATTTTATTCAAAATACTTGTACATATTTTGTTCCACTCTTTTTATTAAAACATTTTCTTTATTGCAACAAGTTCATTACTCTCCTTACATTAGCTTGTGTCGATGTTTCTGTTCAACATGTTATATCCACTTGTACCTAATAAATTTAGTTTATATAAATCGCGGAGGTTGCGTGTATAAAAGCATCTTAATAAATAAAATATTATATAGTCAATAATTTTTTTTATACCTAAAAATTTATTCTTATATTTGTTCATATGTGCCAATTATTAGCAGTCGTTCAACTATTTGCCCTGTACATTGACATGCAAGCAATAATTTAAAACTATGTATTTTACAATTTTATTATAACTTTCTTAAATGAAAAAGTCTATAGGAGCCTGAGTTTATTTGTTACCAGACCTAATTTAAATAAGAATTTACAGAAAGTGCTTTTCAACTTTTGAATTTAATAAAACAAATTAATAACTTTTATTTATCTTTATATTAAATATAAAGCTAAAAATATATAATATATAAGAAGCAACCAGTATTTTAAATGGCCTACTCACAACATTTTTGCTATTGCGCAACATTTTTTTCTTAATGACAAAATGATAACTAATCTGTGTCAATCCAATTACTATTATAATAAAATTTCACCTTGATTGCGTTATTTCATCAGTCATCATGACATTATAATGTTAGCTTGGAGGTAAAGATATATATATATATATATATAGAGTAGGTTTTATATATATTTTTATATTATACCTATTTTATTATGTCTAGGACGGGTGTTTTTTTTTTATTATTTTTATTAAAAATAAAACTAAAAATCAGTGTAGATGTTTACACTTATCATTTAATTTCTTTTTTATCTTATATAAACCAATTTATTGACCAAACCAGAACATGTATAATATTTATTTACATTGTATAATACAACATACCTATTAATTGGCTGTTTAGTTATTGTCTGCTTTATTATTCTAAATTCTTAAGCACATACCATTCACGCTGTATTTATAAGAACATAGTTATAAAAATATAAATAATAATATGTGCCTATATCTATTCTACTGAATCCCATCAGCCGTAACTGTTCACTACTGAACATAGGCCTCCCCCATAAGGAGGAGTTTTGGCAATAGTTGATACGCTAATTGGCAACCGCAGTTTTTTTTTTCCTATTAAAAATTAATTATATTTAAAATTAGAAAAAATAATTTATGAGATAACTTACAAAACGAAACATTGAAGCTTTTAACATAATCATTGTTTAAATAAAATAATTAAATGCTGATTGTAATCCTTACTAATATTATAACGCCGCCTTACTGTACTTGTACAAATGTATCATTGTGTTTGTAAATTGTCTTGCTTATTTCCTATATTGTATAATGCAAATAAAGTATACTCATTCATTCATAAATGTGAAAATGAGTTTGTTTATTTATTAGATCTTGGCGTCTGAACGTCTAAACAAATCACTATGAAATTTAGTATACACATATTATATGGAATAGAGTATGACATAAGCTTAGCATTAGACTTTTTATCCCAGTTAGTAAACATATACCGGTCACCCGGACGAAGTCGCCATTAATAGCTAGTTATAAATAGTTTCGCTAATAATATGGCGTGACTAAATGCAGAATTACATCTTAGTAAATATTACTGTATATGCTAAGCCGAATCTTATCTTACCTAGCGAGCTTGAAATATTTATATGGAAATAAATGCGACAGCGTTGACTTTAGTAAGTGATATTATATAGCTGATTGTAAAGTATTGGTTACTCAGAATGGGGTTTATTTGAGTTGATCATTTGCAGTTTGAATAGACACTTCATATTTAGTTTACTTTGTAATATTATCTCCTTAAATAGTTCAGGTATCATTTACAAATGCTCTTTTAGTAAAATCATTTACTATTCTATTGTTTATTCTACTTTATTTATATTTCTATTTAATAATGTGTCTTGATTTGTTAAGTTAGATCCCAAAAATATCTTGTTTCCATGACTATTTCTATTTTTAAAGAATAATCCAACTATTTTACTTCCTAATATTAGATTTTTTTTTTAACATATTTAATTGTTAGAATGTTCATTAGGTACTTAATTAACTGAAGAGAAATTCTGTAAATGAGTAGACCATATCCTTGATTATTACTTCTGATACTCTTTTCCTAATTAGTATAGCTGTTTAAAATAAATGTAAAGAAGACAAAATTGTAAATAAAATCTCTCCCACATTATGTATGACAGTTACTATGCACTAAATATTTTGGAAAATATTCGTATAGAGGTCGTTTAATTCGACATTATACGATTCTGAGCTTTATAATCAGCATATTAACTGGCGATTGGAATCCAATAAATTATCATTGGTACCTCATAAAATCCAATTGCCACGACCAACTGTATCACGTCTGAGCTCTGTAACTTAACACTTATTACTGTGCACTGGATAGATTGGTGCAAAATCCACATAGTTTCTGTCACGACAGGAACGTGTTCCTGTCGAAATGTGAACCTTTTACGCGCACTGTACGAGTAGGCGTACGCCTCTTATGAACTAAATTCTGACCTACTTATATGTTGTCTTGTATACATGAGCAGATATCAATAGCTGTTAGTTATGATTTCAAAAATTCTTACTATTGTAATTTAAAACAAATACTTTACCTTATTTAACAATCTATAAATCGCAATAAAATCCTACAGCTAGGCACCGAAATCTTCCTGAAAGTAAATAATATTACTTATATATTTATTACTAATAAAACAACAAGTATTGCTGTTTTATTAACCACTGTCTACTGCTGAAAATAGCTTTTTCCATAAGTAGCCAGTAGTTGCCACGCTTGCCAGGCAAGTTGGCAACCGCAGTGTGACTTTTGTATTTTTTTTTTTTTTTTTTTTTACAACACAGGGGGCAAACGAGCATGCGGCTCACCTGATGGTAAGTGACTACCGCCGCCCATGATCACCCACAACACCAGCGGCATTGCAGGTGTGCTGCCGGCCTTTTAAAAAGGAATATACTCTTTTCTTGAAGGTTATGTTGTCGTATCGGTTCGGAAATACTGCTGCTGGAAGTTGATTCCAAAGAATGGTTGTGCGTGGAAGAAAGTGCCTTGAAAAACGCACGGTGGAAGACCGCCACTCGTCCAGATGATTGGGATGAAACTTTAGTTTGTGGCGGGTTGTACGGTGGTGAAAATCAGCAGCAGGTATCAATCCGAACAATTCCTCAGAACACTCCCCATGATAAATTCGGTAGAAGATGCACAGAGACGCAACATCTCTGCGCAGTTTCAATGGGTCAAGTCGGACAGTAAGGCGTTGACTATCGATAATTCGAGCCGCCCGACTTTGAATGCGGTCTAACGGAAGGAGTTGGTACTGTGGCGCTCCTGCCCACAGGTGAGAACAGTATTCCATATGCGGCCTGACTTGGGCTTTATATAATTTCAGGCGGTGTTCTGGCATGAAATATCGTCTCACCCTATTGAGCACTCCTAACTTTTTGGAAGCTATCTTAGCCTTCTCCTCCAGATGACCGCAAAACTGGACGTCGCAAGATATATCAACGCCCAGAATTCCTAGACTTGACTTTTTATCAAGGGAAGTGCCCTGAAAGTGAGGAGATACGACAAACGGCGTCTTTTTTGCGGTAAACGCGCAGACTTGTGTCTTTTTGGGGTTAAATTGGACAAGATTTTGTTCACCCCAGATCGAAACTTGATGGAGTGAAGTTTCGATTTCAGACACAAGTCTATTCCGGCACTCATCGGTATGTGCCCGTGAGATCTTTGCATGACCGGTATATAATGTATCTCCTGTACTGTCGTCCGCATAGCAATGAATATTACTTATCTGTAACATATCATTGATATGCAGAAGAAACAGAGTCGGAGATAGTACACAGCCTTGCGGGACACCAGCATTCAAAGGTTTTAAATCAGAGCATGCACCGTCGACTACGACCTTAATGCTACGTTCCTTGAGAAAACTGGCGACCCAAATGCACAGTCTCGCAGGCAACCCAAATGAAGGTAGCTTTGAAAGCAGCGCTCTATGCCACACCCGATCAAAGGCCTTCGCAATATCCAGACTAACTGCTAAGGCCTCTCCCTTACTCTCGATTGCCACTGCCCATCGGTGTGTTAAGTAAGCTAAAAGATCACCGGCCGAACGTCCCTGTCGAAAGCCATACTGGCGATCACAGATCAGCCGGTGCTCTTCTAGGTACCGGAGCAGTTGACGGTTAATGATGGATTCCATAACCTTCGAGAATAAGGAAGTGATAGCTATGGGCCTATAGTTAGCTGGATCTGAGCGATCTCCCTTTTTAGGGATCGGATGCACCAGAGCAGTCTTCCAAAACTTTGGGACTATGCCCGATGAGTAGCTAAGCCGAAAAAGACGCGTAAGAACCGGAGCCAACTCTGGTGCGCACGTCCTAAGCACAATTGGAGGAATACCATCAGGCCCACTCGACTTATGGATTTCGAGGGAGAAAAGTGCTCTACGCACTGAGCTATGCGTGAATTAAATGTCAGGCATAGAGCTCCTACAACACGTGATGGTCGGTGGTGGTTTCTCCCCGTCATCCAATGTCGAGTTTGACGCAAAGATGGATCCAAGAAGATCGGCCTTTTCTTTAGCGTTCTGGGCCAACGAGTCATCCTCCCTGCGCAAAGGTGGAAAAGATGACTTACAGAAATTCCCTTGTGCAGCTTTGGCAAGAGACCAGAAAGCTCGAGTCCCAGAGGGCAAACTAGCCAGTCTCTTGCCAATTCTACTAATATGCTCTGACTTCGCTGTGGCTATAACTCTTTTGAAAGACCTAGAGGCAGAGTTATACTTCTTTTTAAGAGCACTGGTATTAGGATCTCGCGACGCCACACCTTTAGCCCAGGTTAGGAAGCACTCCTGTTTCAGACGAGATGCTGTTCTACAGGAGGCTCCATACCAGGGCTGGGATTTCCCGCCGACGGGCACCACAGAGTTAGGAATAAATAATTCCATTCCCTGAAGCACCACATCAGCAATGGAATCGGCAATGGCGTCGGGATCATCCAGTGTGAAGCAAACCTGCCTCCATGGGTAAGATGCGAAAAAAATCCGCATCTCATCCCAATCTGCCGACCTGTAGTGCCAAATGCGACGTCTACCCGTAGAACGAGGTGGAGTCGGACTCGTAAGAGGCACTTCGCTCCGCACCAAACAGTGATCCGACGATCCAAGCGGGGCTTCGACGGAGATCACATAGTTGTCTGGGTGGGTGGTCAGCAGAAGGTCCAGCAGTGAAGGTGAATGGTCCAACACATCAGGGATTCGCGTAGGCGAGGAAACAAGCTGTGTCAGACCATAAGCCAAAGCAAAGTCATGAACAGATCTTCCCGCATAGTCGGTTGTACGCGAACCAAGCCATTCGGCATGATGGGCATTAAAGTCGCCAACAATCACGACTTCAGCGGAAGGAATCTGCTCAAGCAGGGAATCTGTAGCCATTTGGACGTGCTCAATTAGTTGGTCGGTTTCAGTGTTACCGCTGTGGGACCTGTATAGGCACGCATAGATGCGGGGATGGTCATTGCAATCTACACGCAGCCAAAGAATGGACAGGTCCGTACCTTCAAGAGTCCCAAGGCGTCGACAGCAGATATCCTCTCTGACATACGCACATACACCGGCACGCGAAACAAAACAATGTTCAAGCTTATACCCCGGGTAGGTCAGGTATGATGTTTCGTTAGGAGGGGATATCTGTCTCCGTGAGGAAGAGCAATGCCGGCCGCGCCGTTTCTAGGTGGTGGTGGACAGCGTTCAGGTTTGAATGAATTCCCCTAATATTACAGAGGCTCACATTGAGCAAAGGGGATGCCGCAGAAGTCTTGCTCTGTTTGCCCTTGGTCCCATAGAGCGGAATTTTGCCCCCCCCCCCCCCCAGAATACGCAGGGCAGCCCGAGCGTGGTTGCTCGAGGGAGGATTCTCCAGCAACATGGCTGCTGGTACCTCCCTGGGGTACGTTATTTTTTTTTAATTCCACTGCCATGGTATTGAAAGATGGGGGGACGGAGTTGGGGGAGGATTTTAGGATAAGGAAGGGGATGGGTATAGGATGGGCCTCCGGACTCCCTCACTCACCATACGGAATGTGGTCGCACTAAAAGTGCGGCCACTTAGCGTCGATATTCTGTGAGGGTGTGGTACTTCCCCGGTCGAGCCGGCCCATTCATGCTGCAATACCATATGGTATTACAGCGTGGCTCTACCACCTATAAATATTGTTTTAAGTTTAAATATTGTATTGTATTATTATTTAAATATTGTATTGTATTGTATGTAAATATTGTATTGTAAAGTTTTAATATTGTATTGTTTTAAGAAGGACGCTGGTGTCCATACCTCCATCCTAAGCTCCTTTAATCGCCTCTTACGACACCCACAGGAAAAGAAAGTGTGATCTATTCTCTGCCGGGACCTACACGGCTAGTATATGTACCACTAATAATATGAATATACACAAACGTTTTCATCATTATATTTTTTCAAAATTCAGTCAACCTAAAGCTTATAATTTACAGAATTGTATCTACATTCTAATTCAATAATATTAATAGATTAAAAATTAATAACAGCATCTATTTCTCGCACTTTTATGTCGCGTGAATTCATATGTCCAAATCCGATAGGAATTTCCAATATTCCTTTCACTCATATTATATAAAAAAAAAACTCTGTATAAAGTTTTATACATATATTATTCTTTCTACTATTATTCGAGTACACTTATTGTTATTACAATGACAAGTGTAATTATCACGGCGGTTGTTCTGGCAATGAAATTTTATGACTAAGTTACGAATAAAAGATTTGAGACACACTTCACGTGAACCGGGAATTGAACTCAAGACCTCAAGGTCTTAAACCGGTACATAAAACACAACATCAGTGACGTGTGTTGTCATCAAATAAATAATAATAGTAAGTTGTAGTTGCCTACACATGAAGAGGCTTTTAAAAGTAAAAAAAGGAAGTTTCGCACCGACTCACTCACTACATATGAGTCAGGATCGTTTTCCTGAACACCGTATCTTCTTGCCTTGACATTTAGAGGAGCAACAATCAACACTTCACAATGTGATATTCGTACAATTTTTTCAAGCAAATCGCACCGAAGGTTGACGACATCCACATTATCTGTCGGCATTCAAAAACAATCAGGTATCAATATTAACTTTTAAATCATTATTACAAATACATTTTATTCCGGCAAAAAATTCACTCGTAAATACGCAACTGACGTATTATGGTTAAACTCGCTCAAATTAATAACAAAAGCAATAACAAAAGCACGCACGCATGCACACACGCACCAACGAACGCACTCACGCGTGCACGCACGCACGCTCGTATGCTCGCACACACGCACGCGTGCTCGCGCACGCACACACACAAATATGTATATTTGTGAACGATGCAATACAATATTTTGTAAATCCTTGAATTATCTATAAGAATAAAAACTTTGCTTCACATCAAAGCAATTTAAAAAAAGAATAACTTCAATATTCCTAAAATTAATATAAAATCATAAAAGATGACGATTTAAAAAAGCTTGTCAACAAGTATATTTTAATAAAAATTATTTAAATTTGGAATCAACAAGAGAGTTAACTCAATCGATAGGCATAACGATAGCAAAAAGAATTGTGAATTAGAAATGTACAATTACATAACGTAATATTAAAAAAACAGAGACAATTTGAAACTTTGGAAGTTACTTAAAAAGTTGTAATCCTCATTTATTACCAAAATGTTGCACTTTCTGTATGGACCACGATTTATAGTGGCATTCATTGGGATGTCTTCATTGGGTCGCTCCAGGCGAATCGTGAGTGGGTGTATCTCGGATGACCCGAAAATAAATTCAAAGACTCCCCGATGATGTAATAAATCAAATTCTTTGTGAGTTAGCCACTTGATACAGTCTTTTGTTAGTCCGTCGATAGGACGTTTATCATCGAGATCACAACAGGTCACTTACGACAAATGTTTAAATAGTTATACGCTGCCAGACTGTATAATATTATATTATATAGTATCCATTAATCGTGTAATATATCCATCTTATTTATTTTCATGCCAAGTTTGTTATACGAGGAAAGCAACCAGGGGCCAACACAAATAAACTGATACCTGAACTCGCCTTAGTAGGTATATTTCATCACTTTCACCTGGCTATTATCATCAGTTGTTGAATGCTTGGATGGATACATTTTAATACTACTCATTATTGATTATTGTCATAACTAAAACATGCAGACAGAGTTTGTAATATTCATTAGATAAATTAAAGCTACCATATCACTACACGAATATTTTTACTACGGACTTAACTACAATTTTAAAATGCAGGCATTCTTTAATATTACTATACTGGTTGACATTATTTTAATAATTTCTCATTTTAATACTGAAATTAAATACATCGATTAAATTTTGAATATTTTTTTTTTGATGGGTAAAAATGGTATGGTAACCCCGCCTGCGCTATCGGGATACGCTGGCGGAGCACCAGTGAAGGGTGATCGATGAGAATGAAAACAGGCCAGTTAGCCCATCATGATGAATTCATCAGAAATTAACCATGATAGTTTCCAGGGGGAACCGCGAGGAGGTCAACCTGGTTGGGTATATTGCTAGCAATGGGATTCTCAGTCTCCATTACTAACAATCCCTTTCCCCCCAACTTTGAATATTGTACGCTCTATTCAAAGATAGGTAATTGTAATAGCTTTGTAAAATACTTCTATTCCTTCAGTCACGTCAACTAATAAATACCACTGTTGGTATCTCCTACGAAGATACAATATCTTGAACTTAACCTTCGTCGAGTTATCATAGCAATAGTAAATAGGATTTAGCTTCATTAGCACGCAAGATCGTTTATTTGAATTCTCTTGACCGTAAACATAACTATTCATTCAATAAAAGAACCTATCGAATTTCAACTGACGTCCATTCCAAGAGAGAAAACATTAAACAGCTTCACAATGTTTATTACATACTGTACTTAATGTTGCCTTTATCTTTCTAATATACGTATAAATGGGAACTATTTCATTGAACGAACTTATTTTTCATACAAATGTATGTTGCCATATAATGTAGGAATCAGGAAAAATGATTGTACATGAAACTCTTGACTTATACTTACATGAATAAAGGCTAAACACTAACTTCTGTAGCCTAAGTAATAACTGAACGTTAAACTAACATTTCCAGTTATGTTTTTGAATTTCTCAAATGGATTACAAGTACCATAATGTAGCGTCATTTATAATTTGTAACTAGAAACATTTCAACTTCATGAAACTTGGTACGTTTTAATGTCCAGTCAACTTCATTTATGCGAATTATACGATATCATTATTATATAACATTGTAATCACAAATTAAGCAATTATTAACACATTAATTATATAATTAAATGAATATTATTCAACATTGTATAAAATTAAATTAAGTGAGTATTCATGTTTAATACCTATATGATTAATTTAAAATTATTTACTAAGTAGCAAAAACGCATTTTACGCGTCAACTTTAGATCTAATGTGATTATTTATTGATCATTAAGTTTTAATGGGAGTGAAAGGTCGATTAGTCGCTTCTCGGCTGAGTTTAAACAACTTAATTGATGCGATCAATTCAATTATGTGGCTATTTTATTGTGTCTTAAGGCCCACCATAAACTTAGACCACCGATCTGGTCAGTAATATAAATGTCTATCTTCCGGCTCGGCTCAGATTCATTCTATACTGCCCATGGCGCCCTTTCTTAATTATACATGGAACGCAGTAGTTGTTTCCATTTCAGTATAATTAGAAAATAAATAATTCTAATTACTCGCCCAGATTGAAACAGCATACTTTCTTTGTATAATTAAAAATTTATTATTTTATATTAAATATGATCGAATAATTACTCGTACTTAATTATTATAATTAAAATGAAATTATTACATAACATTTATTAAACAAATTTACAAACGATTAATTAAAAATTATTTTATTTATTTATTTTATGACATCAATATTTATTTTATATTTTATCTCTACTCAGACACTATGTATTACTGACTCTATATTATAAAATAAGAAACATCATAATTTTATCATGGAAGATATATTTACAATCTAATTTACGTGATATTTTTTTTTATTTTAGGTATATAAATAATTATCTTAGATATAATATTAAATATTAAATAACATAAATTAATTCCATTATATTTAACAAATAAATAAAATAAATTTAGTAAATACAAAATTTTACAATCATTTTGATCCCAACATCATCAAAAATATAATCTCAATAATCAATTATAAAATTTGCGTAATTTGATCCCATTACGTTTCTCCCTATAGTCTTTATATTTCTAACCACTTCTAAGTAGTAATAGAATATCTGCCATAATTCCATGTCACAAACAAGAGGCGGACAATGGCCGTCTTAGACAACGAGGAAGTGCTCCGGTATCAAGTTATCGACGTGCCTAAGTGCACTGGACAGGGGGCAGTGTCGCAGAATGCACCGTTGCGCACAGTGCCTAGTTGGGCCCCGCTTGCATACTTTCACCGCACGCTTCCCGATTCATCGATAATGCCCGTTGGCACCGCACTAGAGCTCTCGATGTCTAGATAAATCTAAATATTTTACTAATACTTGCGTTATGTGATACTAAGTACGTATTTACTTTGACGTTCCATCGAAATACACCAATATATATGCGGCTGCTTCTCGGTAAAAACCTATTACTGTAACTATTTATAGTTACCGAATGTAGACCGAATGTAGGAACACGCCAACCAGGTAAATTCCTACAACGATAAAATTAGTCCCTTTTATGTCAGCATATTTTTCATTATAATGGCCATCAAATATTTATTTTATTCCAAATAGGAGCAAAATAGTTAAATTGGACATTTGATAAGTAAGTAAAACAATAATTCTCCTCCCGACGAGCTACAAAAACTCTATCACCGTATAAATTATTATAATTTACTTCTTATTTTTACTGTAAAACATGTAAGCGATGTAATCAGTCAGAGTCGCACATGTTGCGCAAGATCGTCCGAAAGAGATCATTTCAACACAAAACACTTAAGTTCCAAAATAATTCCTTCGGTTGTCTGTAAAACGTCCATTTTACGTGCGATTCACTTTTTTTAAATTCGCTTTCCTTTGCCGATTTTTTTTATTTACGATATGTTCGTATAAATAAATGTTGATGATACCTACGATGACTCGGTCAATTCCGAAACGTACTTATCTGGCATAACATTGAATAATAAAATATATATATATATTTTTTTTATATATATAACAACTTAATTTTGAAATCGACCTATATTGTAGTATATCTGATATTTGTTAATGGTCCTACCCTACACTGCTGGGGGGAAAGGGATTGTTAGTAATGGAAACTAAAAATCCCATTGCTAGCAACATACCCAACCAGATCGACCTCCTCGTGGTTCCCCCTGGAAACTATCATGGTTAAATCCTGATGAATTCATCATGATGGGCTAACTGGCCTGTTTTCATTCTCATCGATCACCCTTCACTGGTGCTCCGCCAGCGTATCCCGTTATCGCAGGCGGAGTTACCGTTCCATTTTCATCCACCAAAAAAAAAAATAAAACAAAACCTACACTGCTAGTCGCTTGAGAAGTGTTCAAGTTGCTTAGCGAGATATGGAGAGGACTATGCCCGGAGTTTCGCTGCGTGATAGTATCTGAAATGAGAATAGAACCAAAGTTACCGATATAGCCTAAAAGATATACGAATAGAAGTAACAATTAACCATCCATGTAGCTTAAAGAACTATTGAAATAATATTTAAAAAAAGTTTAGAGTGGTGACTTCGTGCAGACAAATACAGCGATTCCAAACTTCGCTACATTTTTTAACTCTTAAAGTAAATTTGTTTAACTTCGACTATTAAAAACGTTACTCTTATAAGCTAGTGTGTATATATAGACACTTCTTATAAATAACACCTATTTTGTAAAACTTATACAAAAATATAATTATATAACTTATATAAAAAACACAAAAACCGTTGACAACGGTCACGTTCGTCACATTTACGCGAAAACCTTGTGTTTTATTATTCACTAAGACATTCAGACGATTGTCGAGTAATCTCATGCGGCCACCGCATAAACTTACCGAAATAATTAGTGCACTCGAAAACGCGTCCAGTTTTAATTACGTCAATATATAACATTCCGCTCTTATCTCCGTGCCTCACGTAAACTCCCATTAACATTTGCTTTCGTTATTATGTTTATTTTCGGGACATTTGTAATATGATATCATTATGCCGATAAGTCCATGAAATGTTCGATAGTATCATACCTTACGTACGAGCACGTCATGTAATATTGATTCGATATAATTGTGGAGCACTAAAAATTACTCGACTTTATAATTATGAGACGTGAACATCGATAAACAAGTGCCCAAGATTCACAGTTCCATACAAAAGTTGCACCTAAAGCCGTCCCGTATTTAAATTGAGAAGGATTAACAGTTATAAAACAAGAAATGTGTAGTTGAATACTTACTGCAAATAGGAAATATAGACTATACGTCATATCTTTACAAAATATTATATATATTGTGAAAAGTATTCGACGATGTCTTCAGGATTAAGATAATACAATTACAAAATATGTATACAAAGCAGAAGAAATAAGTGAACTAGACAATTACTTAATATAAAAAAAAATTAGGTATACAACACAGGGGCAAACGATCATTGCGGCTCACCTGATGGTAAGTGACTACCGCCGCCCGTGATCACCCGCAACACCAGGGGCATTACAGGTGTGCTGCCGGCCTTTTAAAAAGAATGTACCTTCTCTTTTTTTAAAGCTTATGATTATTTTTTATATTTTATAATATATATAAAATAAACCAATAAGGCGCATCGTGCACGTTTAGAGACACGATTCCACATTCTAAATTGAATTATTTGCAATCTAATGTGGCTACGATTCATCATTCATCAATAAAATTTGACATGACTAAAGTCGCTATTTTTACAGAACAAAATGTACATATTTAGTCTCTGATTGTGTATCTAGAGTTTTTTATACTTCAATGGATATGAATAAGTGAACAAAACACATGCCTTGGCCCAGATTACGTTTCTTAATTACCCCGATCCGTCAATGTTGAGATCTTCATAAGATACAGTTGGAGACCACATAATACTCATCGTCGGAATAAAATTCTAAGTGAATATGTAATTAAGAATTGTTGTGGTACTCGTATATCATAAGTCATCTAGTTTTTCTCTTTATTCAACCATAATACTCTAATTTTTGACAAGTACGAATTCGCTGTAGGTACTATCTATAATTGATGTCTTTACAACCAAAAAAAAAGGTAGGGGAATTTATTAATTATTAGACTTACTTATCAACACCCATAAAAAAATAACTGCTTTATAATTGTCTATTTGCTCATGTATTTCAGCTTCACCTATTCTACTTTAATTTTGGCTAACCCCCAAAACCGCTCACTCATCTAATTTTAATGAAGTTTTATAATATGTAACTTCGCTCCAACTCAAGAAGTAGTATAATTTTTATTCCAATGAATCGAGCAATCAATCAGCAATGGGAGACTCAGTAACGCTTACCGTGTCAGCTAGTAGTTGTATAATTTATAATTTCACAATGTTTTAATTGCGACCGGCTTTATCCGATGCCGCGGCGCGATTACAGTCGATTTTAAATTGAATTATGCGTCGTTTCGACCCCACTGTCACGAAACATATCACTGCCACTTATGCGTGCTCCGTGTTGCATTTCACACTAGTTTTTTTGAGCAATTTTGATGTATTTATCGCATATAATGACAGAGGGATATTTTTAATAATATTTTTATGAGTTTTAAGTAATATATGTCTATAAAAGCCAGTACAAGATTTTAGTATACTATATTTTTAAAGTTAGACATACAGTAAAATGTTTAATTTTATATAAATCGTTACTGGTAACTAATAATTAAATACCATAAATGTGAAAGTGAGTTTGTTTATTTGTTTATTACCTTTGGCGTTTTAACGTTCTTAACAATCATTATGAAATTTTATATATATATGGGATCGATATCGATCCTATATATTTTATATATGTAGGATAAAAAAAGGACATAGGTTACTTTTATTCCAATTAAAAAATATTTTCTAATCAAACCAACAGAGTAGTAAGTAGTAAGTTTCTTCACAGATATGTTTTTTTTTTTTTATTTATATAATCTAATAAGAATTTTTAAATCAGTCCAAAATTGTCGGAGAAATCGTTGGACATACATAAAGAAAAAGAGTAAAATTCTTCCTTTTTTGAAGTTGATAAAAAATTAAAATTAATCTATATCGGCTTCGTATGCAAAAAGTTTCTTTGAAACATTTTTTATTATCATTTTGACATCTGCAATATGTTCTTTTTACATTATCAATTCAATTTTCATTAACCGCAATGTAAGGTAAGCCAACATTACAAGTTTACAGCTGCCGATATTTTTCAACCAATCTTTCAGTAGTAACTTATTAAGCAGATAAATATTAAGCAGATAAAAATTTTATTTATTTTATACAGTAATGAAACTATATAAACTAAATTATATCCAACACAAACTGGAGCAATTCCATCAAATGTTTATAGTACCCCAGTTGTGCATATTTACGACTTCAAACGTCCGAGTATTTATTGATCATTTAGCAAATAAATAATATGTCCGGTCGAATTACCTTACGTTACGATACTCGCTGCTGCAATTTATTGTTACACGTTAATAAGGAAATTTAAGACGAGAAGCTTCACAGTAGGCACAGCTGTCAAACATAATCTGTCAAGTAATATGTGTTTGTAAGGACTTAAATATAATGTACTAACAATACATATGTATGTATAATATAGGTAATATGAGTATTATTATATATAGGTAATATATGTATGTTATTTGTAATATTGTTTTTGTTTTCTATTTATTTGCTCATCACTTTGCACCGTCAATTACATTCTATTTTTCCTGTCTACGGTCAATGGTCGAAAGCGCCATATGATGTTAAGTCCGCCATTTACACTATCTAGATGCATTAAAGTTTTAATAAATAAATAAATAATAAATACATTTATATGTTATACAAACATTATTTTTTCTAAAAGCCTGGTCCTTGATTTTTAACTTACATTTTAAATGTAATATAATTTAAATTATAAATATATTAACAGCTATATAATAACAATTTTATTCACTTATTATAAATATAAATACTTATAAAACAATGTTCATACAGTATAACCTAACTAAATCTACAGGTTTTTTTTATGAATGAATGAATGAATGTATTTTATTGCAAAAAATGTGGTACAATAAGGTCATATAGTAGTTTTATAATGGTTTCACAAATTTTGTCATTACTGACGTGCAACAGTCATTACATAAGTTATGACAAAATATTTTTTTAATGTGTAATAATATAATAAAATAACATGTCAAATTTTTAAACGTTAATTGTACAGATGTATACTATATATTCGCCGATAGGTACTAATATATAATACAAAAATGTTAATTGAAGGTATTTCTAAATAATTAAGTAACCATCATGTGAAATTAATATTACACACGACCATGTCAATATTTTAATAAAACTACGTAGATAGTTACTCTCTTTGAACAAAACATTGGTTATGATTGTGTAAATGTATAATTATATACTTAACCCTATTTATTATTTCCATATACTTACAAATGGACCACGTAACCTTTAAAAAAAGAGCACATTCCTTTTTAAAATTCCGGCACACGTGCAATTCCTCCTGTGTTGCGGATGTTTATAGGCGGCAGTAGTCACTTACCATTAGGTGAGTCGCGTTTTATTTCGCTCCTTGTGTTATTAAAAAGAAGGTAAAAAATACGTACGTAGTATTCCAAATATTTACCACATTTAGTACAGTTTTTATATAACTTTAACCAAATCTGAAAAATATAATAGGCAAATTTTCGAGATTTAAAGATTTCCTAAAACACAATATAACGAGTATTATATCAAAAGTATTAAAAGACGATAGTTCATATTCAAGGTTGTACATATTATTGAAATAAATGGTAAATTAGTAATTCTTATAATTTTTTTTTTTCTGCAGCATAGAGACACTACAGAAGAATATTTTGAACGAATTTATCGTTAAAATAAAAACAGCACTATACACGTACATTTACAACTATTTACAGTCGTCTTTTATCGAACATTTCCTATATAGCTGAGTAATAAACTTCGTGAGATTTGATTCGTCAATTTAATGATGTATAATAAATTTTATACTGGTTCTTCTGTTTTAAATACTTAAAAATTTATTACTCTTTATTAAAACTCTAATTAGATAACTAATTACCTCCTAATGTCATATATTTGAAATTGAATCAAAAATATTGGCTCAATTAAAAATATAATATATAAACACATCAAGCAAAAACATAAGTACCAAAAAGTATATTTCAGTGTAAGAACATCTAGATTAACTTACGTATATTTTAGTCGTGAACGGGACCTTTCGGGACTCTTAGTCATACTCGTAAACGGTCATGAGCCGAGCGAGACCCTGACTAAGGGTCCCGGATGATTCACAAACTAATCGAGCATTCTCGACTGAAATACTGGGTATTCTTACATTAAAATATGATGTATACTTACGAAACTTTTAACAAAAAAATTACCAAAATTTATTTGTTATTCAATATAAATTCTTGAATAAAAAAATGCTGTAATTTTTTTTCTAAAAACGCTAATAATATAATTGGACATTTAATGAAAGTACAACAGTATGTTTATTTAGGTTTGGTTGTACACGTAGATTGATATAATTTTTTTTAACTTCATACAAAAAACAATCAAATAATTGTCAAAGAATAGTACATGTAAGCTATAGAAACTACTAAAATAGTCCACAATGAGTATAAAATATTAATATTATTTCGACTGCATAACATAAAGTCCCATATTCTGGTTTCAACCAGTTTCCAGGCCACACACTACAACTGTAAGTTCATAATTCAACATATAAAAACAATTGACTCAATAATAACTCGGTGTTGAATTTCACAATGTTTTAATTGCGACCGGCTTTATCCGATGCCGCGGCGCGATTACAGTCGATTTTAAATTGAATTATGCGTCGTTTCGACCCCACTGTCACGAAACATATCACTGCCACTTATGCGTGCTCCGTGTTGCATTTCACACTAGTTTTTTTGAGCAATTTTGATGTATTTATCGCATATAATGACAGAGGGATATTTTTAATAATATTTTTATGAGTTTTAAGTAATATATGTCTATAAAAGCCAGTACAAGATTTTAGTATACTATATTTTTAAAGTTAGACATACAGTAAAATGTTTAATTTTATATAAATCGTTACTGGTAACTAATAATTAAATACCATAAATGTGAAAGTGAGTTTGTTTATTTGTTTATTACCTTTGGCGTTTTAACGTTCTTAACAATCATTATGAAATTTTATATATATATGGGATCGATATCGATCCTATATATTTTATATATGTAGGATAAAAAAAGGACATAGGTTACTTTTATTCCAATTAAAAAATATTTTCTAATCAAACCAACAGAGTAGTAAGTAGTAAGTTTCTTCACAGATATGTTTTTTTTTTTTTTATTTATATAATCTAATAAGAATTTTTAAATCAGTCCAAAATTGTCGGAGAAATCGTTGGACATACATAAAGAAAAAGAGTAAAATTCTTCCTTTTTTGAAGTTGATAAAAAATTAAAATTAATCTATATCGGCTTCGTATGCAAAAAGTTTCTTTGAAACATTTTTTATTATCATTTTGACATCTGCAATATGTTCTTTTTACATTATCAATTCAATTTTCATTAACCGCAATGTAAGGTAAGCCAACATTACAAGTTTACAGCTGCCGATATTTTTCAACCAATCTTTCAGTAGTAACTTATTAAGCAGATAAAGTTCGAAAAACAGAAATGAAATATATATGTTCAATTAAATTAGAGCAAAAAAATCAGCTTTCTTAATGAGGCAATCAATAAGGTATCTCGCTCACTCGCATTTCGGCGGAAACATTTTCTGTAACAAAGAAGTTTCGGCTCAAATTAATGTTTCGTTAAAATACCATACAGTACTCACGCGACGCGGTAAGGGACATAATGGTATACATAAATTTGACGTAACCCTGTTTTCTTCGACATGCGGACATCGCCTTACAGTATATTCACACGGCACTATCACTGCTTCCTTTAGAAATTTATTAATACACCATTTACACATCAAATACATCAATACATCATATACAGATTTTTTATGTAACTTAGAATAGCAAATAAGCTGACGGCCCACCTGATGGAAAGTGGTAGCCGTCGCCTATAGACATGAGCAGTACCATGGACATAACAGAGTATAACTGTTCCACCCATGATACCTCTCATGCGTTGCCATTCCTGAGAAATTTATTATTTAATAATAATTAAAGTTTCGTTTGCGTTTCATTGCGTTTTCATCCCTTATTTTACTATATTACTAGTATTATAAATTCGAAGAGTTCGTTTTTTTCTTGCCTGTTTTAATCTTCACGACCTAACTATGTAATTTGGAATACATTTTACTATATGGAAAGGACATAGACTTTTTAACCCAATGAACGAACATAACCCGATCATGCAGTTCATATGGATGGGTAAAAAATAGTAAAATACAATTCTATATTTATGTAAAGGGCTATATTATGATCACCTTATATTCTATTATACAATTGAGTACATTGTGCGCTTATTAAATTAATCCCTAACGGACCTTCTATAACGTTAAAAGTGTAGTTCATAAAATTTAATACAGAATCAATAACCATTAAAGTGAATAATACCTAATGATGTTTTAACAGGCACTATGACCACCATAAAATGATATGTTAAACACGGTAATCCGGAGTTCATTAACGGCCGATGTAAATGGCTAGGCCAGCCGAGGTGCGGCGAGTGGCAAATTAAGAACAACAAATATTTATAGATAAGATACTGAATTTAATAAATACTCAATAAAACTCGTAAGCCTGTTTTTTGAAGGAAGATCTCAAAAATAAGTTTTTTTTTTTATACAACTTAGAATGGCAAACAAGCTGACGGCCCACCTGATGGAAAGTGGTAAACGTCGCCTATAGACATGAGCAGTACCATGGCCATAACAGAGTATATTGTTTCACCCATGATACCCCCCATGCGTTGCCATTCCTGAGGACTCAGGTGTTATTCTTCTATACCCTGTAAATTCACGCCATATTATTATTTATTATAAGAATGATAATACTGCCAACTTTTCAATAGATTAAAAAAAGAAAAAGGTTCTCAATTCGGTTGTATTTTTTATGTTTGTTACCTCATAACTCTGTCAGTTCTAAACCGATTTGGAAAGCTTTTTTTATCTGAAAGGATACTTACACATTGGTTTTATAGAAATCGTCGAAGTCAATTCAGTAGTTTAATTTCTAAATCAAAATAACTATAAAATGTGAGACAATTATTAACCAGATATGACGATGAAATTGTGCCCACACAGAATTTTAATCACCAGAATTTTAAAAACTTATATTAAACATTTTATAATTTGTCCCCCTTTTGACGCAGCCATTTTAAAGTAAGACGTTAAAAATTTAATACATTGTTTATTGCCTTCGCTTACAATTGTATCCAATATATTTTCTATGATCATAAGACTACATTACACTAAAAAAAATTCATTAAGCATAAACAATATTTTAATAACTAGTTCAAGAATATAGTTATGTGTATGTTGTATAAATTTTAACTTTTAGTAAGTATATTTATTGTATGTATACATATCTTTATATGTCTTTAAAATAATAAACAGAATTTCGTGCCTCCAGTCGAACTGTTTATAATTATTCCTCTCCATACACTCAAGTCAGGCCGCAAATGGAATACGGTTCTTACCTGTGGGCAGGAGCGCCGCAGTACCAGCTCCTTCCGTTAGACCGCATTCAAAGTCGGGCGGCTCGAATTATTGATAATCAGCGCCTTACTGTCCGGCTCGACACACTGAAACTGCGCAGAGATGTTGCATCTCTGTGCATCTTTTACCGAATTTATCATGGGGAGTACTCTGAGGAATTGTTCGGATTGTTACCTGCTGCTGATTTTCACCACCTTACAACCCGCCATAAACTAAAGTTTTATCCCAACCATCTGGACGTGTAGCGGTCTTCCACCGTGCGTTTTTCAAGACTGTCTTCCACGCACAACCACTCTTTGGAATCAACTTCCAGCAGCAATATTTCCGAACCGATATGACATCATAACCTTCAAGAAAAGAGCGTATTCCTTTTTAAAAGGCCGGCAGCATACCTGCAATGCCGTTGGTGTTGTGGGTGATCATGGGCGGTGGTAGTCACTTACCATCAGGAAAAAAAACAAAGGTTGCCTGAAAGAGATCGCTCTTAACGATAAGGCCGCCAATTTTTTAAACCTCAGTGTAATATTTTCTTGTTTTGTTTGTAAATACCAATAATAAGTTTACTATTGTAATCTTTTAGAGGAAACAATAATATTTATACATACTTAGATTGCTATTTATTAGACAACAGTTATTGATTAATATATATTTTTAATTACATCATATTATTGCTTCACTACATAAAAAAAATCAAATTAATATAATGATTAATTAAAATTAAAATATTATGTTTATTTATTTATTAAAATAGTCTATATTTGCATGAGCTTCCAATGTTTTGTACCCCTGATTTCCACATAATCAGACCAAACTTTATTCGCTTTCTACAAGCGAAACAGTAAAATATTCATAGAGCTTGCTATAAATATGATGTGTTGTAACGTGCACGTATTTGCACATACATTAATAATATGCATGTAGTGAAAACGGGCTCGTGTGCGGACACAGATGTCCCTCTAACAAGAGCGAGTGTCCGAGCGGTATCTAAATTCCGCACGCCGACGTGCCGCCGCCATGTGCCGGAGAAATCATACAGGGGTCGCAAACATTCTATTTTAATATAATTTTTATTATAATACCCATTATTAGCTATTAGCTCAAACTGCAGTTTCACTATTGCGAAATAGATTAAAAAGTGTCATTAAGTGTTTTCAAGTCAGGCTATATACCAAATTCTATTCAAATTCGTTTTAGAATTTAAACGTTATTGAGTGACAAACGTCCAAGTATCCAAACATACAATTATTTATATTACAATCGCTTCACTATACAATATTGATTGAATATAATAAAATTATGAAACTCTCTCTAAATTAAAATATTCTTCCATCTCACTTATATAAAATCAAGATATTTCATTCACTAATACTGCAAATATAGTCAACTTAAAATTCTATTTGCTCCTATCTCCTTAAAAAAAAATTCTACCTACTAAGATGCCAGTCTATATTGTTAACTAGAAAGTCTATAGATATGATACACAGATTATTAATAATAATTTTTTGTTTCAGGTAATGCAACATCCAACGAAAATTTTCAGCAAAATCTTTAAAAAAGAAGTGAGTGCAGGTTAAAGAGATATAATCTTACATATATATGGAATTTTTATTACTTAAAATTGAAAATGTAAAATGTTTATTTCTTTATAAATAATATATTTCATCATTACATTATACATAATAATAGACTACTTCATGTTATCTACAACGTATTACTAAATTTATTCACAAAATTTAAGTAATAGACTAACGTAACTTAATAGCTTACTATTTTAACTTAAAAGGCATATATAATACATCATCATAATTTTAGCTGTTAACCGTCCACTGATGAACATTAGTAAGTCTTCCCCTAAGGGGAGTTTTGGCAATAGTTGCCACGCTTGATAGGCGGATTAGCAACCGCTGTTAAGCTTTTAGAAATATATCAAAAGAAATGCTGCTGCCCAGCCCTTAATTAAGTTCTCTTAGTCGCATCTTACAGCACCCACAGAAAAGGAAGGAGCAGCCTATTTTAAGTGATGTCTTTTAGCCGAGACCACACGGCTAAAAGATATCACCAATTGATAATTCGAACGTGATAATTCAAAACATCAACGATAATTTAAACTGACTATTTTATTTCTTATGCATTTGAATTAAAATGCATTGCATGCATGCATTTGAATTGAAATCTTATGCCTACGACATGTAGGAAACCCGGGTTCATCGCAAATGATTACCTTACCTAAGTTTACAGTAAATGTTTAATATAATGTTAAATTAATTTTAATAATTCGCTCCGAATAGTTGCAAATCCCTGCCCAGTTTCTCCGTCTAGAACCAGTCCACAAGCCTTACACGCCGATGCATCGATCCTCGCTAATCGTAATTAACGATAGTACTCCGTGAAATCGAATTATGGCGACAAATAATTTTATAACTATCATATTAAATTGTGCCTTATTTGATAGAGTAAATTATAATTTATTTCATATTTCTTCATATCTGAAGATAAGTTACGTTTTTTACTCCTATAATACAGATTTTTATGCTACTTAGAATGGCGAGCAAGCTGACGGTCCACCTAATGGAAAATGGTAACCGTCACCTATAGACATGAGCAGTACTCTGAACGTAACAGAGTATACTGTTTCGCCCATGATACCCCCCATGCATGGCCATTTTAGAGAACTCAAGGTGTTATTCCTCTGTACCCTGTAAATTCACTTCCATATCCCACTCTTCAAACCAAATTGTAATTACATTACGAGTATGTAGTTCCTTGTATGAAACTTTCGATTTAGCGTCTTAGTGTGCACACAGCACATGATTTAAATCTAAAATGAGAATAAGTTAAAATACGTGTATATTATTTAATTCAACTTGATTTGAATGTTACTAATTAAATATGTAGTAAGTTTTAAATTCTTTCATTTCCGACTTCAAAAAGAAAGAGATTCTCAATTCGATTATTTTGTTATGTTTATTATCTCATAACTCCGTCAGTTGTAACCCGATATAGAAAATCCTTTTTTTTTATAAATGATTTACTGGTTTTGCCATCATTAAAGGTAATTTTTTTCTTATGGAAAACCATCTTAATTACTTATTCTGTAAAAAATATAATACAAATAATTTAAAATAATTCCAAATATAATTGATAATTCACGAAAAAAAATTAATATCCTCCAAAGTGAGAAACTGTTTCTTTTTAGTTAATAAAAGAACCAAAACAAATTAAGTTATCAGAAAAAGTAATATAAATATGATACCAAACATAATTAATCATATTGACGCTGCATCTGGGCGGTAATTCTCCAAGTAAAGTATAAAGAAAAGGTATCTTCTTTGTTCAAAAATATTGCCAGTGAAATTTTATTGCACACAAATTTAAGTACAGTTCCCACCCTCTGAAATATATGACAACCAGTCAAACTTGACCTGTCACGAAGCACCACTTCCTTCTTAATATTACCTGAAGTTAATGAAGATGATACATACAAAAAGGCCTACACAAATTGGCAAGTAATAATGAGTATGTTGCGTGTGGTCTGAAACGGGTCAGAGTAAAATTTTCGAATACAATTTCATATACAATTATAATACCGCCAATAACATGCTTTGCATATTAATGATCTAATTTTAGTAGAGGAATCATGTTCGAGTATCAGCAAAAGAAGGCATAATGATTTATCAGCTAATTAATAAAATTTGAATTAGGTTTGTCAAATTAAAAAGTACAATTTTAAAAATATCGATAATTTTTCTAAATGAAGTAATGATTATTTTTTACTATTAGATATCCTAAAAGTGATGTACAGTGTGTATCGATTTTTGTTATATTTATGCAATATCAATAGAAAGCTGTTACTGTATGTACTCGTATATATTACTCGCTATTATTTAGATTACGAAGTACTATGTGAATAGGATATTCTGTGGGCCTACCAATTCCATTTTAGACCACATCATCACTTTCCATCAGGTGATCAATCGCAAGCCCCTTCAATAGTAAAAAAAAAACTTATTTACAACAGACACCATTATAATTAATTGACACTTAATTTTTTTGCTGATATTACCACGTTTCGCATTTTATTGACCGTTTTGATTCAAATTGATTTTTTTTTAGATTTAGTTAATAATAATATTGATTTACTTATTTGAATGAAGATTAAAATTTCCAGAAAGATAATTTAAGAAGTCGAAATGAAACACAGGTAAATACGGCAAATTCCTTCTAGGCATAGTTCATAGCTCCAATCTCATAAAGTCATAAATGCATTAATTACATTTATCGTACATCGCGATATTCTTGGTTACTCGTAAATCTCTATAAATGTTCAAGTTTGCGGCTAAATAAAGAGCAGTTTCACCATTAATGGACACTAACATCTTCTGGACATCGTATACACTGAGCGGTTTTATAATAGTGATTCCATAATCACTGACTATTCAATCAGGGAAATTATTTAATTTATTATTAAAAATTATATTTCAATTATATTAATTGCTTACTTTATAGATATAAATTAATAGTACTTTTTTAACAATTCCCAAAAAAAATATAGAATATTTTTAGTATTTCCTATTTGCTTAAATTGTTGCCTGAAATTAGAATTAAATATAAAATTAAACAATTATGTCATACATATTACACCAAATCTTAGATTATTTTATCATTAATTCTATCATACCACTATTATAAAGTAAAAATTATAAAGTTTGCGAAGATAGATGGATATTTGTTACCTTTTTACGCAAAAACTATTGAATAGATTTGAATAAAATTTGATAAACGAATATGTTGTATCTTAACTTAACACATAAGATACTTTATGTACTGGATGCACGTGGGCAAAGCCGCAGAAAAGAACTAGTACTTTTATTTATTTATTTAAGGAACACCAACAGCATATTGCATTATAACATATAGGTATAACAACACCAAATACAATACAATATTAATGCACATGCCTATTACTTAATAACGATTAAAAATAATGTTTTAAATAGCAATTCAATTGGGTACACTATTATGTTAATTCCATTACTACAATTAAATACGCGCAAATAAAATCACAGCTAGTGCTAGTACCTGTAATTTCATTAGCGTAAATAAGATACATTGTCTGATTGAGATAAAATATCAAAAGGTGACAAACAAATAAACAAACACACTTTTACATTTATAATATTAGTAAGGGTATCGATTAAAATGTTTATCGACTTATCGACAAAGTCCCATCTCTCGGAATTAGTGCACAGCGGATGGACAAGATCAGTATGTAAAACAGGTGCGAGGTGCAACCGTGTAAGGCATAATGGCGTCGCTTGAAGGCTTTCCAGGACTACTTCCTTTGCATCGAGAGAAAGTCTTGGACGCTTCTGCTCGCGTGATTAAACCCGCCTATTATGGTATCAGGTTACATGATGGATGTAAAGATGCTGCTATGTGGAGCAGTTTAATAATAAAACCATCTTTTTTGTTAAATTTACGAAATATAGCAAAATATATACTTACTATATAATATATATAATGAAATTAGTCATTCAGAACCTTCATATTAAGTATTATGTATTATTATTATGTATTATGTTATTTTTTCTGTATTATTTATTTATTTACAAGAAACATGGTAAGTGTATAAATGTTAACAAGAAGTATAAGTCCTCATATTTCGCCATAATTAAGCATACTATACAAATATTAAAACTTAAACAGAATAAATGTTAATTAAATGAGTCATTAAAAATTCGTAATGTTATATAAAAAATACATCAAAAATGTCAAACACTTGTCAACAATAAAAAAAATATAAAAAAGCAATACTATATTTATATATAGTTTATTTATATTACGAATATGAATAAACATAAAACAGATATATTTTTATATACCTAACGACTTAAAAAATATACCTTGTCTATTATAGTCTCATTTCTTTTGAATGCAAACTTGATCGATGATACAGTTTATTTCCGCTCACTAGCACCTAAAGTGTACAATTTATTCAAAAATAGTAGATTTATTTCGTAACTAGGTATGCCAGCTACTAGTTTTTATAATTTACTTGAACAGGAAAGGTAGCCGGTTCTCTTGATATTAATTAAAGACATTATCGTTGCTCCGCGGCCCACATTGACACGGGTCTTTGAATATACTACTCCAAAGTGTAATGAAATTAATTAATAATTTTACTCTATTCTAACTTTACATTAAATTTATTTGGTTTGTTTGCAAAAAAAAAGGACTGGAAATGGCTTAATTCTTCAGTCTTTAGTTATAAAAAACTATCTTGAATATCACACAATACGTACACTAACATCCATGCTAATCCTCATATGTTACCCTTTCTGTATAACAGGATGTTATCCCTTCGTATCTTATAATTTCATTAATGTATCTGTTCAAGGCGAAAAACAGTCTTACAAGTCCAACTGCTTGCTGTGTAGCCCCAGCTTACAATGGGCCACCCCTTCCTTTCCCGTGGATATCATAACAGACAACTAAGGGTACATAATGGTCAGGGGATGGACAGCAGCATCCCTATTAAAACATCACCAAAGTCTGCGGTTGCTAACCCGCATGCCAAACGTAGCAACTACTAGTAAAACGCCTCAAGGACGATGTCTCTGTTCAGCAGTGGGCATTTAAAGTCTAATATGATGTTGATGACCTGATGATGAAGTACAACTGCTTAACAGCAAAAATACGAGTAAGAGCTTACTTTGTATACTTCCTCTGATATTTACATGCAATTAGGTAGCCTAGAAATTTCACATATAACTTTGATATCCTCTAAGATAAGATTTTTGTAAATATTAATGTATGCAATCAGCAAAAAATAAATGTTACGAATCCAATAAAAAAGAACAAACTGGTAATCTATTGAAATCAAGATATAATTGTTCAGCTCATTAATAAATGTCCAACCTTTTACAATTATATCCTGCCTCCACAATGTTTTTTAATTCCTGTTCTTTTACAAACACCGGATTTATGTAAGCTTCCTCACAGTTGGCACAAATCAAAGCGCCAACGATCGGAAGCGCCATAGCCCGCCCCCGCGCTATTGTGCGCGCATTTACTGGCATCTATCGACCGTCAGTATTTATTACACGCCTGTTTAATGTACCAGCTGGACTCTTGATTATTCATAAACCCTGATTCTAAATCAACCAATAAGACGACAAGATTTCCTATTGATGTCAAACTTTTCGCTATCGTAATCTCACAACATATCAAATACTATAACAATTTATTATTTTTAGGACGAAATGCAAAAAAAGTTTTATAAATAATCCCTATTTGTTTGAATGTCTCAAGCATTCATTCAATTAATACTGTCATTAATTAATCTAATATCCCTATTAACATCTTGTACCATTCTTGTAGAATTAAAAACTATAAACCAATAACATTACATATAACGATACATTGAATAATATATTGTAATGAAAATCACTTTATTTGTAATCATCAATAACTTTTTCGATTCAATTTTGCCTTATACGAGTCTACGTTTTAAATTTTGAATTATTTCTCAATTATTTAAACATTGACTGTTCATTGTTGCACAATAAAGTTAATGCTTTTTAAACGGATTATCAGATGCGTATGAGGAGTATTTCGAAATGCAAGTGTTTCATTTATCACGCAATGTCCAGAACAGGTAACGACGGTCCGCTGCGACGATTGTTAATTAAAAAGCTATATAAATGTCCGAGTTGAGAATTGCTCCAATGCCATTTTTTATTTTCCTTAATGAGGCCCTTAAATGGAGACGCAATCCGCTCCAGAATTTGCATTGATGCAAGTAATTGCACTCATAGGAAATTGCCTGTTTAATCCTTGTACCAATTGAGAATAGATCTGACAACGAACTTGTCAATATTGAGAAATTCATAGGCTATTCAGACGATACGCAGCCCTTGAGCTCTTTGACTGTTTGAATTCAAGAGAAATCACCAGGTTGATTCAATGGTCTCTATAATATTTACCGCACAACATAACTTATACCAATTTAAGTTTACGAACTTACGAGATGAGTAAGTAATTTTCTATTTTCCTTTAAAGATATTATTTGACACAAGAATATGTATTTGTGGTTATAAGTATAAAAATATAATATGATATTTTTGACGTTAAATATCTATAGTATGGTTCTTCAAAAGGGGGGTAAAGAGGTTTCTTCAGGGTCGGCAACGCGCGCGTAATACCTCTGGTATTGCAGACGTTCATAGACTACGGTAACCGCTTACCATCAGGTAGGCCGTATGCTTGTTTGCCACCTCAGTGGTATAAAAAAAATGTGTATACGACACTAGATTCCACTTGTTAACTACGAAAAAAAAACTAATGCCAAATAAGTTAAGCAGCTTATTTATTTTTCTATTAAACACAAGAAATATGCAATATAATATACATTGGACCCCGTACTAGGCGAACCTAGAAGCTATAAGTGAATTTAATAATCCAGCTTTTTCTAGGGGATAAATATTTATTCTCTATCATATATAAAGAATGGTTTGTAAATACAAGATCTTTATTAAAGTACCTATTTATTAGATATTCGGATCTTTAACGACACGCGTATACGTCAGAGCATACTCGAGGGGACTAAAGGTCTAGATGTGACATAAAATTATGTAAATGAGTTCATACAAAATATACGCAAACAATTTTTTCTCGACCCTGAAGGTCACTGTGATGGGGCCCGAAGAGGGGCATTGGAAGAAGCCTCAAAAAAAGGTGACTATACCCAAACACGGTGAGCAGTGCCACCTGTTCACGTGAAAATAGATAAATATGCTAACGTCCATAATCTCTAATAGCGTAGTAAAGGCATTAATCGACCATTACCATTGTGGTAATACCATATACCATAATATATATAAGAATCCAACGTGGCACGAGGCAAGCCGTCGCTCGAATTAATTTCATGTATATCGGTGTTTTTCATCAGCGATTTAATCCGAAATATAAATTACCACACATATGTACTTTTGACGGCCAGATTCAAACACACGATAATTATATAATTTATGTATATAAATATAATGTTTCTTGTACCTTACAAATGTAAATACAACGTGTATTCATAATTAATAATCCTTCTTAAAATCCTATACTGAATATGTATTAACGCTAAGTTGACATCTGGAGCGCCTTGGCCCAACTAAAGGTAATATTTCTATTACATTACAAAAAAAAAATTAATATAATCATTAGTATCTTAAAATCAGTGATTAACTCGCCCGCGTATCCGTTTGTCAAACTTCTGTCAAAGCAGTTTGACAACTCATTAGTTTGGAGAACTATTAACAAGCAACCTTCGGTGTTGTTTAATCAGAGTTTTTTAAAGGCAAGATATTGATAAGTTCAATTCACAATGCGTAGAAATAGATCTGTATATTATAAACACACATGACATGTCAAAACAATTATTGGAGATATCTAATACTATAACTTCTAATTCTATGATCGAAAATTGATCAATAAAATACCTGTCAGATCAGAATAACATGTCTAAATTGTCCTGTCTAATATGTGCAATATAGTCATTACCATACCTTATAATTATTTTATAAAAATAATGTATCACCAATCAAACATTTATTTGCATAAATTTAGGTACAGTTAGTTATAAATTTTATGCTGTTCCATGATTTACCATCATTATACATTACAATTAATTTTAATAATGCAATCGGGGTATCGTGGGCAACTAAATATAATATTATGTCCTGTTATGACATACTCGTAGGCAATGGTCAGCTTGTTTGTCATTATAAACTTTATAAAAAATATCACCTAATAATATATATTATATATCTATAGGGGTAATCATCATCATCATCATCACATCAGAAGTTATCTGTCCATTGCTGAACATAGTCATCCCCCTATCGGAGGGGTTATATAATAGTTGTAAATATTTGTATACACTTTTTATTTCAATTTAGAGGTTATGACATGCCTCAATCTAATTTTATCCTTGGCTTTACCTGTCATAATATGTGTAACATCATTCAAAGTAAATGAATAACAAACATCTAAATACACAAACATCTTTTCATAATTTCACATTTATAATATCAGCAGGATCCATTTGGTTTATTTATTTCCATTCAATGGTTACTAATGAAACAATACAAATAAAGTCAACTAGAATAATATATAGAGAGCCACCACAGGAGCATCTAGAAGTTACTTCTACGTAGTCATACCCATGTTGCATAACTTAAATCTAGATATTTTGTATCAGATAGAATATTCATTGCCCAGTATCTACGTAATATATAGCCTTTGTTAAACAATTGATCATAGCTATTAACAACAGTATTAAACACTTAACAATCGGCTGCCATATCATCCTCAGGAATCTGCCAGACATTTGCTTAATGCCAAGGCAGCGATGTGGGCCGCCCATTGTAAACTTGTGTCATTGTTAATTTGTATTGGTAATATTGGGCCGCTTCTATTATCACGCCGGGTGATTTAATACGGTAATGTGAAGAAGAACCAGTTGTTGGGTAATGGAGTATTGTATTTTTAAATACAATTTTTAAATGGCAACTAGCTACCGGCCCACCTGATGGGAGGTAGTGACCGTCACCCATATACGTGAACAGCTTCACAGTTCAGAATATTTTTTATGCAACTTAAAATGGCAAACAAACTGATAGCCCACCTGATGGAAAGTGGTAACCATCGCCTATAGACATGAGCAGTACCATGGGTATAACATAGTATACCTACTATTTCACCCATGATACCCCCCATTTTCTTCATCCTTGTTCCCTTTCTGTTTTTGTTCTCTGTACCCTATAAATTCACATACATAAATTTACAAATTCATATGTTGGTCAATCAATGAAAACTAATGTGTTATGCCTCCATAAGTACATACTCAATTTATCAACTTCATGGACGTTTCCTATGAAAAAAGCAATATAAGTATCATCGTCACGCCAGCCATTAGCTGTCCACTGCTGAACATAGGGGTCTCCCATAGACCGCCGTAAGGAACGGTCCTGAGCTATCTGCATCCACTGACTCCCTTCGAGGACGTCACTTCATTTAATGGGGGGTCGTCTTACACTGCGTTTGTCGTTACGCGGTCGCCACTCAAGACCCTTTATTCCCCATCGATATAGTTATATGAGTATAATTACAATTAATTCATAATAAATGTCAAATAATTAAACCACCTTCCATATAACGACAGCTACTACATAGACAGATAGATAGATGATTTATTTGCATTACTTACAGCACAGAAATTGTAACATATACAGATATACATAAAAAGCGAGATAACATAAATGTTTAAAAAAAAATCGTGTCGCAATATAATATATAGTACTATGATACTGCAGTACTACTATATGTACTATAGTACTGCCCATCCCAATAAACTCTATACCAAGTCACTTGGCTAATATGGTAAGAATAGGCTAATATCCTGCTCTCGATATGACATTAACGACTTTTTATAATTATTAATATACCTAGCCCTTCAGAGATAAAATCATAAGCATATTTTATTACTATAACAGAACAGACATACATACTACATGCATACATTACACTTCATGGGCAATAATTATGTCACAGGACAATTAAGAATATTAGGCATTTCGTGAAATATCTATGGGCATAATAAAATCACGAAAGATGTCGAATGGTCTAATCTATTACTTCTTCTTAATGAAAAAATCTAGTGATACAATAAAATACTATCATTACGAGTATGTTAGTATGACAGTTTTACTATTCTTTACCGTTTTACTTGATTTATCATTATGTGTAATATTTTGTCATATCACTGGATTTTTTATTCAACAAGAAAACGTAAAAAAATTATTGAATAGACAGTTTCCATGATTTCATAACATCCCTAGATATTTCACGAAATCCCCAATATTATAATATCCCTACGACATACATATATAAAGCTAATTGGTGTACGTATCTAACAATCTATTTGCAATATGAAGCTAATTGTATTTCATAATCTAACGAGAACTACATATACACATATAGACGTACTTATTATATAAACGTTATTCATTGCAATATCCAACTAGCCATCTAACAGAATCCAATGGTCATCTAACAGTCCCATTGCTATCAATGGTCTCCTCTCAGGTCTACCACCACGTCATTCTCCTGAGAAAACATCTTTTTTAATTCTATGACAATTTGTCACTATAAGCCAACTGACCTGTTCTCATCATCCTCAACTATCATTTCTCACTGGTATCCTGCCAGCGTATACCGATGGCGCCGGTGGGGTTACCATTCCATTTTCATCCATTAAAAAAATATCTGTTTCATCCTCACCTAACATCTCTCACTGGTGCGCCGCAAGCGTATACCGATCCCGCGAGTGCAGTTTACATTCCATTATAACCCATTAAACTATTCGACTAGATATTTTACGAAATCCCTAATGTTATAATTTCTCCTCAAAATATATAAAAAAAGTTAATATAAGTATCAGATAAAATAACAATACCTACACACTTACACAGTGACGTAATTAATTGCATTATTCGACTAGATATTTCAAGAAATCTCCAATATTGTGATTTCCCCGCGACATATATAAGCTAATTGATGTAGGTATCGGATAATCTAACGGCATCTACACACACGTCGATGCGGCAAGCAATCTTGACCTGCTCTCGAACGATTATACCCTGCGAGCGATTATGCTCGCCCTCATAGAGAATGCTTACAGACCCTAATGACACCACTCAGTACTTGTTCTCCGTTATCATTGTAGAAGGTCGATTGCCTGTAATAAGCCTAACAGCAGGCGGCTGACGTAATTTCGATGTGCCAGTATTGTTACCATCCTAGTTACAGGTTGAAAGTGTTTTAATGATAGATTGATTATTTTCAAGTAGCAATCAATATCAATGTGCTGGGAATCATGATGAAACTATTGATTTACTCATACTGTATTTTGTAAGGAACATCGTTGCGCCTAATAGATGCTTCGAAATACCATATCATACTATATCAGCCGTTGACTGTCCACTGCTGAACATAGGCCTCCCCTTAATGGGGGGTTTAACCAGTGGTTGCCTAGCCAGGCTGGCGGATTTGCAACCGCAATTAGGCTTTGGTAATGTTTAAAGAGGGCCGCTGCTGTCCATATCTCGATCATTAAGTTTCCTTAGTCGCCTCTTACGACATCCACGGGAAGGGAAAGGGAGGAGACTTCGAAATGTGTCATTTAAAATAACAAAAACGTGTACACCTATGTCATTAATTGCTATAAGTTTTATCCAAACCACATTCTTAATAGGTGATAGTGCAGTGGAAACCCCGCTTGCGTTATCGATATATACTGGCGGGACTCCAGTGAAAGATAATACACGTAGGAAAGGATGAAAAGGCCAATTGGTCCACCGTGACTAATTCACCTAGAATTAAACATGACGGCTTCCAGGAGAGAACGCGGGGAAGTCGACCTGATAGAATTTATTCCTAGCAATGGGGTTGCTATTCTCCATTACTAACAATTCCTCCCCTTCCCCCAAATACAAACCACATAGCTCCCTATTCATAATCTTAAATTTAATTTAAAACTTTTTCTTTCTATTTATAACTTCTATGTGTATGATCACGAGGGTCGAAAAGTATTAAAAGCGACGGCACCAAATTTAGCTATCATATCACGCCTAATCGATTTGGAATATCCAGTTTAACTCACATCTACGTATCGTATGCAAATTATACGTGCTATGCAAAAAGTGCAATATATCTACTTATTTAACATATTATAGCATTTTGCGACACTAGTACATGTAGACTTATGCATAAATATGGCAGACAGCCTCGTTACAACAGATGCTCTAATAGGATACAGTTATGACGGCTACAACGAGCTCTGATAACGCTGGTATAGAGACATTTACATACACGATCCATTTGCTGCCTAATAGCGTAGGTATGTAGCTATTTAGACGTAATATTAAACCAGCAACTAATAACTTTGAAGTCTAAGTTTGTATGAGATATTTTGAAACACTAATGCCTTGTATACATGCGTAGAATCACAGATTAAAGGAAGAACAAAGGGTTAAAAAGAAAATTTTACACAAATCACTATAAGATTTGCTTTGCATAACCCACCGAGTTTAATAGTCCTCTCTCGCTGTGGACTAATATTAACTGACTAGTTTATTTACATCGTCGGGTAATACAAAGCAAATCCTATTATGATTTTTTTTTATGGGTAAAAATGGTATAGTAACTCCACCTGCGCTAACGGGATACGCTGGCGGAGCATCAGTGAAGGGTGATAGATGAGAATGAATGGCCAGTTAGCCCATCATGATGAATTCATCAGGAATTAACCATGATAGTTTCCAGGGAGAACCGCGAGGAGGTCGACCTGGTTGGGTATATTGCTAGCAATAGGATTCTCAGCCTCCATTACTAACAATCCCTTTTTCCCCATCCTATTATGATTAGAATACAACAGGATTTTTAACCTCGCAGTACTCCTGGATATGTGATAAACAAATCTATCGCTATATACAATATACGAGTAGCTACTACGTGCATGTAGTAGAACGAGATAGATAGATACTCTTTATTGTTTCCTCCAAAAGATTACAATAGTAATCTTATTATAAATATAAACAATTACAAGAAATAATTACAATGAGAAAACGATGAGCGACCTAATCGCTTAAAGCGATCTCTTCCAGACAACCTTTGAATGAAGAGGAGTAATTATAAACAGATAGTAACGTCAGGAGGGGAGAAAGTGATTATTAGTAATGCGGATTACCAGTTCTATTATTAGCAATATACCCTGTTAGGTCGACCTTCACGTGGTCCGCCCTGGAAACCATCGTACTGAATCTCAGGTGTATTCATCACGATGGGCAAACTGATCTGCCTATTATTCTCATTTGTCATCCCTCACTGATGCCCCGCCAGTGTATAACGTTAGCGCAGGCGGGGTTGCCATTCCATTACCACCCATTAAAAAAGCAATGTCAGGAAGACTCCTGACGTATCTTTCATAAGCATGTACTATTTAAAAATACCTTTTACCTAACGAGCAGACCAGACGTATTGTATCGGATGGAAGTTTTTCCATTTTCAATAATACCTACACACGCTTCGATGCAACATTACGTGATCATTAATAATTATATTATTATATGTATAAACGGTAGAATCTATATAGTATAAAATACTAAGGTATAAACTATGCCGGTATTAATGGGTGCAGTCATATCTCTTCCATCCCTGCCTTGGCACTCGCCAAGTGCACTATAAATTTATCAGTTGAATATCAAACACATACAAATTGCAGTAATCATCATCATGTGTGCACTATATAATCTGTGCCATTGCCATTCCATTGTGTGAACCGTTTATTTATATAACTTAGATTTATAAGTATATAAGTAACTCGCACTCAACTAAATTATAGTTTCATTCACCTATTTGTGCATTCATCTATTATTATATTTATTAAAATACCATTATATTGCTATATTTTTATTATGACGTTTTGCCGAGTTTCAACAATCGTATTATTATTTTGGCTGCAATTCAAAATTGTAATGCTTAAATAGTCGTTTGCAAGTTGGCAAAAAATTTACTGTTAATATATTAAAAATAAATAGATGTTTCAGAATCTGTATCTATAAAAGGCTCTTTCATAATCATACAAATTGATCCATTTTTTCATATTTTTTTTTTGTATCCTTCAAATGTAGTTCGAACCAAACACACATTGTCATATTATGTTCCTACAAACTTCCTAATGATAATTTCTAATCAGTCTAATTAATATGAAACGCTTTTAATGTTGCCAGTGTCTAAAAACTACGATAACCACGGTCCGACTTCGACTTCTACCGACATTGTATAAAAAAACTTATATGGTAAGTATAATAGAGAAAATGAATAGACTCATAAAGGATTATAATAATTTAAAGAACTTCTTTAATATGGAATAATAATTATGGCAAATCATAATGACATCTATCATTTATATGAACTTTACACGAGTATTTTAACTTCGGGGTTGCCCGAATAATTTCGGGCTCGGTTAGAGTCCTACTTCATGAGCAATTCTCAATACAGTGTTGCAAGCAGCACTGCATTACCAGCTGATTATTTACCATCAGACGTTTGCGGCCGGTGGTGTCCATGATAGTGGGACTATTTGACAGTCATGGTCATCGCTTCCAGATTCGATTCTCAGATCAATTCATCATATGATGATGAGGTGCCAGTCCAGTGCATACCCGTGTCACGCTTCAAGCTCCCATTTCTATTATTATTATTATTATGTGCAAGCATTATAACTGGGTTCTAGACGAATGGTCATGTGCTGACACTGTCTTTATTACAATTCAGATGGCGATAGGTTTCAATGACCTCACGTACTATTATTATTCGGATACTATTAATCTTATTACTGGTAATAATATTAATACACATAATGTAAATAGCTGGTAATACAAAATAGTCTCTATTGTAAATTACGTAAATCACATATTATATTATGTTCGATAAGACAGGTGAGCTTGTAACCGTCGCGGGAGGAGTCAGCAGCCTTGCCCGAGTTATTGGTACCATTAACATTATAGATTTACGATGATATACGAGGCGATGCTATTATTATGACCTTTGTGCACGACCTCACCCGTCTTTTAATAATATTGTCTATTCCCAATGCTTTATTTACATTATATTTTATAACACTAAACACTGTTTACCTATAATTAATAATCATACTATTTTTAACCCGCAACTTCGTCCCCGTTATCGAGATTTACTATTTGATTAAGGTAAAAAATCGCCTATGTACTTCTCCATGCTAAATACCCTTATTCATAAAAACTAAAACATCCTACAAATCTATTTTAACTGTTAAAATGTTTTGTCACTGTCTTTTAAATTGAGAAATTGACACAAAAGAAAAAGAGAAAACACTTCAATAAAATTAATAAATAAAATTTATAGCTAAAATATGTTTATAAAAGATTTGACTTTTAATGAATAAGGGTGTCGATGTTTTAAGATAATAACGATTTTTTAAACCATTGAAGAATCAAGAGTTGACTAACAAACAAACAAATCCACTTTCATATTTACAATAGTAGTAGGATTACTACTAGACACAATTTATAAATACTTAATCTATGTTTATTTGTTTATTACTTCTTGGCGGCTTAACTAATTTACCAATAGTCATAAAGGGACTTTTGTACATATGGACAAGTGGCCTCTTTTTTTTTGTAAGAAAGAATACGTTTGTATGTTAGTATGTATCGTTCAGCATTCATTCTACCTCTCTACATATACGAGTATAATTTAATTTTTATAACTTAATTGAATCGAACCTGCGACTATTGGAAGATAAGGAATTTCGTTAAACCACTACACTAGCAAAGTCAACAAACAAAATTAAGCGAACTATAATATCTTCAGAATAGACTAAACCCTAGAACCGCCAAATCGATTTCATTTTATTAAAGCTAAAAGATACTATTACGATATTAAGATGCCCCAATTACGTATCGATATTGAAAGCGTCTAGCTAAAATAATAAACCAAAAAATGATCAGTAAATATGTTTCTAATAGAACAGTATCAAATTAATTTAAAAAAAAAAACAGATATAATATTATAACGTAGTTGAAGAATATTTTTATTTTTTATTTTTAGTAAATAAATAAATATCGCTAGACATATTACACAGCAACATGTAGTCCCACACTAAGTAAAGCTTTTACTATGGATACTAGATTTTAGTGTATGTTATCTAAAATTGAGAGTCTACCATAAAATATAATTCTGAATATTTCGGACTCAATTTCGTGTTTTTTTGTTCATACCGAAATCAGCTTCACATTTCGTTCATCATAAATCTTACCATAATAGTCCAAAAGAAAGATATATTAACATTTCTAAATAGTATGTATTATGTAATTTTAACATCAAATTTCTGTTCCGTCGATCCCGAAATTTCGGAAAACATTTCATGGTAGACCCTTTAATCATAACGACTGACGCTCAACTTATCTGATGCATATTCGTTCTGTTCTATTATAGTACACGTCGATACAAAAAACTTTAATAAAATGACGTAGGTTTGACGGCCCTGGAACCTTACTCTATAACCATAGTGGTTGTCCCAGTTTTTAATTTTTGTAATACATTGATGTATAATGTTAAACGCCCACGTACACATATAATTTATTGGAAGGCTACGTATTTGATTAGCTCATATATAAAATGATTACTATTTTATAAATGAGTACATACGATAATGTACATAGTTAGGTATACTCGTTACTAAAAATGTATGTGATAAATTGTCGAATAATCCTTAGTATTAATTTTGCAAGATCAAATCATTTTCGAAATTTTATTTATTTATAGCTATTTACACAATTACGCACGTCTCCAAAGATTTTTTTTTATGGGCTAAGATAAAATAGGAACACTGCTTACGCTATCAATATACGCTTGGAAAGTACCAATGAGAGATGATAAATGAAAATGAAAGCAGATTAGTTGACCCATCGTGACGTATCATCAATAATTAACTACGATGGCTGTTAGACTTCATTACTGAAAATCCCCCCCCCCCCCCCCTCTACTCACTACTCGAAAGTATTACTTCTATTTTTTGCATATAATAAAAGGTTAAAAACTTCTATTTTATATTACAAAATGGAAATATTACCGGTAAGTAACTCGAAGTAGGTATACATAGAGTAAGTAATAGGTAAAGTATTTAAGTTCGTAAATATTTAGCTATGTATAGCAACATTACTAATATTACAAATACAAAAATGAATTTATATGTTTGATTTAATGTCTTTAACGCAAATCAAAAATATAACCAAACTATTTTAAGCCAATCGTAATGCAATTTAAGATACGCGTATCTATCTTCTTTTCTGCTTTTTATCACAGACAATCAATATATTCCGATAACACGGACGCAATTATAGTTTAAATAAAATTCTATATTTTCTACATATAATTTCATTTTATTATTATTATTTGAATTTAAATAGATGTTTATATTCCTACTAAGGCAATATGCAGGTAACTAAATACGTAATGGCATAATAAACTCTTGTTCCCTTCTACAGCATGTTGGCACTATCGTGAACTGTCCAGCCCACACGAACTGTCAAGATTACAACTTCACAAAGGAAAGTACATGAAATGTTTAACTTGTACTGTCATCACATCACGTCAAATTATCTACGTGACAATCATCATAAAAAAAATTGTACCTACAAAAAATATTCATAGTTATGATACGTATGACACCAAGGAGCTAATGTACATGTGACATTGTCACAGAGTGACATAGTGTCGTATGTATGTCATATAAATAACAATAGTGCGTATGTGCACTAGTATCAATAGTAATAGTACATATAGGAATAATATGTAGTGATTCTTATAATGCATATTCGATGAAAGATTCGAAAGGTTAAAAACTTATAAAAATTCATAAAAACGTCAACCCTCTTATAAACCTGTTTTAGCTATTGATATGTTTTGTCTTTTTTACACCACTGAGGTGGCCAACAAGCATACGGCCCGCCTGATAGTAAGCGGTTACCGTAGAGTATAAACACCTGCAATACCAACTCGCGTGTTGCCGACTCTGAAGAAACCTCTTTATCCCCCTTGTCTTTTTGTTTTACACAAACATCTCAATTTAGAAAATAGTGACAAAAGACTGTAATAGTTAAAATAAGTTTATATTAATTAAGGAAGTTAGCTTTTAACTATATAAACAAACACAGCTAAAAACATATATAAGGGATTATTCTAAATTTTCTTCGAATATTTAAAAAAAATAAGTATTTATTCATTTTTTTGTTACATATTTCTATAAGAACTATAAACTGTTAAAATAATCAATGATATTATATAACCTTTTATTTAATATAAAATACAATTTGATGTTTAGATTGTCTAGTATTTTACTTAGAAATATATACATACATCTAAATATTAATAGATAGGTACAACTGCAATCCCTAATCAGTTATCGCTGTTTTGTGCTAATTTATATTTACCTTATAAATAAAATTTAAGTGCCTATTCAAGAGAAAATATACTTACTCTACTTTATCATACTACAGTAAAATTAAACGATAAAATTTATAACTTTATTAGCAAGTACTTCTACAATAAACGTTTTACTTCCATATAAAATTTAACAAAGTTAAAACAGGTAGGAATAAAATTACATTATTACACACATATGAACGTAAGTATCTACTTATACACTGTTTTGCAGTCCATATTAACACGTACTACAGAACACGTAGTATTGTTATAGAATTTACACCTCTATAACCTTAAAAATAAAGTCTATTAATAATATTATTAATTTGTTAAGATAGCAAATGGTTTATATGGATAAAGGTTTATATAAATTATTCTCATATAAAGAATTATCGACTGTTGATCACCTGATAGTAGCAAAACAAGCATACAACCCATCTGATAATAAACGATCACTCCACTGTAGCCTATGGACCAAGCTTTTTTATAACCAAAAAAGAAATGTATTTGTTTATAATTATATTATAATGTATACGTATTACTTTAGCAGTTTATAATATGATGGTATATATATAAGAATGCGAGTTTGTTTGTTTGTTACCTTATAGCGATTTAACGGCTTAATCAGTTCCTATAAAATTTGGTATACGTGTACTATATGGAATGGAGAAGATTATAGACTACTCAATCACCAATCAGTAAACATATTCCGTTCACGTGGACAAAGTTGCGGGTAAAAGCTAGTAATACTATATATTATCACCATACATATATATAGTGATTTATATAAGGCTATTATGAAGTCATAAAATTAAAATACCAGTAACCAATGCAAAATATTTTTTAAACAAATATTAAAGAGCTAAGACTGCTCCCTCTGTATACAATGTAATGTAATGTACACATGAAAATTTCGTAAAGTTTTAATTTTTATTTGTAACTTTTAAAATAGATTTCAAACAAACTTTATTTAAATATACTTGTTTACAAACTCATTTAAATCGTAACTTTTTTATGATCTACTACTTAGTTTGGAATGTTGATCTTACCGCACGAAACTCAATACTTACTCTATTAAGTCATATATTTTAGTAAAGTAATTTTTGGGTTGGGTTATATATAATTTTTGTAATAAAAAAAATATAAAATAATTATGCTGAAATTTCGTCATACCCGTGAAGATCTGCAAATGACACCCGTTCTCGAGTATGACGTATAAACTAAACAATACTACACTTAACTACATTTTATAGAGCTCAAAGACGCAACCCATCACACCACCACCAGTCTGGACGTGTGGCATAGTCTATTCTGTTTCACTGAAGTAAAATACCTCCTATGTAATTTACATTGCGGGTTAGTATGCACTAGGCTTTATAGATACTTACAGCAATAACAGCAGGGTCAGACCTATATTGGATCCTCTATAACAATGCTAACTGGTTTATTACCATAACACACATGTTATGACTTAAACATAGAAGGCCAAGATGTATAACAAACGCACAATGTAACTTTCCAATATACTCCAATTTTACACTAAGACAGAATGAATTAATACGAGTATATACTAATATATTCGAACAGTTTATTTGTAATGGATAAGTTTGAAAACTAATCAATTGATTTTTATAATTATTTCACCTATAGAAAGCTAGCTTATCAGCGAGTAATATAAACTATACATATCAGCCTTCCTTTCCCGTGGGTGTCGTAAGAGGCAACTATGGGAGCTTATGGTGGAGGTATGAGCAGCAGCGTCTCTCTTCACAAACATCTCCAAAAGCCAAACTGCGGTTGCCAACCCGCCTGCCAAGCATGGCAACTATTGGCAACGCCCCTCCCCCCTTATGGGGGTGGCTATATTCAGTGGACAGTTAAAATCTGTTATAACAACTTTATATTAGACTATATATTATTTTGTATGTAGTAATGCAGATATTATTTTTGTGATATCTGCCAACACTCGTTATGGCTTCAAAACATAACGATAGATATTTTTTTGTAAATCTCACAATAGTACTGTAAATTGTAAAACGACCACATATTACTTACATAGTTGTGCTTTAGTTAACGGATGGCAGATTATCCATTACTCAATAGAAACTACATTATGAAAGCTTAACGCGCAAGAAAAAATGCAGCTGCTATTGAGAGATCAGCGATTGATTTCTATCATTTATATTTTTACAACCAAGTGGACATCAGTAAGAACACTGCGTACCCTAAATGGAGATACTTACGAGGTATTGAATTCAATAAAAAGTCGATGGTATCTGTGCAATGACTCGAATATGTACAGTCAGTTACGAAAAGCGATTAAATTGGATATTCGATCGCACATAAGAATGTTCGCTAGTAATATAAAAATACTAATTACTAATTCCAGATTGCAACAGTTGTGCGCTATTTGATGATAATATGATGAAGAAAAATTGGTATTTATGTTATCTTATAAATCCAATGTAATGGATTGGTACCCAACAAGTTAATGTAAAAAAGTATCTGCAGTGATATTAATGTAGTATCACAAGTACAATTGTGATAATTAAAAAAAAAAACTAATTAAACAATATCATATAATCTAATGTGCCCAATCTCATTTTTTATTTAATTATTAAAAGTAATTACCTCTTACCAGAGAAAAAAAACATTTATTAATTTTTATTGACATAAATATAAATTAAAATTTTGAAATGCAACCATGAAACCATACGTTCAGATACAACGGTGCATGTAATGTCTTACCTTACGAAATACTTACAAACGTCTCCATATCAAAGTTCATTCCAAGAACCTAAACTCGAACTTTACTCAATACAACAGCAAGCAACAAGTTCTTATGTCACACAATTTAACACACTTGCTTTGAGAAGTTGAAGTTGTCAAACTACTGCTGTCATATTTTCAATCTTACTCAAATGTAACGGGACAAATTAAATAAAAAGTAATAATCCGCGCTACATATAAGGACAAACGTCAAATGACAGGTGCAGTCACTTTCGCCCGACATCCATCTAATTATAGTAGGCGTTAAATTATTACCTAACTAATAATATGGTGTGAGCATGTTGTGTCTGTGTATTGAAACAGCATTAGCTGCATCCGGCGCGACTGTTGCCTCAGGCCACGACTATATATCAGTAGTACGTGATGATATATTCACTTGAGGACATTCAAAATTTCAATACATTATTTATCACTGTTTTCAAAATAAACAAATCATTCCAATCATTTATGTAATTAATTCATTCCCAAATATTAATTTATTTTGGTACAGTTAAACTTCACCATCATTATCATCATCATCATCATTCTGTCCTCGTCCTAATTATATGATTTTGCTCCTATTACAAAAGATTTAATCTTCAGTAGTATACAATTTGACAGTAAGTATCATAAGAATTTATTCTTATGACTGTACCAGAAAAAATTGTAAGGAAAATAATGCGTTAAAAATAAAAAATGGATGCATATGTCAAACCTAAATAAAATATTGAATAACAAACATTAACTGGGTTTAATAAAGGTTTAACTATTTTTCACATTAAGATGCAACTTGCAACGTCATTAGTTTATAGTTAGGTTTAAATTAATGTGCCTAATCGTAACATTAAAACCAAAAAAATAAAAATGCGTAAAGGTCTAATATCGTTACAGCATAGTCTGCCAAAATAGTGCTCTCGTTATCTGTAACTAACAATTATCTCTATCTATCCATTGCAAGCTTTTTTTTCTCTTTCCACAAGTAGATATAAAAAGTAAAAACGACAACACTAGCTTTAAACACCTGCAAGCATATACTCGTATATCAAAATCTATAATTTGTAGTCGATTTGAAGCTTGCATACAAATTGATAAGTACCCAGTTACAAATTGTGTGACTATAATTTTCGTAATCATATCAAACCGTACCAAATTATCACTGATTCGATGCGAATTTTTTGCTTGTAGTTCAAATTAATCGATAAATTAGTTCAATGTGAACGGGTCTATTTTATTTTATTTTATTTTACGTCATATTTACTCATATACAAACTTGTTTATGAAGACGTGATGAGAATTTTATTAATATTAATTATTACGCATATATAATTGTACTGGTTTTATATATTATTTGTGATATAATAAAACTACATACATACCTATAGTGAATATTTGACTACACATCGCTCTTTAAAATTTTTAATTATTTAAATACACAATTATTATATACATAAATATAATTAAAGAAATCAGCAAATAAGGTGGCTTTAGACCGTTCTTTATTGCAAACTACGAAGGAGGCACATGTTCAGCAATAAAAACTGATCTTAAACTGATGATGATAATAATAAATATCAATAATTCTTTCTATACTTCCCCTGTAAAGCAAGTATGAATATAAACATATGTATGTATACATGCATATATATTTATATATAAGAGAATATTCTAATTGGATTTGCAATGAAACAAAAATAAATGAACAGGTACGTATTCAGTTGATGCACAAAATAATAATTTACAATCACCTAAACAGAATGTAATAGTGAAATACCACCGATGTCTCGTCCCGCAAGTGTCCTGGACATTTCCATTATTTATTAGGGAGACGTCCAATAAAGTCCAACGGGATGCTTGCGGTATTGTGCGCGCGCGCCGTGATAAAGGCACGGCCACCTACGTAAAGCGAGTGCGTTGGCGGGACCAAGCTACGATGGTACTAGTCAAGATTATTATAACAGTGATAGCAGTCTGCTTGATATTGATAATGTTCTTAAAATAATTAATGGATTCTAACATGATGTAAAATAATTATACCTACTCGGATATTAGTTCACATAATATAAACCAATACGCAAAATTTCTAAACTTATAAACCATATTTTTGTGCACTAATAAATTAATTGACATATTAATTGACATATTCGAGAAGATCAGAATTGTTTTTCTAAATTACTGATGTAATTAAATTAAAAGAACAAAGAGTTGGAACAAATCAAGGACTAGAATAATTGTAAAATACTTTAGGTACACTTTTACTAAACAAAGATTAATGTTGTAATTTTATGTATTATAAATTGTTATAATCTGAATAGAAATAGTTGAGTGAATGTGAATTTAGATTAAAAGAAAAAGAGCTAGAAATGAAGCTAAAAAAATAATATGTTCTCAGAATACTCCTCAAATGATCTTAACATTTTTATATCGAACAAAACAAAACTTGTAGGTTGAATAAAAATTTATTAATAAACTAATATGATTTAAATATACACCTTTTTGGTGTTTGTAGGTATTTTCCTTTTCATTGTGTATAAATAGGTAGGTCCACATTTTTCATACGATATCGCGCAAACTCCCGTTCGAGTATCAAACCGACCACTCGTTATCAGCAAACAATCCGCAATAGTAAACAAAGCTTTACGAGGCGTTACTTGTGCGTTATTTGACACTAAACAGTAATTCTATAGTTGTTTTAAGACGGCCTTTCAATCGTTAACTTCAAACAAGAATAACATGCCTTGAAGCTAGTACAATACTTTACGCTATACGTGCTCGAACGTCCCAGATATATATTACAAACCTCTAGAATTCTAGATGGAGCGTCTTCATAATTCATAAACGCTTTGCCAAAAACTGGTCAACTTTTTTGTTCACGTGTTCGTTGAATATAGAGTTCTTATTCAGTAAATGGTAGAAGCGTCTAAGCTTCATTGAAGAATAAAAACAACACGATATTCTTACGTCTCTTTTTATAAGAATGCGCTTAAAAAAGTATCTATAATATTACTTATCTTCACCGGTTATTTTTATCGATGTCTAAGATTGTTCTTAGAAAAATAAAAACAACTTTAATTATTCAAATATATTAACTAACAATATATAGAATGCTATATTTATATTTCATTTGATAAATAGTTCTCAAATCAAATGTACAAAATCCATCAGATCTAGGGAATTTTTAATGCAATTTCTTGCAACATTAAAAAATGACGTGCTTCGTTTAAAAAAAAGTAATAGGTGTCAAATTCAGTCAACCAAAAATTACGTTCGACTGACTGAATTTTTAGTCAGTTTATAACACACGATGGTCCATCTTGAAGTATAATATAATCTAGTCGCAGGTCGCTCGTCCGATTTCCGAGCGCGCCCACTGCAATCAAACGACGATACATCATTTTAATACTGAACATGTCACCGCAAATCTGAATATCCAATGCAAATGAAATGCAGCGAGTTCGCCAAGTACACCTAATGGTGCGCTATAAATTATAAGACAGCTAGTTTTGTTATCTCCCCGCGTTCCTGTACAGCATTTCATAGAGATTATATTCTGAATACGTAATGGAAGTGCGTTATTCTATTCTGTTGGAAGTGTTACAAACGGATGACCGAAAAGGAACTGCTTGTTGTACAACTAACAAAGATAACATTAAAATAAAATATATCCTTAACATAATATATATTAATAGTGATTTTTATTAATAACGACGATATCCATTCTATATTTTGTTTAAATTGGTTAGTCTTAGATATATTTTAGAAACAAAAAAAATCCAAATTAAACTAAATATTTATTCAAACTTTTCAACCGATTTCAGAAAGAAAGAGTTTCACAATTCGTCTCTCTCATAACTTCGACAGTTTTTTTTTGATGGGTGAAAATGGTATGGTAACCCCGCCTGTGCTAACAGGATACGCTGGTGAAGCACCAGTGAAGGGTAATAAATGAAAATGAAAACAGGCCAGTTAGCCCATCATGATGAATTCATCAGGAATTAAACATGATAGTTTCCAGACAGAACCGCGAAGAGGTCGACCTGGTTGGGTATATTGCTAGCAATGGGATTCTCAGTCTCCATTACTAACAATCCCTTTCCCCCCAACTTCGTCAGTTGTAAACCGATATGGATTTTTTTTTTTCAATTAAAAGAGTATACTTACAGATTGGTCCCATAGAAATTTAATCAAAATCGGTTTAGTAATTTAATTTTTAGACTAAGATGACTGGATTTGTCACGTTGTTTGTTTGTTGAAAATGAATAAAATCACACATCGATATATTTTAACGTCCCGCTAATAGTTACTTTATCACAGTTAAGTTTTGTGTAGTGAAACACCTATAAAAATTCCATTCAGTATTAAGGCGAAACTGTATCATATTTGTTTAACTGCTTCACAGCGTTTAATAGTAAAAGTTTACGAGTTAAAATGACACTATATCATCACGCTATGAATTTGCGAAATGTGCACCCGGTAACGTGTTGCAATTTGGCGCGTGCTCTTAGATTTTACGAGATGTGGGTAATTAGACCTGACTCTCATAACTTACGATGACTGGTGATTACGGATAGCGACGGAAGAGTTCCTTTATACGACTCATAAAATTGTTAGTGCGGCAAAACGTTTTACTGAACAACACCTCGAATTTAATTAACAACTTGTTTGCAGATAAACTGAAATTACTAGGGTAATACGCCTGTTGATTGATGTTATGAGCGTTCATGCAGTTTAGCAACACGTTACATTTCAATTTGAATTTTAAAAACAAAAATTTTATTTTATGCTAGTATTTTTGGATTTCATAAATAGTAAAATTAATTATCTATTTCATTCGGTCTTAGATGGCGTATCAAGATAAACCATACACCAGTTTTCAAGTTAGACTTTCACGAACAACAAAAAACTGTGAAAACCATATCCAATTTCGTGCAATAATTATTACGTGATACCGGTCACCGAATACCGTACAGACAAAAAGACAAAATATCTAAAAATTATTGTTTTGGCTTGTATTTCTCTTATTAAGATCCCTCATTTGTTTTTTTTTTTTTTTTTGTTTTCAATATCTCCTATGCACAAATATTGTCATATCCATTAGTAAGATATTGCAAGATTATTAAAAAAAAATTATAAATTTATGTAGTTTTGTTGTTAAATTATGAAAAATATTATTAAATTTTAATTACATCAATATTTTTGATACATAAATATTATGGGCATTTAAAAATAAAAATTAGATAATCAGAATACATTTATATTAATACTTAATTAATACACAAAATTCTTCAAAGCAAACAATTAAATGTTAAAAATAAACAACAAATTCTTTGATGTTTAAATAAATTAATCATCGTCTAATATTTTCAATTTACACTACATTTAATAACTTGTTCTACGGTTACAACAGTACTATATTAACGTTCAGAATTTATGATAAGATACATATTTTGAATTCCTAGGTTTGTAACCTTATTGAGGACAGCTGTACATTTATATTATATAAATTCTTGAACCGTATAATATGTATGCACTAACGGAGTAATCATATTGATATGCACTTAGGAATGAACATCATTCAACGTAATTGCAAACACTGAGCACATTGCTGATTAGTTAACTATATGTGTAGAAGCAAAAAACTCCCAATTTCCGGCGGTTCTCACGACCATCGCCCTGGTTCCCATAATGCGCATGCGTGTCATATAATCCACTATTGGCTGTGATCGGTGCACGGCAACTATTAAATGCTCACACCAAAATACATGGAATTCCGTTCTGATTGGCTCATAAGGGGCAATGATATCAATTTGTAATTACTCCGACGCCAATCCCAGTCAGTGGCAAGCATAAATCCGTTGAAATTCTTATTAAATCACAGTGGCAACTTTACGTGTCTAAAGAAAACAAATTATTGCTTATTTGGATTCAATAGCTGTTTCTTCAACAGACAGCAGTTACATTCAATGCGACCGAACTGATAATTATCAGTTTAATACTTCCACAGTTGCACCGAATCGATCCATCTAACATTAACGTCGCTGGTTCATATATCAAAGTAATTTCATATCTCGCCATAAGGCGATCGGCGCGACATGTTTCCTAAAATAGTGATGTGAAATAAATCAAAGATCGTGCTTGTCGATATAGACCCGTCTAAAAAAGCAATCGGCGTGTGAATCTGCTGTGAGCACGATCGTATGAGAGAATATGAGATGGAATGTTATGGACTATTTGACTTATGAGACAGCTCGCATTGAATTTAGTTATATGCTTTTGCAAGCGTGTAGTTTGTGCCTGTGAACATTGTAACTGCAATTCAACGAATAAATTTTCATCTGTTGATGGTTAAATAATTTAATATAAATGTAATTTAATATATTTATACTTAATTATACTTTTATCATATTATACTTAATGGGTTATTTTTGTTTTTGATTTTATAATTTTTCCATTATCATCTCTCCTCATATCTACTTATATCTGCATATGATAGCTATCACTTTGCTTAAGATAGGCTATAAATCATTTGCGATTCCATGTCATGTAATTCATCTAATTAATTATAATTTTATACAAAAAATAGCGATGTTTAATAGACTGTTGATTACGAAATTGAATTTTTGAGCGCATCGTCGTTTCATAAGCTCAATCATTTGTTTTTGTGCTATTATTGCAAAGGATCAGCGTGACGCATTCTTGTGGCTAACAATTGTTTTGTCAGTCAATTTATCAATACGCAACTGCAATAGCAACTGTCGTGAAATTGCGGCCATTGTTGTCGACCTCACGCTTTTTAGTAACATCAGGATGATGTTTTGGCAGATTTCGAAATTTATACTATGATCTTTGCTCATTTTATATTTTTATATACGAAGCTGGAACATTAATTAAATATACTGTCGCTAATTTTAATTTTATTTTCAATTCAACTTTTACAAGCAATGTTACGTTTTATCCATTTTATATTAGTGTTTCAAAGTTTCATATTCGGGTTTCTTTAGACTTTAAAATTTCGAATAAGTTTTTAAGGTTTTTTAATAGATGAAAATTAAACGATGATCATATTAAGAATAATAGGTGAGAACAAAATTTAACCTGGTTAACCCATCGTGACGGATTCAACAAGAACTAATCACAATCATCTACTGGGGACCTTCCTGCTAATCATAAATCAGACTAATTATATTGCTGATAATGATATTAAATAATTAAGATAAGGATATTAATACCCGTTACTACAAATTCTCCTCCCCCCCCCCCTCGCGTCCATAAGCTATTGGAAAATTTTTATAACTTAATGTTTGGATTGTTTCCAAATGATTGTCACATGGTTCAGAGGGTAGGTACGTAAAGCTTTCGAACGGTAAACTACGACAGGGATCTTCGTGTATAATGAAAGCAGTCTAGAAACTTTTTACATTTTTTTTTATTTTTTTAATGGATGATAATGGAATGATAACCCCACCCGTGCTATCGGTATACACCGGCGGGGCACCAGTGAAGGATGATAGGTGAGTATGAAGCAGGTCAGTTAGCCCATCGTGACGAATTCAACAAGAATTGTTCACGATGGTTTCCAGGGGGAACCACGTGTAAGTCAACCTAATAAGGCATATTGCTAGCAATAGGGCTATCAAACTTTTTTTTATACAACTTTGAATGGCAAACAAGCTGACGGCCCACCTGATGGAAAGTGGTAACCGTCGCCTATAGACATGAGCAGTACCATGGACATAACAGAGTAAACTGTTTCGCACATCATACCCCCCATGTGACACCCACAGCCATGCAAACACAACTGCTTCACGGTTGAAACACGAATGGGATAGAGGTACCCAAGCAATCGACTTTTGTACAAATTCTCCCTCTGGTAAGATAGTCTCCATTGCTAACAATCCCTCCCCCCCCCCCCCCCAATTTTTTACATTAGACCATTCCTGCTCTCGCACGATTAGTACCTAATAGTAATTTTATACAAACATTGCATATATTTATTATACACAAACAATAACAAAACTCAGATACAATATGATTTTACTGGCAATGATATTATCACAGACTAAGAAACATCTTTATTCTGTGGTATTAACATACACGTATTGTTCATGAATGCATGAAGTGGAACGGATTCTATTGGTTGCTCTATAACGAGTAGGTATATATTGTACTTAATTCATTTGAAATGTTATATTAAGCCGTAAGTAAATAGCTATTATATATGCTCGTCTTCATTGTAGCTAGAATCCAGCCATTCACGTCAAGTTCTATTAACATTTAAGGAATTATTACTAGTCATTCAATACTTCTTACTTCTTTATATTATTTATTGTTAAAAGAAGTATTGAGTGACTAGGTTAGATATACAATTGACTAAGCATTCTAAATAATAATATATTATAAATAATAAGAAATACGCTTTATGGTGTAACCTCCTTATTCAAAAAACGAAAAACCTCTTTTAAAAAAATTTTTAGCTTATTAAACTATTTTGTATTCTTCTTTTGCACTAAATGCCGAATTTGAAAAAGTAACAAAACGGTGTAATAGTTAAAGTAAGTTTATAGAAACTTTTAAATTTTATGATCAAAAGGGTAAATATATAATAATAATAATAATAATAATAATAAAATTTATTGCCATTCTTCACAAATTATAATGTACATAAATTAATTAATCAATATATTGTCCATTAATCGTATGCGCCTGGCAATAGGTACAAACTCAGCTTTTGCTGGACTGATGTTCGTTCAGCGCTGATTTTCAGTTTGCACCTACACGGGGCACCGTTTCATTATCAAATATATATATTGATGTAGATATTACATAAAAAATAAAAGAAAACAATACAAAAACTAAAATAAACAAGTATAAAAACAATGAATAAATGAAAAAAAAAATAGAACAAGAATCCAATGTACCAAATTAGTGACAAGAAAAAAAAAAAAAAAATCCTTAATAGTGATATACAATTTTCGATGCACTACATTCGATGACGAGAGCCAGCTCCACGATCCGAGGGTTGCTTCCGCATAAGTAAAATCCTTTTCTTCATTAAGTTTTTAAAATGTAATGGTGTTAAAGGTTGGTGTAAGGGTGGAGGCAGGTCGTTCCAAATTTTTGCGGCTGTAAATTTAAAACCTCCTCTATAATTTGCAGATCTGTGTGGTGGAATTTTTAATATATTTAATCTGCACTCTCGAAGTCCTCTATGATGTCTATTTCTAACCCAGTCCAGTTTCTCGTACAAATATTCTGGCCGTCCACTATGAACAATCTTCTGAACAAAACAAGAGAAATGAAGCTCTCTTCGTGAAGCCATATTCAATATATCATTTTTGTTGTAATATGGTGTATATATAATTCTCTAATTTATTAAGACCTCTTAATTTCTCATTACACGTAGGTGGATAAGAAGAATAATTAATTTAATCTTAATGTGAGAAATTACAGGGCTGAAATTATTATCTAAATGAGATTTAAAAAATAAAAGTAAATAAAAAATATAATAAAATGTATGTAATAAGTATCTAATTATGTCGTAAAAATAGTGAAACAAAATTAAATAAATGTTTCATAAATCTTACTGAAAATTTTTATTACCACAATCATAACCAATCAAATCGGTATACCATTATTGGGTACGCATATATACCAATAGGTTACCAAAACCACAAACAAATAAATCTATGTGGCAGTTTTTGTTTATAATAATTTGTTTGAGTATCCATAACAACAATAATATATGCAAATAGTAATATTAAATATTTAATTTCTATGATTTATCCATTATTAACACAGAGACAAGATATCAATTAAGTATTTTAAATCATACAACCGATACCCATAGGTGGGTTAATAAAATGTTACTCAACATAGGTACCAATCTGAAAATATTATTGTTAATTAACATTCCAACACTATTTATCGAAACAGTATAGTTACGGGTAAAATTACGATGTCACATTTCTATTCGCGGCTCGCCTCGAAAATCTACATTATTATTATACGCTGATAAATAAAGCAATTTATCGTTGAACGCAAAATTTATTGTATGCCAGCAACATAATATTCGAATTCGATAATCGGCACACAGTACATACTAAATCGGATTACGGTAATTTATTGTTGGTATAACTTTACATAACTAACCAGCGAGACGAGTTGGCGTTATTAGAAACGCATGAAATCCAACAAAAGTGAACGAGTGGCGTCTCGCAGAACGAATAAACGATTCAAATGCTAATATATCACAAGGCGGTCGCTTCGTGGTGCCGCTCATTGGCTATGCTATTTACATTAACATATATAACCGTGTTCGCCCCGCCTACCGCGGTGCACGTCACGCGCTTCCGAACGTCATTAATTACACGTAATTAGCGTATCGTGACTTGTGTACTAGAAATATTTAGCTTGCGATGCGCGACACACCTACAATCGATTATTCGAGTTTCACGACAATGTAACTCGGTTTGACATTCGAATTCAATGGGTATATACGATCAATGAAAGTAATGTACTATGTGTTTATTGCATACAAGGTAATTAAGTTAAAAGTAGGTCACGATATAATTTTGACGCGAGCTGTATTGGAGAGTTCAGAAATATGCTATATTTAAGAAACCAAAAAACTGTGTTATCTAAAATAAATTGTTTTATCCTAATAACAGATAGTTCTAGAACAGATAAGCATTTTATTTGTAAACAAAAGCATGATTAAGGAAAAAATAAGACACAATTGCACATTGCAAAGGAAAACGAATATAAATATCGATCGGCTGTTTCTGCCAATTCCCATGTGAAAATGGTACATGTTTGTAGATATGCATTTGATATATGTTATTTACATAGTATTCGAATAGAATGAATTATCTCTTTGTAACAAGTTAAGCGAAAGTAAGTAGATACAGACAGTAATAGCTATTGTTCATATTAGATTTACAGTTGTTCGTTAAAATGCATTCTTTATAAAGTCAAGAATCTATGTGATGTTAATATTTTAAATTTACTCTCATAAGTTTCTTACATCATAAGTTCAATACAGACAGAAAATATTTATATCCAACCCCCTATATTATTTCGTACCCTATTATAAAATGGGTAAACCTTTCATAATCCCATTAAAATTTCAAAATTTCATTCCATCATATTAGCCGTTTACTGTCCATTGCTAAACAGAAGCATCCCCTATAAGGGAGATTTTACCAGTAGTTGCTACGCTTGGCAGACGGATTGGTAACCGCAGATCGGCATTTAGTGACGGCAAGAGGGACGCTGCTGTCCTCAAAAGATGGTTTTTACATTCCCTTAGAGCCTCTTATGACACCCACGAGAAAGGAAGGTGTGGCCCATTCTATGCCGAAACTAAATAGTAATAATAACTTTAGAAATACATATAACATTAATAATGGACTTGTTATTTTTTTATACAATGAAAGATGGTAATCGAACGAATACTCAACTTCATGATAAGCGACAACCAAAACCCATAATTTCTCATAAGAGGCATCACTCGCAGTCAATCCTCGTCATAAAGAAATTGATTCATACGCGTATAATACACAATCATTCGTAACTCAGACATTAATCACAGCAACTAAGTTTGAAAGCAAAATTATTAGATGAAGCAAAAATATCAGGACGACAACTTTGTGTAATGTCTTCCTAAGCTATTTTCGCTGTAAAATTAAAGACAATTTGTGAATGGTAGAAATTGCCTTCAAGTTCACACTTCCTGCGCTGACTGCCATTCGTATTGTTTTTCCATTTCGTATTCGCTAGAGGCCACCGATGGCCCAGTCCGTAGTCACAAATCATAAGCACCAGGCAGGGAATCACGAACGTGCCAAATATGGCACCACGAATGTCAACTTCGACCCTAGTTCCAACGATTTATGCCGAGTGCTTATGGTGCAAATTAGTCGCACGTCGACGTAGGCGTGCACACACAAATTTGTGCTTTTTTCTTTTTTGAAAGGTTACAAGTTCAAAGTTACATAAAATTGAACATTTGCGTAACTTTTGAGCTTGTTTATTACGAGTGCCAAAGGAAAAAATAAGAAAGCTGCAGACAGGAACTTGTTTTCATTTTGAGTTTAATAAGATACATTACTAAATACCTACAAAAGAAAATTTTAACCAAAATCTCTGTATTAAATGATATTCCTTTCATAGTCAAGATCCTATAAATATTTTATATCCTTTTTTAATATTAAGTCACTCATCGCATTAACTTACTTCAAACTATATAACTAAATAAAAATCTTTAAAGGTTGAAGAACATTTTTAATATGAATTTCAAGATCTATATTTCATAACTTCGTACAATGCTTAGAAATATCAATCTTTAGCGAATCAAAACCAGATCAAAACTCATTGTCCCCAAATTCCAAAAACGTGACTTGTGCATTTAGAAACAAGCGATCCATCAGCCTTATAAGTGGTAATGAAATCGTAATGTAGTTAACATAGATGGCGGTATCACCTGACTGTATCTGCGCCGGCGCATGCCAACAATGATCGTGACGATACGTGGGTGATGCGCGCACTCTTATCAATCATTTTAAATGAAGTTGTCCAATTTATTGTAGCTTTATTATTATTGATTATAAATTTTTATTATGACACTAGATATAGAATGTGTTGACACGTGGGCAGCAAACGATAGGTGAGAGGGCGTAAAACAATCGCAGTTTACACTTCAATAAATGGTTTCTATTAACATCGATGAAAGATCAGAAGCATCGATTTGATTAATTAAGAATGTTTTATATATAAACAACATAATAGTACATTCACCAAATCATTAAGTAAAATTCTTCCTTACTTCAATGCTGTTATCAGCGGTCGTGTTGTTATACATTGCAGCTTTATTCAAAAATATACGTTTGTAAATGATCTAAGTATTTCTAAATAATTTATAACATTCAAATAAGGAAATTTGAAGAGAAATTTCACTAGTCAAACTCCAATTTACGTAAGTGCCTCGCCTATCTACGATATCGAACAGTTCATTTGCAGATAGTTTATACTTACATATACGACCGATAAAGTGACTTTAATGATTAAATCGGAAACATCGGTTTCGGTAGCGAATGCTCTAGTTCTCGATGTTGTAATATAGAGGGCGTGGGCGTGCTCGGTACGTAGGTGCACTGTTGACATCGATCAGCCACCCACCCTTCTGAATTTCGCAATATAGATGTTTTAGAGGTTTTTAGCAGATTGCTTGATATGAAGTTAAGGTTAAGATATTGATTAACAGGTTTCGATTGTCGTGAATCATGATATATTTCTTCTCGTTTTTGTATAGGTTGATATTAACGTCAGTAATAAGCATATGTCTTTACGTTGTTTTCTCTATAATAATGACGCATTAAACAGCGTCCGACCTTAATATCATCATAATTAGGATTCTAAAAGAAATTACATATGTTTTCATGTCTTAATGTCATAAAAATTATCGTAAAAACTTAAAATCAAAAGGAAATTTATTTCTTCGTAGTTACTAATTTTTTATTTTTATTTTTTTACATTGTAGAAGTGACTTTTTTATTAGATATTGTAGTAATACCAACAGTAAAACTTAATACCAAAATGTTGTTACAGGTCGGTGGCGCACGAGCCCGATGAGCGCGTGCGCGGCGGCCGCCATGCGCGAAAAGCACGCGGCGCCGCGCCGCCTCGCCTCTCCCCCGCCGTCCCCACACGAACACCACAGCCCCCTTGGCTCACCACGCGCCGACGAACCACTCGATCTCAGAGTCACACACAAACGTCCGCCACGGTTAGAAGATGAGAACTGCAATTTAATCACCCCTTCACCGCCGCCACACCCCACGCACCCAGCGCACCCTGCTCATCCAGCTCTACTACAATTCTGTCGTCGGCTGCCATTAGCTTTACCGGCCTCGTTTGGCCGCTACCCGTTCCTCCCAGCTGCAGCAGCAACGTTACTCGCTCCGGGTACACCAAGAGCACCACCTATTCCCCCAAACCCTGGTGCCCCCAGAGCACGGGATAGGTATACGTGCTCTTATTGTGGCAAAGCATTTCCTCGCAGTGCTAACCTGACGCGACATTTACGGACGCACACTGGTGAACAGCCTTACCGCTGCAAGTACTGCGAGCGGTCGTTCTCCATATCCTCGAATTTACAGAGACACGTAAGGAATATACATAATAAGGAGCGGCCGTTCCGGTGTCGTCACTGTGACCGCTGCTTCGGTCAACAGACAAATCTCGACAGACATCTAAAGAAACACGAGGCGGAGAATGGAGACGAAAGCCGTCGGAGATCTCCTGATGAGACATACTTCGAAGAGATCAGATCGTTCATGGGCCGAGTGGCGCCGGCCCGCCGCGCCGCTGCCGCCGCTGCTTCTGCCGCAGACCATACCTGATAGTGGTATGGTCCAAATGCAACCTTCGCCGTTACAATAATCTGGTCGATACATCCAAATGACTTTCGTGTATTTTATAGAACTTTTGTTGATTGTATGGGTTGTTAGAGTACATAAGAGCATTAGATCGCGCAAGAAAGATTGTTGACCATTTTGATTGTACATTCCAAACTAAATTAAAAGTGACCTGATTAGTTAGGTACTATTCAAACACAGTCACTTATACGTTACTTAAAAAAATGTAAAAGTAATATATATTTCCTTACTTAAGTTACTACTATTTGTTTCAATTGTTGCCGTCTTATAATAAAATAGAACACAAGGGCGTTATCCTTTGATAATTTATTTTTACTCAATCATTTATATAATTCAGTCATATCAATATAATCCAAATGTTAAGACAACATTGTTAAATAAAAATTTGTTAAATCTTATAAAAGTCGTTCATATCATACAAAAGGGATCAATTTAAATGTGTAATGTATTTTTAGACGATTAACATGTTGTACACATACAGGGTTTAACATTAACATTTAACATGTTCTTACATCATATTTTAAAAAAGTTATACAAAATGTTACGAATGTATGAAAATGCGGTTCAGAAGTACTGTATATTTTAGGCCCACCGTGCACATAACGAGCGCACACAAATAAAAATGCAATATGTACTCACGTGTACTAATCTTTTCAACCGCACGATTTAGTTTATATTTAAAATATTCATTATAGTTATATAATTTCACAAAGACGGATAAAGCGTGATTGTTGTTATAATTATTTAAACTTATCATTTATTCACTTTTTTGATTTAAAGCTGCATAATTAAACAAACAGATTCATAGGATGCAATAAAATTATCAGTAATCAACAATTTGGTGAAATAATAACTATATTTAATAATTAGATTGTAATATAAAGTGATAATGCATCTCATGTACTTATTGTAAATATAAAGCCTTCGTTCAAAATAGGTTAATAATGTTTAGTGCGCATACCGAATTTTTCACTACCGATAGTAATAGAATGTACAAGTATATTCCTTGTCATAAAAGACATAAATATTAATATTAAGTATTCCGAGAGTGTTCGATAAAATAGTATAATAAGTTATAGATAATTAAATAGATATTATATGTATATAAGTAGTTTCTTTGTATACGTTTCTTTTTTGTAAATTTTGCTTTGATTGTAATATAATTAGTGTATTAGTCTGAAAGGAAACGCCGGTTACCAATAAAAATATAACTTGTTGCTTATTGAAGATATTATAAATATTTTTTTTATATATAAATTGTTGTAGAGATTGTCTAATTGCTCGGAAATTTATATATACTTATATACTGCGTGTTGCGTAAATTATTTCGTTTTTAGTGTGGTGACAGTTGCAAACCAACAAATGTGTTTCCCTGTCATCACCGACATCTTTGTTAAGTTTCAAATTTTACGCAAATTAGATATGTTTTTGTCATATTTTGAGATTTTAAATTAGACGTTGTATTAAACAATTAGAGATTAATAAAATATAAATTTCAAAATGATGTAATCATGCTTTCCAAATTACTAAATTTAAGATAACTATAGAACTGTGATTTTAATTTATTACTGGAAATTGGAATTGTATCTAACACGTTCTTACTTTACATTTGATGATTTGTAAAGTCCATCAAAGAGAGTACTATCATTGTCTAAACGTTCCTTTAAGTATAGATAGATCTCTATTATTGTTACGATTTTAAAGTTTACTATATTTCCTTATTATTTTTTAAACAACATTCATATTAACAATAGCGAAGCAAATAATTAAACGATAAGATAGAGAAATGTATTCCATTATTGGAGACGTAATTTTGTTGATCTAACCACATCTTACCATTATATCGCACAGAAAAACGATTTATATAATGAGAATCTGTCACTATATAATGTTTATCTAACTATGTTTATTAATTAGACCTAAATTACATATATAAAAAATAAATTCAAAATTAGAATTCAATGTTGTTACAAACGTGATTATTAATTTAATATTATAAAAAGTTAGGATGACCTAACTTTTTTGCTTATATTCAGACCAAGCGATAGATATATTGAGATTATGCTAATTTCTTTATACCTAAACATGACTTTTGTCTGTGATAGATACCCTAGCTTTTAATATTTGATTTGAAAAATCTATCTACATTTTCAAGTTACCGTACGGATAAAAAGAATCCAATGCCAAAATCTAATAATTCTAATTCATTTAAAATCTTGAAATTTCGACTGCGTGTTAAAATAAAATTCATCCCTAAGTCTTTGTTTTGCATAAAATAATGTTATCATTTTTAATTTGTTGGTGTTTATTTTTTAGTTATTAATACAGTCTATTTATTTTTATCAAAATACTTCAAAAATACATGTATATATAATATCCTGGAGTTTATTTTTCTTGTCGAGTGGTCTGGATACAATAAACAACAACATTTACCTGCAACCTAATCCTTAACTGATTATCGCACGAACAATTATTGTCCGCATAATAATAATTTAAGTATATAGTGTGAAATCTGAAACATGCCTACAGAATCTCATTTTGTGTTGTTATATATAACAAATTAATTAAATCAAATGTTACCTATCACACAGATATGCCATGCCAACATGTTTCAAGATGCTTGGACAAACATAAGATGCTATTTAACTTATCGTAGAATGGATAAGTAATAGAGATTATTACCTTTATTGTTTTGTACTTTTGATACCTTTTAGTCGATCAAAGGTCACCGATTTACCTTGTCAAAATGAATTAAATAACAATAAATTGATTTTTGTATTTTCATTTCTTATTTTCGCTGCCCTAAACTTATTATGCCATAACAAATATATCTATATTGATGATTGGTGTCATCAACGCTACTCATAATTAAATATTGATATCATTTTAAGACAATTTAAGACAAAGAAAACGCGACTCATTTAATGGTATTTGGTTACCGCAGAGCCTGAATACTAGAAACACCAGAGGAATTGGCATTTTGTTCCACATTTTTATGAATTTTTAATAATTCTTAATTACATGCGACAAAATTACACAAAAACCTGACTGTACAACTTTTTGGCCCTTAAATGCCAAAAAATTATTTTGTGTAGTTTTTCTATAGCTAAGGTACTGGGTTTAAATGACTGTTTTTTGTTTTGAGAGTGGGATATTGCAATGAAAAACACAGACATAATAGCAAGCTGGCAACGCGTGATAGATACTCATATTAATTTGTATGATGTGATATTTCTAATAGCAAAATGACAACGCCTATCGCAGGTGTTATTTTATATTTTGTGATGTTCCTAGTGTTGTTCTTGTCTGTAAGTGACAATTATCACTTTGACTCATAGGGTATTCTGTGATATCCATACTCGTATAAGTATCCATCAGCTACTGTTACCATTTTATTTGTTTGTCATTCTCTTGACACATGAGACATACAGGTAAGATGTTACATTTTAAATAGCATAAATATATGTTTTGCCATACATAGATGCCTCATATTATTTTTATCCACATTATTTTACAACGTTATTTCTATCAAATGATGCTTGATGAGACTATTTCAAGTTACATATCTATATAATATTCAAGTAAATCACCTGTCAAAGTACAAAATATTATTAGTAAATATCTATGTACCAATAAATGTTATACTCGTGAATATATGTAGATTCCTACAAATAGCCCTAGCCGCAATCGCTGGGTGCCGCGGGCGCGTCTCTTGCGCAGACTCACGAACGTTTACGATATGATTATGCTTTATTGCCATTAATTTGCGACAAACGACACCGCCCTGTACCATCGATATCGCTCTGTTGGCAAACCAGTGAATTTATTGTCTTAATTAGATAAAGACGCAAAATTATAGTGCACTAGGTGATGCCCGCGACTTTATCCGTGTGAGTTAGGATAAAAAGCATCCAATTTATAAATTTATTATCTAGAATATATAGTCTGTAAGTGTATAAATAATTAAATATTTTGTTATTTTGATTTAAAAACTAACCTACTGAACCGATTTAGATACAATTTCTAAGGGATTAAACTGTAAGTATATCCTTTAAAAAAGAGTTCTCCAAATCGGTTAAAAACTAACGGAGTTATGGAGTAGTATAGTGTAGTGTAGATTGGACTCTCTTTTCTACGCTTAGTCTCTCATTTGGGCCGTTATGCGTATGAGCCATGGCTAGTGCATAATTAGAGAGTAACGAACATAAAAAAACTACAACTGAATTGAGAACTGCCTTCTTTTTGAAGCCCGTTGAAATTCATTCAAATACATTCAACTATTTACTACCACTTCTTTAAAATAATATTTTGTACAAATATTCAATAGATATATAAGTAGTAACCTATAGTTAATATTGACTTGATATGTATTATTTATTTATTTATTTCCTCCAAAAGATTACAATAGTAAACTTATGACAGATACAAACAATTACAAGAAATGATCATAGTTATAAAACAATATATTTCGGAGTTATAACAGAATATGAATATATTATTACTCCGTCTTCAATTTCATTATGTTTCTTTCATCTCTAGAAAAACATAACAGATACTAAGATAACAGAGGACAATGGACACTGCGGTGCAATTGGAATATTAGAAATAAAACTCAATACCAACCGCTTAACCAGCGAAGCGAAATAATAATAAATTTATATAAATAAGAATCAACAACCGATACAGAAAAGTTCTTGAATGGTGACACCGACGAGCAAATGCAGTGTAGGACGACACCTCAAAATGGAATGACGACCTCAAATACATTACAGAGCATCAGTTCATGCAAGTCGCTCAGGACCGTTATTTATGGCAATCTATGGGAGGCCTATGCTCAGCAGTGAACGGGTAAAGGCGGGTGATGATGATGATGATAATGATAATGATGTAGGACTTATAATATTAATAAGGATATCCTTATATCTAGCTAATACTAACATGAAGTGAGTTTGTTTGTTACATCTCTAATGATTCAACTAATCAGATTCAATTTAATACACTTTTTGATATACACGTAAGTACTTTTTTTTAATGGATGATAATGGAATGGCAATCCCGCTTGCGCTAACGATACACGCTGACAGAGCACCAGTGAGGGATGACAGGTGAAAAAGAAAAGGTTTGGTCAGTTACATCTGAATACACCTGGGATTCAGCACGATGGTTCCCAAGGAGAACCACGTGGAGGTCGACCTGACAAGATATATTGATAGCAATGGGACTGATAATCCGCATTACAAACAATCCCTCTCTACGCGTAAGTACTACAAGAGATGGAGAAAAACATAGGCCACATTTTATCCCGGTTAATTATACAGAACCTATAGAGGTATATATAGAGGTAGGTATATATAGATATATAATAAAGTTGTTATAATTATACGTAATTACTAGTAAGACCCACGGGAAAATTATGGGTGTTGTAAGTCGTGGGATGGGCAGCAGCGTACTAACCCACCTGCCAAGCGTGGCAACTACTGACAAAACCCTCTTTAAGATATATTTACTTACTATAACTCTTATGAAAACGACTCATGCGAATAAATGAATAGATAGTGAATTGTATTTGTAACATTTGAAATCTCAGTACCCACCTACTACAATATCCGTATAAAAAACAACCAACACATAAACTTAATATAGCAACACCTAAATCACGCCTCAACATATATACGAGTACATATGAGGCAACAATTCTAAATCATCATTGCATATTAAATTAATACATAAATCACAAACAAAACTTCTCAATCTTTCTTTCGTTATTTAGTTTTTATTATGCGCTTACGCTTTTTAATTAATATATCTCAAGTAAGTGGTTATTAACTTCAATAATCTCGAGACATTATCTAGATTGGAGATCACGTTTTTAACTGCCGATAGCAAAGCAGTTGCGTTAGAAAGGTAAAACATATTTCAAGGACATAACATTGGCATTTCTTTATTCAAGAATAATGGATACAGTGGCTTACTTTTATATAACAAAGTGGATTATTAGATGCGATATTTTTGTTTCAAATAGTTATTAAAAAAAAATTACCTAAATTTAAATTGCTTTAATTCAACTGAACTTTTTATTGCATTTTCTCAATAAAAATGTATTATCTAAATAAAAATTAAAAAAAAATCTTCTTTACCAAGAAAATTAAAAGAAATTAATATCATATCACAGATCACATGATAAATCATGTCCTGATTACTGTCATCAGTATCTCTGTTCAATATTTATATGAATTTCAGGAGAGATATTTATTTAATTATTCAATTCGCGTCAAGCCTCCATATAGATATTACGAAGACAGCGCAAAAACTTAACACCAAAGATTACCCTCACATAAGTAGTAGTAGTAGAAACATTATTTATATATCTATTTGCGTCATAATTGAATTAATTGGACAACTTATATATGTAAAGCTCACAAGACAATTATACACTTGCGTACAATGTTTCGATATTCGATAACTGGTTAATCTGACTCTAAATAAAAAACATTTAGTTTTTTTTTGCCTAAGTTAGTTTTTTTACCCTTATTTTTACGCAACTTAGAATGGCAAACAAGCTGACGGCCCACCTGATGGAAAGTGGTAACCGGCACCTATAGACATGAACAGTACCATGAACATAACAGAGTACACTGTTTCGCCCATAATACCCCCATGTGTTGCCATTCCTGAGAACTCAGATATTATTCCTCTGTACCGTGTAAATGTACTGCCATATCCCACCCTTCAACCAAAACACAACTATGCAAACACAGCTGCTTCACGGTAGAAACATGAATGGGACAGGGATGCCCAAGCAAATGACTTTTGTACAAAGTCTCCATCTGGTAAAAATATACGAGCTCTTACCTACTTATATACGTTGTTGTGTATATAAATGCAAATTTACTAAATCTAAAAGAGAATCGTGTAAAATACACTTATATAATTATATTAAATCAAGGCACAATTTTATGTGGAGACCTAGTCTACATCCAGAGAGTGTATGTAGTTAGATATCATTGTGAACACAAGTTGGACACGAACAGAATCACTAAGGAGCTGGTACAAATCACTAGCGTCAAAAATAATGCCTTCTAATACTTTTTTCCTAATGGAATTATCATCACATCAACCGTTAACTGTCCACTGCTGAACGTAGACCTCCATTAAAGGAGATTTTGCCAATGGCTACCACGCTTGACAAGTGTTGGTAACCGCAAATCGAATTATACAAGATGTTTATTTACTTACGTATTCTTTATTGCGCCCGTTAAAAAAAATATCAAAGGCATACAATAAAATACACGTATAAAGTACAAAAAGCAGTCTTATTGCCAATATTCACTTTAAAAGTGAATATTGGCAATAAGACTGCTTTTTGTAGTCCTGCTTCTAGCAGTTATTAAGTTTTGATCTACCTTTGCATTCCAAGTATACCTCTTTCACTTCGGTCACGTAATCCAAATTCCCTGATCACCCATAAATTTAACTTTTACGTCACATTTTTAAAATAAGACAAGATTATCAACGACACGACACACCGGCCTTCTTTCCGGTTTTCTTTCTTTTACTATTCTACTACAATTTGTCATAATATCGTCATAGTCGTAGAATACTGACGGACTTTATATGTAAGATCCGTCAGTATTCTACAAATATACCGATATAATGTTCATAAATCATATAATAATTCCTTAATATGGATTCTCTGGTTCAGTATTATTATGTATTCAAACATAATACTGTATTTACAGTTTCATTAACATTAATCGAGACACAGTATTAGTTCAATTGTTATTACAGATAATCATCGAATATCCATAAGCGTGTGAAATATCCGCTATTCGCTTGTAACTTGTATATTAGTTAAAGTGCCAAAGCAGGGTGGGGCAGGTTGCACAACGATGGCACGGCGCGCGGCGCGCGGCTGCGCGGGCGCCTTGTTAGCGGCGCGTGCGCGTGCCACCGTTGCGTTACATTATTTATTGCTTATTGAAAAACTACCGATAGCTTTTGCAAAATTAGAAGTTTTGTGGTCGGTTTCGACGCTCAGTTTTTCTATAAAACAATTTATATTTGGCAACAACGAGACATTACGCAAAAAATACGTTGCAATCACCTATATAAGTCTGTTGCAGGTAATAGATTTTACAAAATAAGTGCAACCTTTTTATCTAAATTGCAAACCTGAAACAATGATAAATACACTGACCTGTAATCCAAAATTCACAATCCTATACAACACTACACTTAAATCGGTCTAAGATTTAAAAAAATATTTGCAGTATTTAAAATAAACCATGTCATATTTTTCCAAAATTTATAAGAATATTTCAAATAATTTCAATAAAAGTTACAAGGCAGCAAGTAAAAAATGCATAAATGAATGAATGGTTTATTTTCTCTTCACAATAGGTAGTATAAAGTGACAACATGAGGTACAATAAGATGTTTATAACCAATTTTGTGAGAGACTTGTGCTTGCAGTAGGTTTTTAAGAACCTGTGTTACAAGTCACCAGTACCCCATCTCCATGGACTACACAAATACAAGGCAACCAATTAGTAATATAATACACAGATGAGATTAATGAGATATAAAGTGCAAGAACAAACTTAACATTAAAACTTATTTCTAATATTTTTACTTGTATACAACTTAGGCAAAATTAATTACTGAATTATTAATTAATTAATAAATTAATTACAAAGTACAAAGTATGTGTGCGTTCATGTGTGAGTGTGAGACAGAGAGAGAGAGAGAGAGAGTATAAATGGTATATATAAGCCCTAATTTAATACCACTTTTTTGTTTTTGATTGTATAAGCATTCATCTAAAGTTAATATATTATAGTCTTAATATATTTAAACTTCATATTCGTCACCGCCGAGATTTAGTAAACAGTGGCCTGTTATAAAGTAGAGTATAGTCATTGATTAAAAAACTATTTTATTATATCTTTATTGATATCATAAATCTAAAGTTTGTTTGTATGTTATCTTTTGGTGTCTTAACGACTCAGCATCAACAAATCCATTTATTAATATTATATATTAATATTAGTGCAATAAAATATTAAATAAATAAATATCCCATATCTGTCCAATATATGTCGGACGTAAACTTAGTATAATTAAATTTAAAACAAACGATAACTGAGAAATTTCTTTTTTTATCTTATATTACTAAAAATATTTTATAACAACAAAACCCCAAAACAATAATTCTCAAATATTTGTTCTAGCATCGCCCAAAAACTACTGTACTAAATTAAATGCGATTTTCACAGTGGCGTTGTGTGTACACCATCATTCAAAATCCACGCATACGAAGTTGCTGTCAAAAGCTAGTAAACGATACCATTTTACGTATTCAAACATTTACTTAGTCCCCATAAAAATCTTACGAAACAATAATGTAATTTACGGGACGTGTAGTAATAAATATTGTAAATGTATGTATAGTATAATTTATTTTGAAAGGTCGTCTAGTAGGCACAATCGAGAATGAGACAGGTAAGATGTAACCATCGAAATCAACCAGTCTGTGGTCAGTTGCGTGAATTTTGAGATTGACATTTACATAGATATAAAGAGCGTTTCAATGCCACTTCCGAAAAAGATTTTTAGTTCATTACGAGATGGAATTACATCGAGAAAAGTAAATCAGTTTCTATAATTATTTTTGCAATCAATAGGATTTACTTTAGTGTTGATTTCATATTATTATGTGATGATTGAAGCTGCAATTCCTTTGCAGAACAAACAACTGCTTATTACAAAGCAAACTCATTTAATGTGTCTATGAAATATTTCATCATTTGTCGTTCATCCATGGATGAGTGTGTTTACCATTGAAGTGGTTTTTTACAGAGCAAAAAATACTTATGATACAACAACAGTTGTTTAATTTTATAATTCGTCGCACTATCTGCTCTAAAAGTCAATATCCAAACACTTTTTATTAGATAAAATATTGTATTTTTTATGTCATTATAAAAAATATAATATTTTAATATTATTTTATATTTTTTTTTATACAACTTAGAATGGCAAACAAGTTGACGGCCCACCTGATGGAAAGTGATAACCGTCGCCTATAGACATGAGCAGTACCATGGACATAACAGAATATACTGTTTCGCTCATGATACCCCCCATGCGTTGCCATTCCTGAGGACTCAGGTGTTATTCCTCTGTACCCTGTAAATTCACGCCATATCCCACCCTTCAAACCGAAACACAGCCATGCAAACGCAACTGCTTCACGATTGAAACACGAATGGGACAGAGGTACCCCAGCAAACGACTTTTGTACAAAATCTCCCTCTGGTATAAAGTATCTGATATAAATATAACATTCTGAATACCTTATGATTGTTAACTGAATAATAAACTTTTTTTTATACGACTTTGAATGGCAAACAAGCTGACGGCCCACCTGATGGAAGTACTGAAGAAATGAAATGGAGCAGTACTATGGACATAACAGACAGAATTAGTTGGACAAGCACCATTTTACTCATTTTAGATTTTGCAAACATTATTCTTATTTGCATTTGTTAATTCAAATTTAGTTCTTTAGGATAAATACAATATTTGCCATATGTCGCAGTGCTGCAGAATCTTGCCTCACATATACACTGGAGAAAACTTCCGGATGAAGTTTGGCCAAACAATTGGTAGAAACGCAAATATAATAAATTCATAAAATTGCTATAACACATACACACACATACAAATATATACAAATATTAAAAATAATAAAATGTAGTACGTAATTTAGCGTTTCATTGTTTCTGCCTGCCCCAATAGGAGATATACGTGACATACATGTATATGAATGTAAAATATAATACGTTCTCGTTAAACACAAGATAATTGATTATGCTGCATGCTAATTATTATAGCGTTAACTATTTCAATTATGAAAACCTTCGTCCAGTATAAAATAGTTCCTGCATAGACAAGTCGTATTACAGTTTAAAAAAATTCCATATACCTAGTCACTTCTAGTAACTTTCAACATCGATATCAAAGAACAGGTGACCGATCCATCACCTGTGCACAGTGACGTGGTTAATTAACAGAAAGCAAGGTTGTCCATGATGAAACAGCCTAGCACCCACTCTAATTTGTCACAAAAACAAACGCATTACGCAACGGTAACGAGCACTGTGATTTGCGTACTCAGCCTCCTTTAATCGTTATCTTTGCTAGTGAGTTGCAATTGTGAAAGATGATCCGTTATTTCTTTTACGTAACAACTTTTCGCCAGAGGCCACTGCTTGGGGTTCTTAAAAAATGCCATAATAGTATTTCTTTACGATTCCCAACACTCCTAGTTTTACAACAGCGGGTCTACCGTGAATTGAAATTCCGAAATTTCGGACTCATTTTCATGTTTTTGTTTATACCAAAATCGGACTAATAATTGGAGTTTAACATTTCGTTCGTCGAAATCAAAGAAAAAAACTTACTAAAAATAAAAACAAATGAATAATCAACTTAATTACAACAACATATCAATATTTAACTGTCCACTACTGAACATAAGCCTCCCCCTAGAGGGGTTTTGCCAGTAGTTGCCACGCTTGGCGACCGCAGTTAGGCTTTAAAGATTTTTTAAGAGGGACGCTGCTTCCCATCCCTCGCCCTCCCTTAGTCGTCTCTTACGACACCCACGGAAAGGAAGAGGTGGCCTATTCTATTCCGGGATCATACGGAGAATAATACAGTCTGCTAATTACGAATAGTAAATAGTACAATTAAGTCGATTGGATGTTTCGATTTCTAATAACTTTGATGTAAACAGTATACCTGTGATATTAACAATCCTTAGTTACCTTTTAATTAAGTCCTATAGACATAGACTATGTCTTATTCGTGATAATTAGTTAGTTTTATTCACTAAATTGAATGAGTAAAAACTTCATTCTTCAGGGGACGCGCTCGAGGGAAAATCCCCTTACAATAATCCTTTAGAATTAATCAATATAAATAGCTAAGTGCATATGTAATATATACGTACTGTAATATTACTATGTGACCTCAATTTTTACGGTCAATAACAGAAATAAAAGCATATTTCAAATGTGTAGCTCTTATGACAACGCAATAGAGCTCTTAAATATTTTGTGATGAGATCGTAAATTCTGAACGGAAGACCATAAAATCAGCATGACGAGTAAGCTTGCGATAGATAGTAATTTTGACGTTATTTATTATACTTATTACAAGTGTCGTTATGCTCTCGATCAACGTTCAATAGCGAGCTCGTATTTGAGAGATATTCTTTATACAGATCAATAAGTACCTGTAATTGGTTTTGATGACGTATTCATCTATTAATCTGTAATGTCAAGCACAAATCTACTATAAATTATTCACTGCGAATCAACAATACGGCAATCCTTTATCGTTTATTTGTAAATACCTAAATAAATAATTTTAAGACTTTTCGTGATATTTAAAAAGGGACGCGGCAGCCCATTCCTCGGCCATTAAATTTTCTTAATCACCTCTTACGGACACCCACGGTAAATAAACTTATCTGATATTTAATACAAGTAATTTTTTTTTTGTCAGGATGCGATATATCTATATAGCTTTTCGTCTTACAAAAAAGCGAAACAAATATACTCGTTTATATAAAAACATATATACAATTAGCATAATATGAATTCCTCAGTAACATCAAGTCAAAATGTAATGTTTTTACAACGATAACTTGTACTCTCGGATACTCCGTTACAAAAAATAATAAAAAATATTGAATTTATTAGATAATTTACACCAATTAATATAGTTGCAAATAATTAGTTGTACATACTTTATGTGCATAAAATGGAAAACTCCTTTCACTCCCGTGTCATCGGAGTTGTAAAAGATGACAATGGGAATTTAACGAGGGATGGGCAGTAGCGTCACCTATAAAACATCACTAAATGCCTAACTGCGCATGTCTACCCGCCTACCAACCGTGACAACTCCAAAAGGGGCAAAGTCGCTTATCGGGGAGGCGTATGTTCAGCAGTGGACAGATAACGACTGATTCTTGACTAAATGAAATTAGGTTATGGCATAGTGCAGCCATGGTGCAGCTGTGTAAAAATTTTTATTCAAACCCATTCAGCCATTTGAAAATAATTAAATTACATATATTTTAAATATTATAAGACGAATAATCAACGATCTTTAAAGACTATTTAAGTTTACTTGGTTAAATAAAGGAAAATGTACCTTTTAAAAACAAAATTAAAATAACAATCTGTAAGTCACTCCCAACTCCGTCTTTATAATTAAGATTAACGACAAAATTATTCCCAATTATACAATTTAAGATGATTTAATCAACAACCTGTATCTGTGCTCGAATTTCCACTTTATATTTCACTTGAAAAACTGTACCAATCCATTAAAAGTCAGAGGTATCGCAAAGCCTGTATTTACCAGATGCCGTCGAGTCATGCGATGGCAGTGTATTGTATAATAAAGTAAAAGCCTTCAGGTACTGTTGGTATGAACGTTTTGGTATAATCGCCGCGTTCTGCGAACGTTACTTTTATTAAAGACTAAGAAACCGGCCCGGCTTCGCACGAATACATAGAAAAATAAATTAGTATTTTACAATACAAGCAATTTTTTGACACTAGATAAAATTATTGTAATTTTTGTAGATTCCTCTAAAATTTTTGAAAATAATATATGGCCTATATTGCTCTATTGCAATATAGCTTTATATAGGTGAAACATTTTTTAAAATTAGTTGAATAGTTTTTGAGTTTATTTATAACAAACAAACAATCAAATCTTTCCTCTTTATAATATTAGTATAGAAGCTAATAGATCACCCGCTAATGGATAGAAGCTATCACCCGTGGATTTGTGTAACACGAAAAGATTGCTTATATATTTCAGATTAAAATTTTATTTTTCATTAAACATTTGGCACTTTACTAGTTTCAATTTATTATAGAAATATGTAGGTATTATTAAAATATGAACATTATATCCCATTATTATATCGTCCATTAACTGTCTTCTGATAAACATACGCCTCTCTCATAATGGAAGTTTTGCCAGTAGATACCACGTTTGGCAGGCAGGTTGGCAACCGCAGTAAGGCTTGAGTATTTTAAGGGGGACGCTGCTGCTCATTTCTCGACTATTAAATTCCCTTAGTCATCTCTTATGATTCCTATAGGAAAAGAAATTCTATACCGAAACCACCTGGCAAAATTCCAGTAAAAATAGTGTAATTAAAAAAATTCGAAACAGGCGTGATTTAAACCCCATATTGTACAAAAGAAAGCCTATCGTCCAACTCTCTTCTCTGCTACCACATTCCAGGGAAGAACGCCATTGTCTAATATAGAGAATTGTATTTATTCTATTTTAAAAAGTAGAAATCCAACAAACACTACGTACGTTGCATTTAATTCTAATTTGTAATAATATCCCCTATAATTGTGTGAAGATATATAAATATATAATTGTCAATTAATTTAATTAACTTTCATGTGCGCGATAAGCACGGACCGTCAAAAATTAAACATTTACTCAACGTATTTTTGGATGAATTATTTTAATATTTAAACCACCGTCGAATATCTCTGTACATCCTAAATTTGGACTAGTAGAGAATGCCTATAGCATGAAATTCGCCTTTTATACCACATTTTGTTGGTCAATATAGTTTAATAAATAAACTTACTGACACTATTTTCTCAAACATTTCATAAATATAGTGCATTTTTTTATATAAATTATTTTTATTTTTATTAATTTTGCAAAAAGTATTTAATGGTAAATATTTCTAATTACTTATAAATTATTGACTATTTTAAAATTAGATGCCTTGATTTTTCACATTATAAACATATCAGAAATTTATTAAATCGACATAGGCTCGAACACTTCGATGGGCCGAGTTTAGTTTTTGATTTTCAATTAACTGTGACAAATTATAAGTCATTATAAGATTATGGCTCACAAATTATGTGATAATGCCTCTCGTATAAATAATTTTATATTCATAAATCGTAATAAACAAATTAGGTGTGCATCGCCCGCGGCGCACGGCGCACCCGCCGTAATTATCAGAAAAAGTCGAACAAATTTCATTACCAACTACTTCTGTTAGCGTATATTATACCATCAAAAGATATAGGAATGTATCTAAATATTTTTTCATTTTTTTTATTTTAACGCACTTTTAATATAAAAAGAATGTTTTTCAATACCTTGTGTTCAGGAGTCATTATACAATGAAACCACTTTGTCTCATAGCCGAATATGATAGTGAAATATGCTCTTTTCATACATAAGCTGAAATCAAAATTATTTACCCGTAGAACTGTAAAATATTTAAAAAAAAAATTAACATAAACAAAAAAATTTTGGAATTTAATTCCATATTTTAATAATCTTATATATATATATATATATATATATATATATATATATATATATATATATATATATATATATATATATATGATATATATATGGGAGGTTTTTTCAAGTGTCTTATGTATATAAATAAAAATCAATTACCAAATGTATTATATACAATATATACATCACTGCAGCACGGCTGCACTAATTTAGCTATTTCTCTTTTATTGTGTTTATAATTGTCAAGATAAAATTTGTATAAAAGAAAATATTTGAAAAATCTTACTAAAAAGTGAAAAATTTCTCTATTAGTCAATGCAAAACGTGTGAAGCGGAATCGAGCAGTTAGATATAAATACATGTTGAGTATATCTCGTACTCTAAATTTTTTATCGTTTTGAACTCATATTTTTATGGAAAAAATGTTTATTTTCATGATTTTGATATTAATCTGTAAAATCTCTGTTCACTTGACCGATTCACATCGAGATGCATCATTTTAATGCAGTTAAATCGTGAAACTTAAGATAGCGCCGCTCTTAAGTGGAACAGCAGTACAGTATCGATAATAACGTGCAGTATCCAGATAATGAGTGCACAGTTCGACGATAATTACACAGTAGCTGAACGATAACGTCGACACTATTGTGCGTAATGTCGTCCGATATTACTAAATTATACACTGTGGCCATCGACGACGCCCGTGCTCCACGGTCGACATCAGCGCCACTCCTTTCCATCAAAAAATAAATCGGATTACAAAATTGCAAACATACAATTATTTTTATGGACGATTTTTATCGTTATTTTCTGTAACTTTATGTAACGTTTACATATTTACTTCGTATTTCTTTCGTCAAGCAACTGTACCTACTTGTATAGCAATATAAGTATTTTATCTACGGTTTTATTTCGTTTCATAACTACAATTTTACTAGAACAGATGTATAATTTTTACTCATCTATATTGGTATTATACCATGAGCACAACAATATAATGATTAATTTGTCTATATACGACGATTTTACTTTAGTTCGGTTGGGCTGTAAGCTTGTACTTGTCTTTTGAAGTAGTATAAAAAATTAATATCAAATATGATATTATACAACGTTAAACATGCTCAACTAATCCTAAAAAATAAAAAAAAGCCAAAAGGATAATAATAAGTACATAAAACAGTGACGGAAACTAGATCCGCGAGAGGACGCCAATATCTCTTTTTTATGCGTCCATGCAATCTTTCAAATCTTTCAATCCACGAATAAACATCTTTTTTTTTAAACGGTATATCAAAATCAACATCTGTACAAAAATTAAGAGAGCAAACAAAACGATGGAAAGTAAACCTTTTTTGGACATAACAGAGTATTACAGATTACATTCCTGAGGACTCAGATGTTATTCCTCTGTACCCTGTAAATTCACGCCATATCCCATTCAAATCAAAATCAACATCTGCTTCACGGTAGAAACACGAATGGGACAGAGGTACCCAAGAAATATTCCAAAATGTTTATAAAAATTTAAATTATTGTAGGATAATTTAAAAAAAAAAAACCGTATTACGAATGATTGACAACCACATTTTCTCATAAACTCTCATACAGAGCAATCAGCCAGCAATCTGCATGTCCTTTAGTTAATGTAAGATGTTAACACGCCAATTTAATTTCCACGGCGACGGAGCTCAAGTGCACAGATATGTACCGTGAGAAATATTCTTTCTTTTCGCGTTCTAAACTAGCGAATTGTATCAACAGGAAACTAATAAAAAAAACAAGTATGCTGCATTTCCATATAAAATTAAAGTTCGGCGTTACTTTTTTAACTCGCTCAGAATCTTTGAGATTCTTTACCTAAAAATAAAACATGTAACTACTCTGTACAGTAATACGAATAAGCTTCTAAATGCTTCTAATTAAGCATGACTAATAGTAGTACCGCTCCGACACCGATATATTTTTTTTATGTGTGAAAATGGAATGGTAACCCCGCCTGCGTTAACGGCATACGCTGGCGGGGCACCAGTGAAGGGTGACCGATGAGAATGAAAACAGGCCAGTTAGCCCATCATGATGAATCCATCAGGAATTAACCATGATAGTTTCCAGGGGGAACCGCGTGGAGGTCGACCTGGTTGTGTATATTGCTAGCAATGGGATTCTTAGTCTCCATTACTAACAATCCCTTTCCCCCCGACACCGATTATCGGGTTCCTTTAGACATTGATAGCGGAAAAAAATTCATCATTCATATCGACGTCGTCCATACCGGTCGAATATCTATATTTTACCTGATCGGGTTCCTCACTTGGATATAAACTATCATTATACAATAACCTATATTTAATATATCCACATTGTCGTGTATGGCCTGACAGAATGGGCCACCCCTTCCTTTCTCGTGGGTGTCGTGAGAATCGACTAAGGGATGGCGAGAGGTGGGCAGCAGCATCCCTCTTAAAACATCTTTGGGAGCCTAACTGCGGTTGCTAACCCGCCTGCTAAGCGTGGCAACTACTGGCTAAACTGCCCTTATGGGGAACGCTTATGTCCAGCAATGGACAGTTAACGGCTGAAATAATATAAATAAATAATATATCCATTACTAGAATTAGGCTAATATATAGATATTTCAACTAATATATAGGTATTGCCCATCCTGTTTCTAATATACAATCTTTACACTGAATAAAAAACGTCAGTACAAAGCTCTATATAAATAAATCTAATCTCATAATCGTGTTTATTTTATTCTGATTAATTTATATTTATTTATTCTTTCATATTTATTTATTATCTCAATGTATTTTGTAGTACAAGTAATAAATAATAAAATATAAATATTAATGCAAAATCGTTCAATTAAATAACCATTTCCTTTTTTAATACATACTCATTTAAGAGAAACAAGTTCATGAACATTCCATTCCGTTATTTTTTATTATTATTTATTTTTATAAATACCCAATATGTCCTCACGACCGTATGTTACAAATGCAAATAAACATTAAAGGAATGCCATAATCATTTATATTGCGTCGATTGATGAGATTGATGATGAATTTAAATTCAATATATACAAGCGAATGTAATATAAGAGATACCATATTTTATTACCGACTGACTTTAAAAATATAATATAATGGATGTAAATACAAAAAACCGGTCAAGTCCGAGTCTGACTCGCACATCGAGGATTCCGTAAACAATCGTCAAGTTTAAAAATATATATTTCGGGAAATAACTACATATTTACGGTTGTCGAATTTTTTTCTTTTACTTGTGCTATATGATATTGCTCTTTACCAAAGTTAATGATTCTAGGTCCTTGAGAAATACCCTATAGGTTCTGATTCCCTTTGAGAATGTCAAAATATGCGATATAAAGGAAACATAAACGGCCGTGTCTTTTCATTACGTCGATTTAGAATCTTAAGTTTTTCACTACTTTAATAGATTGCAAACTGGAGTATATGATATTAATTTCAACTTAATACCTCCACGCGTTCGAGAAAAAGGGTCTTGAAAGACGGACAGACAACAAAGTAATCCTATAAGGATTGCGTTTTTTCCTTTGGATTTACAGATTTTCTAAAATATGTGTTATATTACATACAATAAAAGCAAATATCCCTTAATAATTAATTTAAAAATCCTTTTAAATATATATATAGATATTTCTGTTTTGTATCCGAAAATAAAAGTAACCGCCTTGGGGAACTATGTCATGACGATTATTTTACAAAGCTCCCCCATAAAGAGAGCCCTATGTTCAATTAACGGCTGATATGGTATGGTATGGTATTATGATATGCAAAAAAAATGTCACCTGGCCAAGCCACCAGTGATACAATATATCATGTGGTAATCTTTGAAACATGAAACAATGTATATTCCCTCCCAGTAGTCGCCCAAAAAACCTCATTTAATTCGTTTAAGGGTATCGAGAAAAAGGTTGCGAAACAAGAGCGAATTCCAATATAATGAGGCGAAAGGAAGACACGGGTACTTGTATTTTTGACCGCCTCCGCGCACTTGGGAAATAATTACTGATTGTTTGAGTGTACCGCACGCATAATATGATTCGAAGTTTATTTATTTATTCATTGATTACAACGATGTCATTACAGGTCTTACCTAATAAGACAACGTTGGGGGAGAGGATTAGCGTAAACTGCTGAACATTAATGCGCAAAAAAGGCAACTCGAGCAAGATTAACGTCCCCAACGTTAATCCCCATTTCTTTCATATCTCACCAATCATCTCTCCCTGGTGCCCTACTAACGTAAACCATTAGCGCAAGCGGGATAACCAATCCATTTTCACCCATTAAAAAACCTTCATATATTTATGCAGGCGAGATATCTATAAATTGGTGAGGACACCAACTTACCACGATAGTTTCCAAAACCGTTTCGTAACTGTTAATACAAGTTACTGCCAATCCCTTACACCTATTTTCCTCACCCCAAAACTCACACTGCACTTGCAAATTCATGAACTCAACTCTCGATATATGTATATCTACTTCAAAAAGAACAGCGTTATCTGGCTTGAAGGACCAAAGTTAGGAGCATGCACATCTTCTTCCCTGTTACCGATTTCTTGTGTTATCGCATTTTGCTTTTGACAAAATAAACCACTATAACGTTAATATAAGGTATTTGATTATAATGAACAGCTGATTATTTGGTTCCATTATACATAACTATATATTCTTTAGAAAAAACGCAGTAGTAGTACTACTTTATTACTTATACTTTGTTATTATAGAACTCTATCACTTCCATCTTTAATAATTGTATTGCTTTTATACATCTCATAACCTAATTTAACACATTCCAAAGTTGAAAACTAGCTCAAACAGACGAATCAAAATAACGTCCCTCTATAGCCTCCGGCTCGTACTTTGACGCCTGTCTCAGTAATAGACGAATTGAAAGCCTTCAAATAAGTATGATAAACTTAATAGTCTACCATTATTCGAGACCTCCCTCCCCTCGCTATTGGTTTGAGAAACATGAATAAAAAAGGAATTCTATTAAGATATTATAGGTCTAGTTATATTAGTCGTTTGGACGCCCGGGGCATACTGTTTTCACTCTCTATACTATCTCGTTGGTGATTTCCTAAGCTGATACAGTTTTTCATTTATATAGCGACCCAACTAACGGCCATCGGTCTACGGCTGGTTTCACTCTTTGCTCACAAGTTACGATACGATTATGTTAGAGGAGGTAACTTCAATGTTATTTTTAAAACTGGTAACATAGTATGTAAACTTACGTAGGTGGTGTATTACTCAAAATAATTCTTCTATTGATAAATGTTATAAATATTATATTTTCTATGAAGTTTTACATCTTTTAGGCTAGTAGTACTTTGGTGCTTATTATAGCATGATTGGGATGAAAAGTAGTCGAGACACATTATACAATTAAATAATAGGTAACCTTTTAATATACCACACAATTTTAAATTATTAATAATAATCTTTAATTATACTAAACATAAATATACGAGTGTATTGTTATACGACAGTTGATAAATTATTATTTATAAATTCCTAATTATTATTGAAATATTAATGAATGTAACATTAATTTTATCTAAATTAGTTTAACACAATTATATTTAAAAACCTAAAAGAAAACAGAGAATTAATTATTCTAGATGAATAATTGATCAACAATAATAATAGTCCAGATAATACTTCTCCGATACATATCATAATAAAAAGATAAATTATTAGTAATTATTAATTTAAAGTAATAATCAATTACTTCACGTTCAATGTCCATGAATATTAATACATAAAAAAATGATTTGGTAATTTTATAACACAGACAGTGACTTAATTTATCTATAATAAATTAATATGAATTAAGCCCATTCAGATTAGATTATGTAATATTTCACACGTCGTTCTAAATTACTAAGTAGAAAAAAGTGGCCACTACCATTTTGGTCTAGTAAGACTCTACAACGTTATACACTGTATACGTGCAAGCAATAAATTCTCAAACCACTGTCCACTGACAAAACGTACTTTCTAATTTTCTGAAGTTTTTATCTACTAAAATAAGTTCCGATTTTATTATAACCTATTGTAAAAATGTAAATAGCTTTTTTTTTTTTGTTGAAAATATGTGATCACAACTTTAATCCCTAATAGACCAGTCAAAGGCATTTTTCAACTATTCTCGTTGTAATGAACGTAAAATTAATTACCCATATTTCCATGAATTAGAATCCCACGTTTAAATAGTTTTCTTAAAAAAATATTTTTTTTAATAAGGTTTTGAAAATTAAATGAAAATTCCTATAATTATTATAGAAATTTAAAAATCATTTTTATTATATATAGTAACTAGTATTATTAAGCAAATATGAATATTGACTATTATAAAAGTAAAAACGAAATAAATAAATATTTTTAATTAAACATTAATCCGAACTTAAGATTTAATAAATTATTATGTTTAATATTGAAATATAAATATTAATAATTGACATTACTAATCTAACCTACGTTATTTCATTGTTTTATTTAAGAAAAATGTTCGTTCATTTTACACAATATTTTTATTTATTTTTTTAAATGAATTTTGTTCTTTTATCCTACTTCTTTATATTGTTTATTATTTCCATCATCAGGTGACATTAGAACAAATACAAACTCATCATCAAATAAAAAATGTGCATTATTACTATATTTACTATATATCCAATAGTAGCTTTGAAGCCTTTTAATTTCTATGCATACCTTGATGTCCTTATCTTAACCTATCACTTCATATTTTTTTATTATATTGCTTGATCTGGAGTCAGTCTACGCCAGTTATGATCAGTATCATACACGTACACACTAATGAATCATAGATGCAAATTATGTGTTCTCTCAGACAGAGTTATTGTGTGTAGGATGTAATGTGTCTACTAGAAAGTGTCCCGTCAAAGCTCTCTTTTTTATGTCGTTCCCCTGTTCATAATTTTACATCTCAACCTACAAGTTCCAAAAGAAAAACTTAGTAATTTTGTCTGGCTTAAAGCGGATTTTTTGGCAAACAAAATTTTAAATTACAGCAATCTGAACCTAGAACAATTTTGGAAAAAAAAATATCAAACTTAAATATAACTTAGATATGTCTCTATCAAGAAGTCAATTGTACATTCACGTCTGGTGCCAGTGAGTGAACTTTCTCGCGAGATGAGTGCGTACGTTTTTCTTACAGCAAAAAACTTGTTATCTCCGCGAAAATAAAACCAGAGCGCAACCAACGTCAGTCGACCGTCCGGATATGGGGCGTACCGTTTTTTCTATACCTATTACGTATCGAAAAAACTGAAGTTGCAGACACTATTCAACTATTCCGATGGACAATTTAAAATGCAATAATGTCTATGATTACTTAGAAACTATGCGATTATTATTTTTAAAAATACCTAATACTTATTAAAGTGGCGATGTAACTTGCATTTTGTGAAGTTTTTAGAACATAACCAAACATTTATATGTATGTTTCTTTTTGAAGTAACTGTTTATTTATTTTATTATTATTATTACAAAGTGCTATCGTCTCACTAGATTAAGGTTAGGATTAGTAACAATGTTACTATACTAGCTTACAGCTTAGTATTTACGATTTTGCCTTAAATACACGTCCACTATGGTGTAGTGTATTAGGCAGATTGTACTGTTTACACCTAATGGATTTATACAACGTCCTGACCTCTGGACAAATAGCGAAGGAATCTATCGATAGAATCGTTATCGCTAGCGAATTTCGCAAGATATATTGAGACGGCGACGTGTGACGTCTTATTCTTTCTCATGTAAACGTAAATCGAAATGATTCGATATGAATGTAGATTCGATTGCCATTTGCCTAAAAAGGGTGGATATGAAAGCAAATACCGAAAGTTGGCATAGTATATTCTCATTTAACCCTATATAAAATACATTTATGTTAATTTAAACGAGATTGAACAGATTTATCTTATTCTGATCAAAATCATTAAATATTTTGATGAAACAAGTCGTTTAGATAAAATTTTATCATACAGTTTAATTTATTATATAATAAACTTAGTATACGCATAATTTTAACGTTTCAAAATCAAATATTACATGCAATGTTACTTCAGTGTCATGTTAAACTCATTACAAAATATTTTTGAAATCATTTGCGTAATAAAGAATGTCATACTCTCTTTTTTACTTTTAAGAATAAGTACCTACTACTTACCATAAAATGTCATGTTTTAATATCTTCTAAATGTTACAAAAATAAACGTTATTAAATATTCGACACACTCTTGTGTCGAATAAAATTATTAAGAGGGTTCAGTAGCTACGTTTAACTCAAATGCTCATTTTGGAACCACTTATGCACCTATAAGAGATCTGCGGTTGAAATAGATAACGGGATATAGAAAATTGTATACCGTTCCCAATTACAGATCGTTCTTAATTGTCCCACTCTCTACTATTAAATTAAAATGCTCAGGGAATTTATACCTATAAAAATAATATACTTAAGATACAAAATTAGAGACCAAACAATGAGACTAAAAAAGCAGCGAAAAGAAATTGTTAGTAATGAAGATTACTCATTGCTAGCAATATACCCTATTAGGTCGACGTACACGCAAATATCCCTGGATACCGCGACTGATTAATTATTGAATTCGTAATGATGAGCCAACTAACCTGTTTTATCCTCATCTGTCATCCCATCATAGCGGGGCACCAAACATCACTGTTTGGTGACTCGCTAGTGTACACCGACAGCGCAAGTGGGGTAACCATTCCATTATCATTCCATAATAATATAATTTTTTCATTCATTCATCTAGTGATGTTTGTATTGTAACCAAAAAATATGTCATCTCGACACGAAATATTACATTTATTCGTTAATTTTAATTTCGGACATTTATGGATTATAAACTAATGACCTAGAATTAAGGGAATGTGATTTTAGGGATTTTAATTTTTTGTATTGGTAACACCTAAAAGCAATTCATATGCTACTAATATTTTTTCTTGTAGTTAACAACGAACGTGTTAAAACACATAGCAACGTTCACATCAATTGATAGATATTATCATAAAGAAACAGTTTAGATGAACACCTGGTCTCACAATCAGCGATAGCTATTCTCCGCTAACATGGTGCAACCTTTAGTCATTCTACCATCACAATTATTAATTTTATACAATGTTATCATAGACACTGTATCTGAAAACAGAGCGTAGAAAAAACAATCTCTTAGTCAAACACACCTGAGCAGAATTCTTAATTTTAAATCTTTTTTTATACAACTTAGAACGGTAAACAAGCTGACGGCCCACCTGATGGAAAGTGGTTACTGTCGCCTATATATTAAAAACAGTTATTATTCATTCAAAACAGGTCTTTTGAGGAATAAAATAAAAAAAAGTGGATATCCAATATTCCACAATAAATAAATATTATTTTTAAAAATAAACAAAGATCATAAACCGTGCTTGCTTATTATTTATTTTCTAACTTGATATTTTTTACATATTTCTTTTAAATATATCGGAACAAAGAACTAAAAAGTAACTTTCTGTGGGTATATTTGTTTTAATATCATGCTAATCTTTTTGATATTATAAATGTGAAAGTTTATAAAAATATCTGGATATTTGTTACTCAATCAGATTTAAATATCAAGTTCAATAAAATTTGGAACCATAATAAAAATGGCCTCACAAAAACTCTAAATATAAAGTACAATATGACACTAATTTACGCAGCCAAAAATTCAAGTAACACAGACATATTTCATCACACCATGCTATTTTTGTCACAATCAAATAGATATGAAGGGGTTACTTTCTTATTACTACAAAATAATAATTAAACGGTTGATGGTATTTCATGTAATATATAGTCAGGTTAAATCATAGATTACTAGAGATAATTTTTATTTTAATTTACGCACGTAAAGCCGTAGGCAATAAATAAAATCCAGACCTGTATGATAATAAGGAATAATACTAGAACGGAACTGTAATCATCTATACTACTGCTAAATTTATTAATATCAATTTAACTTTCAACGATAAATTAATATCAATTATAGAATGATATATTAGCCCATTTAATATATCGTATAAATTAACTTTCATTGCAAAAATATGTAGATCAATGTCATATGAACAAATTGTCACATTCTTATGAATTTAATTACATTTAGTTCATTAAATTATAATAAGGGAGATTGTACGTAACTTGGAAGTGTGTAAACTAGTATTTATATTTAAGACACTCAACCATTTTTTTCTACGCAAACGAAAATAATTTAAAGTTAATTTACTATTTTTAAATTAACTTACATATATATATATATATACATTTAGCTTGTTGTAAATTGAATAAATTAATAACACTTTGTTATGCGAATGTAGGTATTAAGAACATTTAACCAAATAGCATATTGCAGGAAGTACTAAATACCTTTGTACGGAAAATGACAACGCACCCCGCAATTACAATGTCGGTTAAATTGCTGTATGATTTATTTAAGATCACGATCCCCAGTCATGATTGTAAAAGTAGTGTTGCCAGATAATACGAATTAAATAAGACATTTCAATGTTTTAAATATTTAAGTACATTATTTTCAAATCAACGCTTAAGTATAATTCAACCCCACAAAACCCGTACCAGGTAATATTGCTTCACTAATAGGGTATAATAAACTCTTTGCTAGCAAAATTCCGGTCCACTCCGGTTCACGCGGTCCCGCCTGAGAACAATCAGCCTTAAATGGAGCAGTTATAGGTAGGTATTAAATGATTGTCAATTAGTGTTTTATTCTCCAATTGTCACGATGTTACTAAAATATTCAATTCCAGTGTGATAATGGAATAACTAAGTTCTTACATGGGTAAGAACAATTCCAAAATGGAATAACATACTAAGCTACCAGATTCACACCCACACCCAGTACAACGTTAACGAATTTTTACGCCGATATGAAGAAAGGTGAGCTTCATCGCTTTTTTCTTTTATATATTTTTTTATATGTATAGGTTAGATTATACTTTTTCAAGCTGATAACAATTATGAAGAAAGATAATTTATCTGTAACTAAATAAGCGGAGTGTAACACCACTTCAACTGTGCCGCGGTTACAAAAGAAGTGGTTTATAACCACATCGATTGATTTCTCCTCTCCACGCCATTGTATACGATGGTATGAGAAAGTCATTTGCTATAACAAAACCGATTGATACCGGTTCGTGAATCATTCTAAAATCCTTGATAGTGATGAGTTAAATAGCTCCCAGGCCTTTTTATGGAGCATTTATTGTTTATGTCCGTTTAAATAATTAATGAAAAAATTAACAGTAATTTGATTGTATGATCTTTTAGAAAAATAGTACTTTAAAGTTTTTAAGTTTCTCGTGGATCTCGTAAGAGGCGACTAAAAGGACTTAATGGTCGAGGGATGAATAGTAGCGTTAAAACTTAGCTTTTAAAACGTTACCAAAGCTTAACTGCGGTTGCCAACCCGCCTGCCAAGTATAGCAACTACTAGCAAAACCCCCCAATAGGGGGAGGCCTATGTTCAGCAATTGACAATAAACGGCTGACATAATGATGATGATTACTTTATGCTGAATAATATTTTTTAATAAAAAATTGTACTATTTTTTTATTAAAAACAGTACATTATGGCTACTCCCTATTCTTCTTTCAGGCTTAACCTTCTCGGATCTTAGATATAATTAAACTGTTGATAAACAAAATTATTATAATAATGTACCATCTTTGAACTGCAAAGCAATGTCGCCATCATTTGCTTAGATACTTATATATAAGGATATATCCTACTTATGTTTGTGCCATCAAATATTCATGACGAATTCAACAAGAATTGTTCACGATGGTTTCCAGGGGAACCACGTGGAGGTCGACCTGATAGTGTATTGCTAGCAATAGGTCCCTACTGTGCCATAAAAAAAAACAAGTATTATTTTCACATCACACGGACAAAATCACCGGTAAAAGTCAGTAGGCTATATATTATTTTCAAAAATTGTATCTACCCATGCGAAGCCAGGTTAGAGGGAGACTTTGTACAAAAGTCGATTGCTTGGGTACCTCTGTCCCATTCGTGTTTCAACTGTAAAGCAGCTGTGTTTGCATAGCTGTGTTTCGGTTTGAAAGGTGGGATATGGCGTGAATTTACTGGGTACGGAGAAATAACACCTGAGTCCTCAGGAATGGCAACGATGGGGGGTATCATGGGCGAAACAATATACTATGTTATGTCCATGGTACTGCTCATGTCTATAAGCAACGGTTACCACTTTCCATCAGGTGGGCCGTCAGCTTGTTTGCCATTCTAAGTTGTATAAAAAAAAAGAAAAAAAAATGCTATATAGCAAATCTGCGAGTTTCTTTTGGAAGTAGTTTAAAAACATAATGGTAATCATAAGCACGGACAATCTCTATTGTTTGGTTAAAAACGATTTAGCGGAAGGCAAAGCGACGTGCATGCGACGGGGTCACGCGGCTGGCATACATCTCTTAATTTAATTGTTATCAGAACACGACTATCTGTAATTATTATTAATCATAATCACTCTCTTGTTGAGATGGACGTGGGGTGATACATTTTAATTTCCACCCACGTATAAATATATAAAGTTGGTTTTGTGTAACAGACAATCTAAATAAATCTCTGTCTCCAGACATTATCGGATAATATCAAATCAGTGTTATGTTTTAAGAGTTCTTTTCTATACATACATACATATCTGTCACGCCTGTCTCCCATTAGGGTAGGCAGAAACGATGGAACGCCAAATGCTTCGATTCAAACAAACCTCTTTCGCTTCTTCCACATTCATCAATCTTTTCATATACGCTCGCCGGTTACGGGTACTTTTAATTTGGTTTATTTTATTTTACTTTTATTTCTTTTCCATCTTTTACAAATCACACAAATAGAAATTTAATAAAAGTTGTATGCAAAACAAGCTTTCAAGTTAGTTTTTTAACCGACTTCAAAAAAGGAGATTCTCAATTTGGTTGTATTTTATTTTTTTGTTTGTTATCACATAATTCCATTAGTTGTAAACCGATTTAAAAATTTCTTTTATTACTTCTGAGAAATGTACTAATCTGTAGATTAGTAGTTAGTAGTAATTTAACTTTTAAATCAAAATAACTTGTTTTGTCACATTTGAAGTCGATTTTTTTTGTGGGACACAATCTTCAATTATGTCTTAAAAATAAAGTAAAAACTAAAGACTACAGCATGGGGCTCTTCAAAAAAGGGGTAAAGAAAGTTTTTTCACGGTTAACACGCAAACATGGCATTGCAGACATCTTTAAACTTCGGTGATCGCTTACTATCAGACGGGTCATGTGCTTGTTTGCTACCTCAGTCGTATAAAAAATATTTTTTTTTTATACAACTTAGAATGGCAAACAAGCTGGCGGCCCACCTGATGGAAAGTGGTAACCGTCGCCTATAGACATGAGCAGTACCATGGACATAACAGAGTATACTGTTTCACCCATGATACCCCCCATGCGTTGCCATTCCTGAGGACTCAGGTGTTATTCCTCTGTACCCAATAAATTCATGCCATATCCCACCCTTCAAACCGAAACACAGCCATGCAAACACAACTGCTTCACAATAGAAACACGAATGGGACAGAGGTACAAAGCAATCGACTTTTGTACAAACTCTCCCTCTAAGCTTGAACGGAATATTTTTTTTTATGCAACTTTAAATGGCAAACAAGCTGACGGCCCATTTGATGGGAACTGGTAATCGTCGCCTATAGACAGAAATACGAATGGACCAGATATATTTGTAATGCCTAACGAAACTAAGTTTCGCAATTAACCTTCTGTTCTAATTTCAGCTAAAACTACTTACTTATTGCGGTCCTTTTATATAATTTTAATATTTCCGTTAAACTTAACTATTTAAATCCTTTCTATTCTACCTACTTTTCTTTCTATTGCATACTTTTAAAAACAAAAAATATGACGTAAGACATGTTATCAGTCAGGGCCGTGCCTGGGTATATGGCCGCCTGCGTGCCAGTCTGTATGGCATACTGGCACGCTATGCATCAAACTTCGTATCTTAATGAAAACAAACCGATTGTATTTTTGCCCAGTAAACAACTTGTAACGATTTGGCCGCCTCTTAATTTCGGCCGCCTGCGTGCGGTGCACGCAATGAACGCCCGTCAGGCACGGCCCTGTTATCAGTGAAGCAATAGCCCGCCGCAGCATCACCCATCCCTCGCTCATTGTTTCGTTATACGCATACATCGGACTCGTGACTCTCTTATTACTACGTCGTACGGTTGGTAGGCACATATTTATGCATTCAAACACAGTATCAATCATTCTAATGAGATAGGCCGGGTGTAGTGCCCGCCAGGCGACCGCGACGGACGCGAGGCCATCGTATGCACCTAGTGATGCTTACCTATACTCTTCCGTGATTTATCGATGACAAAACTAATAAATAATGAATTCAGGCCACTTACAGATAACTCGAGTACCATTAGTGCATGTCCGTTATAGCTTAAAGGTCTAATTGTGACCCATTAGCATAAATTTGCAATGTCTTCTAGGCCATTGATAGCATAAACTTGTTTTATAACAATAGTAAAATAAAAATTTTGACGAATACACCCGAAGAGGTACGGTACTAAAATTATGAAAAATCAATAATTTATGGTCGTATTATCTTTCTTTCTTTTAAAATATATTATCGTTGTAAAATAAAAAGTATTTTTTTTTCTTTTATTTTTACCACGAGGGTAGCAACAAACATAAGGCCCGTCTGATTATTGTAGCGTATGGATTTCTGCAACACTAGAGGCGTCACGTGTGTTTTGCCAACCCTGAAGAAACCTTAATACACCTTTTTTGAAAAACCCCATACTGTAGTCTCTAGGAAAAACATCGGCAGGGAGTAATTCATGAATAAGACATAGAAATAACAATCAATTTAAAATTAAATTAGATCTCGATAATAAATTATATTATATATATTAGCTGTGCTTGCGACTTCGTCCGCATTACCAAAATAAAAGATTGTCTATGTATATTTGCATCCTAAACACAATATATATAATCCAACATTTCATGTCTCGAAAGGAGTAAGAAGTAAACTATTTTCCACATTTTTAATACCTTAAAGCTTGTACTCACAACTTCATCTACGTGATCGGGATATGTTTACTGACCGGGTTTAAAATTAAACTATAGCCTTCTCCATCCCATATAGAACGTTTATACTAAATTTCATAGTGATTGGTTAAACCGATAAGACACTAAGATAACAAACAAACAAAACACATTTATAATAATAATAATAATAATGATTAGTAAGGCTACGAATAAGTCTACTATATAATAGTAATATGCTAGAGATACTATATCTAGCATATTACTATTAATAATATGAACGCCGATAGGCTAATTTTGTTTATTGCTTATAAAATCATTTTAGTAGCTAGTAAAACATTTTCGTACTATCCCGGCCTAGAACACCCACGGGAAAGAAACAGGTGGCCCAATCTCTTTTCTTCCCGTGGGTGTCATAAGCAGTGACTGAGAGAACTTAATGCTCGAGGGATAAGCAGCAGCGTCCCTCTTAAAACATCATCAAATCATAACTGTGGTTGCCAGCCTGCCTGCCAACTACTGGGAAAACCCCTCTTGTGGGAGAAGCCTATGTTCAGCAGTAAACAGTTAACGGCTGATATGACGCAAAACATAAAAGAAATACCTAAGCGAGCGATTTAATAAACTCCTTCTTATAATAAGTCTTTTCAGACGGATTTCAACACCTTCAAAATATAATAAATACAAAAACTTGGCTAAAAACACTTGGCACTACTGTTCAAATAAAAAGATATAAGTGCGTCTCGTTTAAAAAAAATATGCAAAAGGTTTGAATATAAACTTTGTTATTCATTATACTAAAGATGGTATTTCTTTTATAATATTACCAAATAAAAATTAGAGCATACTACTCGTAATATTACACAAGTACTGGAAGCTTATAATATCTTGACTCTATTTAAAATAGAAATAGCGCATAGAATAATCTCTATGCACCAAATTCACCCATTATAAACATATTCGATATCACAGTTTATCAACATGTCACGTTGTTCAAACATAACTGACAATCATCGATATCGATATACCAATCTATTAAACACTATTTTACACAGCAGTGATATTCAACTAACAAGTTTAGCAATGGAGGAAAGAAAGCTGCCTGGAGCGTCCGGCGCTATTCACAAATTGGCACGAGCTAGCCACGCGCTCCTTTCGCATCACGTAATGACATATATGACATCTACTTGTTAATGGATTAAAATCTTTAAAATATTAATGTTTAAGTATATTTCAGCTTAATAGATAGTATTTAATTTACGCCAATAAAATAAACTAGATAGGTTACAAAGATTGAATGGCGCAGTGCTATAATACCCTACTATTAGAAGAAGCAAAAAGGATGGAATTCTTTCGAATGTAGCTTTATTTTATTTAGTTACAAATGGTTTCTCTAGATTAGTGTTTATAACAGTAATTATAGCTATAGGTCCACATTATTTTTTATTTCGACCATGTTATATAACGTTCTTATGTTCCAACCTAGACTAAATTAGTAATAATAATAGTTACATACGCATAGCTGTTATACTGACAATAATTTGAATAAATAGGTATTTTCAGGTCAAACTCGACTAAATATTTCAAAACTTTATTCTAAGTTGACCACATTTCATTTCAATTTCAAACAATTGTGCAATTCTTGTTTATTAAATAAATATTAATTGTGAATTCCTGATTTGAAAAAATATAATGACATCAATAAAATTTAAAAAAAATACAATTAATCATTATATTATTTTGACATATTAGTATAGGGTGTACCAAATATTTTTCTTTCAAATCCACAACTTTCATGTCGCTAATTAACACTGTGATACTACTTAGAAAGTGGTTTTTTACTATGGCCACTACAAAAATCAGTGAAATGAGGATTTATTTTATAGTTTTTTACGATAAAATAAATAGCAAACAAGCTAACGACCTGATGAAAAGCTTAAGGGTAATTTTATTTTTAATTTCTCGCTTTCCTCTGATTTCTATTACCTATGTATATGTTGCAATATTTCAAAAGTTAATTTTACAGATGAGAATAACCAAAGACTAATCTTTCACCTTTTATGCCAAAAAGTTATTTCTGGTATTTCCTGGTATAAAAATGTGATATTAATGGTATCATTGAGTAAAGTAACAATGGTTAATTATAGAAGTAATTACAATAGAAAGTTACGTAAATTATCCAACTTGAGACTCGCATCAGTGCAATTATGTACAATAATCTTGTCAACATGTCCTCAGTGTTGTGACTACAAAACACGACCAACCCTCGCACTGAATGATAGACAAGCACCGTCTCCGCTAAACTTAATTACTGATTATATGATTATAATTCAATTTTCACATTCATGCATAAGATTGCATAATCCAAAGAAGTATGCATATATTTATTGTACCATAATGTAAACGTAACGAAATTTTGTTGAAATTTATGACTTCCTAAATGGAATTAGTAACAAATCGAAACATTCAATTAATTAATTGTTAAATGTTTAATTTGTACTAGTCGACATCAACAGATCATCTTATTTGTTTTATTATATCAATTATCCAAGGAATACATTTTAATTAAATTCCATTAAACAAACTATACCTAGTAATTTAAGTTATTAAAAAGTTCTTTTTAGACATTGCCGAATGATAAAGATGAAAACACTAATTAATTTTTAAAAATAACGAAATTTTATTGTTGGAACCGATTACAGCACTTAGGTACAATTTTGTTTTATTGATTATATTTAAATATCTTACTCTTATTAACACTGAGAATCAGAATATCAAGTTCTCTCTTCTTCAAATATCTGCTGTGTACCGATATCATTCAGTAACAATTTCATCGTTACTAAGATCAGTAAGATAAAACAACATAATTTTAAGATCAAGCTATAAAATAGTGCACATGAAACGAAAGTATACACGACATACTTTTCCTTTATTATATTTATAGAAAGTGACAAAGATTTTGTCTGGAACCGATTACAGCACTTAGATACAATTTTATTTTATTAACTATATTTAGATATCTATATAAAAACTACAACGTATCTAGCAATGAATCGTGACATGCCTGCATTAGATGATTTTTCAACTTTCAAAATCTTTAAGTGTGCACAAGATTAGCTCGACTTTCATTGTTTCGTGTTTTTTCACGAGCAATCATCGCAAACTTAACGTCAATACTATGTAAATTTATAATGGATGGATCATCAAGTGACGCTCTATCTCAGACGTACCAAGCTCCTGTCACGCGGCAATTTCATCTCATCAATCTTCCATTTAAATACTACAAGTAAACGCTTTCAAGTTGCTTGTCGATTTGTAATGGTCTATAAATCGCGTATTAGAAATAAAAATTAGTTCACGTGTATATAAATTTACATGCCCAAAGTTAATATCTATAATTTATATGGTAACTCTATAACGGTCTTCTTCGGTCAAATATTTACGTATTTGGACAAAAATAATAAATATAGACGTTATTCTGACATTACAAAATAGTGTCATGAGCACACATTATATTTTAATGTAATAACTACCAGTTTATGACATTATATCGAGAAAACTCAACTAGTTTTGTAACCAATTCGTGATCCCTAATCATAAGCGGCTATGACAAGAGCGCGCTGCTCACACACACACACGCTCAAAATTACACAAAAATTCCACGTATACTTTTATACCATTAGTACATTTTCTTCATTATTTCCCTTATTATTTATTATTTACTCTTCGCATATTATGAGAATTATCTAAACCTACCTACTACCTTTTCCTATCTTTAGCTACTTTAAATTTATTAAACTTTAAAATAGGTAAAGGATTTTATATTATACGATATGATATTTATATATTCACCCTTCATATACAGTGCTGTCAGAAAAAATATGTACAGTTGCACCACAATATTTGTTCATACACACTCATGAAAGCTTACGAGTACAGTAGGTTACTAGACATGCATCATTTTACCGTAACTCGACTGAAAAGATTTAATGAACACTGGCGACATTTAAAGCGAGAGTACCACTATTTGTAATTCACGTTACATGTTCCTTCGACAAGGATTGCCAACAAAACGAGCAGCTTAATGATGTCAAAAGGCAACATAATGTGTACTCCATAAACGAGCGATCGCCGTTCGTTACTGTCACCGTCTACACCGTGACATCTCACTGACTACACCCAGAATACCTTAAGATCACCGAACGGTGTCACTATTATGTAAAACAGAATAAAACAATGTGCTCTCATTATACATACGGCCGGTTTTATGCGCGAATCGTAAAACAATAAATTCGAATTGTATCCCTCATTGTGATATTACAAAAAAGATGACGTTATGTACAATAAAGGCTCAATAAAAGGAAAAGTACTCATAATTTATACTGTCCTTTTGCAACAATTGTTGTAATAAAAGGTTTTTATTACCCACGATTACTGAAGAACGAGCGAGCGGACCGACCTCGCGTCAACCTCGCATTCGATCCGCGGACAAAATTTAATTTGTCCGTATTTAGAAACCGATTGGTAACATGTTAGGATATTTTGGAGACAGTGACGTGACCGCGCGATTACGGTTGGAGAACAGGAATTAATGTTTCTGTTTCCAAGGCCGCACCTCCCTCCGATTACGGTGTTTGAATGCTTCAAATGGCCTCTATCAATCATTACCCTAATTTTTTTTCACGTGTCCTTTGTGTTACACAAACACACCCGTGCATCAAATTTAACTCAAATATATTTTTTTTCAATGGATCTATTGAATGATGCTATCAATATACACTGGCAGGGCACCAGTGAGGGGTGATAGATGAGAATGAAAAAGCAAATCAGTTAGTTTATCGTGACGAATACACCTGGGATTCAGCACGACGAATTCCAGGGGTTACCACGTGGAAGTCGACCTGTCAGGGTATATTTCTAGCAATGAAACTGGTAGTTCGTATTACTAACAATCTCTTACCTGCCACTCAAATCCAATTAGTTATATAAATATGGTTGTTTACAGATAAATAAATACCTTTACAAACTTTCTCATTTATAATAGTAGAATAAAACCTCTGTATATTTAATACACACGTATAAAAAATACAAACAAATTGAGAACTATCTCTTATTCGCATTAAATCAATTGATAAATACCCATATGCAGCTATATGTATAAACATACAATTACATACCATCAGGTCTTAATGGTAAAACTCTTGCTAATTTAAAATAAAAAATCTATTTTATTTCTTTAAATCTGAAATAAACATACAATTTAAAAAATGTAAAAATCTTGGACAAAGATGAATATGAAGTCGCAAGTATAATCTGTATAAAACATATACTTAATATACTTACTACAAAAGCTATATAAGAGTTACAACCCCCTTTTCATATTACACCGCATTAAATATAGCACCTGTAATGTTGTTTTTGAAAAATTTTATGTAGAAACTCCGAACTGAACTTTAGCTAGAGTTCAAATATAAGCTATTTCGAAATCTGTAACCTTAACAAACCCCTTTGCGCGCCTAACTGTATATAAAAAGACCATGTAATGGTCTGACAGTTCTTAGGGCGAGTATAGATTTCAATAAGAAACTCCGATTTAAAATATAGCCAGAGTCGATGTTAACTTTTTAAGCTTTTTTGTAATAAAAAATAATAGCACGCAAAGTAAGCAGTAGTGACATCCATCTATTCCACGTTCTAGTAAAATAACACATAAGTAATGTCTGCCTTAGATTTTATTTAGTATAATATAATACATAAATTAATTAATATTTATATATTTATTTATTATTATTATTAGATCCAGTGATACGGGGGTTTACGTGCAAAAATATCCTATCAAAATTCTATATAAATACGAAAATGTATTCAATCTAATATTTGAAAATTGAAATTTAATAGTTGTTCAGAAATTGGATACTGTTCAAGTCTATACGCGACGGTTACAACTTTCAATCAACTAAACTGAATAAATAATCAAATTTAAGAATACCACGACATTACATTTCTTCATTCTTAAATACATTTAAAAAATGTTACACTGTTTTATTCTAACTATATGAATATTTGACCTTCTAATACTTTTTATAATTACTATACTTACTTTTTATACTTCAGTACTTTACATACTTATATAGCCCACAATTGTATAGCGCGAGCGCCAGTTCACTACCATACCTTATAATTAGACGATATCAATTCGATGCGATAGCGTGGCCCTTGCGAAACTCGTCCAGCTTCTTAGGGACCATGAGCCCTGGCACACCACAGTATCATATACTTGAACAATTTCACAGATTTCTAGTCTTTATTATCAATGAAATAGCAATTAGAATGCTATGTACTCCAATTTACATTGAGACTTATCTTTTCTGACGTTAATATTAGACTATTGATAAAATTAATATCAAAACTATCAATAAACATACAATGAATTATCTATTCTTTAATCTAAATACATAAAGTTTAAATTTACGTTTACGACAATGTGATATACAACATTTTGTTTCCAATGGTGTACGCGTTAGAATCAGGATGCTGTAATAGTCCGGACGCGGTTCTAATTACCACCGCCACTCAATATTGCAAAATGAGCGAGCCTAGTACCCTTCGGCAATTACAAACGTTCTATTGTTACACAAAATACATTTTAAACGCTGAATAGCATCTTGCAATGACCTGGGTGTGACCACTCTGCCAGCTACCGAAGCTATCGACAACCGCTAATCTAACGATTAACAATTACATTCAGATCTCGATGGACGGTCGTAAACAATTTATAATTAATCTCAAATACTTGTATTAATTGCTATTATGAAAAGTTAATTACCATTCCATATTATTTGCGTTATTATATATATAGGACCTTCAAGACAAAACTTTCGATTGCCAGAGATTTTTACGTAGTTAGCATTATAACGGTACACGTTTTTGGGTAGACTCACAATATTTTATAATCCCAAAATAATAAGAAAGCTAAATGTTTGTGCACAATTTTTCATGCCGATACAATAAATGTTCTGGCCGTGAGGATATCGTGGATGTATATGAAAAATTAAGCGGCTAAACTTTTTGTGACGCCCATGAGTAACCCCTTATGCGTTCTATCATTACTGCCATTCTTGAGGTTGACCTAATGAAGTATATTGCTAGCAATAGGGCCGTTATACAGTATGACTAACAATGACTTTCCTTTCCCGATTAAGAGACTATGTAAATCTGCCCCCATCTCCTGTAATTTCACTGTCATATCCCACTCTTAAAACTGAAACAGTCATGCGAACACAACTGCTTCACGGTAAAAAATGTTTAATTAGATAAACACTAACTCCACTTTACATCCTTAGCAAATACATGTTTAGCAAAGTACTAAAGACGCTTTCAAGACGCATAAATAATACATTGTACATTGCTGAGGCCCATTTGGAATATGAAACACATAATTGTAGTGGCGATGTGTCGAGAGTACGACATCAAGGCCGACCCGTAATAACCCCAGCCTGTCTCATTATGTTTTAATCTCGATCACTTTAAATTCGACATTTTCAAAAAAATTACATTAAATTATTCCACTTACAATCTCCAGCGCAATCACCCAGCAATAAAACTGATGTCCGATACGATTTTCGGAGAATACACAGTACGATGATATTTCTTAATATATCGATGTCATTTACCAATCACGAAACCTCTACCGTGGGATCCTGTAAGATTAAATAAATAAAATAACTAAATCTACTTTAATTGTTATTTCTTATATATAAAATATTGTATTCTTACATTATTTACCTTTTGAATGACAAACAATCTTGTCTATATTGTAAAAAATTGAAATTATCATTTAAACCAAATCAAAGACAGACCAATTGAGGAAACAAAAACGTAAAATTAATTACGAGCAAGTCTTCTCTTCCCTAATGGACTGTTATCTATGAAATGGTATTATGAAATAAAAATATTATGCTATTAGAGAAATAGAGAACGAATTTCATAAAAAAAATTCAGTCCAAATTGGGCGATCTATTTATATTACCCTTTTATTAATATCATAAGAAATGTTCACTATTATTTAGTAGTGAGTTTTAAAATAACTAACATGATATAGTACATGAATTCTGAGACTTTGGAATATGTTCAAAAACACACAAAATAGTTAACCTAGACCATACATATTCAAACCCCGTCATTAACACATACTTTTTCATCTATGCAAAAGCACCAATAACCAACTGACCGTCTTTTAAATGTGCATCGTTTCTTAATTTAAACCAATCAACATGAATCATCAAACAAAATAATACTCAATTAATAAATTACAAAAGCAGCATAATGCCTCCAGCCGGCCCGAATGACAGTAACAACTCCAGACTGGGAGGTTGCGCGGCCGCGAAGCCACGCCGCCTCCGACGCATCGCCAAAAATGTAATTTATAACTACATTTAAACGAAGAGCTCGCCGAACCACTTCGTCCAATATTAATATCGGCGTCAGCATCATTAAGGAATTCCTTTTATTGCGAACTTTAAATAAGTCCGTTCGCCAATCGCCTTTATTAAAGAAGGCTACCTTTCTCCAAGGTTTCGCAACTTCGCCCTTCTTTTAAAGCGGTTTAATACAAAACGACGCAATTTACTTTCAAGTTGGCAACAAAAGAAATTCTTATCAATTTTTGTGGTAATTTTTACACGCTTTTTGTGCTTAATAATCACTTAATCTACGGTGGTTCGTGTAATTTATTGAACGGCCTACGGGTCAGTTATCTTTGGGAGATCGGTGGCTCATCGACGCATCGGCAAACAATGTATTAATTCTACTTTGGCAAACGAATAAAAAAGATACATTTTCTTTGGAGGCTTACTTTCGCATCATGATTTTTTATTTCACTGATAAATAAATTATGCTGTACAAATATTTATTCGGTATCATAATAAAGATCTATACGACATGAAGTACGTAACATTTTACACGTGTGTATTGAAGTAGCGTGAAACGGTGTACAAAACAGCGCCGCTACTGGCGTCCACAGACAACCTACAAAAAGAATAACTCTTTTTTGTTTTATTTTATTCAAAACAACTCGACACACGATGCACGATTATAAATCACGGAGTGCACACGACGAGCTTAATATGGACATAGCCGGCGTGTTTCACAAATTAACATGTTGGTTTACATTCGTTCCGTATCCGTATTAGAAATTTTATGTGCGTCTTTATTACATTCGATAGCGTAGGTTAAATTTATTACATTCGATAATTATAAAAGTTACCGATAACTGAATAAATTGAATGTACCTACATCATCCATATCATCAGAATCATACAAATGTGATCGAATCGGATTCAATTATTTAATAATTAAAGAAATAATGAAGATATAGTGAATCATGCTAATCCTAAGATTATAATTCTCAAAGTGACTTTATTTGTTTGTACTTTTAACGTCTTAACCGTTCAACAAATGGTCGTGAAATTAACACATTCAAATAGTAGTCGGAATACGTAGAATACTTATTATCAATCAATATCTCAATCGAATAATATATCTGGAGCATACGTAGTTGCATACTCTATGATAAAAATTAATACATACATAAAATATAAATGTTGAATAAAATTTCTCTTTTTTTAAATGATAAAAATTTAAAGATCATATCCTCAATATTATTTCATATAACCGCATAAGGGCCAACGTACAAATTAAGAAGACTATGGAGATTTATCAAATTAGGCTCGTCTTGCCGGTTACGGTAGTGGTGGGTACATACAAAAAAACCGAATCAACCATTCATATCTCATAACGTTGACATAATTGATTGTGTAAACATGGTGCTTATTAATGGCGTACATTATCATCTGCTAAAAGCTGCCTTTATATTTTGCGAGACAATCAAAAAAGGGTACGATGATGCTGTTTTACCTACTTAGGGAGAGCGGGTATAAAAAGAGATATATTTCTTACCTTTATAAAGTTGACAGGTCAAATCATAAGACATAAACTATCTCTTGTTATACATAGTATTAAATTGTACAGTTGTACAAGTTGAAGTAATTATACATGGACATTAAAAAAGCATTTTCATATATTAAATTTTGCATAAACAAAATCAGTAGAATAATATTTAAAAATATAACTAAAGATTGTCTATAAGAGATTGTCTTAGCAATAGAACAACCTTTTGTATCTTTATGTATATTTTTTTATCTCTACTTCATGCTACTGTATTTCACTTGAATTTTCTATTTGTCATTGTATATTTTTGTTTTTGGTCCAATAAAGAGGTAAATAAATAAATAATATTTTCAATAAGTATTCCAATTATAGGAGACAGAGATAAATAAACTCGTACTCTTCTGCAGGTCTACTCTTTAATACTGACATCAATTCAGTCTTTTACAATGACAATTTTGTATTGCACTCATCAAACAACAGTTAGGAATTTGATTAAATTTATAATCGGTTTACAATAGTTAACATTGACAAGTTACACAAATATGCATCTATCAGAATCATTATGTCTCTAGTATTGCAATTACAATTTGAAACGTCTCAATTCCAATATCGGTCTATTAGAATTTATTTCAAGGGTGCACTTACAGAATTGGCATTCGTAGCAATGGTGGTGAGGTCGTGATAGATTTCAAACGAGAGCTCTGGGCCTCAGCACATGGCGCGACGAGGAGCATAGAGTTTTAACTGGTAGAAGTCAGGCAGTATCCACATATCTTCTCCTAATATGACACCATAACGGATTTCCTCATATAAAAAAGTAGCAATATATAAAGGTGACTATGGGCGTTATAACAGAATATACTCTAGTGTCCATAGTGCTGCTCATGACTATTGGCGACGGTTACTACTTCCCATCATGTAAGCCGTTAGTTTGTCTTCCATTCAAAGTTGTATAAAAAAATATAAAATATTTATTAAATGTTGCCACATTTAAAAACAGAAATAGTACCTATTTCAAAAAAGGACCTGTAATCAAGATGACAGAATAAGAACAAAAAAACTGTAACAAAGAATGGATTGCATGGAACCCATCTGTCCAGTCTGTCATTTATATGGCGGACCGAACAAAGAACGATTTTGTTCAACCTACTTAAAATGAAGATAAGAAGTTACATGCTTTAGAGCTTTCACATGTAGAAATCAATTTAATTAGTTTTATAATCTTGCTGAAATACTTACAAAACCAAAACTAAGAATTATAATATAAAACGATATATAATACTTACACTTATATAGGTATATATCCAATAATTACAATAAATAATATTTTTCTTCTTTTTTTTCCATAAATTCTTCAAATGTACCCACAACAAACATTGCTTGCCCCGTGATGAACTGAAAGAATGCCATTAGGTGTTATGTCCGCCATGTGTACTTTATGTATATACATAACAGTTAAATAAATTACTAAGTATTCCTAATATAATAATTTGTTAATAACCTCTCTAAAATACATACTCTGTTACATAATAAATGACTAATAAAATAAGTAACAACCAATATAAGTAATTTTGACACGTTCAACATTCCTAATACGGAAATGTCAATCTTCATCTTATCACATTAATCTATATTTTCAAAGAATAGACACATGATGTAGAATTCAGAATCACTTTCTCTTTCGACCAAAAATGTGGCCTATAATTGTGCGCATACGCAAAACGAGTGCTGCACAATTTTGTAAGTTCAAAAGTTTTTACTGGCGAGGACACCAAGTGAGTACAGCTCATACGATGTGATTGAAGCCTTACATATCATCGCGGGACTGGTTCAAGAAACTAGTTTGACAGTCCAATGCCCTTGAAATTAACTTAAAGCTAATAAATTGACACTTCACATGGTAAGTCACACCCACGAGTATCTTCTTATCGTGGCCAACAATCACTTACTAAATCATGTCAGTGAATGTACTATTAAGTAATAATAATAGTAGAAGTTCTCAAGCTGGAACACTCTTGATAAGTGAGCAAACAAGGAACCTCTACAATTTGGAAAAGTTCTTTTCCTAAATATGCCAGACCAAGAATCAAATTGAAACCTCATTTACGCAAAGCAACGTATCTGCCAGTGGCAGACTGCCAGCCACTTCACCAGAAGTTATCGAAGTAAAGCATAAATTTTACAATTTTAGATACCAATACCTATTACGTTATCACCGTGCAATATTACCGGTTCGAGTGCGACCGCATTGTATTATGCAAACGGCCGAAATTTTATGAAAATTAAACATCGATTATTCCGCTCTTGTCACGAGAAACAAGTGCAGGTTACAGCTCTAATAATTGCGTCGAAACACTGCGGTCGAGTTATATAACTGAAATAATTCGTGGTCGGGCACAAACGTCGACACCCGAGTGCCTCGATACGGTTACGATGGAAACCTACCAAGCACCAAGGTCCACCAAAATCACACGCCCTGCTCCAATTAATTAAAAAGAATGCGTATTTACGCCTGTTGTTTAAGTACGTGTATATTTTTAAAACGACTTCCAAAAGAATGCATTTCTCAATTCGTGCGATTTATATATTATGTATTATTATTGGTATTACGTGCTTATATCGCCAATACAACACTGATTCTCACAATTTTTGTCGTTTTTTTTTTATCGTTTACACTTGTGTTGGTTCTGCATTAATTTTGTAATGATTGAAGCTGCCATTTTTTTACATAGCAATAAATTGTTTGTTGTCTACCAAAAGTTATAATTCAAATATATTCAGAGTAAGATATCATAGTTGCACATAATTAACGAATCGGATATTTGTGTTCACAAATTCAGTGAAGAATTGATTACTTCATAACCAATTCTTCACTGAATTTCACAGTTTCTTTTTTTTTGTAGATATTTGTTATTTTTTTTACTTCCGTATTGGTCTTATATTAATTTTGTATATAATTAAAACTGTCGTTTTTGTACATAGCAATAAATTGCTTGTAATCAATCAAAAAGTTCTAAATTCAAATATTTTAGCGAAGATCTTGACGTCGACGAAACATCGTTTATCGGTGTATATCTGTATTCACAATTGAAGTCGCTTTTTATGGAGGCAAATGTACCAATAAAAGCGTAAAAAAAAAAAACTTCACAACGCTTAATGTCATTAGTGCAGGATAATTAATTGAGGTCTCCCGAAAAATGTTTCCAGCAAATACCTAAATGTTTTTAATACTGCACTTCCCACGGAGGAGGCAAAAGTTTGTAACGCAAATAATTTGCGGAATGTCAAACTATGCGATGTCTGGGTGGTATTGGCCCTTGCGCGTCCTTACGAAAGGCTATTAAGATGCTCAGGCTCATGGGAAATATGTTAGACTTCATCCAAATATTCACTTAAATCGCAATTTAAAGATTGTGACACCAACGTACTACAGTATATCTGCATCACTTTACAAATGTTATTGTACATACCTCCAATTATAATAGGTGATTTCTAGGATCTATTGATGTCCATAGCAACTATTAAATTAAATTAGATAACCTAGTCGTATTTGAACTCATTTGATTTATCTTCACAAATGCTATAGCCTTAAGTAATTTTCAGGATCTGGTGATGGAATCGGATAGTGGCCATAGTAAGTATTGAACCGGTCATTAATATTATACTCTATATAGTGCATAGAACATGTGCTTATAGTCTAATCTAATGAAGCTTTAGTTAATCACGGACGGTGATAAACTAATGACTTTTTAAAGTCACTTTTCTAGAAAATAAAAGATTATGAGATGTACAAGAAGCTAAGATGTGACTAGTTCAAGATAACCTTATGTTAAAAAAAATTAATGTGCATTTTAAGACATGTTACAAAAAAAATAAACAGGAATTGTAAATAACCTTCCTGTAGCGTATGTATTAAATACCTATCATTCAATCACGTAACTATATTACTGTGTATCTCAAAAGCTGGCAGACAGCAAGAAAAATTAATCCCCAGATGTTCGCTTGAGGATATGTCAGATTTTGTATAAATCGACAGCTCTTTTTTTGATCGTATTCACTGCAAATATAAGGCTTGTTACGTATTTTCGACTGGTCACCGGTCGTTCCTGTGAATATTCGATCTATGTGATATTTGGCAAGTGCGATTTCTATCAAATTATGATGAGCTTTTTTAGTTTCGAGCCTTCAGAGAAGTTGACGGGTAGAATGCCTTTTGTGTATTTATACAATATCATCGCCATTTTAAATCTAATTTTAATAATTCATTTTAAATTTTTAGTTTACTTCCATGTTGGATTCATATTTATTTATAATGTGCATATATATCTTTATATCAATATTTTACAATCTTTTAATTGTCACTAAAAATTGTTGAACAAATTTCAACCAAAATCAATAATTGATTTATCATATTTATAGAAAAAATCCAAGATTCCAACATCACGAAAAATTACGAATTTCATTCAAGCGACAACGCGGGATATTAATAATTAATAAGAGTTACTTTATTTTTCACTTTATTATACACTGATAACTATATACGGTTATCAGCAGTAACCTCAGTCAACTGAACCATTCCAGCAAAGAAAAATACTCGAGTGTGTTAGTTAAAAGCGTTCATCCTTAATATGACTACATTGTCTAACAATATTCAATAACAGTAAAACAGTTTTTCAATATTTCATTAATATTTTTTAAAAAGTGCTCATATAGCTATATAAAACTTTTATCATATTATTCTTACTGTTGCTCAACATTTTAGTTTTAAAATTTCTAAATATTTGTTAACTATAAAATACAAAATTTCATTGATAGTTTAGTTAAAATCTTATTGCTAATGTCAATTTAATCCTTAGTCAACCTGTCGATCTCAATGCGAAACGCCTATACGACAATACCTATGTGGGTAAAGGTGTCCCTGACCGACTGATATGACAAACCATACATACTGACAAGGGTATGAGACTGGCATAGTCACCAGATGTACTGAAGCCTCAACAAAAGTTAAAATAAAAAAATTATCTTATTGTATAATTATCGTGTAAGTTCGCGATAAAAAAAGCACTTTTTTAATAATCATTCAGAAATATTTAATGTATTTATTTATTTGTTTTCGAAAATTAACAGATAACGCAAACGCTGGAAAACTTTGGTATGAAAGTTCTTAAGTAACCCGTTAATTCCACATTAAATCTGCTTATATGAAATCATGTTAAACGAGTCTCGAGTGCCGACGTCCTTAATTAAGGCGAAACGTCCATCGCCGCCTACTGGATTAAAAGATCCGATTTGATTTTGATTGATATCGCGGTGAAAAGACGCACTTGTCCGCAAAAGCTCTCGCTTATTATAATCTTCTATAGGTGCATTTACACTGCATGATCATTATTTCCACTTAATAAAACTCGAATATTTGAATGATAAATACTATATAGCGTAAACTAGTGATTGTAAGTAGCTAAAAGCAAGAAAAATATAGGTATTCATTACTTATATACCTATCATAAATGAGAATAACTATATATTAATTACACTTAAAATTATATATCAGATATAAATTAATTGAAAATTGAAATATTTATTTCCGTAACGAAATTAGTACAATACAAAGATCGTTGTGGTGGCCTTCTAGTAAGTGATATCAGCTGCATCTGAAGGTCACGCTCCGTCATAACCATGAAAATACAAATCACAGTTCCATAAAATAAAGATATAAGAATTATATAGTGTTAGTAGTATGCCAGTATATCTAAACGCATGCGTGCGTGCGTGCGTGCGTGCGTGCGTACGTGTCTACGTCCACAACTTCGTCCGCAGTTTTCAAATCTCATTGTGATTGGTTGAATAGTTATGATGTCAAAATATCACAAACAAACAAACTCACTTTCACATTTATAACACTAGTAAGAATTACGAATCGGACTACGACCTGAAAAAAGGATAATATGACGACCTGAAATATATCTACTTTAGTCAGTTATTTAAATTCATATACGATAAGAATACCTTTAATAAGTATGTACTTCGGACTGCCTAAAATTTCCAAAACACATACAGTTGCGATATTTGAATGAAAGAATGAATGAAAACTCTTTATTGCGTTGATACAGATTATAAAGATTAACAAAATTTTCATATTTAAATCTATTACGTCCATATAAATTATGATAATAAATAAAACTGCATATGTAAACGGACCTCCGGAAACCGGGATACCGTCATACTATATGAAACACACCGGTGGATTAAAACCGACAACCATTAACTGCAGGAACATGTTCGAATTTGCTTACATATGCCGAGTGGATGGATAAAGGCTTTTTTAATAAAACTTCAACGATTATTATGTAGTAGTGATTTAAAAGCATTCAGGCTTAAAGTTACGTCAAGTGAAAAAGAACAAATATTGAGCAACCGTCTGATTTTTAAGGCATAAATACGAGTATAATGAACTGTAAATAATTAAATGTAAGTAAATATTAAACAAGTGTGGACATATTATCTGGAGGAAGGAAAAGAACCATCATCAATAACTCTGTCCACTGCTAAACATAAGCTTACCTATTAGGGGGGTTCTGCCAGTAGTTGCCACGCTGGCAGGCGGATTGGCAGCCACAGTCAATTTTAGAGTTGTTTTAAGAGGAACGCTGCTGCCCATCCCTCGCCCTCCCTTAGTCGGATCTTACGACTTCCAAGAAAAAGGAAGGGGTGGCCTATTCTATGCCGGGACCACACGGTCAAGAAAAAGAATATGATATCAAAAATATATTATCTAAGATTGTGTTTTAACGTAAAAGTAGAAGGAAATACAAAAAAAAAACATCTAAATAATAAATAGACTCTGCGAATAATGACATGGGCAGAAAGAGAACGAATACTGAGATAACTATGTACTTTTTTTTTATGGGTGAAAATGGTATGGTAACCGCGCCTGCTCTAACGGGATACGCTAGTGGAGCACCAGTGAAGGGTGATAGATGAGAATGACAACAGGTCAGTTAGCCCATCATGATAAATTCATGACGAATTAACCGTGATAGTTTCCAGGGGAAACCGCGAGGAGGTCGACCTGGTTGGGTATATTGCTAGCAATGGGATTCTCAGTCTCCATTACTAACAATCCCTTACCCCCAAAAACTATGTACTGAATACCATAATTATAAAGATAAATCAAATTCAATTCATAAAAGTTAAAATCACTGCGTATTTCATCAGAGGGCAAATAGGCAAAGCGTTATTGCATACTTACAATGATTTGAACGGATCACCCAACTGGATATTTCGCAAAGCCCTCCAACGTTTTGAGTTAAGGCAGCAATATTGCCGTATAAGCGACATGTCGACTAAGTAGGACTAGGGAATAAAGAATATCCGAGCAATTCATCTCGATTTGTCGTTGGGTCACGGAGGTGCCCGCGCGTGACTACTCACCGATGCCTTACACATGCGCCCGCGCAGATCAGTTTAAAATTATAGATTCGTTTTACCTTATATTCAGAAAATTACTGTATTAAAAATACGTTGGAAAATGTTCCGTCAACTAAGACTTTTAACTTCGTAAAGAATAAGATTGTTAAATCGACGGTTTTTCCTAATAAGTATGTTACAGATCCAATTTCGAAGCACTTATTTTTGGGAGGAAAAAAGATTAATAATTGGGTGTAACAGCCTAATTGCTAGCAATATAGGGTATGTTGACAGATCGACCTTCCTGTGATTCCCCTGTAAAGTATAGTAGTTGATTTTTGGTGAGTTCGTCACGATTGGCCAACTGATCTGCTCTCATCTTCATTCGCCATCTCTTATTGGTGTCCCGCCAGTATATACACACAGCACAAGGAGTTACCATTCCATTTCCATGCAAAAAAAAACTAATATTATGTGGTTTTTATATATTTTTTTTTTATTTAACTGACAATATTAATGACAGATTTTTTTAGCAAAATTTTAAATTAATACCATTGAATTACAGTTCTCTGGTAATATGAAATAAAGTTTACATGCATATAAAGTTTGTAATAACATATTCATGAAATTTCAAACCTAATATTAAGCTGTATCATATCACCGAACGTTAAAACTTTACCTCCACAATATTTATTGTCTATCCGTCACAGGCGCAGATGACCCTCTCATAAAATTACCAACATGCACTACGATTAACCACCAAAAGACACATGCATTTATGATCAAATTTGGAATATTACTTTCAGATGTTAGTATTAAAGTCCAATTTCAATCGAACGCACGTTACAAAGAAAATAATCTCAAATGATTTAGGGGTCCATATCTGTCAGGTATAGCCCGATTATGTGAAGCTATACGCGGACAAATAGGTTTATTGGCTACTGTCGTAATAAAATTGTATGATTTATCAGTAACGGTGGCGGGATGTTATTTGCTCCTACAAATATGCCATTGGTACGTAGCACAAATTCGCCGTATAATTGAAAATTTCTGACGGTGAAGATGTATTTTATTTGATTGATCTACATCTTCTATAATACTATTTGTTTAATAATCTTAATTAAGTAAAATAACTGAATTGTTAATCCACTTCCGAGTTTCAGAAAGTAGTTAGGGTTATAAATGATTATTAATGTTAGGTTTATAAATTCATGGTGTGCTGAAAAAATACCTAAGTACCTACATAATGTAAAATGAATTAATGAAATAGTATTTCTTTTACAGAAACGTTATTTTTCATTCCAAGTGACATAAAAGAGAAGTTTTTATTTCCATATATATACTTGTAAATAAATTTCAAATTAAATACTAAATAGGTATAAACACATCCTACCTCCCTGTACCGTAGCTTGATTGATACTATAACTAAATTCTGACATTTTCTAAATAATATTCAATATTTATAAACTTTAGACCCAATTAATATTTATAGTTATCATAATTTACTTAAAGCTACTCCTGGTTTAGGTCCATTGGTACTGTTCTGAATATACGGAATTAGTAAATAACGGGTAAAATGTGTATGCCCCCGTAGGTAGTAGATGTTCGCATATTTAAGCTGTATCCACAAATAGGTGCGGATTGTGCAAGTCATATCTCGCGTCGCAGGATCACTCCTCAAGGTCTGGTCACTCGTGCGTGGTGTACGTGCCGCGGCCCTGGTAGCCTTTGATTGAAAATAAAATAAAGATTCTTTCGATAATAACTGACAGTTGTCTTGATCATTATGTATTTTCTTAGCGCAAAACTGTCTGAGAACAACAGCATTTTGACGGTTAACTGCAAATATATCCTAACTAGCACCGACAAAGAATTACCGACAAAAAAATTATTAAAATTTAAGTAATGAGTTTTAATATCAATTCTCAGTATACTGATATAAAAATTAGTTCTGTATATATATATATATATATATATATATATAATATGATAGACAAATTTAGACAGCAATCTCGACGCCTTAAATTTTGTTTCAAGTAGTAAAATAAAAAACTCTTAATCTTTTCTATGTATTTTCTTTCCCAACAAAAGGCGCGAGTGCACCCCCTTGCACTTTACTACCAGCGTCCGTATGAAAAAATACAAGTGTGACGCTGCCCCTTAATCTTTAAATTGTAATGAAAACAGTTATGAAAACTAATATACGAGTATAATTATGATGCTGCATTTCCATGAACAGTGGATCTAATGTAAATAGTAACAAAAGGTTTAACTAAATTGATATCACAAGAAAAACACTGACAGTTTTTTCAGTTCTTTTGTTAATGTGTGACCAATTTTATTGAAATAAAAAGTGTCATTACAGTATATTTTCAGAGTGCAATATGACCTTGCATCGTCTTTGCCGTAGTAATGACAGTCACCATTATTCACCACTTACATTAAGTATATCTTAAACTGATTCAATATATGAATTCTTTTCAATCAATCGGAAAAAAAACTCGATCTATTTATTGAACTGCCTATCAAATTATAACAACAAAAATTTATTTTTTCGTAAAAAAAAAAACATAGTCTAAGACTGAAAATTGATAAATGGATAATAAGCCTGAAAAGCTAAAATATTAAATATTTTACATATCATACGACAAAACCAAAAATATTATCACTCCAAACTTATTATCTTTTGGAGGAAACAATAAAGAGTATCTATCTATCTATCTATCCAAAGACATTAGTGTGACACATACAATAAAACATATTTATAATTATCTAATAATTATATATGTTTTGTAATATATGTATAGCACACCTGCAATGCCGCTGGTGTTGTGGGTGATCATGGGCGGCGGTAGTCACTTACCACCAAATGAGCCGCATGCTCGTTTGCCCCCTGTTGTAAAAAAAAAATTATTAATGTAATTAAAAATAGACATCATTAATAGATATTATTAATATACATTATATCTGTTAGTAATGTGTATTTTTTTTAATATTGGAGATCACTTTAGTAAGATATTATTTATTTATTTATTTGAAAATTACTCACCACACTTACAGTTTCCCAAAACGTGTAGTGAGCCAAAGTTTTATTTTACAAACTTACAAATTATATTACTATTATAAACCAAGACACCGTCCATTGCGTATTCATCTACATGTAGATACTAGTATATACATATATAACAAAATTGTACTAAACTAAACTAGGCGATGTCTGTACATTTTTAGATTAATTTTTGTTTTACAAGGTAGGCATCTGATTAAAACTCATGACAAGACGAAGGAAGGCCTTTACGGATTTAATTTGAGTCTACATTCTTATTTCAATACCAAACTTTTTCAAATTCGTCAATTGAGGTACCAAGCCACACCTAGGTGTTATTTATTAGCTACCTTCGCAGGTTACGCAATAAGAGTAATCCACGAATACTGAAACGGCTTTTATAATTTTTATTTTCAATCGATAAAGTTTACTCCAATCTTGACGTTATATATTTTCATGATTTGAATCATTAACGAAAAAGAGCTATTAAAGAAAATATATTATTCTTTTTGAAGTTAAAAATATTAAAAGAAGTTAAAACATTAATAATATAATTAATATACAATGTAATGTGCCTAATTGTTATAACACGGTTTTCTCTTATAATTGGCTCGTCTACTCATATAATGTAAATTAAAAGCCATTTCATTTTATTTTGATTGAGAACTATCTTCTCTAAATTCTATAATTTGTATTTTTATTAAGATACTAAGTTACAAGTACTCTAAATAATAAATTATTCTATATATTAAAATTTCATCAAGTCACAATAATATTTAACTGAACACATAGTATATAATACATATATTCGTAATATATTGTTTAGAAGTCATAAGCTCTTAGACTAATTGTGTGATTATAGACCTACTTCTAAACTTAATTAACTTGGCGACTTGGTTTTTATCATATTTTTTATCCAATAGATATAGCTCCTCGTGGGCGGGACGACCTTGAGGACACGGAAGACAATATTGAAGAACGCTTTTGCGGCACTTTCAATGATCTGTTTTATTCTCCAAAATTGTGACTCAACTAGGAAGAGACTGTGGAATTCAGCATAGTTTCTTGCGTCATTAAATCGTTCTGCAAATCATTAATCGCACTTTGTAATTTGTACTATTCATATTCTACTAATATGCCTACTATATTTTAAATTTTAATACTATAGTTAACTTTATTTAATTGGATGGGATACTTTGATTTATAAGACGAATCTTCTGAATCTCTTTATTTCTTGTATAATACCAGTTTTTCTTGAAGTTAATTTTTAACGGCAACTATATTATTTAACGTATTAAGTTCTAATTCGTTAGCAATGTATTTTATATTACAAAATTTGTTGAGAATTAAAAAATTAATTCCACTATTTCTGATCATCATATCATCAAAAATAAAATCCTCACAAATGTTGAAAGACATTAGACTATAAACTCCTATTGCTCAAAAACTCAACCTAAGTGATTATTATACCGAACAAACTATCAAGTAAGAACTAGCAACAAAGTAAAATTGAAAGTAAAAGACACCTTAATAGTATTTTATAAAAAAAAAAATATCTACAGAACTAGATTGAATGCCAGTGACGGTACCTGACACGGAGAGCCTACGCTCTATAAGTAATATGTTTGAGCGAGAAAAAAAAACCGTTCCAATTTCACGCAACACAAACTTCGTGATCATTTTTTGTTTGTTATGATGACAAACTGTTTCCTAGTCTGGCCTAATTGTCCAGACCCATTGTTACACAGCTTACTCATCGATATTTCTTGCTGCCTTTAGGTACATCTGGTCACCTCGCACTTTCGATTTTGTTAGCCTAAAAATTTCCTATCAATCTTCTACTATACAATAAATATGATCAATGAGATAAAAAAAAAATAGATAAATTTTGATGTCACATTAATTTGCAACAATATACCTATTCTCGGTTCAACAATAAAATGCTAAAATGCAACAAAAAAAAGTTTCACAAAGAAATTAAAAAATTGCCTTATTTGCACAGTTATGTCTTCACGTCAATACGAACCATAATTGTCAAAGACAATCAAATTTATTAAAAGAAGACTAACCAAAAATCATCTATATACTATTGCGGAGCAGCTATACTTAAATAATTTTGTTTCAGTTTAAAAGGTTGATATGGTAGTAAAATTACAAAAAGTAATGCCATAAAACCTTAGTTCTCAAAAATAAAAAAAAGAGTACCATGGATGGCACATTTTATTCTTTGATTTCCTTGGTATTATTTATGTCTATAGATAATGGTTATCACTTTCAATCTGGTTGACGTTTGTTTGCCATTCTAAATTCAAAGAAATCAAATACAGGCTTCAGACTCGTTCTTTAAAAATTGTAAGTACTATATTGAATCATTACATTACCGATTTTGCTATGCAACACTTGTCTTCGATACCTATCACGAACAACTTTATAAGCCTATTGATCGATTGAAACCCGGAGGCCTAAAAAGTCTACTATTACATACACAGGTGGTTCTACTGTGGTCGCACTGTCACTCGACTTTTATCGAACCGTGCTTTCGGATATCCTGCATTATCGCCTCTCACACTTGACATGCTGTCACTTGACAATATTAATATAATACTATTGCAAAATCAATGTGAACTCTCTCTTTATTTCAAGCTCATTGATCATGCAATATACATGGTAGTGATACATTATAGTAAACACACGTAGCCATAGTTGTTGATAAATTATTAGTGGTCAATATGAACTAAACAATGATATCAATGATCTAAATTATTGTTATTTGCTTCATACTTCGTGTATAACAATGACGACCTGTAAACACTTGACACACGAGGGCGATATCCTCACACGAATCGTAGCAATAGAAGTGATTTAAACAATGTACATATAAAATATTCTGGGATTCGTCACAACCACCAGATTACACTATTTGACGTATTTGACGATGTCTGATTTCACCAGTTTACTTAAATGTAACTTAACTGATAAGATCTTTATAAATGTCCTAATAAGATTTTTAAAGTTGTTCCGAGATAAATTGACATCGACTGTGACATACTATATTTGTCCTTACAGGTAACCGCTATAAAATAATTTCAAAATGAACGAGTAATAAAATCGAAAGTGACTTTATTTTTGTGTCTTTTGCAACTTCAATAGCGCCGTTAGATTGTTGCACAACTTTTTTCGTTACAGTACTGAAGAATTATAATCCAGTAGACCACTAATATAAAAGGTAAGTTCCAGCAAGAGACATAATTTGAACTTCAGAAACAACTTCTTGATTCTTGTAATCTTGTAGTTCTTAGCAATGGTAATTTTTTTTATACCACTGAGGTGGCAAACAAGCATACGGCCCATCTGACGGTAAGTGGTTTTTTTTTATGGGTGATAATGGAACAGTAACCCCGCCTGCGCTATCGGTACACACTGGCGGGGCACCAGTGAGAGATGATAGGTGAGAATGAAGCAGGTCAGTCAGCCCATCGTGACGAATTCAACAAGAATTATTCACGTTGGTTTCCAGGGAGAACCACGCGGAGGCCGACCCGATAAAGTATATTGTAGGTTGATCATTGAGGCGTGTTACATGCAGCAGAATATACTATATATAAAACTGTGTTAAGTAGTTTTTATGTAGTTTTTTATATATATATATATATATATATATATATATATATATATATATATATATATATATATATATATATATATATATATTATCAACGAGTAACATATAATTATAACAATAATATATAGTTTATATTATTTTTGAGAATTCTACCTACCTGTGCAAAGCCTGGCCGCATCGGTATAATAATAAAACCATAAACTAACAATGATATAGCTCATGTTTATAAACGACAGCCATGACATTCGAAGAAATAGGATGTCAACCAGTTCCAACCAGAAAAGTGTAATAAAAATGTAACAAGGTGAGCTTTATTACATTTTTATTACACTTTTCCATATATTGTATTATATCTGTTTAATACAATATGTGGAATATGCCTATTCTGATAGGTAGAAACTATAGCTTTAAGGGTAGTGAAAGAACTAAAAAGAAATGGATGGACTGTGTGAAAGATAACCAGAATGAGAGTCAATGCAGAAACGACTGCTAATAGAGAAGAATAGAAGAGAAAAACATATTACACCGATACCAAATAAATAATATAAATAATTGGGATAACGGTAGGAAGATGTAGTACACAGAAACAAGTACTACAAAATATTCTCATAATAGATTCTTATAAAAATATACTTTATTTGATTGATATAAATATAGTAAAATCTTTTGCCGTTTTGATGTACGCACTTTTAATTATTAAAATGTTACAACGCATGTGACTACGTGCGTGCATGAAATTTAAAGAAATCGTAGTAAGTCTTCTGCAGTGAAGCCTCTTGAAGGTGGTCAATAACTCACCTAATTACTTTCGATGACCTTGTAATGTAGATAATTCAAAATGCGTGTAAGTACTTATATTTTATTTTTAGTTTAACCAAATAATAACTTTAATTTAAACTTTATAAGTATCAAATTCCTTAAACTAAAATGTTCCTAATGAAAAAATTCAAATTCTTCCCACATTACTTTTCACAATAATTTTGAGTCTTTAATAGAAATTAATAATGACCTATAGATAACTATATATCTGTTATTGAATAGTATAATCTTCAAAATTGTCTAAGAGGTGAGAACTTAACGGTCGAGGGATGGACAACAGCGTCCCACTTAAATTGTCACCAAAAACCTAACGGTTGCCAACCCGCCTGCCAAGCATGGCAACTATTGACAAAACTCTCCAATAAGGAGAGTCTTGTGTTCAACAGTCGACAGATAATGGCTCATATGATGAAGATGATGATGATGAATCATCTTGAAATACAGCCATTTGTTTGAACTCGTGATAGAATTAAAGTATTGTATAGTATCTATAATATTTAATAATAAAAATATATTTATATACATATAACGAAAAATCCTTATTGAATTATTGTGAATTAATTCTCAACTTTACTTTAGTAAATAATATATTTATTGGACAAACTTAAACAACCGTCATGCGAAACAATGTCTTACCTCTCTGTCCATTTTCAATTCTGCTGATAATAAAGAGGTATACCTATACGAAACGTTGCGTCAGTTGATCTCAATAGAAAGTGCCGGTAAGCGGCACCTTTAATTACTTTCAGCGATTAATTAGATATCTATGTTACATGCAAATAACATTGCATCAATTCAAAGTGGCTCCATATTGAGTTAGAATAGCTGAGCTGTTACGTCTGTTGAAGCTAAACATATCTGGTACGAGTATATATCTAAATTGTTAATCTACAAAAAATATAAACGCTGTTATTATTATTATTATTTTAAACAGAAAATATAATTAAAGATGTTCGCTTAATATAAAATATTGAAAGATAAATTAGTATTTTATATTATCTTTATTAATAAGCTACTTTTTTTATTCATTGGGTTATATTTAATACTTTTTAAGGTATCTGTTTTTTTTTTAAATAGTATAAAGAATTTTTAAAATCGATTCAGTAGTTTTTGAGTTTATTCATTACAAACAAAAGTATAAAAAATCAAATCTTTCCTCTTACAATATTAGTATACTCTATGTGTATTTAAATATGGGTCTACGTTCACTTAATTTATTTCGTTCCCATTCTCTACTACAACTAAATAAATATAATTATCTAGTATCTACTATCTATTAAACAATCCATATATACTATACATTGTTTAGGTAGATATTAATGGGATATTTCCACTGCATGTGTGACATATTTACATGGAATTTTAACATAGATTTACGAGCATGTAAAAGCTTTGATAAGCATGTCGAAGACAGTAAAAGAGACGGCCGATTACATCAAATTAGATATACCGGCGAGGAATTAACACACCGTTACAATGTTGGACATTAATAAATTTGTCACTGCGTTATAGATAGGGCGAGAGTGCGAATTGCGGACAATGAGCCGGCGCTGAATTATGGGCCCGATAGCCCATTAGTCTCTCCGAAGCTACAACATAAAGCTTAGGAAATGATGATTGGGGCTAAATGGAAGTAACTGGTTATCAGAGCATTATATTTAAAAACGAAATAAACACAGTCTAAGCTGTATTAAAAATAATAGAAGCTACCTAAAAGAAACTGTTTCATTTAAAGCGATACAATATTAAATAACTATTAATTTAGGAACATCGCGAAACTAATTTTAATGAATAATTTCACGTGTAAAATTCTAATTTTGTAATGCATGCATTAGTTTCATATTACCAAATATTTTTGAGTACTACATAATATATAAATAGAATTAGTGTTATACAACAAATTTTATCAACCATATCGTAAAATCAGTGTCGCGAAAATGTATTTATATATTCAGTAGAGTTTTATTGGAGAATAGACTTTCCTAACAGTTTAAGATATCCTTCCAATTTCTATAGATCTAGGACCAATTCTAAGATATAATGGAGGTGCACCGCTGGTAATTCACTAAGCGATGCTATCGCATGTCGATATGCCCCTTTTTATGACCATCGCACAGATAAAGAAAGAGTTGGTAAATCCATTTCATTGAAGTTTATAGTGTATTAGCATTTATTCGCTTCGTCCTTTAAAGTATTTGAAATGACTGGATATTTTCCCCGTTGAATTATTTTATAGTTTACTGAAAAATAAAATATGTTAAACGATGTTACTATTTATCAAAATGAAATTAAATGATATTTACTTATTACTTTAACAAAATAGTAATGCAATTCCTACTAAACAATTTTAAGAATAAGAAAGAGCATACTATTAAAATAAAAATATATAATTATGTTCTAAAATTTGTAGTAAGCTTATAATTTCTCATCTCATTCTAATGTACAGTGGATTATGTATTAACCGACTTCAAAACGAAGTGATTCTTAGTTTAAAGAATACAGGTACTTTTTTAATCGCTCAGTTTACCCCCATTTTGGTTCCATACTCATTTCATTACTTTCTCAACTTATTGGTAATAATTCTTTCTAGAATTCCCTTAAAATATGTCCTTTAGTCTGATTCTAATCGAGAACGAAAATAATAATTCCAAAACACTTTTAATGAAATGAAGTCGCTACAAAATCGTTACAGCTTTCATTAAGGGAATCGTGCTACTTGTACACTGCAGATATACACATGATTCGTATTGGAATGTCGAAATCGAAAATTCCTCTCATAATAAATAATATAACAATGACATTATATATTTAAAATTATAGAAAATTCTTTGTAGACGCGTCAAAGTCTCTATCGAATGTCCTCTAGTCAGATTTTAATCGAGAATGAAAATAAGAAAGACTATTCCAATTAAAGGAATACGCAGCTATAATTTACTAGTTCTTTGTACTTCTATATTAATTCGTTTATTTTAATAAATCACCTAATTTACATTACACTTTATTTAGTTTACGACCGATAGATGTGCTAATTATAGTCTACCAGACATTTACGGATAAACTTTGTACAAAATGACCTGTGATATATTTAACCCATTCGTGTTTCAACCGTGAAGCAGTTGTGTTTGCATGGCTGTGTTTCAGTTTGAATGGGGGGATATGGCGTGAATTTACTGGGTACAGAGGAATAACACCTGAGGATTCAGGAATGGCAATACATGGGGGGTATAATTTAACAGTTACTTTGTTATGTCCATATTAATGCTCATTTTAATAAATCACCAATTTCCATCAGGTGGGCCGTCAGCTTGTTTGCCATTTTAAGTTCTATAAAAAAAAAAAAAAAAAACATACATAACATACATAAATATAGACATAGATATTTTTGAGGAAAAAGTATGTTTTTTTTATTTTATGTATATATAGGTATTTTAGAGGTTATGAGCTAACTTACATTTATAGTGTCTTTTTTTTTGTTATTCAAAAAATCCTTCCATATTACATGAGAATGTACAGTTTTTCAGTATTTGAAATATTAGTATTAAATGAAATATTCTTACAAAATAAACCTACAAGAGACATCGAATGTTGTCCCTTGATATCATCATAGTTAATTAAAAGGAAAATATTCACGATATCAACAACTGGCCTGACTTTATTCTCACTCCTAACTCGTGCTCCCCAGCGTAAACAATAACGCAGGCAGTGTTACTTCCTTTTCAAGGATTACAAAAATTAAATATAGATAAAGAGAAATTAAATCGTATATAATTTTAATCTCTAATCTCTTATACGTTATCCAGAAAACTGGTCAACGTGGACCGTCGAGCAGCCATCATGTCCGCCATTGATAAATCATCGACAAGCCACGCGCGCCGCAGGCCTGCGCTGCGCAAGCGCAACCGAAATACACGAGCACAAATGTTTAGTGCACGATGGTAGCCCACGAATTATATAAAATTTAATTAAAATTATATTTACACAACCGAGAAACTTTGAACTACATACTCCTGAGTAGTAGCTGTTGCCCATGTACATGAACCGAATCATCACATGAACAAAATATTCATTCTATGGCAGTGGCGTAACTATACCATTTGGAGCCTGTGGCAAATTCCTACACTGATGGGGCCCTATCAGTAAAAATAAAATACTCAGGTACAATGTAAAAAAATCTGAGCTCGCGGTCTCTTGAGCCGGAGCCCTTTTGGGTTAGAGGCCGTGGCATTTTGCCAGCCTTGCCACCCTATTGTTACGCTACTATTCTATGGTCTCCTAGAGGATATTACTCAGTGAATCCTGAAATTTTGCCCTTCTCAGAAAAGTACTTTTCTAATGAATCCCCTCATTTATTAAATATGAATTAAAATGTATGTCTCATTTATTAACTGTTAGCTTTTACCCGGGATCGGGATATGTTTTACTGTGAGATAAACAGTAGCAATATCTTATATAGTCCATGTATACCAAATTACATAGTGATTGGTTAAGCCATTAAGGCGCTATAAGGTAACAAACAAACACACTTTCACATTTATAATGTACATATGTATATGTGTCATATTTGTTTAATACATATTGTGATATGTACAACGAGTGTTGTTAAACTTTTAATATAACAGAATATCCACTAAATACTTTTTATTTTATGGATATCAAACCTACTAACGTAACAGATGAGTCTCATCACATATTTATATCATAATAATATTTGTATTTAATTAAAGTATTCTTTAATAGCCAACAATAAATAATTTCACGCAACCCTGGTGACTTACAAAACCTCAAGGTTCCGCAGAATTCATTTTTGAAATCTTTAACAGAATAAAAGGTATGGAAACAAAAGATAAGAAAAAGAATTCCAATCCTAAAGAAAAAGACAGAATACCGGTGCTGGCTAAGCCGCACATTCATACTTCTATAATACGAAATATACAACATTTTGGCGGTTTAGCTATACACAGCGTTACACCGCTAAATTAAATCACCCATTTCAATTGATCACGTAAGCCATGTAATGCCCCCGTAATTGGATCTAGCTGTATAAAGGTCACAGGCACTAATTTTGACCACAAACAAGTAAAATTTAAATCAATTCTGAGCAAATCGGGCGACAATACGAATCTTGATTGCATTAAAATTTCATTTTTAATTGGTTTATTGCTTTACTTATATTATTAATTTATGATTCTAAATATTTCAAATATTATCCAAGTATAAAATAAAAAAAAAAGAAATGAAATGAAAAATACAATATTTGTATCTTACTACATTCTGTAATTGTCCATATAATTTTATATAAATTTATTTTAATCGTACTCTGGTAAAACACAAATACATTTATAAAACTACATGAAACAATTACCGTACTCGCCCTCTACGAGTATATTCAAAATAAGGTATGTACCATCTGTAATTTACTTACTTATGAATTAACAAGCCGATTTCGTGGCTCGATTATCTCAAACGAGAAATAATTTTCGGAAATTTATGACGGTATAATAAAATATCATGATAGATTGATGGATATCATGTTTATCTGCCTATATTTACATACTTAAATTGTTGATGTTCTCAATTCACAAATCAAATTTATAATATAATCACGCAACCACCCCATCAATTACAAAGTCATATAATTATTGACGAAAATATCGCATAATATATGGACCATGTATACCTGATTCATACATTTACCTATTACCGGCTCTAAGGTAGTTTTAATAAAAAAAAACACCGTCTATATCCTCCTTAGGTCGATATACAATTACTACTTATCTACATTTCTTTGATAATTTGCTCTGAACATTCTTCTTCTACAAGCAAAAGCCTCCTACACGATCCCCCGTGGAGTCCATAAATGTTAATTCTTGTTGAAATTGTCACGATGGAATAACTGATTTTTTTTTATCCATATCTATCAGCCCCCACTAGGGCCTTACATATCGATAGCGCAGGCGTAGTTACAATTCCATTATCATATGTTTAAAAAAACCTTACTAGGGAGTGTTACTGCCTGAGAATTAAATAAAATCAGCTGTAGCCATTTCTAAAGACGTTCATTTCAATAATTTTCGATATCTAGTTGAATAAATTGAAGCTTAATCGCTGATATACTACCTGAAAATATATTGAAATATTTTAAATCGATACACTTACATGTGGTCAGCTGACACACTGCTCTTTTCGTAATATAACGTGATGCAATCTGTTGTACCTTCATCACTTTAATTATTCGCATTAAAAATCTACCCACCACTTACCGATTTCTTCATGCGCCGCATCAAAATAAAATCCGAAATACATTCGCAGAATGTCTTCATTTGGCATAATACCGTCATTATTATACCAATTTACGCTACCGAGAAGTCGCTTTGTGTATTTACCATTAAAGTTATTTCTAAAGGGGTAATCATAAAACGAAGTAATTAGGTACATACGTATGTGATTCCTCTTTTTAATGGAAATTCTGATTGTGTTTATATTTCATAAATGCAAAAGTACCGTAAAAGGGAACTTATAAACGTTGACAAGGCACTCATTAGGCGAAGTGAGTATAAAATAATCGTTCCTTGAGTTGCTTAAGAGGACATCTATACGTATTTCCTGTAAAATGATTAACTATATTTAGAGTGTCTTTGTACTATATTTACGCAGACCAACACCTACAAATTATAGATGTCTTTATTGATTTATTTTTACTGTGTGTTTTTACATTGTTACTACACCGCTTATTTATCCCATTAAAATATGTATTATTAAATTGTAATATACATACGTCTATATATTACCAATCCATACTTAGTATTATAAAGAGAAACGACTTGATTTTTTGTGTTTGTTTGTTTGTAATGGATACAATTTAAAACTACTTAACTGATTTTAATAATTCTTTCACATATAGAAAGCTACATTATCAACGAGAACATAGACTACATATTTTATTTTGAAAAATCAGAAATCTCTACCAACATTATAATAATGTAACCCAAAGTATAAAAATGTGCCTATTAAAGCTAATGATGATGATATCAGTCGTTAACTGTTCACTGCTGAACACAGGCCGCCCCTTTGGGGGGTTTTGCCTGTAGTTGCCACGCTTGGCAAGCAGATTGGCAACCACAGTTATGTTTTGGTGATGATTAAGGAGGGACGCTACTGCCCATCCCTCGACCATTAAGTTCTCTTAGTTGCCTCTCACGACATCCACGGGAAAGGAAGAGATGGCCTATTCTATGCCAGAACCACAAGACTAAATTAAATCTAATATACACGTAAAATACTAATTTATCTTCGAGTCTACCAGTCCGAAGTCGTGACGGATCACTACTTAATAATAAATGTAAATGAATGCTGATCAGCTTCAGAGAGTGATGCTATTTCACTAAAGTATATGCCAATTGATAGAATACACGTACGTTTAGATCAAACGTCAATATTACGCAAACAATGTAATGTAGGTCAAACATTATCAATTGTTACCATTTCACCGCAATATTTGTGCTCTATTGCCAATTAAATTAATATCGAGGAGAACATGAAAGGTGGCCGGTGTTTGCCGGACATCGTCAGGTGTGGCACCGCTGGCGGCGTGAGTCACTGCCAATCGAATTCCATACAACAACGGGAACTCCTTTATTCTCTTTGCTATATCGCCCGCCTTGTGCCCTTTCAAGCTAATACTAAATTCAAAGCCTAAAGTGGACTTGCCACTACATAAATATCCAAGTTGAACATAACTTATATCTACTATTCACTATGCATACCCACATTATTGTTATTTGTATTGGTTCATACCAAAAATTTATAATATTCTGAATATAAACACTTTTAAATTATGAGCTATTTCCACGACTTCTGTTTTGTGTGCGCGTATGCGTGTGTGTGTGCGCGTACGCGTGCGGGGTGCGTGTGCGTATGCGTGTGCGAGTGCGCGTGTGCGTGCGCGTGCGTTTGCGTGTGCGTGTGCGTGTGCGTGTGCGTGTGCGTGTGCGTGTGCGTGTGCGTGTGCGTGTGCGTGTGCGTGTGCGTGTGCGTGCGTGCGTGTGCGTGATCGTGTGCGTGTGCGTGCGTGCGTGCGTGCGTGCTTGCGTGAGTGAGTGAGAGCGTGCGTGCGTGCGTGCGTGCGTGCGTGCGTGCGTGTGTGTTTGTGTGTTATGCGAAGTCTTTGTCAAGTGAATCTCTTTTGATATTTTTATTACTCCTATGATACTCGTACTCCTATGATATGGAAGCATGTTATGGTAGGTATGTAGGTAGGTATGTTATGTTTTGTGAAACAAAACTATCTTATTCTTATAAAATACCATATTACAGGAATACGATGATGCTGAATGGAAGGTTATGGTTCATAACTATCTCTAAAGGGATTGAATAAGAGAAATTTACATTCAAATGGGTATTCCTTCGACTCCACTTTGGTAAACCAATTATATTTGTTCACTAAAAATTTAAAAAAAATTGTGCTGTATGTGAAATTTGTATTTCTAAAACCACCAATTTCTACTAAATAATATTGGATACACAATTCGTTTTTTTTTTATATAAACGATAATAAACCTCTTTTAGATTCAACGCAATAGCATTCGAATAGTGATAGTACAACATTCACAATTCTTTTTTAATATAGATAGATTTACATAACTTCTGCCTAAAACTCGTTTCGTTTTAATCAAAGACAATTAATTATACTAATACCCTTATCTCTCATTCTCTAATGTCCTTATCCTTACATGATCAATGTAAATTAACATTACAAAATCAATTTATAAATAAGTATCTATTATTTTTAGGGTTCCGTAACCAGATAACTATATTCCCGTAACTTTTGTTCATATTTCATATACACCATATACGTTAATTTTCTACTGCCGAACATAGACCTTCCCCATAAGGAAAAATTTATCAGTAGTTGCCACGCTTGGCAGATAAATTGGTAACCACAGTTAGTCTTCAGTGATGTTTTAAGAGGGACGCTGCTGCCCATCCCTAGACTATTAAGTTCCCTTAGTCGCCTCTTACGACACCCACGGAAAAGTATAGGTTAATCCATTCTATGCCGGGACCGCATTCTATTTCACATACCAAATGAAAACTCGTAACTCATGACTCCAAACAAATTAAATAATTAAAAACGGAAAATTTCAGATAATAAACAAACACGTGTATAGCAATCAAGTTGAGAAAACATTTTGAAAAGTACGGAACCTATTAAAACATGACCGATGTACTCTTGGCCGGTTTTATTCTACTTTCGAAAAATAAGATGCATCACATCAAACGAAAGTATTGTTATACGGATAAAACATGACTATCGGATAAGCATCGGTGTCCCTCGTCGTACCAGGAGATGATCGATGGTGGGCGGTTCGATGAGCCACTTATCAATGATTAATAGTCGCTAAAAGCATGGGACGATTAGCCCGATAAAGGGGTAATTTGACAACCCTAAATAACTCATACACTTGTCCTCTGCTTACACAGCGTCGTAACTGTGTGGAATTTTTATTGAAAAATTAATTTTTACCCACAACTCCGTCCAAGAGACACTAACAGAAGTAACAGACAAACTGACATAATATTCGTAAAGATTTGAACTCCCCACCCTCCCTAAACTTTACAAGTAGTGGTTAAAAATTTGTAATTATTTTTTACCAGAGGAAGACTTTGTACAAAATTCGATTGCTTGGGTACCTCTGTCCCATTCGTGTTTCTACCGTGAAGTTGATGCAGTTGTGTTTGCATGACTGTGTTTTGGTTTGAAGGGTCCCACCCTTCTGGTTTAAAGGGTGGGATATGAATTTACACGTGAATTTACAGGGTACAGAGGAATAACACCTGAGTCCTCAGGAATGGCAACGCATGAGGAGTATCATGGGCGAAACAATATGTGTGTGTACTGTTATGTCCATGGTAACTGCTCATGTCTATAGGCGACGGTTACCACTTTCCATCAGGTGGGCCGTCAGCTTATTTGCCATTCTAAGTCATATAAAAAAAAAATTTCACGTACCTAACTGTATTTTATCATACTGTAATAAATTACTTAATATTAACACACAATAACTTTATTACATACGCCAATTATTTCAATCGATTGTTTATTTTATATAACTTCATCACTCAATTATAAATTAATAATTAACCTCAAATAAATTGAAAAGAAATTCGTCGAAGGTGCACAGTCATTGAGTTGCAATTTAAACTGTCTGTCTTTGCATGAGCTCGGTGATGCCTATCTGGCAGCCGTTACGTAGTTTATGATATTATATATTTAAATTACCACTTGCATTCACCGGTAGCAATTTAACAATACATACAGATGCAACGTTCTTTTAAGTAACTGGAAGTGGGTATCAAATTTATTTGACAAATAAATAATCTCGTAATTTCCAATACGTTCTCCAAGATCCAAGAAAAAATATTGAAAAAATTTTAATTTTTTTTTTTAAACTAAGAAATTTTAAATATTACCAAAATCCAATTCGGTCAGTAATTTAAACACGATAATTATATAAAATAACATCATACTTTTTATTATAAGAATATCGTGGTATAGAAAATAAGTAGGATGCAAAAGCTAAATTCCTGCGGGAGGTGGTGCGAAATTTAAACATTGGCTCCCTGCTAATCGAAAACGCTTCGGTTTTAAACTACGTATGTGATGAAACTGATACGCCTCAGTCCTTAACCGCAGGAATTGGAAATAGCTGAGGGAGAACATTTACCAACAATGATACATTATAAGCTACAAATAAAAACACAATTCCAATAACACATATACTGATTTATTTAACTAGCTTTTAACCGCGATATCATCTGAGTGCCTGGGATATTTTTACTGACCGGGATTAAAAATACCCTATGTCTTTCTGATATAGTACGTTTATTCCAAATTACATACTGAATGGTTAAACCATTAAGACTCTATAAAGTAACAAACTCACTTTCACATTTATAATATTACAAGTATTTGCAAGCTCATCATTAATTTGCAATATAACATATTTAAAACGGACTAAGCTTGTAATATTGTCATAACATTATTGTAATTATAATCTTCAATAAGCCATTGTTTGTATGACGATTGTTCAATCACATTTACCGCTGAACTGACAGCTAATTGATACTTTCGCCCGTTTTGTATTTAAAGTTACCGCTCTTATAACAACAATTCGAATGTAAAAAAAGTAAACGTGAATTGAAAATTGTATTTCTGAAACATTATAATTTTGTAATTCTTTACAACGTTTCTTTTTATTTTTATTTCTTATTTTAACCGCGACATTATCTGAGTGCCCGAGATATGTTAATCGACCGGGGTAAAAAGTAGCCTATTCCCTTCTCCATCCCTTATAGTACGCATATACCTAATTAGATAATAATTAATTAACCCGATAAGGCGTTAAGAGAAAAAAGTTAAAAAAACTTGCTTACATATCTATAAAATTTGTAAACATTGGAAAAAAAATTAGAAATAAAAAAAAATAAAAAAGGAAGTTCTTAATTCGCCTGCAACATTTTTAGTAACATAAATCCCCACAAAAAAATATATTATGATCGAAGGTACCTAATTATGCAGTGTATTAAAATATTATAAATTGTGTTTATTATATTTCTTTACGTCAGGTTATTCCATCCACTTCCATAAATGATATACAATTACACGTTGGTTCCGACGGTAAAGAAGAATCATATTTTGCATCTACTGGTACCATCTAGAAGAATTATTTAAAGATTTTTTAGAACTCTTTCGTATTTTATAATGCCTAAGTTAAAATCAATCTCTCATATCCTTGACACGAGTAATGGGCATCGAGCACGTCCGATGTTCGATTGAAACCGTTTCGAACAAATCGATCATAATCGAGTCTTTGTGTTGCTATTTTTGTAAACACGTACGTGAGGCTGCTTCCCCTGGCGCCAGTTACCGTGACCTATCGAGTAGGTATTATTATCGAAATTGAAACAAGGGCGTTTATTTTTAATTGTTATTTACGTATTTCACGATCTATTTATAAAGTGTGCCTGTAACTCTAATTTTTTTTATTAAATCAATACATCGCCATTTACTCTCTTTGTTTAGTGTAACGATTAACTAGTAGAGAATGCCATCAGGCATTAAGTAGAATACATATTTCATCTATCTAACGATTCCGGTAAATTGATGAAAAATTGCAGTATAAAATCTTGAAAAAATATCACCTATACTAACATTATAGTATGTGTTATGTATGTACATGATGAAATATCCTAAGTTGAAAAATTTAACCTCCTCATAGCTAAATCGATGGAGTTCGAATCCACGTCCATAGCTATTCGGGCTATGTGTGTTTCTAGTCACACTACACTACAGAAATTTGAGTTAAAAAAATTTTTTCAACTACCTAGTATATTTCAAAACAGTCTTTTGCAACTCTATCAAATTTCACATATTTTAAACAAAACTTTTTATAGTACCATACAAGTAAAACTAATTATAGATTATTCCAACATTTAAATGTGATGTAAAAATTTTTAATTGGTCAAAACCACACCCAATGGTACCACGTCGAATGCTAGTTACCAAATAAATTTAATTGTATGGAACCTTCACATGTGGTATTTAATCTTTTGGAGTATATGCTAGCCGGAAAGTACATCATCGTAAACCGCGCCTGTGTTATTACCACAGCTATTTGTAATAATTTATTCACGTGCAATCTTATTATCCTTCATATATGTAGATTTACCATCCATATTAATGAGCAAATTATCTATCAAAACATTATTCCATTGATTGCTTTAGATATTCAACAACTATTGATCGGAGAGAATTAGTAATGTAATCCAAGAGCCCCATTGCTAGCAATATACCACGTCATATTTGACATTATTTTACCATATATGATTGCTTTACGCTTCAACACATCTGATGGCAAGGAATTAGACCGGCTCCCTGCCAGCACCGACGCACGTAGTAGCCACAGACCTCCCTTCAATATACCATGTCGGGTCAACCGTCACGGGGTGCCTCTAGTAATCATCGTGGTTAATCCTTATCCTTACATTATAAATGTAAGAGGAAAGGTATTGTTAGTAATGGGTTCTAACATAGCCCCATTGCTAGCAATATACCCTATCAGATCGATCTCCACGAAGTTTCCCTTGGAAACCATCGTAGTTAATTCTTGTCGAATTTTCCACGGCAGCAGACTGAACTGTCTTCATCCACACGTATCTATCACTGGTGCCCCGCCAGCGTATACTGATAACACAGGCGGGAAACCATTTTCTTTTCTACCATTAAAAAAAAACATTATAAATGTGAAAAGGAGTTTGTTCATTACCTCATAGCGCCTTAACTACTTAACCGATCATTATGATATTTTATACACACTACTATATGAGATTCAGAATTGCAGAAAGACATATGCTACTTTTTGTCCCGGTAAATAAACGTGCCTCAGCCAAGTCGACCAAATCACTGGTAAAAACTAGTTCCGTAATAAATCCGTCGCGATAGCTCATTTGACTTAATTTCATTTTCATCTATCATCACTCATTAGCCACATATACAAAGCCAATTTAAAACAACAAATTTCATTTTTTTTTCCTTAAAAAAAGCAACTATTTGTATTGTAAATATAATCTTTATTACTCCTGTATATATTGTTGAAGCAGAAAGGATAAAAATAACGTTATTCTTAAACCGTCAACTTTAGGCAAAGGTTGTTAAAAAATTGTCCCTAACTTTTGTAAAATGTTAGTCTACATTCACAGATTTTAGGAAACATGTTCAGTCTCGAGATAATACACAATTTACACAAAATATTTTCATCCTAATTAATATAGTTTCTTATAAGAATAAGTGAAGTTTGAAGGGTGGGATATGGCGTGAATTTACAGGGTACAAAGGAATAACACCTGAGTCCTCAGGAATGGCAACGCATGGGGGGTATCATGGGTGAAACAGTATACTCTGTTATGTCCATGGTACTGCTCATGTCTATAGGCGACGGTTACCACTTTCCATCAGGTGACCGTCAGCTTGTTTGCCATTCTAAGTTGTATAAAAAAAATTGTTATCGACTTAACTGAAATGTAGGAAATCGCTACATACTATTCCATGCAATTACTTTGAAATGAAACTCTATTTTACTTTTATACGTAGACAACAAATCTTTTTATTCGAGACTAACTGACTGTTACAAACACTGTTGAAAAAAAAAATATACCTATATAGCAATTTGTAGACGAGGACATGTATCCAGATTTTGAGCTTCTGTTTAATTAAAAAATTAAGAGTCGCAAACAACAAACTTTGGATATTTGTTTTCATCCAATAGAAATACGAAATTTAAAACTTTTTTCCCAACCAGTTTCTTTGTAGCACTATTTATATAGTCATTTATCTTGGTTCATAACGGTTAATGTATCAAACTAGCTAAAGTATTGAGTAATGCAAAAATAACATTAGAATCTTGTTTTATATATTTAGCATGGAAAGTGTTTTTTTTTTTTACTATGACCTTTGCTCATCTGACAAAAATGTATAAGGAACAAGTAAAAAAGAAACAATATTCAATGCTTGATAAAAAATATATGTGCAAATTTCCTATTTTTTTGGCGACGGTCATTTTTTCAAAACTCTTGCTCTTTTAATTTTTGTTAGAAAAATAATAAATGAAAGCATACTTTTTTAATTTTACTGGCTTATAAATTAAATTTTATACGCTGCTGTTTAACAATCTTGTACCTACCTATATATAAAATATATTCTATACCGTTTCACAATCCAATAAGTTAAGACTATACTATAAAATCCTATCTATGCCAATTTATTTTATTAAATCTTGTACAAATATGTCGACATTAACGAACTTATCATCACTTGCTTGTTTAATTAAATTTCCTGTGAAACGTCAATCAATCTTCCTAAGTTATTAATTTTTAAAAACAGCTATAAACTTAAAAAACAGAGAACGCCTCTTAAATAAAAAACAAAAATTGCGTCAAATTTCACAGCATAAGGCGAGAATTACCACCAAAGCTGTCGAAGTACCCCGAAATCTACGTTGTGCAAGATTGTTTTAACTAAATCAACGTTGCCAGATTGGGTATTTTTTTCACAATTTTGGGTAAAAATTTGTCTTTTATAGAAATTATAGTGAGAATTCATAGGAGTTTTCTCCTGCGAATACTCAGGCTGAGGAATGAACTCCCTGCCAATGTTTTCCCTATAGACTGTGTGGGATACTTTAAAAAGGATGTATTAAGGTTTCTTCAGGATTGGCGACACACACGTGATACATTGCAGGCGTCTGCAATATTAGGGGATATATCTGCATAGACTAAAGTGACCGTCTACCATTAGACCCGTTAGATGCTTGTTTACCACCTTCGTGGTATAAGAAAACAGTTTTAAAAATATGAAAGAAAAATTGAAAATATTGTAAATTCAATTTTTTAGATTTCGAAATTTGAAATGCATGCAATTATATATAAAATAGAAGGCAATAACACGACATCAAGATTAGCATAGTAGCCTTTTCAATTTTTTTTTCTATTGAATATAGTTTTATTATTATCGTATTATTATAGCACGACATATGACTACATCATTCTGAGCGAACACAGTGAAAATATGGTTCATGAATATGATCAACCGAAAAGATCATTATTTATTCTCAACAGTTGACTGCACTATACCAGCTCACTAAGTTCTTTTATAATGAAGGTAATACAAAAAAAAGTAATTGAAAAAAGTGAAAAAACCATTTTGGAAATTTGAAATATGGGGAGAATAAAAAATCACATATGGCAACACTAAACTAAATCAACGATCGTCAGTATAATGTGAGCGGCTTTCAGCAGCTCATAAACTTCGCCAGTCGCGGTAAAGCTGCGATTACAATATTTTCTCCCGAACAAGTCTTAACGATACTTTAAACGGCGCACAACCAATTTTCGCGCCTCCATTTCTTATTTGCGCGGCTCCCCGAATTCAATTTAACACCCATCGATTTACGTAGTATGTTTTAAAATGTAAATTATTATAATAACAACGCCATAACTGATTGGGTGATATTTTTAAATACACAGTAAGTAACGGTAATTAATGTAACAAATTGTTGATTCGATAATAATTATGATGAAATGGCAACGTAAGTTTTATTTTCATAAGTACTTACTCGATAATAAATTGTTTACTGCACATTTCGTGTCAATCTTGTAGCTTGAGAGTATCATGGACTCGTGGCCCAGTGTTGGAGTATAATGCTAGCCATCACATACGGCATAAATTCCATATTAAAGAGTATATATACCTGTCATGTTTTTTATAAAATGTATCTTGTGGTACGGTTTGATTTAAAAATAATATATACAATTTCTATGCATCTGCTGTTTGAATTTTACAATATTCAGTAAGAGGTATAACACCTCTTTAGTACATCTCTGGCAATCCGATACTTTATAGGGTAAAGAACATTAACAAACGTAATTCCTACGTCTAGGCGTCTGGAGGATATGGGTATGTAAATATAATAATAATAAGGACTAGCGATCCCATAGATAACAATACACTCTGTCAAGTCGACCTCCGCATTGTCTCCCCTGGAAACTAACTTGACTTTATCCTCACTTATCTTCTCTTACTGGTACCTTACCACCGTAAACTATTATCATTTGCCTCCTACTAGGTCGAATTTTAATGTAATGTATTTCAAAATATTTGGGCAATTCAAGTTTTATATTTGTCCCAATGATATCTATTGACAGCGCCTCTGACTGCATGCTAATAGGAATTTACAACTCTAGATATTTTTTTCATTCTTTTTTTTTTTTTTTTTGAGTATTAACGTCAGTAGGTACACAGTAGATACAAATTACATAAGCTATAATTCAGGCATAGCACCAATCAGGTTCAATCACTAAAACTATCATAATAAAATAATAAGATAATTTGCCTGTAAGTGCTCACTTAGTTTTATTCTTCGAGGCTATTTGGTAACACAGCTCCAAAAAGCTGAGCCACTTAGTTTTTAACCGATCATGTCCACTTTCACAAGGCTCCAATTCTACAAATAAGTTTTATTTTAGTTGGCACGTCCAAAATTTGCGATACAATCCGGTTATGCAAGCCTATATCCGTATTATCAATCTACTCAGCCATATATTTTAAATTTTGATATTAATCTGCTCATGTGGGTAGAGAATTAATGTACTAGTTCCTCCTTTGTATGCACTTTTTTAGCTATTGGTAATATAGGTTTACCTACACATTAATTCGAATCCCAAATTAATTTAAATTGTATGTCCAAAATTTTCATTTATTTGATTTAGGATTTTTCACTAGGTGGACCTTTGACGTTTTTATTAATCGTATTACTACACTCTTCAGTTATCTTAGTTTCAAACTCAAGCAACACGCTAACTACGCACACTAAAAGAATTCCATTCTCATAACTTTGCCAAACCATTTAAATATGGAATATACTACTAATTTAATACTATAATACTCTTACAGTCTACATTTTCCCTTTTCCTATGTGAAAAGTACGTAAAAAGCAACTCAAATAATTTATTAGTATGAGTTTATTTTGTACAAAAAGAATATTTACTTTCCATCCTTTTTATTTCTTTTTTATTATTTATTTTTTATTTTGATATAATTATTTGATTTTAGTTGAATACTCTCAAACAATCCAAACATATAGACAAAACAGATACAGTTTTATTAAATACATAAATATATAATAATTGTACACAATTAATTGTATTATTACATAGTAAGCAATAAATTTTTATTTAAGAACTAAGTTACCTATTGAATTATAAAGCTGTTCTGTTAAAGGCAAAAATGTTTCATGGGTAATTCGGGTTTTGAACAAAGCCAAAAAATAGGGAAAAAAGCGAGCATTTCGAAAGTAAACAAAAAGAAGAGATAAATTAAAATAACGGCGCAGGATGTTTATACCACACGTACGGTACAACTTTGCAGGATATTTTTCATCGTTTTAATCAATTATATATAAATTATTATATATGTTAAGTTAGCATGTAACGTACCCTTGTATCTAGTTTTATTCAAATCCGTTCAGTAGTTTTTATTTAAAAGAGTAACGAACATCCATCCATCGTCACAAACTTTCACGTTTATGATAGTAGTAGAATAATTAACATATGACAACACTTACAAGCTATAGCATCTTGTTTTTAGTTTTAATAAAAAAATAATAAAACTTAATAGATTAAGCTATAATAAAGAAAACCCGCAAAACGGAATTAAGTGTTAATAACTAGATAGAGGGAAATTTTAGAAAATATTATTGAATTATCTGTTAAGTATTGTAATTCAACTGATTGCCGTGTAGTCTCAGTATAAAATAGATCAACGCTTCCTTTCCCGTGTATGTCATTTGGGACGACTATGGAAACTTAAAGGTAAAAGGATGGGCAATAGCGCTTTTGTTAAAACATCACCAAATCCTAACTGCAGTTGCCAATCCGCCTACCAAGCTTGGCAACTACTGGCAAAACCCTCCTTATGGAGAAGGTATATGTTCAGTAGTGGACAGTTAACGGCTGGCTTGATGATGATTGTGACTTAAGATCTCCATATCACAAGAATTGAGACCGAGTGATATATCAAATTTATGGGTGTTTATAGGCTGCGGTAATTCACTTACCATCAGTGAGAATTGCTTGATTACTACTCTTGTTTATAATTATATAAAAAATATCTAGCAGATTATGAATAAATAAGTAAAATTAAATCTTTTTATTTTAGGTATAGTATATATATTATAGTTTATATTATATTGAATACTTTAATATCATTAATTATAATTTAAACATTAAATAAACATAAATAAATAAAATACGAATCAATCAAACACGAAACAAAATCATTTTATTATAAATCCTTGTTCGTCAGGTATACGGTGTGGAATATTATCCTAACAACAGGATTACTTATTTTCATTAATCTTGCATGAAATTTTACTTTACATTTATATTAGAAATCATTAACCTAGTTATATCATATTAGTTATTAGTTTCTGGTATAAAAGATATTGATATTAAAAAACCAGTCTTTTATGAGAAGGTTTGGTCACCGTACTGCAGGATCGTGAGTTCGGAACAGCATACGGACGTGCGCGGGCGTATCTCACGCGATCGCGACGTCCTGTACAGATACTATCGTGAGGTCACTATGTCGGTCATTTGGCATTCCCTCGCCGTGTCCCTTATCGTATCAAATTTGTCTATAAATAAAAAAAAACGGACGACATTTTTGCTATCCGCTTGTATTATAATTATTTTCATTACATGCATACATATATCTCTCTAGCAGGTACACATTACTTTCATGTTGAGTTGTAACATAATATACAAAAGATATGTTGCAGTAACAAAACCATGAAAACTCAAATAAAAATAAAACCCGAATACTAAGAACTAACTCATTTTTAAATAATGTCTTCAGTGTTGCCAGTAAATAAAACCCAGTACGGTATTTAAATTTAGACAAATTTATAATAATTATATTAATTACAATTTTAGACTTTTTATACTACTATGGTGGCAAACAAACATACAGCCTGTCAGATAATAAACGGGGTTATCATAGCCTATAGACGCAAGTAACACCAAGGATGTCATACGCCTTTTTTTAAGAATCCCATACTATAGTCAATTAACTTTATAAAAATCATTTTTTGCCCTAAATTTGCCGCCCCTAAAATCTGCCGCTCTAGACGCCAGTCTACTTAAACTGCTGGTGAATCCACCAATGAATATCTTACTTGCATATTAACAATATACACCTTCAGGTCTACCTCCACGTGGTTCCCACTGGAAGCCATCGTGGTCAATTTTTGTTAAATTCTTCATGACGGACTAACTAACCTGCTTTCATACTTACCTGTCATCTGTTACTGCCCCACCGGCGTATACCGATAGCGCAGATTGGGTTACTATTCCATTATCAGCCATTAAAAAGACCTTGCATATTAACATAATCAATTATCTGTTTTTCACTATAACATTATTATTTCATATTTTTGAAAAATTTCAATGAAACATCCCAAAAAATCCATTAACACTAATAATAATCAATCTATTAAAGACGTTATTGTCCTCGTAAAATGTCACAAACCACTCCTCTGCCATACAAATCTGCCCATGATTTATTACAATTATAATGAGTTATTTTTATGGCTGCATACATTATAAAATATAATGAGGTAGTGGAATTCAATTAAAACACCACTTAAGAAAACACACAAATTAAGTTTGCTACAATTTAAATAGGCCCGCTAATCAAAGGACGGTAGCTCTGTGAAACGAGCGCAATAAATCTTCGAAAACCAGAAGATTCAATTACACGGCTACCGGAAGGCAAGAAGAGTGGCATTAACAAATTGTCCAAGATAAATAAAACCTTTTTAATCAACAGAAGAGTTCCCGAACGGGTCCTCTTATCGACGGTCGCCGGCGGTTTTTCGAGAAATTTATCGAACAGTTAATGTACCGACCAAGAATTAATTGGTCCCCGTGAGTGAAAGCATGCCGCTCCTAAATTGTAACGCCCGAAACACTTAAGAATTAAAGATGCCTATAGATAATGGCTTGACACCTCTAATTCTGCTTAGCATTATCTGATCTTTACGTTTGATGAACATTAGCTTCATGCATATCTCACAAGTGAAATAATTGTAAAATTAATTGCTAACATTAGTATTTTTTTAGTAAATAATTCATCTCTGCAGTGACTGATTGCTGTAGTCGCTTGTTAATTTATATTTTAACATTATCTATAAAATATTTAACGCTAACTACCTACTAATGATAACATGTTTTAATTTCTTTATAGCTATTATCCGCTACTATTTGCGGGATATTTGCGCTGACGAAACCGTTATATTTTAATTATTGTTTCTTTTCAAACTAAACAACGTCCCAAATCTGCCAAAAGGTTATCCGACCTTAAATAAATGGCGAAACGGAGTCAACATTCATCCCAGGATTTAAATCGTGTTATCTATCAGCGGCATCCATGTGACTACTGCATGCCGACACGACGTCGCCGTCGCATGTATAACCATGACAAACGCGATCTCGAGCACTATTTTGCACGTGTAAAGACATAAATATATTTTATACTACACAGAACCTTCTTTGTAGTACAATTAGGTTCCTATTCCTATGTTCTAACTGCTATATTAACATTGTATGTAAGTTCACTTCCAACCCTATTTGGTAGTAGGTAGATTGTCTCAGTTAGGAAGTGACATGACACCTCCGTCGATCGATGAAGCGTGTTGCTATTCCTTTACTGTTGTTATCACTATTTTGTTGAGAGTATTATATTTACGTTAACATCTTATTTTAAGTATCGCTGTTTATTTTATTTTTTTCGAATATCTCTATAAAAAAATACTATCTTTCTTATCAAACGATGATAAAACGATAAACAGATAAATTTAAAACGTTTAGGAATTGTATTTTTACAATTAATAATCAGAAAGAATAAACATAAATGTTCTATTGTTCTTTCTATAGATGAACTATATATTAACTACTGGCAAAACTCATCTTATAGGGAAAACTTGGGTATGTTCAGCAGTAGAGAGTTAATGACTGAAATAATAAAAAAATGGCCCATAAAACTGGATACATTTAATAACAATTTTATACCTACTTATGTATTTTTAAAAATTAATAACATAATCTTAAAGTTATTTTTATTTCAGAATTCTTAGTTAAAATAAGAGCATCCTTTCATTTTTATTTTTTTGCAGTTTAATTTTAAAATGCTTCTTTAAAAACGCATTAGCGATCTATATTTTTTTATAACTCTTTATTATTTTGCTTTTATATCTGCTTCTTTCACACATAAGCAATATAAAGAGAGTAATTAACTAAAGACAGACAAGAAGTAACCGACAAATTATGCTTCCTCGATCCATTTTTTATGCTAATTACGAGGTTTGTCCGGAAAGTACGTATAAAAGTTTTTTAAAAATTTTATTTTACAATTATTCAGGTAAATCAATTTTATCCCCTTCAAAGTACTCCCCCTGTGACATAATGCACTTGTGCCAACGCCGTTTCCACTGTGAGAAGGCTCCTTGAAAGTCCTCTGGTTGTAGGTTTCTCAGCTGCCCCGTCGTAGCTTTTTTTATCTCATTTATGTCCCCCAAATGCCGCCCCCGAAGTACCAATTTGGTTTTTGGGAACAAGAAGAAGTCACACGGGGCCAAATCCGGCGAATAGGGGGGTGTTCGGTCACCGTAATGGAATTTTTACTCAAAAACTCACGGACAACAAGAGAGGTGTGGGCAGGGGCATTGTCGTGGTGAAGAATCCAACGCCCCTCTCGCGCCAATTCTGGACGAACTCGTGCCACACGAGCTTTGAGGCGTCTGAGCACATCGACGTAGAATTTTCCATCAACTGTCTGGCCTGGAGGGACGAATTCTTGATGCTTTCTCGGCCCTCTCTGAATCTTTTTAGCCACTTGTGGACGGTTGGTTCCTTCACAGCATCATCCCCATAAACTGTTCTGAGATCGGCAAAAATTTCACGGCCATTCTTGCCGAGTTTCGAGAGAAACTTGATTACGACGCGCTGCTCTTCAACGGAAGCGGGCTCCATGCCGACGGGGTTTCGTTAAGAGGTAACTTCACAGATGGCGTGACAAGCCAGTTCGCACCGCACGGCGGTCAGACCAGAACTGAAGCATTGTTAGGGACATAAGGAAGGGGTCCTGCGCTTACCTGGCCTCCCCACTCCTCTTTCTCGCATTCCAGAACACTTTTATACGAACTTTCCGGACAGACCTCGTAAAACATAAAAAGTCAGTCAAGTACGAATTGGACTTACACGTAGAGTGCTCCATAAATAATCAATGAACAGCTTTTTTTCATGATAATCAATTTTAAACAGTAAATGTGACTATATGTAGAAACAAATTGTTCTATATTGCCCGTAAAATTGTTATATACCTTTTTAACATTTTTTTTTTTCATTCAGACCACTTCCCAAATCTCGCATAAAAGCGAAATGGGTCATATTATTACATTACTACATTAGGATGAGTCAAAATTTACATAGCGTAATAAAAAAACAAACAGGTTTTGGAGCATACAGCTGATTTCTATTCTATTCGTAAGTAAAGGCACTTCAATTAGAAATTTTAATTCTCCATCTTAGCACTCTTGCAAAAAAAAAGTTAATTCTTTTCATATTATTATTCTGCAAAAAGTTAGGTTAATAATTTCTATAGCTATTCCAAATTTACAAAAAAGAGATCAGCAACCACTAGCTTGCTGAAATATAGCTCTGTGACAGACGGTCTAACAAAGTTGCATAATTAAAGTTTCTTTTTACCTTTTATGTTTGAAACGATGAAAACAAAATCAGACAGCATGATAAAATAAATAGAATAATTTACATAAGAATTGATAAATAATTTATCAATACAATTTAAGTATTTAAAATAACGTCGGCGCTTTTGAAGCATTCAATTTTCTTATATGACTACTAAAAAACAAAATTCTCAAGCTAACTGAATAAACAAATACAGTTGCGAATTGCCAAAAACGTATATGTATGTTTTTTTATCATACATTTGCTTATGTGCCCACCCACATTCAATAATTAAGCAAGGAAAGGATTATACCTTATTAGATTGGCACGTAGTTAATACCACTTAAACCACTTCATTGGTATATCTATCCATTGTATATTGTATTAGCATAAACTGACACACTTTTTTTAATACAACTTAGAATGGCAAACAAGCTGACGGCCCACCTGATGAAAAGTGGTAACCATCGCCTAGACATGAGCAGTACCATGGACATAACGGAGTACACTGTTTCGCCCATGATACCCCCCATGCGTTGCCATTCCTGAGGACTCAGGTGTTATTCCTCTGCACCAAGTAAATTCACGCCTATCCCACCCTTCAAACCGAAATACAGCCATGCAAACACAACTCACCCTTTTAAAATACCTATGATCAAACTTACCATAAATAAGAGAAATATCTATAAGTAGCTATTACCCGCGACATCGCGGGTTCGGAATATGTTTACTGGCCGGGATAAAAAGGAAATTTCATAGTGATTGGTTGGTTGCCGAAAATCAGGAAGACGCCGAATCTCCTGGTTAAAAAACCTAAAGCAATGATTCGGAATGAACACCAGATCACTTTTCAGAATGGCGGTGGATAAGATTAAGATCGCCATGGTGATTGCCAACCTCCAATAGGAGACGGCACCTTAAGAAGAAGTGATTGGTTAAATCGTTCAGGCGCTATAAGGTATATCAAACTCAATTTCAAATTTATAATTATACTAAAGATAAAATCTCACACACACACAACCTGCATAACTCATAGATAAAATGTCCTCTATCTGTACTTATAGTATTAATGACCGCTTCTTGAATATGATGACAGATAGTAATTAGGATCGTACATAAAAAACATTACTAACAAACTACTTTTATTTATTTATTTATATTTATTTACATGCCACATGGTACAAATTAGTTGTTATAATAGGTAAGTATACAAGACATATGACATATTTCTAGCGTCCATTGCCAATTTTTGTAAATATTAGAAATGCTTTTCAGTCTTTATAATTTTATTACACCTAATATTGAAGATTATAAACGTCTAGTTTTATAATAGATACCTATCATTTTTATACGTCATAGATGAGCCATATAAAAAAAATATTTGGAAAGCATACACGTCAAACCGAGATAGATGTGGTAGTTAACGTTTTTACTTCTTATCTTAGCTGTTTATAAACGTAACTGAAACATTTGAATTTCTGTACATAAAGAACACGTGCCAAGACTGAATATAATTATGATAGTTCCTCGATCATATCTATCTAAATGTGGTTTAGGTAATACCTAAATATAGTCGTCATAATGGCGCGCAATCACACCATCAAGGTTTTAGAAATGTACAGAATTTTCCGAAAATCCATCTTCGAACCCAACAATATTGTTTGTTTTCCATCTGAACCATCAAAATAATTTACAGCCGAAAGATAACGAAACTTACAAAAAGATAAAAATGAATCAGCACTAGATTAGTGTAGATTAGTACGATAAAAGCAGTTGCTAGTGGCACGCGTATGAAATGTTATAACTGTGCTCCAGAAATGTTTATGTTTATTTGGAATATTGCGATGTTATTGCCCTACGGTAAGTTACATTCTCAACATTCTCTATTAAATCTGAAACTAGTTAATAATCATTATTTATCGCCTATCTGTATTTAGAACTAGATTTTTCACTTGTGGAACACATTATGATAATATTATGTCCATTCACACCTGTTGTTACATTACATATAAGTACCTAATTCTTTGCATCATATAACCGTGTGTGTAAAACAATATAATGTATTTTATTGTCTGTAAATATAGACTTGACTTACACGAGTAGATTACATCAGAACCTTTTAATTCATTCCATTCGGTATGAATGAATGAGAGACCGGTCGCCCGCGCGCCGCCACTAGCCGCTAAATACAATGGTTACCCGACTCATCTCGCCTCGTATTGCCTCTAGATAAATATTTATTTATTCCACTGTTGACAATCGTATTTACATTGTCAATGCGCGACTAGGTATGTCACGACACGGCGCGTGGGCGACAATTTTATGTTGATCATCACAAACTTTGAATTTAGGTCATTGCTGTGGGCAACAATAATCGTGATAAAAATTAACACTAAACGTACTCATGTAGTTGCATTTCCATTATGTCAAACCACACTTCGCTTATGAAATCCAGTTTTGATAACATTTTGATAACATGATTATTAGTTCTACAATTAACAGGATCTAAGATAAGGAACCAGTAAACGAACATTATGGAGAGATAACGCATAACGTTTAAGTTTCTTTCAGTCACTGCTGTGCTTAGGAAAATTTATTGCGAGATAGTTATTAATAAAAACAAAAAATGACCATAGAAGAATAAGAGGCACAATAAATCTGAACATTAGGCTTAAAAGGTTTCATTTAATGACATCCCTGAAAGACAAGTAGGCACGTTGCCTAATATAGTCCATGACCTTAATAATGTTCCTGAATATCATCTTTCAACAGGTACCTTAAAGCAATCATAGAAAAGATGAATTATTTATAATTTTCTTTTCACGTCTATAGTCTTTTGTTAGTATTTGGTTGAAATCGCTACGCTTAACAAATCCTTTATCGATATATAAGGTCATACTGGGAAAGTCCAAAATAAAATGAGAATTTCTAATGATGACCCTGTATGTGCAGCGTATGTGTAGCTAATAGAACAGGAACATTAATGAGTTACAGAAAGTCAATGAATCGACAGGACTTTTTTTGTGGGAATCTCTGGGACACACTTCTATTTTCAGCGAAGGCAAAAAAACAATATGAAACCAAAATATAACTAAAAATTTCATTTATTGCCTACATTTGCCGACTGTTGACTTAAAAATACCATTAATTTTTTTTATGTCACTAAGAATGGCGAACAAGAACGACCCACCTGATGGAAAGTAGTAACCATCGCCTATCAAGAATATTAATAGACTACGAATAAAGATGAAGATAGACTAACTGCATAAAAATTAAGTACTCTTATGCTAATTGTTCGAAATTAAAACATATGTTATTTTACTGAAGTCGTTCATTGCATCGCTATTGCTGCAAATACATGCCATATATAACTATGATCTTGATACAATAGATACAAACCTAACCACACAAATCCGCACAGTTATGTTAAATGCCTGTCATACACTTTCTCAAACCTCGAACGAGTAAATTTTTATGCATCATCAAATTGATAAGAGCTGTATTGTACAGTGCACCCGCTAAAAACCCGCTTGCCTTTGTACATTACGTTTAAAATTAAATGTTTTTATCACAGTTTATGTATAATAAAAAAATGTCAACAAACACAGTAAGTTTATAAAATTTCCCATTATGCATACATATATATATATATATATATATATATATATATATATATATATATATATATATATATATATATATATATATATATATATATTATATATTTATATATATATATATATACATATACATCTACTTACTTGTTATATATTGCGATATCCGTACACCTCGACGTAGGCACCTCCTGAGTTACTTACATGTTATATTTATTAGACCATTCTAACCAACTATAATTATTACTACAAATATCTCTTTGACAATTATATATTAGGAAAAACTATAAATTTTTCCTTAAGAATGTACAAATGAAAGTGAATATATTTTTTTGCTTTCACTCACAAGTTCACCTATTCAAGTTATCTCTATCAAAGGCGCGGACAAATATTCTGTGTCGGCTTTTTATGCTAGTTTAATAGTAAACGAGAAAAACAGAGCTATCGCTGATAAAATAACATATACAGGTATAAGGCATACATATATAAATAATAATAATAACTAGTGAATAATAAAATAAAATAAGTATTAAAATAGGCATTAAAATAATTACAAAATTCATAAGGAACAGGTTTTTCAATTCTCGATCGATTTTTTCTTGCCTATGGACTATATATGAAGCCCTAAGTCAAAGTATTGTACTACATTTGTTAAACTTATAGATAAACAAACTGAAAATTGGTCAACGCGAATTGGATTGGCGACTTACACCTATAGGTAACAGTTTTTTCAACCAATTCCATAAACAGTGCAAATTAAATACTTACTACAATACTTTAGTGATCAATTCGATAATTTTCACACCGGGAAATATCTTTATAAAAAAGAAGTGAATAATTCCAGAACATCATGACAAATAACGGCAAGTAATAATATGCTTGAAAAGTGAATTTAAATCAAAAGAAAGTAGGTGCGATCGGGTTCAAAGCAGACCGAGCAGCATGCGGCATGCCGACGCATCGAGAGCATATTCCCTTGCTTCCAATAATTACATATCCGAGAGTGGTTCTGAACGACGTCTGATGGCCGGTAAAATGGCGCGAAACGCGAGAAAATGACATATGATTGCGACGTTTAAAACAAACGTAAACTGCTCCCTAGAGTGGTCATCAACACGAAGAACACGACCATCGATTAAGACTGTTACACACGATCGATTTAAAACACTTCTTTACCTAAATATTTTAACTCTGTTTTAATATTTTTTATTTCAGTGGCAACAAGCACATGACCAGCCCTGAGCCTAAAATGCCTAAATAAATGACAAAAAAAGGCATTAAATACCTTTTTTTAATTTTATAACTTAAGTGCACGCGGAAAAAATCTCCTATAACAAATTTACTTCCATGGGTTGCATCGTACCAAGATATAAATATCTATACATATACATATATTATAAAACTATAACTATGTGTAGTTTTAAAACAAAAAAAATCAGATCTAATTTTGCCCCTTTAGCAAGATTTTTAAAAGTATGATAAGATCACAGATGTAGAATTGGCACTATTGTTTTCTAAAATAATTTTTAATACGAGAGTGCTTCTATATTTTATAGTACTTTACAAGCTAGTTCTGTAATGTATATTTATATTATATAAATTGTAAATAAATAACATTTATTTTATCCGTCGATAAATCCAACTCACAGCACTCTGCCTACTGTATTACCTACCGACCTTAAAATACTCGTATTGCCATTAAGAAAGCTCTTAATTAAGTTAAAAAACTTCACGATAAAAATATTTCATGTGTAAAAGAAATCAGAACAGATCTTACATGCCTGTATTGCTTAAATTTATGGGGATGAATTAAATCCACTGATTTTTAAGCAGTTGGCATCAGTTTCTTATAAGTCTGAGTATGTTATCTATACCTGTCCATAACATTAATAATGCAGTAAATACAACTTTCTGTACTCCTGCGACTTTGGCCGCTTAAATTAGGATAAAAGGATCCTATGTGTTTCTCCAGGATATGGTCAACTTGTGTCTTAAATTGCATTCAAATCCGCTCCACGGCTTTTTTTTTTTATTTTTATAAAGATTATAGATAGTTATAATGCTCGGAACTCTAAGTTCCAAATATAGGTATTACTTAGTCGATTATATAATAAGAGTAGTACTCAACTTGTTTAAATTTCGTCAAGCACATTTGAATTTGTCGTGAAAAACCTACTTGATACAAATTTTTTGATATGGAAATCAACTTCGAATAAACTATAATTTTACCGTTTTAACTTACGTGTAATTTGGTCGAGAAAGCCCAACTAATTTCATGACCATTCGGGGCCCTTAGTCTTGAGCAGCTGTGGCGCAAACGAGAACCAAACTGCATGCTTCAGTCCGCTGTAAGTCAAACAGGTAGTTGTTATATTAAAACTTGTTATATTTATTTATAGTGGCATCAGAGAGCTGTTACCACAAACGTTGCCTGAGCTGCCGCCCTGAAGAAATTTTCTCACCTGGCGCGCCTATAGAATGCCATCCCAGTAATTGGGTATCACCAGAATGGGTGTTCAGACATGGTCATCCACCACCATCAACAAGTTCGAGGGTGCCCATAGAGTACAGATGCTTAAAAATGGTGGCTACCCCAGATGACAAAAGTCGTAAGTAAATATGTACATACTATCAATATCATAAATGTAAATAATAGTAATTTAAGTCTCGGCTTATATCAAAGGTAACAAACAAAAAGAAAACTTCTGTTACATATTTGTTCACAAATTATTAGATCAATTAGACCTAACAAGGAAATAGTTTAAATAAAAAAATAAATAATTGTCTCTAAGGTGCGCCAACCAAGAATGAAAGTCAGGAATTGTAATCATGATCATAAAAACGTGGTAAAACCAATATTAACCAATGGAAATGGAAATAATAATCAAAAGGCAAAAGAATGAATATCATTTCAAAATTATATTTCAACAATTATTATTTGAACTACACGTTTCCAACTCTACAAATGTAAAATTACTAAATATTTTCTTTGCGAAAGTGCCATTATTCGTGCCACTATTCTAAATTCAAATTAATAATTGCTTAGGAGCAACTTTTAATTTAAATTTAGAATAGTCATTGGTTACCGAGTGGTATGATTTTTAGAATAAATTCCCTTTTTTCAGTCAGTAACACAGTGGACATAATTAAAGGCTGTGTCCCGAAGGTGCAAGTGGATTCGGTTTGTCTCGGTTTAGAAGCAGTGGAGAGGTCTCGAGGGCACAGTGACGCGCGGTGTTACATCTGTAACCGCGATAACTGCAATACAGCCTCCCGTGAACAGTTATCACTTGCAGTTCCTCTCGGTTCTTTAATATTATACTATGTGTTAAGGTGAAGTAAGAAATATTGTAAAAGAACCCGCACTCCGATATGGGCCTATATTTTTTACGTACTTATAAATTGCCAAGTAACATTCCTGGTCTGAGTTGTGGATTTAGAAGCGCCATTCTCTAAAATTTTAATTTAATAATATAACGAAATCATAATTTATAAAAAAAAAACTATATGCTTTCTTAAATTTTTAATTTTAAATCATAGATAGATTTTTCAACCAACTTCCAAAAAAGAAGGTTTTTCAATTCAGTTGTATTTTTTATCCTTGTTACTTCATAACTCCGTTAATTATAAACCGATATGATTTTTTTTTTTATCTGAAATAATATACTTTTAAATTGCTTTCATAGAAAATTTAACCAATTGATTCCGAAGTTTAGTTTTTAAATCAAAATAACTGACTTTACCAGAATGGAAGTAGATTTTTTTTTGGGGAAAATTATCAATTTAATAATTTTAATTTTAGGAATACAATAAGGGAATGACGCTTTTGAATTCCATTTTCAATTCTATTCTTTTATTATCATCTTTTATAAATAAATTTACTAAGTCGATAACGTACTTTCAAATTATATGACTTAAACATAGGTTTACGTTTCTACCATATTAGCTTTTATATCAAAAAACTGTATTGGAGACTTAATTGCACCTCTAGAGTTTAGTTCCATAAATTCAAATTTACATACAAACTAATATACTACAATGTAAACATGAACGCAGTCGTATCTAAATCTTTGTAAAATATACACTCAGGTGATTTTTTCTTAAAGTTATTCCAAACCAGCTGTTTCCACTATACTAAGTTTCATTCAAATCTATTCAGCGTGATTGAGTAACAAACATATAAACATGTTTACAAACACTTACATTTATAACAAGTAGGATTTCACTACGAGTGATGAATAAACTGCATACTAGTTGGTCCACAAGGAAAGCGGGGCATTACAAAAATATACCTACATATAAACTTACCTATTTGTTAATGACATGATCACCATAAATCGTCCATAAAATCAGACAAAACCCTGGCATTAATCATGTGGTGCACTGAACATTTTTAGCTAATCTAAGTATTATCACCAAGTACCTAATAGTGTTATAAACAGGCATGGGTAATATTGATAAAGCCAAAATATCTATTTATTGGATATCTCGATTTCGATATTGTCCATACTAGTCAGTTATTTATTCCAATCCAGTTCTTCATTTCGATATTATATATTAGATAATTGATATTTAGTATATCTATTATTGGACAAATATATAAATATTATAACCAAAATATACAGATATTGCTATATATTACCGACACCTAGTTGTAAATAATATTTTTTTGTGTTTGTACCTATTTATAGATATTGTTTGATTACTTGCTGTCTACTGTTATACAAGACACTCAGAGGCACAATAAACTAGCGAATACCATTTTCTTTTATTAATTATTTAGCGTACTTAATTTTTTTTTTAATATTAAAATTCAATAATAATATGCTAGAGCAAATGACAAAATATTGACATTAATAATTTTACATATAACTGCAAAAAAAAGTAGATAGGTACCCTAAGTACTTAAATCATACTAATGAAAGCAATGACACCCAATCTGGAGGTAAACCCTATTCATTGCAAAAATAATTATCATATTCATGGAAAATACGCTTAATTTATTTACAAATAATAATGTATTTGAATGGAATGAAACAATTCATTGTTACCTAACAAGACGAATATGTCGATTTCAGTTTTGCCTTTGGGTGTATAATTATGTACAATTAATATAACCAACGATTATGTAGCTCTTATTCTTATACTTCATAAGCATATTAGTAAAATTATTATACAATATTTTATACATGTTACTTAATTTTTTATAACAATAAAAATATAAAATAAAATTCTGTAAGGCGCGTGTATTTTTTAACCTTTACTTTCTTTTAAAAAATAGATGCAATATATACTTACGAAATATGTTAACATATGAAATATGTGATGACATATAAAATTATTTTACATATAAAAATATCATTTCATTTTTATATGTAGAATCGGTTCGTTTTTTAATAATAGGCTACCTAACCAAGATTCAAACTGACTGAATGCACATTTTTATTTTTTATAACACAGGGGGCAATCGAGCATGCGGCTCATCTGATGGTAAGTGACTATCGCTACCCATGATCACCCACAACACCAAAGGCATTGCTGATGTGCTGCCGGCATTTTAAAAAGGAATATAAAATATAATAACAATATAAAAATACATATACTCGTATATGTTAGTGATATTATTAGTAATAGAGTTAGTGACCCCATAGTAATATATCCTGTCATCTAGACCTACATGCATTGTTCCTGAAACTAACGTGATTAATTTCTAATTAATCCATTACGATCGACCAACTGACCCAGTGAAGGATACATACTTGCCGCCAGAGGGCTATTCAAATTTTACTCTACAATTCGGTACTCTTATTCTCAATCACATTCATTTTTTTTTTTAATGACACTAACTCTTGACCTTAAATTTGCTGCCCCTAAATTCTACTGTCATAGGTTCTATACCATGCAACTTACTGATAAAATTGCCACTGAACTAACCTAACTTCATCTTTTATCATCCCTCACTGGTAACTTACTAGAGTAAACCAATAGCACAGGCAGGAATACTATTCAATTTTTGTTTACAAAAAAATATACAGATATGGACGTGCTTAATGTAAATTAGTAAAGCAGTAGCCTATTTCATTAAATAAAGTGGATGCAATCATAAAATGAGCGAAAAAAAAAAAACAAATTCAATTGCAATATTTATTTTGTAAATCATTAATAACGGAATGCACGATATACTATATGAAAGTTCTACAGAACTTTGCATACTAAACAAAATTTATATGCAACTTCTTAAAAAACATATAGAAAGATACGAAATGTTGATGTTGTACATACATTGAAAATTTTGAGCTTTAAATTTTTTTATTTTAAATTTAATAAAGTGAGATTTGTTCTATTTTCAATATTTAAAGACTTAAATATGTTAATTGACATTTTAAACACAAATATACAACGTTAAAAGTATTTATCAAAAAACAACTTCACTAACAAAGCTCAAGAGGCAGTGAACAGTTAAAATACTTACTCAGAAGTGTCAGTACAGTTTTGTTATTAATCTCAACGCGTTTCATTTATTCGCGTATTAATACAGTTTATTAAAATTGTATTACTTGTTACCTACCTATATATAGATAAGTCATAATGGGTACACCAGGCCTAAACCGCGAAGATTCAGCTATGTATGGTATGCAACAATTTTTTTAAGGAGCCAGGGCCTTGAAAAATAATATTTAAAAACATCAATAGTGACCAGTCTTTCTTTACAATCATTTGGACTTTTTGATTTGTATGAAAAAATAATTTGATTAAAACCTTTTTCTGGAAATTATGTAAAATATGAATCTTTCCAAGACTCAAAACTTTATATTTTTAAATTACAATTATCCTTCTTATTTTATGAACACTCCTAATACTAATACTAATAGTATTACATGATATAGATAGAGGCTCGAATATCAATAACGTGTCAACATTTAGTTAGCAGTTTGATATTTTTTTTTAAACGCACCTTTTTTTTTAATTGAAACATTTCACCGATCAGTTCGATTTCTTAAATTTTAATTAGAAGCCATTTCTTTTGTTATTATATAAATATACATATTCAAGAATTACTTACAAATTCATTTTGTGTACCCATTATGACTAATTCTATAATGACACCAATAAACTTTATCTAAAACAAATGTCATAAGTTTTTATCTTATTTGTCAACTAATAATCTAAATTGCACAGAATGTATACAGTCATTTAATTCTGAATAAAACAACATTTACTGTATTTCAGATATTAGAATATTCACATTTATGCAAGCATGACATTACTACATTCTATGTACGTATAAAACGTAATGTTAATGACCTTATATTTTGCAAATAGGCCGATTTTTTCTTTTTTGTATTAAAGTAATCAACTTAGATATTTACCAGTAACTACTGTATCTGCATGTTGTTTGAATAGCATTATTAACTAATATCACCTAATTGGAAAGAAACAGGACGCAATCCAGTATCAATTTAAATTATATACGAATTATAGAATTATTAAAATTAAGGTTTGACCTAAAACATTTTGTTTTTATAATTTATAAACTCATGTGTAATACTTTATAATTGTATACATAATTTTAATAAAACAGCGTAACCAATATGGGCGGGTGCACTCTAATAGGATAAGGCCGATTCTGACGCGCCATTTCTCTAATATCTTAACAAAATAATTTAATTTGATAATTTTGCAGAATTACCATTTTATGAACCACCATAAATTAAAACTATATTAATTTTCACTTAAATCTATTATAAAATTAGTTCATATTGGTCCTTACAATAAATATTTCACTGTGATATCAAATTGAAATTTTAAATATAGAAAAATTACACCTTCGAATCGACCTCAATATCTTCTATTAAAACTTAAAAAATCCAACAAAATCAACATCTTTTAACTTAGTACAAAGTACGAATGTAAAGTATTACAAAATCTTTAATTTACACAAAGTTATCGTACATTACGTTTTCATATATAATAGCTGATAAGAGATTAAGTAATTGTAACGTATACGTACATTCCTTTTTCTATTAGTCAACAATGTGCAGTGTGTGCTTACTCGTACTCACTATAAAATATTGCTTTGACTACAAAAAAAAAATTATAAGCGATTCAATGTCATTCACACATAAACACGCAATATATTTATACCAATTTACTTATCATACATAGATTCAATTAATATTAGACTAGATATTTCTTCAGAACTTCATGTAAAATTACAATTTATTAATATAATATTTTATAGTTATGATATGTTGAGTATTAAATATTATATATTAAGTGGGGTATCGAGTACATATTGAAATAATTGATACGAAAGTTTATTGTCTAAATCATAAAATTCAAAACATCCTACAAACCTATTTTTATTGTTAATACCTTGCTATATATAATTAGTATATAAGACTTAACTGTTGCCAAATATACAAAAAAAAATACAAAATATTTCAATAGAATTAAAGGTTTTGTTTTGCAAAAAAAATAGCAAACCAATCAACAAAAAAAAAACAATAATGGGATCAAAAACGGTAGAACACCAGTTTTTTAAGAAGCCTAAAAATAGATTTATTGGACGTTTGATATTTTATGAATCGATGCTAACAATATTTAGTTATTTATCTAAGGTTAATGCTTAACAGCTTCAGAGTACAACAAAACACAACCTCATTACATACAATTACAATGTTCATTATTTGTAATTACTGTTTCACGTCAAATATATATTATGAAAGAAGATTTTGACTTCCTATTATACACATATTCCTATGATATTTTACCGTCCTAACAATAAGACCTAGTAATTGATGATTATTTATCGAACTAACTCCTAAATGTTTATTTTGAACTATTAACAGAATATCACAGGCTTTTTCCGCATAAATATAATTTATAATACATACATACATAATCATAATAATCAATTTCAAATAAATTTTGACATAAACATGAACGGTAATTATAATACTAAATAATAATTTGTCAGTTTAAAGATAAAACGTTTCACACTTACACAGGCTGTGCCCATGATGTTACGAGTACTTTGTTTCCGCTATTTAATTATAAATTTTGTTTTTATTATAAATTACATGACTAAACCATTAACAAATTATCACGATATTAAGATTTTAATAGTACACGAGATTACATCCAGATGTAACTTATTAAAAAATGAAATATGTATCTTTATCACTATAATCACTTTAGCCATTTACCGTCCACTGCTGGACATAGGCCTCCTCTATAGACTGCCATAAGGAACGGTCCTTAGCTACCTGCATCCACTGACTACCTGCAATGCATTTGCGGTCATCACTCCATTAAGTGGGGAGTTGTCCTACACTGCGTTTGCCCCGTACGGGTTCACCACTCAAAAAATTTCCTTCCCCATCGGTTGTCACTTCTAGCGCTATGTGACCAGTATATTGCCACTTCAGCTTGCTTACCTTTCGAACTATGTCGGTTACTTTGATACTTTTGCGGATATCCTCGTTTCGGATTCTATCACGCAAAGAAACGAACATAGCTCTCTCCATAGCCCGCTGAGTAATTTAAGGCTTTTGCAGTAATTTGAAATATTATGTGTGATAAAAACTACATATTATATAAAAAAAGCATTACTGGTATAAAATAAAAAATATTAAATCTTACAAAATCACAAAAATCCTTATAATTATCAAATGGTAATATCCTTAAAATTAAACAGCAGCAGATTATTTAATTTGAACATATGCCCGTAAAATATTGGACAAATATCATTTTATTCCTATTAATCATTGAAAATTAACAATAAGGATTAGATAAGTTCTTAATGAATAAATGCAAAATATTGTTAAAACAAATCTTAAGTACTAACGAACTAATATTATTTTGCATTTGGTGCAATTTGTAGTAAAATATTAATCTAATAATGGTATTACGTAATTCGGGGTCAATTTATTTGCAGTATTCACTGTTCCTACTTATGAACTATAACTAATAATACATTATCACATTTAGCGCCAAGGCACGCGTTCAAAATGCCAAATCTGCCCTCCATCTTTAACACACCTCTTTGCTGTTAAAGGATCACCCACGCCATCTTCACTATTAGTCAAAACTAACGTTAAACACAACCCACCCTTGGTCTTCAGTCGTGGACCCTTCTGCAGCCAAGTCTGTTTGGGATTATCGCTGCAACTCTTCCACAAAGCCCGTCCATTTCCTTGTTGCAAACACAATCCCTCGTCAGCCATTATTTTCCCTTCTGGTGTATAAAGCAATAATTTTTCAATTTCAAAGTCACTGCCACATTGAATACCAGCAGCTGGTCCACCAAGCCCTGGAGTGCCGGCAGTGACCCCTAAGCATCCACCTCTGTCATTACGAATTCTTCCAAACCATCTATCATCAGTCGGAAAAAAGTGCTGCGGCCATACATTTTCTAAATACCATTTAAAATTTTTACACTGCAATTTTTTTCTAAGTTCCACTCTATCGGCTACGTTTTGCTCATCTCTTATAGCAGCAACAGAAGGATTGAACTTAAAGAAAAACTCTGCCCATTCGTCCATCCACACAGTAGCCGCGCGTGCTAAATTCGAGTTTAAAACTTTTGAAACCCCACCCGGATATTTATAAGGACTATGCCTTCTAAATATGTGGCCAACTCTGGAACAAGATGTTATTTCAACTCTAGCCCCACATTGCCATGCTCTCCAAGAAAGTTCTAGGTTTTCAGCGCCCCATATAATCATGCCTTCATCGTAACCTCCCAACCGCCAAAAGAGACTCCTTCTCACTGCAAAAAGTCCTCCTGCCATGGCAGGAGTTGGGTAAGGTTTAGATGGATTCTCAGTTTTTTTCAAAAGCACTTCACCAAAAGGCATCAGCCATCGGAAGTGGAGGCGCCAACTGAAGGCACCCCAGTGAGCGTCTATACTTTTAGTATAGGCCAAAGTATCTTCGGAGAGCAGGTCGATATGTGGGCAAATAAACACGTCATCACTACCCGCTCGATCTAATAGAGGTTCCATCCAACCGTCTGTTACCTGTAATAGATTTACTTTGTACACTTCGATTATAGTTTCACTTTGTAGTAATATTTACACTAGAAATTAATAATCATTGTTGGTTATATTTATGATTGGTTAATGGAAATAAATCTGCTATAATGTCATTTTTGGATAATAAATATTCACCGCAGGTAATGTGCTACGCATTTAGTAATTCGTAATGTGTGAAACGGAACGCTAATATTTCCAAATGAAGAATTCCTGTCACTCGTATATATCTTAATCTAAATTTTTTTATAACTTCATCATGACCATTTATTTAGCCATAATTCCAATCAGCTTCAAAATTTATGATATTGTGATATACAACAATATTATAAGTTTTAGAGCTTAGATCCGATCTTTATGATATCTGTAATGCTTTAAATATAGATATTTTGTTTGAAGTTTTTTTTTTTTTTTTATTTTTGATCAATTTTAATTTATCAATTAAAATTTGATACTTTCATTATCCATACACCTATATATCTTGGACATGCCAGATACTTAATATAGCATATCCAAGACGGATACAGTGTAAATGCATTTAAATATAAGAATATTTATACCTATCATTTGATTATAGTAGCTGTTAACTGTCCAGTGCTGAACATAGGCATTCCCCATAAGGGAAATTTTACCAGTAGATGCTATGCTTGTTAGACGGATTGGCAACCGCAGACTTTTGGTGAAGTTTTAAGAGGGAAGTTGCCTATCCCTCGACCACTAAGATATCTTAGTCACCTCTTACGACACCCACGGAAAAGGAAGGGGCAGTCCATTCTATGCCGGAGTCACACGGCATTTCTATTTGTTTATCCGTTTGATAAATTTAAATAATCAACACTCGTTGAACCAATTTTAACAGAAATTAGCTTGGAGATAACTTGAAATCTTTCCACTCAAGGAAATCGATCAACAGACTATCTTCAATATTTTTAATAGACATTCTAAAAGACAAAATCTTATTGTCAAAGTCAAAGTTGCCATCTAGCATTTATCATATATTATATATCCATAGAATATTGCCATATTTTCTATTACAAACCTAATATAATATTTTAAGTGGCTATATGAAACGCAGTGTCTATAGTGTACAAATTTCTGATACAATGTGCTTTACAATAGAGATTTGCGACGCATAGAGATGCGTCGTAGATAGATATATAATAAAGAGTTTATTGTTACTATTAAAGGAAAAATCACTTACTTCACAGTGAGCGTCCAAGAATACCAAAACATCGCCCGTTGCATGCCTAGCGCCCATAAGTCTAGCGCCTACTAATCCCTTCCTGTCGGTGCTTCTTAATATTTGAACTTTGTTTAATTTATTCACAGCGTCTTCTAAATCCTTGCCAAGGTATTTCCGTTCACTGGCATCATCTACAAGTATAATCTGAAAATATATTGTTTAATTAATAGTACTTATATAATTATCTGGTATATTGTATACACACTATCTATATAAGTATGTCCCATAAGAGATTGAAGTTCTCTGCATAACTTTATGTTTTAAATCTGTATAAATAAAAAATATCCTTCAATAAAATATCGCTTTTAGTAATGCTGTTTGTTCATAATTCATTACTTGAGGGGACTAGATTGATTTGGCTTCATTTTAAATGCTTATTATAGTCCAATTAAAGTTTTTAGAAAAAGAAAAATTGAGATAATTCAGGTAAATTATCATTGTTTACCTTAAATAATCCAGTTAATTCTCATTTCTTATAAAACATGCAACGCGAAAGACTAAAAGTTTAGAAAATACTATATAATTATTTGCATTATGACAACATGACTAAAATGCAGATCACGTTGTTTCATTGATTCCAATGCTCACAAGATAACATGGAAAAAGAATCAAAAGTATATAAAATTTAAAGAAAGGAGGTCGCATTGTAATTTGAACAACATCTTTCGGGTCAACTAATATGGAACATTTACCGTATACAAAAGATTTCTTCTGCAAAACACCTGAGTCAACTAAACACTCACTGTCTAACATAACATAATATCCTACGTACAAATTTACATAACATTAAAAATACCTGCTTCAATAATTGTTCTGGAGATCTCAATATTACAGACATTACTGTCCTCATTAGAGTAGACCATGCTTCATTGTGGAAAACTATTATTACAGTTGCTGTAGGAAGATTCTCAATATTATACTGAACATTTTTACAACTGAAAAAAATAAAAGCAATGTAATATTTTTAATCCTCTAAACAACAAGCGAAGAGCAACATGAACATATTGCCACTCAATTTTTTATAGAGTGAAATCGAAATGAATAGAATGTTCTATCAGCAAAACTGAACATTTTCCCTATAGAAATGAGTCAAAAATTTTTGATTCTCCTCAAAATTTTAGTTATTTTTGAAATTTTGATTTCTGAAATCTCTGTCCTAACATGTTCTATAGCTGGAGTACATTATTAATTTTACATACCACTAATTACAATGATTTCACCTGTACCACCACAGAGGCTTATCTGCTATTACTCTACAATGTAATGTATTAATCTATAAATCATCATCTTCCTGTCCTTATCCCAATTATTTAGGGTCAATTATAATATGCTTTTACACAGATTCCTCAAGCTTTTGACTTTTGGTTTTGCCTGTCAACTCCCCCCCTCCTTAGGGAATGTGTTTGTTAGTGGATACCACTAACAAACACATTCCCTACAAGCAAGCAAGCTACAGTATAGAGGAAAGGATTGAGGAAGAAGTTGGAAAAAAAGGAATTAAATTTACAAGGAAACAAGAAAGAAAGCAACTGTAGTTCCGGAGAAAAAAATTACAGTGGCTCAGAAGGCCACATACCTGTGTGCCTTTACTCTAAAAAAGGACAGATTACTAGAATACTTCTGTCATATTATATTGAAAATAAGACAAATAAATACCTCTCACTCCGCATGTCAGGAAGACTTCTATTTATTGATATTTTATCACTGACTAAAATATTGTATGAATGTAATGAATAGAGATCTCTGGCAGTAATCAATTCACGCTGAGACAACTGCACTGGTCTGCCTCCTTCACCAGCGCCAGCCACAGGCGCATAGTTGTTACTGTTTATGACCTCTGTAATATAAAATAGTAGGTAGTAAGTACTATATAATATTTTTATTATATATATATATATATATATATATATATATATATATATATATATATATATATATATATATATATATATATATATATATATATATATATATATATATATATATATATATATATATATATATATATACATATTAGTATATATATATATATATATATACTTACTCTATTCAGATGTAAAAAAAATAAAATATAGATATATATATATATACCAACATACATACCATCAGTCAAGTTAGCCCCAGTACTGCCACCAACATAATGGCCAACAACCACTCGCATTCCAGTCTTGTCCACATATGAATTATCATCAAAATGTAAACTGAAACAAATAGCACATTATACAAATATATTAATCATAAACATGTATAGACAATCGCATATAACTAGGGGGAAAGGGATTGTTAGTAACAATTGTGATCTATAAAGTCGATGATGATAATGCAAATGTTTACCAAGCCTGACAATGGTCAAGCTTGGTAAGCTTTCTTTAGCTAAATGTAGCTATTGGCCCATAGGAAAACTTCCTAACTTCACAAATCAAAAAGCAAAAACGCTGATAGTCCAACTGATTGAAAAATAACCTTATATTAACATCATGGAGGGAAAAGGGATCGTTAGTAATGGAGACTGAGAATCCCATTGCTAGCAATATACCCAACTAGGTCGACCTCCTCGCGGTTCTCCCTGGAAACTATCATGGTTAATTCCTGGTGAATTCATCATGATGGGCTAACTGACCTGTTTTCATTCTCATCAATCACTCTTCACTGGTGCTCCACCAGCATATCCCGTTAGCGTGGTTAGGGTTCCATTTTCACCCATAAAGAAAAATCATACAATGCACTGTGATGCCTGTTGTGCCCTATATGGATATTTACGTCCCTGAAGATTATAAAATTGCTCCCATACCCAGTAATTTCACCATGAAGACCACAACAGTACCCCATGTAGATGATTTTTGTAATTTGCCTCTGGTAATAAGTTCACATTATTGTCTAGCTGTCTGTCCATTTTTTTCAGAAATGTGTGAAAGTGTAATAATATTAAACTACTTAACCAACTTTAAAAATCTTTTACTAATAGAAAGCCATATTATCAACTATATTTACTATTTTTGTAAATACTATTTTAAATACTATGTTAATAAAACAATTTTTGTATATATGCAAGAATCTTCAACTGTTTCCTAAAAACAGTGATCTTAATAATCTTAACATTAGATACAAAATCAAACTTGCTGTTCCAAAGTAGCATTTAGAAAAAGTTAATAGGTCTTTTATGAGAATGGATAATAAATGTTATAAGACATCAAAGAATATTTTGGATCTGCCTTTTAATAAGTTTAAAACTGTTAATAAAAAACATTTATTAAAGAAAGCCTATTACACACTAAATGATTACTTAAATGACAAATGTGCATGGTGTTAGTCGATTATACACAGGCTGTTTAACAACCATGAAATTTTAGACATAGTACATTTAAATAAATACATACAATGTAAACAGAGATATAAAAGAGTAACTATTGAATTTCTTGCGGGCTCTTCTCAAAAGATAACAACCTTTCAAACCCTGCACTAGATTAAAAAATGACGATTTAAAAATGCTTGTAAACAAGTCTATTTGAATAAAGATGATTTGAATTTATATATTTTATTTAAAAAAAAAAACATGCAGAATCGGGGCTAGCTACTAGTTAGTACCCAATAAATTATAATTTCTGTATAAATTTACCTTTTATACCATATATCTTTGTCTCGTTTTCTCTTTACAGTATTGTATAATTCTAAACTAACATACATTAATGCATTAATCAAAAATATCAATATTATTAACAATGTAACAATTTTTTTCTTCCGACCTCTGCAGATCATAGCCCAAAAATCCTGAAACAATAAATAGTATTTTAAACAAATACTATTTTTAAATCACTACATACAGTAACAAGTTTTTATAATCTCACAAAGTCTTCAGCAATTCTAATTTCCCAAAATTATTACTAATTTAATTGATACACAACAGTTCAGTTAATTTGTTAAATTACTAATTTTATTGACTTATTTCATAAAGATAACAAACTCCTCGGTAGAATATTATGACTACTAAATTGTGCTCCTGCGATTTAGTCCACTAATGACATGGCTTATCCACAAGTTTTCCAAACAAGTAATATTACAAAAATACTCATACAATTTTATGAGCGAATGAACCATTTGATTCATTTAAAATAAAAAGCAGTTTTACAAACGATAAACAAATTCACTAATTCAATGGTTTATTGCACATCGTTATAGTTTTGGTATTACCTTTTTCACTAACATATTTTTATTAGTTACGATAATGTTTTTTCACAAAAAATATTACATTATTATGAATAAACAACACAGAAGAAACCTTAAAGATTGTTTAATTAACAAAGTCCAATTTAATTTAATTCAATCGAAATGAAAAATAAAACTCAATAAGAAACGAGCCCTCGAAACAATCGTAAAAATGACAACACAAGTCAGAAAGACTGTCTAAACACAGATAGGAATATGTTGTAGAGGAATCTGTACGTTAATGATTTGACGTTTCAAAAAAAAGACAAAAGGGCTGCGTCATCGATAATTATCGCTAGAACTATCAGTAATAATGCTACTATATAGATATTTCTGTATTATTTTTTTTGTAATATTTTTTTATTTGGGATTTATTATAATAAATTTATATTTTGACATTTCTAAATCTTTATTTAATTAATATTTACACATACATTTGATGGAATGTGAGCTACTTAGACTATTTAATGGGCACAATGACTACAATTGGCATTTATGGATATTATTTATCATTATTACTTAAGTTCAAAAATTTCTGCTAAAGCTCAGCATATTGCAGTGCTTGTGGATTATTGTAATTCCTCCAGCACAAAATGATCTGTATTTTGTGCTTGAGGAATATTAAAGTTTCATGTTTAGTAAACTTTTTTGTTCTTGAATTCTCCATATCATTTTCACAGTTTACATAAATTCATAAATATTTTATTTGAAAATAATTATTAAACTCCAATCAAGTTCATTAAAATGTTTCATCACATAACTACAATTATATTTATATTACCCATAAATATTTTTAAAGTAACAGCTGGCGTTGTGTGTGCTTGCACAGTTTAACTGTAAATTGTCTCCTTGTTATAACACTATTACATGATATGATTTGAATATCCAAAATATATGTGTATAATGATGATCATTAATGATGAATGAGGTATCATTATAATGTTAAAAAAGAAGGACGCGACATAACAAATTACCTAAAGAAATTAAAATATTTTTTGATTTGACATTGAAATGCCATATTTTGAAACAATTTGTGACAAAATAAATTATGATATCTCGTTTTGTACTATATGTTCCGGATCACCGCTTCCACCGATAGAATTGTAAATAATTTATAATATTTTTGAATAATGTTTTATCGGTAATAGTTTCGAAAAATTTATAGATTTTCTTATAAGAATTGTTATACAGGGTGTCCGGTTTCGTGTGCTCCAAACGAAAACCATCGATAGAGGGGTCCAAGGGCTTCTGAGATGACAATAAAGACAAATCTAAATTTGAAAATGAACTTAATAATATGCTTTTAGCTGTGATAAAATGGCTAGATGAGAATAATTTAAAAGTGAACTTATCCAAAACTAAATTAATAGAATTTTTGACATATAATAGTAATTCAATTGACATTATAGCTTCTGTAAACAATGACTATATAAATACTGTTGACAAACCGATTTCTTGGTATAACAATAGATCGATATTGTAACTGGAAACCTTTTGTGGAAAACTTGGCAAGGAATTAGCATTATTAGCATACCATGGTTATGTATCATCTCTTTTAAGATACGGTTTAATACTGTAGGGTAATTCGGTTGACACTGATATTGTATTTAAGGCACAAAAAAAATGTATTAGAGCACTGTCTAATACACATTTCCGAGTTAAAACCATTATTTAGGATGAATAAAATACTGCCTTTGCCTTCTCTTTACCTGTTAGAAATGTGTATTTTTGTTAAGAAACACTCACAATTATTTCAAACAGATATTATAAGCCGCAGTAACAGACATAAAAATAAATTATATATACCTACACAACGACTAAATGTATTGAGTACTAACGCTTACTGCATGGCAATACGGATATATAATCATTTGCCTGAAAGTATCAGAAATTGTTAATTTGTCCTATTAAAAAAAAGCTCTTCAAGCTAAATGGATAAATGTTATTACTCAGTAAATGAGTTTTTAAATGATAAAATAATTATAAATGATTAGATATGTTTCACTTTGTGTTGTGTATATTTTTAATGATTATTGACATGAATAGATACAGAAAGTGACAAAATATTATTGCAAATGTTTATGTTATTATGATAAAATTATTTTAATGTTTTGTTTAATAAGTTTTTATATTTGCACGACAGTGTGGCAGAATAAGATTGGACTATTTTTCTTGTAAAGTAACACCTAAAAATGTACCTTATTCCAGCAAATAAATGATTTCAATTTCAATTTCAATTTCTCTAAACACCCCCATGTATGTTCTGCAAAAATTTATAGTTTTCGAGAAATTTGCATTTTTATAAATTTTTCGTTTGTACCCGAAATGTTGCATTCTTTATTTATTTTCTCCTTCTTTCTATTATTACCAAAACCTTAATTATTTTTGTGGATGTGAACAATTAATAGGCCTTTTACTACTACACTACAATTTTAATCCAGGCTGATAAGTTTTTGAGAAAAAAAAAATAAACATTACATTATAATAAAAAAATTATACGTTATCAATAAATTGATAACGTATAATTTCTGTTAACGTATAGTTATAATAACTAAGTCAGTTGTTTCTCTGTTTAATACACATACCGCAGATTTTTATCAGAAGAATGACTTTTTGTATACCGTCATTTATATGCTCCTAATTACAATACAATAATATAATTAAGTTTGGTTCGGTGTATTCTCACTTAAATGAATATTTGTAGGTACTCTTTTGAGAAATAAATATCTTAAACCGTAAAAAGCTTAATATTTGTTCAATTTCTTTGCATAGTCTATTTTCTCTTTAAAAAAATGTATTTTTTTGCTTAGTTTTAATAAACTAAGTAAACAGTTACACATTGAAATGTCTAAATGGTTTACATCTCATCAAATATATGTATAAATATTATTTAAATAACGAATTATTTATATTTTCTATTGTTATTATTTTAAAAAATGCCTAACTGTAAATTTATTATACTAAAGCCAAAATATAGAACAGTAATATCGATATAGTAGCAAAACACAATTATCGATAGTTCGAGCAATAATTATCGATGGTTCGCCCGGTTGGTCTCTTTTTGAAATGTCAAATCGCTAACACAGATTCCTTTATAAAAGATTCTTATCTGTCTTTACCAAAGATTTCTGTCTTTACAAATAGTCTATATTCTTTCTTTTCATTAATTTTATTTTATAATTATCTTTATGTCCTTGATTTATAAATAAGTATAATATTTTATTTTACGAGTTTATAGAGTAAACCTTTTGTGTTTATTGAAAAAATTGTGCTGATTGTGAAATAAATATTCAATGAATATGTCCCAACAAGGGAAAATGCGAGATGATGGATCTCATCATGATGGATCATGGCATTCATGGGGACAAAAACATTCTTTAATTAAAAGACATCCACCCGGCTTGAGGGGCAAGGAAATTGGCCTATTCTACAGAAACCAACAAAAAAAGCACGGTAAAAAGGCAAAAGAATTCAAAGTTAGTAAACGTTTTTTTTTTTTGTTTATTTAGCATTTATTTAAAATAGTCTGATAGAGACTAGGACCTATTTATAATAAATTATTACCACTCTATCACTGACTGGCTGTATTTTGTGACAGTGTTAGTAATGGTGAGGTTAGTCCCCATTGCTCTCAATATACCCTATCAAATCGACCTCTACGCGGTTTCATCTGGAAATTATTGTGACTATCGTTGAGTTAGTCACAATAAGCTAACTGAACTGCCTTTTCATCCTCACCTATCACCTCTTACTGTTACCTCAACAGTGTATACTGATAGCACAGGCAGGGTTACCATGCCATTTTCACACATTAAAAAGAAAACAACCACCCTTAAGATTGTCTACTGACCAATAAACTAATTGGTACAGTAGTGAATCTGTTGGTTCCATAAAAGTAATTCATAATTGAAATTATTTTTGTGGTCTTACTCTTATTAAGTAATTTTCTTTTTTTTTTTTAGTTTCATCTAAATGTGCCAAAGTCAATAGTGGTTACATTAAAAAATAAATTGCAAGTTATAGCTAAACTTACAACCTATCAAGATATTTCACTAATAAAAAAAATTAAAGATGGAGATGAAAAGTCAACAAAATGTGTTGTGCCTGAATTTATTGAACCAAAAAAAGAATTACCATGTAGTGAAGATGATAACTCAAAAAATTCTCATAACAGTAAAGATATTGATGATTACAAATTTATTAAACCAAACTCTAAACCAGCATTGGTGTATAATAATAAACCGAGTACTTCTAAACTTCCTGACTTTATACCAGTTTCGGCAGAACCTACAACAGACCAAGGTAATGAGCCCAGGATATTGTCTCTTAGAGGTGCTGGTGACTATAAATATAGTTATGAAGATATCATCACAGGAACTTTTAAAGAAAAACTAGAAGAATGTCTCTCTAAAGGAGTCAAAATAAGAGAAACAAATAATGAAATCAATGACCTTAGTATAGCTTTATATGAAGATTATAAAGACATGCTCAAAAGATCAAGTTATAAAAAACTAATGCAATTCAGGGAAAAATTGCCAACTTACAAAAAATCAAAAGATCTTCTTGATGTTATTAATAATAATCAAGTAATTGTAGTCAGTGGGGAGACAGGGTGTGGAAAATCAACACAGGTGCCTATTTACAAAACTTATAACTGTTACATAAAAGAACAAGAGTACATTTTACGATTATTAAATTGCTCTGAAAGAACCATTACTATGTTTAATAATAATGTTCTCACAATATTAAAACCTACTAAAATATATGTATTAAAAATAATTGATGTTATTAATCAAGTCCATTTTAAACATTATTAATGGTTTTCTAGGTCCCACAAATAATTTTAGATGATGCTATATTAAACAATAAGGGAGCTAATGTAAAGATTCTAGTAACGCAACCTAGACGCATTGCTGCCCTATCTCTGGCTTCAAGAGTCGCTGAAGAGAGAGCAGAGTCAATGGGGTCATCTGTTGGATATGCAGTAAGATTAGAAAAGTAAGTTGCTTGATAAATAAATAATTTTACTATCAGGAATCTCCAAAATTGGCATACATGCATGGGATTAACTATAAAAGTGCATGAAGCAAGATATTTATGTAAGAATAAAAGCTTTCAGTATTTGGTACAATACATAATATTCCTCCTGTAGATTAAAAAAATTCCAAGTTTAACAATCTCCTGTAAAGTTACACTTAAAACTCTCCTAACTTTAATATATAAATAGATATCAAAGGACAAAACATGAATGGGATTGAATAATTTTGTAAGTCTGGAATTCTTTGTAGGTTTAAATAAATATATCTTATCAAAAAATCTTAATTTTCAGAATAGAAAGTAGGGAACGTGGAGGTATAATGTATTGTACTACAGGAATACTTTTGGTCGATTTGGAAGTTAACCAAGGTTTAACCAATTACAGCCATATAATACTAGATGAAGTACATGAAAGGGACTGTCACATTGATTTCGCCATGTGTATGTTGAAGGAGGTTAGAAATAAAATCCTATTCATATTATAAATGCAAAAATTTTAAATGATGGATGGATATTTGTTACTCTTACATGCAAAAGTTACGGATTTGAACAAAATTTAATACAAAAGTATATACACATCAGATACTTCATGTATACTATAAAACTATAATATACTAGTTAATTTTAATCTTTCGTGATGTTTACACATATTTTAAATGTCGGCAATATAAGAACAGGTATGTTGGTACTATTTACCTACAAAAAAAAATTCATCGCGTTAAATTCCAATAATGTATTTAAAATAAAATATACTAGCTGTTATCAGAGAATTTGGATGTGTGAATTAACAAATAATGTACTATATTTGCACTTGAAGGATTTTGCTAGTAGTTTTCGTACTTGGTAGGCAAGTTGGTAACTGCAGTTAGACTTTGGTAATGTTTTAAGAGGTATGCTGCTGTCCATCTCTCGATCGTTAAGTTCCCTTAATCGCCTCTTACGACACCTATGCAAGGAAGGGGTGCCCCATTCTATGCTAAGACCCCATGACAAAGTTTGTAGATGCAGGTGGTTGGGGTTGTTCCTTATGGATGTGTATGAGGAAGGCCTATGATCAACAGTACACAAGTTAACAGCTGGTATGCTTATGATAATCCTCTATATTATATATCAGGCCATTGTCCATCTATGTACCAAATTCCATTCTTTGTGCAGACATATGGCTGCTTGTATAAGTAACAAATATCCACTCTTCATTAATTATTGTTTATTTAATAAGTAATTGAAGAAAAATTAAGATTTCTATAAACATGTGAAAGATGTCCTGTTTCAAGACTACTATACAATAAAGTATTACAAACAAGCAAAAAATTGATTCAAATGTTAAAGCAGACGTTGATCCAGCTCTCAAAAAGATAGATAGATAATTTATTTAAGATTGTGGTCATAACCGCCTGAAACTCAGTAAAGTGCAAGTTGCAGTGTAAACTTGCTCATGATTAATAAAGTGCATTCCCACAAAGGAGATGTTAACAAAGTATATGAATCCTAGACCAAGATTGCATATAGTTCTACGGAGGCAAAGCCATGGGACGAAAACTAATAAATTTAATGAACCTATAAAATGTTTCTTATGAATCTTATCAAAAGTAAACGTGTGTTTGTTTGTATATCACAATTAAACTCTAGACTATAGATTACTTGATTACTATATTATTATTATATATATATAATAAACACTATTAATTATAAATCATAAATCATAATGAGACTGATTTTATTGCCGCGCTTGTGGTAAACCTGTGACCTTGAAATTCCCTTTCTCTTTTTCCGGCATCCCTCCCCTCTCCATTGATATATGTACCATCGCTCTAGCTTGTTTAGTTCGCCTGCTGCGTCAAGTTGAGTAGACGTGTGTTTGTAGTGCTCGTCACGAAAATGGAAAAACGAAATCAAGAGCAACGCGTCGCGATAAAATTTTGCGCCAGATTGGGCGAAACAGCTTCGGAAACGTACGCTAAAATTGTAAGAGTGTATGGTGATAGTGCTCTTAGTCGTGGAAACCAAACGCCAAAGCTCACAATGGTTGTCTCCGCGCGCCCCCCGCCCGAAAAAAGCTCGCATGAGCAAGTCGAAGGTGAAAACGATGATTATTGCCTTTTTTGATAGCCGTGGAATCGTCCACAAAGAATTCGTTCCACCGGGGAAAACTGTGAATCAAGTCTACTATTGCCAAGTACTCGAAAGATTGCGAAAACGAGTCAACAGGGTGCGCCCAGACATCGCTCGTAACTGGATCCTTCATCACGACAACGCGCCGTGCCACACCGCCCTCAGCGTGTCCCAGTATTTGGCCTCTAAAGGGATCGCCGTGTTGCAACAGCCGCCTTATTCGCCCGACATGTCACCCTGTGACTTTTTTTTGTTTCCTAAAACAAAATCGGTGGTCAAAGGAACCCATTTTGAGTCGATTACGGACATCCAGGCGGCCGTGACGAGGGTACTCGCGGACATCCCAGTCGAAGCGTTCCAGAAATGTTACGAAGCATGGAAAACGCGCTGGAATCGCTGTATAGCTGCCCAAGGGGACTACTTTGAAGGGGATGGCAGAGTTGTAGAATAATTTTCAAATATACGGTTTTTATGGAATCAGTCTATCTGCAAAGGAGATCCCGGTGCGATTCTAGTATTTCTACCTGGAATTGGCGATATAACGAAACTCATAAAACAAATGAACCGTAGCGGTCACTTTCCTAGTTCGCGTTACGATATTCATCCACTACATTCAAAATTGTCTTCAATAGAACAACGTAAGATATTTGAGAGGCCACCAGAGCACATAAGGAAGATAATAATAGCTACAAACATAGCTGAAACATCTATAACTGTAGATGATATTGTATACGTGATAGACTGTGGTAGAATCAAATGTACAGGACTGAATGTGGAAGATAACATTTCTACACTTCAAGTAGAATGGGTGTCGCAGGCAAATTTGCGTCAAAGGTATTGTATTATATTAATGACGTATCTATATGAAATGAAAATTAATTTTAGAGTTCTGTTTGCGTTTGACGCTTTATTATTTCTGCCCACTCCAATGAGAGACGTGATATGTTTGTATGTATTTATTCCTTTTTAGTATTATTTCTATTGTGTTATATCAGTGATGTCATTTACATTTAACGATTTTTAGAAGGGAAACTGTATAAAAATCGGCTGCTTGGGTGCTATTATACTGGGAGTGTAGAATTGTTAGGGGACTTTAGCCCATTTCTTGCAAAATACCCTATCAGGTAGACTAAACCACAGATCAAACCAATGTAGATAAAAACTCATGAATTTGTTACAAAAGACTGACTGACTTTACTTCATTCTTACCTATCATCCTTCACTATTACCCCGTCATATACGATAACGCAAGCGGAGTAACCATTCCATTTTCATCCCATTGAAAGACTGCTCATGCTACTGTCACAAAGTGGCTGTGATTGCATGGTTTTATTGTTATTTAAAAGATGGGATGCCCTTATACTTGCTGTCATGTTTATAGTCTTCTTCATATATATTACCTACCTACAGTACTTAATTTCCAGTTGTAAGCTATTAACTTTTTTGCCGCACCGAGATGAATTAAAAAGTTTAAAAATAGATTTATTGTTACAGACGAGGTCGCGCTGGTCGATGCCAGCCAGGTATCTGTCTATTAAAAGACCATCTCGTAAAATTCGTTCCGAGCACGGAAACATTTGCAACAGTAAACGTTTTTATTAATTTTCTCCGTCGCAAATACTACTTATTAAGATACAAATAAACTAACAAACTCACTTTCACATTTATAATAAATGGTAGTTGGTTATTCATTAAACAGTTGGAATTCGCCTAACATATATTGTGTCTGAATTTATTATGTCTATTAAAAAGACTAGACAGGGGGGGGGGGGGAGAGTAATGGAAAAGCCCTATCGCTAGCAATACACCCTCTCAGGTCGACGCTCCACGCTGAAATTAGTGCCTGATTCATCATGGCAGAGTCATTCTCACCATTCAATGGGCTGTCAAACATTTGCAAAAAAAAAAACAGTAAGATACTTTTTTATTAATTTTCTCCATCGCAAATACTACTTATTAAGATACAAATAAACTAACAAACTCACTTTCACATTTATAATAAATGATAGTTGGTTATTCATAATAAACAGTGGTTGAAATTCGACCATAACATATATTGTGATACATGCATAAAATTTCCAATTAAGCACAGTCAAGAGTTAGTGAAGAAAAATTTTTTTCCACCTTATACATGAATTTATTATGGTTATGTTTGACATTCAGTAAGACTAGACAGGGGGGGGGGAAGGGATTGTTAGTAATGGGGTATAATATCTTCGCTATCGCTAAGGTTTGAATATTGTTCCTTAAAGAACACCCTCTCAACGGTTTTTCGGACCAATTGATTGAAATTTTGGAAAAAATAAGGGAACAAGGTTTTTGTCCTCTCACGCTAATCCATTCAAAAATCAATAATTTCATTTGTTTTTCACTTTTTACTCAATTTTTTGTTTTTTAAAAATTCATTATCAAAAAAAAAATCGTTTTTTATGCAGATAAAGAAACTCTTGTCGACCATTCATCATGAATGGAAAAGGATGGACCATATCTGAGACAAATGCATTCATTCTAAACAAGAGACCTATCATCTTCCACTGGTGCCTCGTCGCTTTGTTTAAGAATTGCATGGAAACCGGAGCTCAAAAAATTTTTTCACCGAAACTAGAGTTTTCAAGCTTCAAAACCCTTTTTTAAATTTCCTGTACGATTATTTTTCACTGAAATACACCCATTAAAAAAAAAAATTTCAATAATTTTTATGTTCCCTTAATTTTTGCGAGGAGTGTATTAAAGACAAACAGTACTAGTCTATTCTCAATTTGACCACAGACTAACAAAAAACAAAAGAGTATATATGTGTTTGTTTCAAATACTTGGTAGTGTGTGTACTTTTCTTTTTTGTATTAATTTTTTTATGCATAATTTAAAAAAAAATATATTAGCATTCTGCACTCCTCTATATAAAGTATGAGTGTGCGAAATTTCGTACTCCTCTGTCCGCGCAATTTTCGTAAAAACGAAGGTACAAAGATTTTGCTTGGCATATTAATATATAGATTAGTAATACAAGTAATACATGAGAATATAATAGCAGTATATTAGTTTGCTGATAAAATAATCAATTTAAATTTCCAACCATCATGACTTCTCTCCTCCTTCACAGTATTCGTAGTTTAATTGTATATTTAGTATTGTTAGTTTATTAGTATATTAAAAATACATTAAAGATGATTTAATTAGTTTAAATGAAGTAGTAGTAGTAAAATCGATATTCATCGTCACCATATCAGCCTTTAACTGTCTGCTGCTGAACATAAGCCTCCCCATTGAGAGGGTTTTGCCAGTAGTTGCCACGCTTGACAAGCGGATTGACAACCATAATTAGGGTTTGGGTATGTTTCAAGAGGGACGCTGCTGCCTGTTCCCTCGTCCTCCCTTAGTTACCTCTTACGACACTCACGGTAATGGGAGTGACCTATTCTATACCGAAACCCCGCAGCAAAAATCGATAATATAACTCGAAAAATGTAGTAAATATACATAATTAAAAACTTTTAATAAATAAGATCTGGCATAAAGGCTTCTTTTAAAAGAAAAAAATAAACTGGTGTGTGGTGTAGATGCGGTGCACTGGACGAGTCGGAGAGGCTGACGCCGCTGGGCTGGCACATGGCGCGGCTGCCGCTGCACCCGGCGGCCGGAAAGCTGCTGCTACTCGCCGCCCTCTTCGGCTGCCTCGACCGCGCCGCTAGTCTCGCTGCTGTCTGGAGCTTCAAGGACCCATTCCTTTTGGTCATTGGTAAGTGTCTGTTACAGTCACGCTATCAATATATCTATAATAGGTTCCCAAGGGTTTCTCTCCGCAGTTAAGGGATTGATAATAACAGGGATTTTTTTTATGGATTATAATGGAATGGTAACCCTGCCTGCGCTAACGATATACGTTGACGGGGGATGGATGATAGGTGAGAATAAAAAAAAAAGGTCAGTTAGCCCATCGTAATGAATACATCTGGGATTCCGTACGAAGGTTTCCGTAGGGGACCACGTGGAGGTCAACCTAACAGGGTATATAGCTAGTAAAGGAACTGGTAGTGCATATTACTAACAATCCCCTCCAGTAATGGGAATTAGAAATGCCGTAACTAGTAAGGTCTACTTCCGCATCATCGTCCCTGGAAACCATCGTGGGTAATTCTTAATGCATCAGTATCATCATTATTTTTACGTATATAAACTCAATATTACACCATATCTCAGGTAAAGAACGAGAGGTGGAAATCGCGAAACGCGAGCTGACATTAGGTGAGCCCAGCGACCACGTAGCGATGTCGGAGGCCGTATTACGATGGGAGCGCCTTCGTGAAAGAGAAGGGCGTGAGTTCGCGTACCGCTACTTCCTATCTGTCAACACTCTAGAACTCCTATCCGACATGAAGAAACAATTAGGCGACAATCTAAAAAATATGGGATTCCTTCCCTCGGGTGACGTTAAAGCATCCTGGGAGAACCGGAATGCGGACAACATAAGTTTATTCAAGGCAATAGTGGCTGCTGCATTGTATCCTAACATAGGTACAGTCAGGTAATAATGTAGTTAATCTGACTATAGCTGTAGTTTTAAAGGTTGATTATGCTACTAGCTGTATCCCGCGACTTCACCTTCATGAATCAGTATATAAATCTTCTTATAAATTTCGTTCAAATCCGTTCAGTAGTTTTCGCGTAATTATTATTTAAAAAAAAATAGACATCTCTACGAAAATTATTAAAGCTAATATAAAATACTAATTGATCTTTCTGTTTACCCGTACGAAGTCGGGGCGGGTCATTAGTTTTAAACAAACTGCTTTAATAACAAAAATATTGTTTTTAGATGGACAGGCACGCGTGGGAGGAATGCTTTTAAAAAACAAATGAGAATTAAAGTGCGAACACCAGAAGATGGTCCTATAGAATTACATCCCAGTAGTGTGATGTGCGCGCCGCCACACAACAGTGGTCCCATTCGGTCTCTGTGTACTAACCCTGGTGCCAACTGGCTCGTGTATAGACTGAAACAGTTGTCCTCGCGACTCTTTCTTCTCGATGTCACATTAGTTTATACACTTCCATTGTTGTTTTTCGGCGAATTGAAGGTAATAAAAGGTAAGTCATGACATGTACCAGCCATTTTATATTAACTGTCCACTGCTGAACTTAGCGTTCCCTATAAGGGAGAGTTTTACCAAAGTTGCCACGCATGGCAGGCGGGTTGGCAACAGCAGTAAGGCTTCGACGATGTTTTACGGGAGACATTTGAACGCTGCTGCCCATTTTTCGACCGTTAAGTTCTCTTAGTCACCATACTGCATGCATTATACTGCAAAGTCATAACATAATTGTAAGGAATTATAAAGTCTGATAACAAGTTTTTAGATCTTACGCTAAATCCTAAGTATAGAACCAAGTAACAACAGCTTTTATTTTTACACTGTTGTCCATTGTGTAAAAATATGTCCTCTCATCTGCTTTCCATAATTTTTAAAGTTATGTATCTCATCTCTAGGACATTTTTATTACTAATTTTGTTATTCCATCTAATACTCCATCCTTTTTTAATACTAGTTTCAGGTAGCCTTCGATTGATAACTTAACCCGCATTTTTTATACTGAAATTTTTACCCATAATTTAAAATGTGACAAACTTACCCACAGAAGAAAAAATAGAAGATGAAACAGACTTAAACTCAGAGGAAGAAGATCGATGCCAAATGACAATCTCAACTTACAAAGTACAATGTAATCAAGACACTACAGATGTGCTGTTCGAACTTAGAAAATTGCTAGATCAAGTTCTAGCATCAAAAATCATGGTTAATAGTAACCACGCTGAACAACACAATGAATTTGAAGAGAAAGTATTGAAGTGAGTTCTTTTGTTATACAAAAACCCACCCTACAACACGGTACTCTTATAGCGTGTTTTCATATTACACGATTTCAATCCTTCGTATAACACGGGTATTCCCCCAAATAACGCGGGATTGAACAACAATATGTATGTATGGAACTACAGATAAACGGTCATGTTAACCTTTTAATCAGGCCTTCAGTTTGTTTGCCATTATAAGTATCTCTAAAAAAATAATAAATTGTTAAAACTTTGCACTCTATTTTACTTAAAAGAGTCAGAAACACTTGTAGGTATTTTCATGTAATAACTACCGGTTTAACTTACGTGCACGATTTTTCTTTCTAGCGCCGTAGTGGAACTGATCACGGCAGAAGATGAAGGCACTGATTATTATAAAGATGAAGACGATGACACTGCATCTGATACATCAGACTGCGAATTTGATAGACGTCGATTAAAAAAATATTAATTCACTATTAAAACGTTTATTATATCTGTGCATTTTTATTTTTCACTACAAAAAATGTAACAATTTAAATCAATAATATAGCAACCCTAAAATGACAGCGGAAGGAATGTGTTAAACACAGCTGTTTTGTCATTAGTACATTAGTGATTGGCAAATTAATATCGATTTTTACTATAAATCAATAACTAAGAGGTAATAATTGTCAACGATGCTTGCCTCATTTAAGGTAACGTTAATCAATATACTGATAATAAATACTTGATAAAGTAAGTATTAAATTATTTGTTATCTGTAATTTACACTTAAGTAACCTTACTTATCTATTATAAAATTTGCTAACGCTATTATTAATTAAATGCAATTATGTACAACTATTTCTCTAGTATATAATGAAATTAAAATTTGTATTTAATTTAGATTTTTATACATATAATTATATACAATAGTAGTAATATAGTTACTTTTTATATTACTTTTCAGAAAAGTTCAACAAAGTCCTTGTTTGGACTATATCGCTATATTCATAATGAATACATATCTACCACTGAAAATAATGGAACTCGAGAAATTACCTTAATTCACGAAAAAACAAAGTTGGTACAAATATAATATTTAATTATGAAAACTAAGGTTGTTATTAAAATTAATAGGTTATTTTTTTTTTATTTGTTAGGAATTCTTTGTCAATGGACATGATGAGCCATCTTATAGAAGCTATAAATTCTAATAAAGATGATACGTCACTGAGAGCTATAGTCCTGTCTGCAAAAGGCAATGTTTTCTCTGCAGGTCATAATCTAAAGGAACTAGTAAGTAATCTATCCAATCAATTGATGTCAATCATTGAGTAGTTACTATAGACGGATTCGATCATGTCGCTAAAATGATTTTTTATCCTAGATAACCCTAGGGTTATCTTAACCTTTCGACCGCTTACACTCACCAACCATGAATACAAGCTGATACCACAACTGCGCTCCCAACACGGAGAAAATAATTAGTAATAAGTGCCCCATTGCAAAGAATGAATACTCTGTAAGATCGATCTCCGCACGGTCCTTCCTAGAATACATTTAGTTAAAAATGTTTGGAGCCTCGCTTGCAGCGGGAAAAGGGATTGTTAATAATGGGATTTAATGACTTCATTGCTTGAAATATATCTTATCAGGTCGATCTCCACGCGGTTCTCTTAGGAAACTGTCTTGGTTAACAATTGGAATGGTATCCACGCCACCTTATTTCATTACCTTCCATTTTCACCCATTGAAAAATCCGTTTGCACTATTGGATTATATAGGCGAGGTCACCACTGAAGACAGAGTCAACTCACTTGATCATGATATTAATATCACCCGTTAACTGTTCATTGCTGAACATAGGCCTTCACATCGAGGGAATTTGCCAGTAACTGCCACACTTGACAGGCGAGTTCGCAACTCCAGTCAGGTTTTGGCGATATTTTAAAAGGAATGATGCTGCTCATCCCTCAACTACTAAATTCCCTCAGTCACCTACGACACCCACGGGAAAGTAAGGGGTGACCTATTCTAAGCCGAGACCACACGACCAGTCAAGTTACTTAATTACGACGAATTTCTAGAAAGTACCACGACGTGGACGGCGATCTGTCAGAGTATATTGCTAATAATGGATTTATCAGTCCCCATTACCTAACAACCCCTTCATAAGTAACTACTATGATAGAGGGGGTATTATTCTAACTAATCTAATGATACGGACACATAATGATTCATACATTTAATTTTATAGAGGTATTGTTAAGAGCAGGTTTTCTTTATACTACAAAGGTGGCAAACAAGCATACGGCCCGTCTAATGGTAAACGATCACTGTTACCTATGGACGCCTGCAACACTAGGGGTGTCATGTGTGCGTTACTGACCTTGAAGAAACCTTAAGTATATCTTTTTTGAAGAACCCCATACTGTAGTCTCTAGGGAAAACCTCTACAGGGAGCTCATTTCATAGCCTCAGCATTCGTGGGAAAAAAATTCTCTGGAACCGCACTACACGTGACTATGTAAGTTCTAGCGTGTGAGGATGAATTCCCTGTCGATGTAAATTATATGTAAGGAGTTAAATTTAAGCTAACAATAAAAGTTGTATATCTTATTATAATAATCAACCAACCCTAGTGTTGCTTCATAATTTCTCTGTTTTATTGTAAAGTTCTTTAATGATATCTTCTTGTTACTTATAAAAAAATATTAAGCACAATGTAATATTATTACTAATAAATAGAATTGAAATCAATTTTGTTTCTATTTTAGCAATCATCTACAGGAATAGAACAACACCAGTTAATATTTAGAAAAGCTACAGAACTAATGAAGTCCATTATACAAAGTCCTGTGCCTGTCATAGCTAAGGTAATAAAGAAGAGATATTCTATCAAATCGAAATCTATATCTGTTGTCTACTATAGACTAACCCCCTTATTCAGAGGGGAAGGAATTGTTAATAATGCAGACTAACAGCCCCATTGCTAACAATATTCCCTATCAGGTCGACCTCCACCTGGTCCTCCTGGAAACAATCGTGATGAGAGCCAGATGTATTCATCACGATGAGCTAACTGACCTACCCTATCATTTTCATTTATCTTCTGTCACTGGTGCCACGCCAGCATATAACGTTAGCGCAGGCGTAGTAACCATTCACTTATCGTCTATTAAAAAAAATCATTATTCATAAAAAATTCTATTTTATCATTTTCATTGAAACTGAGAATTTAATATCTAAAAAAGGCTTAAAAATTTTTTGAAAAATCTGAAATGTCATTAAAAGCTTTGATATAAGTTGATACTTATTAAACTCAATCAGTAATTTTTTTATTGATGGTAGGTTCATCGCATGTAAACCATTATAAAGGTATTAGATGAAAAGTTGTTTTCATAGGCATTTTTAATAAGTTGAGCCGTGCCCACTATAGAATCCGAGCGGAACTTTCAGCTCTTCATAAAAACATGAATGCAAATTGCTTTTTTACTATTATCATAGAATTTTGGACACTTTTTTATATTGAATCCATTTTTTTTTTTATTTTTACAAGAACATAATGGTACTTTAATAGAACTTTTTTATATTGAATGCATAGGTTAATGGTTTTGCTGCAGCAGCAGGTTGCCAGTTAGTTGCCGCATGTGACATGATCGTGTGTTCCAACACGAGCAAATTCTCAACACCTGGGTAAATATTTCATTGTACCTAATACAAAATAGAATTGAGCTGGTACTAAATGACAATATTAATTATTAAGTTATATTAAATTTGATAAAAAGAAGAGCACCGACGTGATTGTAGCAATGGTACGATTTTTTTATTGCATAATGTGTAGTAAGTGCTAATAACGTGAACTTTATATTTCAGTGCAAATTTTGGTATATTTTGCTCAACTCCAGGCATAGCTATTGCGAGATCTATCCCAAAATCCCGAGCTACATATATGCTATTTACAGGTAATGAAACATTATTTCTACCGATTATACTTTAATTATTATGAAAAATGCAATTTTGTAATCGTTATTGCTCAGGAGAACCTATTACCGCCCAAGAAGCATATGAAAGCGGACTAGCAACAAAAGTAGTACCTGAAGAACAATTGGACATTGAGGTAAACAAGATCATAGAAAAAATCAAGGTGAAAAGTCGTAGTGTTATAGCTCTAGGAAAAGATTTTTTTTACAAGCAAATCGAATTAGATGTTTTAGATGCTTATAAATTGGGAGAAAAAATAATGGTAGACAATATTAACAGTTGTGATGGCCAAGAAGGAATTAGGAGTTTTGCTGAGAAACGAAAAGCAAGTTGGAGTCACAAATAGATGCCAGTTATAAAATATTTTTTTTTACTTTTCTATGGATAAATTTAAATATTTTTATACATATGACGAGCGAAATAAAACACGCTTTTTAATTACACCTATATTTTATTTGCCACTATTTCAAAACGTTTAACGCATTTTAAAGGCTGAAATTTATGGTAATGAAGCAGACATTAAATCACATTAGACAATATTAAAATAGGTATCATTTGGCCAATAGGACATTTTACATTATATACATTGTATCCAAATCTTACATTAAAAGTAAATAGTTAAATGATAATATACTTTTTATAACATTATGTTCACATTAGCACTTTAGTAACAAAGAGATCGTGACAATACAAATAAATATTAAGATCCCATTTGTATTTTACTGGAAGTACCAAATGATGGTCCACTTAATGGCCAATGACATAACAATATGGACCCCACGGAATATAAAGTGTCAGTCATGGCCCCTCACAGCTGCTACTACTGAGGACCATGTCGTGTTTTTTGTGTTGGGAATTTGCACTGGCCATCTTACCCTTCAGACAGTTACTTATATGAAACAGTATTGCTGTTTCACGTCATAAATAGGCAAGATGGTAAATTTACCTAGGCCAGTCACACAAAACTCCATTACATTACAAAGACAAATTAATCATGTAGGTAATCTTTTCTTACAGCCATAAAATGGAACAGTTGTATATTCCATTTTATGGCTGTATTGATATACACTGCTATTAAAAATGCTGCTGCATTAATATACAGAAAAATAGGTGAATACAAGACAAGAACACTATAGTTAACTATATGTTATGCAATATTAAAATTATTTTAAAGAATAAATTAATGAATATAAATCTAGCCTTTATTAATAATGGTCATTGAAGGCATGATTTGCAATAAATTGAAATTTATTGTCACTATTACCAGTTATCACTTTATATAATTGTAAGCATGCATATTGCAACCAATAGTTGGTATGGTATATGTACTCTGATACATACTAATATATTGTGCTGGAAATTTTCTAGACATACATTAAACAATTTAATAAACATGTAAATGCATCAATGATAAATCACACTATACACATAACTGATACAAAACAATATTTGTTTTTTTAACATATTAAATAATAGAAAACCATTATTTGCAAACTATATACTTCTTACATAAATAAACTAAAAATTAAATACTAAAAATGGACCTCCTTAACAGTTTTATGTCAATATTCTTTTTATTACTTTAAAGATGAACTTTGATAGAATATTGGAAAGAATATCTTATGGAGCTTTTACCACCAATTAATATTTAATAAACTGTAGCATGATGAACTTCTATATATAATATTTAATATATGATATAAAAGATTATTAAATTTTGATGTTCATTCCAATTGTCAGCATGGCATTCAATTTTTAAGGTACATACGAGTACCATTGCAAACTTTAATAATTTTAATAAGAGGAAATAATGGGTGATAAAAGACCCTATTACCTACCCTATTAATTAATTACATTACATTTTTTCATAGTCTTTTGGATAGAATTGAACAACATTCACTCTGTTGAAAGTTGTCAGTCAATGTGGGAATGTGCAGCATACTAGTTCCCTGAGACTGTCTGTTATATTGGATCTCACTTCTTTGCTAGTTCATTTGACAACCAGTCTAAACCTTCATACAGACCTTGCCCTTGCGTTGCACATGTAGCTTGAATGTACCACTGAAATTTATAGAACAATTTAAGTACACATTTTAAGAATTAATTGACCAATTATACAAATAGATATCTAAATATTTTTTTTTTAAATTCATAAAATAGTATGTTTACAATGTATCATATATTTCCTAGCCATTCTTGTTAACACTTCAAATTCTTAGATATAACAACATTGATAATAGTATATTAATATACTCAAGTTACATAGAAACACATCCTGTTTTAAAAAAAAATTATTGTAGATAAAGCCAAAAGTTTACATAAAAATTAAACAGGATACGGAATATAAAAATTTCTTACACGGCGACTCCTGAGGTTGTTTAAGTTAAGTGCATTAGTAAGTTCCGCTGCCGTCATAGCATTTGGCATATCTTGTTTATTTGCAAACACCAATATAACTGCTTCCTTCAATTCATCCTCCTTTAGCTAAAATAAAAAAAAAAAAAAAACAATTTTTACAAAAGTTTGACTTGTCTTGAAAAATCAATTGGACTAATTACAAATATATTTTTCATTTAAATTTACACTGGGTTTTTAAAAGCAACCAACAGGATAGTACTGATGCAATTATGATGCAATCTGGTAAACAAAGGGACCATGTTTTAGATGCAGAGAGTCTAGTACTAGAATAAAGATGAGTAGTATAAAAATAAAACGCTAGATATATTTAGTATACCATATTTGCGAGTTCTTCTTCAGCCTCCGCTATTCTTTTGGTATCACTTGAATCTACTACGAAAATAAGCCCCTGGGTATTTTGATAATAATGACGCCATAGTGGCCTGATTTTGTCTTGACCGCCGACGTCCCACACTGTAAAACTGATGTTTTTATATTCTACAGTTTCAACATTAAAACCAATAGTCGGTATCGTAGTCACGATCTCTCCTAATTTTAGTTTATAAAGTATAGTAGTCTTGCCCGCAGCATCAAGGCCAACTGTAATAAAAGAAAAACCGATCAGTGATATGTAATAAACACATTTAAACGTAAAACAACACAATAGATACAAATTAATTCTACGCAATCCACAAACGATGAGCTGTCACTCAGTCACTCACCCATAAGGATACGCATTTGTTTTTTGCCGAAGAGTCTAGTAAATACACTAGATATAGTCAAACCCATGTTTGCGTGTAACCTGAAATCCAAAAATTAATAAATTAACTAACTACACTTAGAATATGTAGGGAAAAAAGTGAGAAACAATTCAATCTCAAAAACCGACGTTTTCAGTCAGATAGAACAAATGCTATATTTTTTTTTTCTTTATGGATAGTGAAGTGCAAAACAAGTCGATTATTTTTAAAAATTGATACAAATTTACACGAAAATAATATTGCTATGAAACGTACGGAAAAACCAAAATGAAACAAGTAGTTTAAAGTTTTTATAAAAAGGCTTTGAATTAGCTATAACAATTCAAAATTTTTATATAGAAACAAACGAACAATGTCACTGTTTGTTAAAATTTGTCGTACACTTTGAATTTTCAAGATAAGTCTGATGCGGATATAACAGTTTGTAAGCTTTTATATGTAATGTACCGTTTTTTATTTACAAATTTGAGAACAATAAACCAACTGCATGACTTTTAACCCATCACAACAAAATATTTGTAAGGAATGACGTGACAACATGAATATACAAATACACGTCATCATATAAATAATTTATATAAGCAATTTAAAATAACAATAACACAATTTGTTTTCCGGTATAATGATAATAATCAAAAACTTCTTTTCCCTTTTTTCTCAATTTAGATATATTAAAAATTATGGTTATAATATTTATTAATCGATTATTATCTAAAAGCTATATTCGAATATTATATTCGATAACGATTTAATTGCATAAAACTATTATTTTCAGAGTTTTGTACCAAAGAGGTGGAAAAAATTATTTATGGTGCAGCTTTGTCCATCCATCCGTCTGTCCACCCATTACAGTACTAAATTTTAGCATCATTCTTCCGACATGAAATTTGGAATAGATTTATATATTTTTTTAAAGGATGATAATTGAATAATAACGCCGCCTGCGTTATCGGTATACACTGGCGGGACACCAGTGACTGATGATAGATGAAAATGAAGCAGGTCAGTTAGCCCACCGTGATAAATTTTGTTTTTACAACACAGGGGGAAAACGAGCTTGCGGCTCATCTGATGGTAAGTGACTACCGCCGCCCATGATCACCCACAACATCAACGGCATTGCATATGTGCTGCCGGCCTTTTAAAAGGGAATATGCTCTTTTCTTGAAGGTTATGTTGTCGTATCGATTCGGAAATACTGCTGTTGGAAGTTGATTTGAAATAGTGATTATGCATGGAAGAAAGTGCCTTGAAAAACGCACGATGAAGGACCGCCACTCGTCCAGATGGTTGGGATGAAATTTTAGTTTATGGCGGATTGTACGATGCTAAAAATCAGCAACAAGTATCAATTCGAACATTTCCTCAGAGCACTCCCCATGATCAATTCGGTAGAAAATGCACAGAGATGAAACATCTCTATGCAGTTTCAGTGAATCGAGTCGGGCAGTAAGGCGCCAATCGTCATCAATTCGAGCTGCCCGATTTTAAATGCGATTTAACGGAAGGAATCGCTCCTGTTCACAGGTGAGAACAGTATTCCATATGTGGCCTCATTTGAGCTTTATACAGTTTCAGACGGTGTTTCGGCGTGAAATACCGTTTCACCCTATTGAGCACACCTAACTTTTTGGAAGCTATCTTAGCTTTTTCCTCCAGATGACCGCCGATATATATATATATATATACGAGGTTTGTCCGGAAAGTACGTATAAAAGTTTTTTAAAAATTTTATTTTACAATTATTCAGGTAAATCAATTTTATCCCCTTCAAAGTACTCCCCCTGTGACATAATGCACTTGTGCCAACGCCGTTTCCACTGTGAGAAGGCTCCTTGAAAGTCCTCTGGTTGTAGGTTTCTCAGCTGCCCCGTCGTAGCTTTTTTTATCTCATTTATGTCCCCCAAATGCCGCCCCCGAAGTACCAATTTGGTTTTTGGGAACAAGAAGAAGTCACACGGGGCCAAATCCGGCGAATTCTACATGAGGTAATTTTTCATCATTCCTCTGTTGAGTTATCTTTTGTAATGCTAAAGGTTGCATAGGCCACTTGTCTTTGACTCATCCAAGATACAGGGTGTTCGGTCACCGTAATGGAATTTTTACTCAAAAACTCACGGACAACAAGAGAGGTGTGGGCAGGGGCATTGTCGTGGTGAAGAATCCAACGCCCCTCTCGCGCCAATTCTGGACGAACTCGTGCCACACGAGCTTTGAGGCGTCTGAGCACATCGACGTAGAATTTTCCATCAACTGTCTGACCTGGAGGGACGAATTCTTGATGGACAATCCCCCGAACATCGAAAAAAACAATCAACATTGTCTTGACATTTGAGCGGGATTTTCTTGATTTTTTTGTTCGTGGTTCCCCGGATGTCTTATCGAATTAGATCGGCAAAAATTTCACGGCCATTCTTGCCGAGTTTCGAGAGAAACTTGATTACGACGCGCTGCTCTTCAACGGAAGCGGGCTCCATGCCGACGGGGTTTCGTTAAGAGGTAACTTCACAGATGGCGTGACAAGCCAGTTCGCACCGCACGGCGGTCAGACCAGAACTGAAGCATTGTTAGGGACATAAGGAAGGGGTCCTGCGCTTACCTGGCCTCCCCACTCCTCTTTCTCGCATTCCAGAACACTTTTATACGAACTTTCCGGACAGACCTCGTATATATATATATATATATATATATATATATATATATATATATATATATATATATATATATATAAGGAGACAGGTAAGAATGATAAGAAGAACCTAGACTACATTTATTTTCTGACGTATATGGAATTAAAATAAAAAAAGAATAATAATATTAGACGGTGATATATCAATCTTTGATTTTGAGGTTGTTTAAAATTTTAAATATTGTTATCAATTCGATTAAAATCGATTAAATAAATTTAATCTGATTGCTCACTGCTTCCAATTGAAATCCTTATCCTAAAATTTTTTTTACATCCATGCTGCTGCCAGCCAATAGGAATCTCATTAGAGTTTACTGTCATGCGTCGTCATAGAAACGATTTAATTTAGAAAAACTTTTAATTTTTTGGCTGGAATCGACATGGAGATTTATGAAGGTAAGTGTTTTTTATTCATATTTTTATAATTAGTAAATGTATCACGATTATAATACGTCTCTTTTAAGGAGTAATCTCATAAATAGTGAGATTAAGTAAATAGGCGAAGTGTGAAGGTCCTATCAAGGATATGTTATTAGAACCTTTCTAGCGCATGTAGTAATAGCAAACCTAAAGAAAACAAAAAAATTAGAAATATATTTTACTATTTCTAAATCCTTGTTATTAGATATTATTTTTATATTACGCTGTCAGTGGATAACCATGGGGAATCAATAATTTATTTGTAATATTTTTAAGAATTGTATTTTTAATACCTTAGTACCTAAACTTAATATATAACATACTTATTATATAATTTTCTGTTTGTATTTTAATTATGTTCCATTTATTTGTTCCAAACTTTATTGTTTGATAATGAAACATTTTCAAACAATATAAATTGGGAATTGAATTAATAAGTACTTACTCAAATTTAATTCACATAACAATTAAAACCAAACAAATCACCTAAACTAAGTGCTCTAAAATAAATATTTTTTTTTTGTTGTATTTCGTTGAAGTGAGACAGATGTTGTGCTGTAAATATACTGTAAAAAGAAAACAAATATTTTATTTATATTAAAGACTCATTTTCATATCTTATATACTTAATATAAATAAATCAATTACTACATATCTTTTTTGTGTTTCTAAATTTTATAATATTCATGTTATTTTGTAGTTTTGCTAAAATATATTTCTTTGTTGTGAATAGAGAACAATGTTGGGCTATAAAAATATATAGTCTTGAACCTTGGATACTAGTATTTTGGGTGTGCCTTCTAATAAATAACTGACCATATTTATTTATGTATATTTCAAATAATATAGATTTTTTAAATAATTAATAATTTATTTGTTAATATCAGTCGAAAACTTTTATCATGTTTGTGATAATAATTGTGGTCTAGTAATCAAATATCTTCATTATCTTGAAATTTACTGATAAGTATTTAATCTTCTCTATCTGAACTAACTTGATACTTAAGTACTATACTAATGTTCCTTAAAAAGACAACTATGCTTTGTTTGATATGTATATATCTTTGTAATATTTCCATTTAAAATTTTGCATAATTTTGTTTAATTTCCATTTAAGATTTTTTTAATGGGTGAAAATAGAATAGTATCTCGCCTGTGCTATGGGTTTATGCAAGCAGAGCACCAATGTGAGAAGTTAGGTACATGAAAACAGGTTGGTTAGCCCATTGTGATAAATTCAACAAGAATTAATCATGATAGTTTCCAGACAAAACTACATGGGTCTTGATCTGATAGGGAGGGTATATTGCTATGTATGAACCCTCTTTACTATTAATACCCCCCCCCCCCCCCCATTTCATTACCTTACGAAAACTAATATGTCTTATACTTAATACAAAAATCCCGTAAGTAAAATAAATATTAAAAAACATGTGTGGAAATATTCAAAGAACATTAATTAATTTTCGTTAGTTTCGGAGCATTCAACTACTCCAAATCTCTACGAAGCGAATGAAATATGAAAAAATATATAAATATTTATTTAAATATATAGTATAATAAAAAATATAATATATTTATTCGAAGACTATCCTCTTTCCCTTTTTAAAATAGCATCAACACGAAGTAAAGTCATTCGGTTGCCATGAAAAGAATCGACGAAATCGATTTAGATTTCGCGAAATATACACAAAAATGAAAAACAAATTGCGACTTCTGCTTAATCGCATACTAAAATGACAACAAGAACCTTTATCCATTCATTTCCATAAGACAAAACGCGCGTAAAGCGAGCCGTACCAACAAGCAATGTCCAATTGAACATAAAGTTGGAGTTAGATCAAGCGAGCGAAGCGAATACTCGTTTTTCTTATGTTTATTTTATACCACTGAAATGACAAACATGCATACGGTCTACCTAATTGTAAACGGTTACCGTAGCCTATGAACGCCTACAGTACCTGGCGTTATTAGGCTACGGTTGTGTTCCAATTTTTATTTCATTTAATCGTACTAGCGTTCAGATTCTGAGAACATTGTTTCGTTCCTCGATTAATGATGAGGAAGTATACATACACAATGCGTAAATGGCAGGCTGTAGGTACCGGGGAAGGGTGGGCTAACCTATTTCTCTCTCTTCAGTTATACTCTCTTGAAAACTCTTTCAAGAGAGTATCGTGGTTTTCATTATTATAGTGGATTGTTGACGAGGCTCTTCTTCGCAATAATGCTCTGCTTCTTCTGCAATAATAATGCTTCGCAATAATTCAATGCTCATAGCCGAGCGAGGACTAACCTGTAATAATCAAATGGACCCTTTAAATACTATCTGATAGAGGAGTCAAGTTTCCGGAATCCGTATGCATAAAGTGTATGAAATGAACATTTCTGTAAGAATCCTTAGACCTTTTCCACTTTGTTCTCATTGCCTACCGTACGAAATGTAGTGTGAAAATAGATAGTTTTACTCTAATGCCACCTTAAATTTAGTCCCCCTAAAACAAATGGCTATCGAATCTATTGATAAATAGGTATGTTATTGCTACCGCATGGATAATATAAAATGAGACAGCAACATACTATTTTTTGTTCTTTCTCATGCGTATGCTAACAGAAACGTATCTATAGATATAGATGTAAAGTTAAAACAAAGAAGTGCCACTCATTTGCAACTTCTTTGTTTTAGCTTTTCTTTTTATTATTATTATAATTTTTTTGAGTTATTTGTTTTAGTCTAATTCCACCTCAGTGGACCCAAACAAATATGGAGTCCGCTAGTCAATGTTTTATCGCAGTATCTATAGGAGGTAATGTATGTATGCAATGGCGCGCAAAAGGCTGGGATTGCGTCATGAGTCGAAGGTGTTTCGCTAGTTTGCGACTGTAGAACAAATATCACGCCATCCGAGTCGCACTTAATAAGGCCTTTATCGAATAGTTGTCTTTCTAATAGTTAGATAAGTACTGCAACAATAGGAATCCAAGAATAGATATCAGAGACATTAATTCCTATATAGTAGATACCTAATTACTTATCTGAGCCAATTTATAAGGCGTCTAACACAAATCGATTTATATAATCGTTAGTAGTAGGTAGGTAAACTAAATACTACGAAACGTAGTAACTTCCATGGGCGCCGGCAGCATGGTTCAAGGGGATTCACTTGCACGCCCCTGTCGTTACTGGGTTACTGTTTCAATTTGTGCATACATTTATAATTTATCTATATTTTATATTTCCAACCGACTTCAAAAGGTTCTCAATTCGGTTGCACTTTTTTAACGTTTAGTACCGCATAACTTCGTTAATTGTAAATCAATTTGGAAAATTCTTTCTTTTATCTAAACGGATTTCTTCCATAAAATTTTTATCAAAATCAATTCAGTAGTGTAGTCATCAAAATTATAATTAAAGTCGATTTTATTTTGTGAAACACAATTTTAATTGCACAAGGCTGAACATAATTTTTTAACAATTTATATTTAAAAAGGCGTTGTCCGCGTCCGTTCCTCTCCACGTTCTACTCGCTAGTGTTGTTTGAAGGAAGAATGTTGACATGTTCCCCTTGTATTTGTTCCGACAATACTAAACGAATAAAACAGTATCCACTCGCACTCCACGCGCTTAGTGCCTCTCTATAAAGTAACCACTAAAAGTTATAAAATCCTTTGGTTTTCCATGTCATGTAAGCGCACTGTCATATAAACTTAAATTAGTTAAAAGTTTATTGTGTAGATACAGATACACCTTCCTTAAAGTAATCTTGGCGACGCCCATGGTAACTTGCTATAAAATAAAGTTTAAAAACTGTTAGTTAACTTATAGGAAACATACCTTATATGTTTTTCATAAATATTTACGAAATATTTGTTTATTCTAATTTGAAATTTTGGTGTATGGAAATAGTGTTATTAACACACATATGTAGTGTCTATCTATGTGTATCTAGCCAGACGTGCTTAAATCTGGTGAAAAGGTTATAAAGGATAATAAAATTATAAAGGAAAATTATAAAATTAAAACAAGTGGTTAATTACTGAATAACGTTTGAATGAAAAGTATACGAATATTTTGTTACGAGAAAAATCGGTTGCACATGATTTTTACAACATAAGAAAACACTAGGAATTAGGAAACAAAACACTCCCTTTTAAGATGTTAATATATTTTCTGCATACAAATTAAAAATATTCTACGTATGTTCTCATAAATTTATTTAACAAAATTAGCAACACTCGGTAAACGACTGCAAGGAAAGAGACAACTCATCTTCGTCTACGGAAATAGATAAAGATAGATTAGACAAGTACCTATTTAGTATATTTTATTTTATTTACGTATTTAAGTAGTTATTGTGTTTCCTAAAATATGATTAGACACAATGATGGCTGGCTCGTCCGTCATACTCGTAAACGGGTGCTGCCTTAGAAACTGGTTAGGAACTGGACTCTGACCACTGCAACTGATTTATTTTATTGATTTGTTTTAATTATATACTATATATTTTGAATTTTATGATTTGATATTGCTTAGTAATTTATATTTACACAAATTCATTATTTATATGTATATATAATTAAACTTTTTGAAAAAAAAAGAGCAATATTTGAGTTTCTTCTTCGTTCGTTCTTGGATGAAATTGCATTCCGAACGAAAAATAATGGAAAAAGTGATTATTTAAAAATGCTTAAATCAAAGTTTACCTCAATAAAAATCTTTCTTTATAATAAATGCAAAAATTTAAAACGATAGATGGATGGAAAGACGTTTGTTATTCTTTCACGCAAAAATTACTAAAAGAATTTTAACGAATTTAGTACATGAAGTGAGTTAAATCCTAACGTAGCATATAGAATACTTTATATACTAATTTACGTCGGTGAGGCCGTGGGTTACACCTAATTTTGTACATCTGTATATAAAAAACAAAGTGATATGTCCACTAAAGTATTTTCCGTAATGTTACAAAAGCTACTTAATAGCAATCAATCTTCTCCACTACATCTTTTCTAAAATACTATCTCTAATTAATTTTGTTTATATTTGTCAACCCTTTAAATTATATCGAAATTCAATTATCTGCAGTTCAAGTAAACTCTTTTCATCTATTTAGAGCCAAAAATTAGAAGACCAAAATAAGTACATAATGGAAATTGCGACGTTTATTTATTATATTTCCACTTCTATGGCTTCACCGCCATGACATAGTGTGTGGCTTCCGACAATTACTGAATTGAGGTACTAATGAGTTACGAACAATAATCGTCAGAATCAACTGAGAACGTTAGTCAGCAAGTCATCTTGGCCTTAGTAGATACCTAATGAATACATTCATAGGAGTTCATAGTCGTTTGTTGTTGTCGTGTGTTATGTACCTACTTTTATACTTCATACTACGAGTATCTATTGAATTTCTTATTTTAAGTTATTTTTCATTTTGTTTTTTTTTTAAAAAAAAAAAAAAAAAAAAAAAAAATTAAACAGTCAAAGTAAAGTGTGTTAATTAACGTAACCCATTCCTTAACTGGTGTTCATTAATAAGGAATGAAAAAAAATTAATTGTATTTTTCGAAAAAATAACAATATGTACCAACGGCACTACATAATAATAGGTGTCTACATACCTTTTACTCCATAATACCCTTGGTATTAGGTATGTATTACCTTAGTATTACCAGAGGGAGACCTTGTACAAAATTCGTACCTCTGTCCCATTCGTGTTTCAACCGTAAAGCAGTTGTGTTTGTATGGCTGTGTGGTGGGATATAGCGTAAATTTACAGGGTACAGAGGAATACACCTGAGCCCACAGGAATGACAACGCATGAGGGGGAATCATGGGTGAAACAGTATACTCTGTTATGAGGCGATGGTTATCACTTTCCATCAGGTGGGCCGTCAACTTGTTTGTCATTCTAAGTTGTATAAAAAATGTTTTCTTTCCTAAAACCACAATTCTTAAATTTGGCTTGAACTTGATTAAGTTTACAAAAACAGTAATCGAATCCCAAACCTTTTGACGTCTATTAAAATTATTGAATGTACTTACTCATGATTGCCAACTTAAGCTCATTAATAAATATTAAGAGAAAAAAAAAGACGTAAATAACTTACATAAGTTCAAATCTGACAACAATATTTACAGGCAGTAATCAGTAATAAGACATAATTTTGCTAATATTTTGATAATCGCAACCTTAATTTATATCAAAGACTTAAAAAAATACTTAATATTAAATAATATCAAGTGCAATATCTTACGTCAATTACTCTGTACACTTAATCGATGTATTCAATCTTTGGAAAGCGTTTATGTTTATGGGGTTCCGTTTTAATATTTTCTTTTAGAGATGGGCAATCCACCTGGGTGGGTTTAAAGTCTGGTGGGTAAAAACCGGGTGTTTTGGGTTTATTGGGTTTAAACCCCATAAACACCCAAATTTTTGGGTGTTTATGATTTTGTACTTCATCATCGTCATCTCAGCCGCAAGACGTCCACTATACTGGACATAGACAATATTATTATGCAGCCTACAGAATAAAAAACTTTTAATTTGATTTTGAGTTTATTAAGAAAGAGATGAAAGTAAAATGTAAAACTACAGTCAATCACTGTCAGATTCAGAGTTATTACAAGCGATGAATTGTATAGGTTCGATAGGCTCTATTTCGTCTAAACTGTTATGTTCATTTACTTGCTCAATGAAAGCTTCTAAGGTATTTTCTTCATTAAACTGAATGTCCTCGCATTCAGCTTTATGTTTAAGATTCCAGTTATAACAAATGAATGAAATTTTTTCAGTTCTTTCAGTTGTAAGTCGATTTCTTTTGTTATTATGTATGTAGCCTTGGATACTAAAGGAACGCTCAGTGGCTGCCGAAGTACAGGGAGCTGATAGAATAATAGTTAGATAAGTACGAATCGCTACTTTGCTTAACTCAGTGGAACCACAAATACCTTTCCACCATATTAGGGGCTCAATGCTATCTAATGAGCTCCATACAAATCCTCTGGCCCAAAAGTTTTCTTTAGCTTTATAACACGCCAAATCTGCCATTACATTTGACAAACTTAAGTGTTGGCTTAAATTGTAGATAAACTCCATACCCTTAAGTTCTTCCTCTTGAGTAAGTTCGACTCCTAGAGTCCTGGGGTCTAGAATATATGCTGCAAAATGTATTGGCCTCATTGCCATATTGCATCTTGAAGATACTGATGTTAGAATCTGCTGTTTGCTTTCTTCGCTCAATGTCGAAATCTCATTTAATGCAAAACGTATCTTAGCTTGTACATCTCTAAATGTAATGTATGTGCGATGCAAACGATTCTGGTCGCTCTCTAAGTAAAATATGCTTTCAGTGACTGGTTCCAAAATACTTATACATTCCCCTGTCTTCGTCCAGAAATCATCACTTAGAATTAAATCTTTAATATCTCTTGAAATTACCACATCTTCTCTAACTGTTAATATTTGCAAAGCTATCTTATTTGCTTTCAAACTTTTTAACGAAGTAACATGACTTCCCCATCTTGTAGCACAAGGCAATTTTAGTGTTTGTGTAGAATCTTCACCCTGCCTTGATTTTATCAACAAGGAACTTAATCGTTGACTCCTTTTAACAGTTTTTATTATATTTATGGCTTGCATAATAAACACAGTTACTTCTTGTATCTTTACAATATCTTGGCACAACAAGTTAAGGATATGTGCACAGCAACCGAGAGGAACAACATGTGGATATTTGAGTTTTGTTAATTCGAATGCCTTTTGTATATTTCTAGCGTTATCGCCAATAAGTACAAGAAACTTATTTGCTCCATACACTTTCATTACTTTTTCAACTTCTTGGCTAAGGTATTCACTAGTGTGAGGATTACTTTCTGTATTCAAACTTTTAACGTATGCAGGTTGAGGTTTTGATATAAGAAAGTTTATTATTCCTTCATTTCTTAAATTAGACCAGCCATCGCACTGAAGGTGTAAGTAACTACAAGCATTTAGTTCCTCATTTAACTCAAAACGCATTTCTCTATATATTTTATCTAAGTATTTTGTCGCTAAAGCTTTACGTGAAGGTATTTTAAATTTTGGTTGCAATTTTTCGAAAAATTGTATCCATAAAGGATGTTGCACCATCGATAATGGCGTCCCTGTTACAAATATAGCTCTCGCTAATTCTGTTTTTATATGATCATCGGTGTCTTGAAACTCAGCATTTATTGTAGTGTTAGCAGACGACGAGGGGCTTATAAAAGAATCATTTGTCTCTATCTCTGACAGTCCAGACATTTTGGTTTTGGACGAGCTATCTTTTATAAGTTTCATAGAGTCTTTTAATGTTTCTGGAGATTTTGGACAAGTGATAAGATGTTGAAGCATTTTGGCAGCATTACTGAATTTGTAGACCTTATTACAAAGCTTGCAAGAAACAGACTTGTTTGGTAAAGTACGGTAGTGCTCCCATATGCGTAAATCTTTAGGTCTCCCCATTGAACCTAAAAAAATGAACGATGATTAGTTGGTCTGACGAAAATTCAACAATAGAGTGCCTATTTTTTTACAATGATTATTTCTTGTTATTTACAATAAATTTATTAAAAAAATAATAAAATAAATACAAAAAACCTTTGTAAAATTACATCTCCTCGGAGGATTAAACGCAGACGCTAGTTTATTATCGTATTGTTCTGTATTTTTCTCAGCAACTTCTTTAATTCGATTAGGTACTTACGCATATTATGTTAAAAATAAATATCTAGTACACATCTTAGGCTATCCACCATTATTATCCAATGACGACTCTCAGCTAACTATGCACTATCATCCAAAATAAACGTGTATGGAAAATTTTATCCCAGTCGGTTGAGGATTGAGGATAATTGCATCAACATACGAACATACCTACATACTTTTATTTACATAACGCAAGCTAAATAAAAGCTTGTAATAATACATCTAATTTTAAGTTAAAATTGTTAAGTGATCATGATATAATTGTATCATTCACAAATCCACTTACCTTTAATTATTTCTTGTTAAGTATAAATATTATTTCAAATCTGCTCCCTTAATATGCACTTTTTTACTGCTTTTCCTACCTAACACGTTACCAGGAAGTCACGTTACCAGAGTCAGAGTAATAGTGAACACGTTTGACAGTGATTGTCGTCGCCTCATATTCAGCGTCGACGAATAGGGGAATCCCCAGTCATAATGTATTGCATGCGTGGCGGTCTTACTTCAAATCCATAAACAAAGAGATAATTACAGAACTCGATACTAGATGGCGCTGTTTTTGTTTGAAGAAAGTTTGCGGGCTAAAATACATAGAATTTCATCAATGACTTCCACAAAGAACAACATTTCTGTTTTTTCTAAGTCCGTATCTCTTCCGTATATTTCATAAGATATAAGCTTGGGCTACATTGTTATGCAACGTGATTTTGTCGCTGTCTTGCTAGCAGGGTTGACAGATATACGATTTAAATCGTACTCATACTATTATTTGTCTATTTTTTAATGTACGATCGTAAAGATTATGATCGTAATTCGCACAAAAACATACGACTTTTTGGTTACCTGGCAACATTTTTATTATGAAACGAACATGCTCACATCATCAGTCACATGCAACAATTTATTGGGGATTTCCCCTTCACATCTGGCAGTCCTGCTTGCTAGAATATAGGTAAGTCAGCCACAGTTACTGACGATCGATATTTAAAGGGTATTGTTTTTGTGCTAAATATTTCATAAAAACGTTATTTAATACTTTGTGGATTATTAATTTAGTTGATAATCACTGGAAGTAAAATGGATGCTAATTTGAGAGATCAAGATCTTCGTATAAAACAGTTAATAAAAGAAAATCTACGTAAGTACTCTTTTTATACCTAGGTAGGTAAGGTATAATAAACAAAAAAGGTACTTAGATCGCGTGTGTTCGAAGCATTTATTCTAATAAATTTAATTTAAAATTGTAGAAAGAAAAAAATGTCTGCCAAGCCGTAGCCGAAGCCGATCTCCAAATATATTTGGCGATAGTGAGACCCAGTGTCCAGATGATTTACCCAGCGTCGTCGCAACAAAGAAAAAAACGAGGATAAAGTAAAAGAAAATTTACTGAAAGAAGAAACAAACTGTTCTAAATGCTTAATTTATGGAGAAGAGGATAAAAGAAATGAGTATTTCGGACTGTTAGTGGCTCAAGAATTTAAATATATACGGCCATGTGTGCGAACGAGGTGTTATGAAGAAATTTTAAAGTATCTACGGGAAGCAAAAGGCCAACATGTTGATCAACTGCAACATGAAAACACTGAAAATTAATTACTTTCATTTTATTATATATAGATTTTTAAAATTTCCTGAAATATTATTAGTTAACGTTTTATTTAATATTGTAGAATTGATCAATACAATTTATAAAAATAATTTATTGGTATTACTTACATATTTTCAAAAAAATACGTAAAAACCTATTTTTTTGGGTGATTATGGGAGTTTATGGGTGTTTATTGGGTTTTTACCAAAGCACCGGGTTTAAACCCGGTGCTTTGCCCATCTGTATTTTCTTTATATTTATTGGTGTAGTTAATAATTGTATTTCATATCGAGGTCATAGGGAAAGGGATTTACTGCTCTTTATTATATATGATATAATAATATATTTTATAGACATGCCTAATAATATTCAATAATTTACTTATTCAATAAAATGTTATTTACATATCTATGTGCCTATGATGCCTTAGATTATCATTTGTAATCTGCAAGTAATATTGCAATTATTGTTCTTCACCCGCTGATGTCCTACTGTTGACCACGCGTCTCCTTTTATGAGGATATTACTGCACTGGACAGCCGCTATGTATACGAGATTTTTTTAAGGCAAATTTTGTATATAGTTAGAAGAAAACTATTTCGATTTATTTCTTTATATTGCCTAAATCTGATTTATTTCTAATATATTTCCATTATTTATTACTCACCACATCTTGGTACGGAACCTTCAGTGCGCGAGCTCGACTCACGCAGAACCGGTCTACCATTTTTTTTTTTATAACAAAGCAGCCAAATTCGTTTGTGCTAGTCACACTATTCTTTTGCTTTCTTATTTTTTGTTACGTTCTATAATATCTTAATTCATTTTTTGTAAAATGTAGTATTACCTCTTAATAGACGATAGATTATGATCTTTATAATTTATTATAGTTTAATAAAATTTTGTTAAGATACAGTTACATAAGTTCGCAAATAACTTTAAGTACTTAAGTTACAACTATTTATTATTTTTTCATAATTTGGTCACGAAATAACATTTTTATTTATGTAGGTACGACTCTATTAAAACTACATATTTTGACTTTATACCTAGTTTCCTGCGTCCTTCGGATACATATCTACGACATAGGAAGTTATGTTCCCCTCTAGGGAACATATGAGGGCGTTCTCAGTGGTCTTCGATACTGTTCCTTTCTATTTTAGGTTATATGATGAAATTTTAATAATGCAATTCCATATAACTGCAATTTAAATTTAGGGGCTCTGTATTTTTTTTTTTTGTAGTGAATACAAATGCATTTTTGTTATCATAAAATAACAATTTATTAAGTTGCATAAAAAAATTAAATTTTAAATCAGCAAACACACTCGAGAATCATATATCCGATGGATCAAAATCCTCTTATTTTAGCATTGTATATTACAAAGAAGAGAAGTTTAATGACATATTAAGACATCATCTTCTGATCTTTTAACCAACTCCCTATATCAATCAATATTATTCTATACCGAATACCAAACACCAAATTCTTTCAATCTATTTACCAGACTTTGCACAAAAGTCGATTGCTTGGGCACCTCTGTCCCATTCGTGTTTCTACCGTGAAACAGTTGTGTTTGCATGGCTGTGTTTCGGTTTAAAGGGTGGAATATGGCAGTGAATTTACATGGTACAGAGGAATAACACCTGGGTCCTCAGGAATGGCAACGCATGAGGGGTATCATTTGCGAAACAGTATATTCTGTTATATCCATGGTACTGCTCATGTCTATTGGTGACGGTTACCACTTTCCATCAGGTGGGCCGTCAGCTTGCTTGCTATTCTAAGTAGCATAAAAAAAAATTGTTTGCCGATTAAAAGAGAAGATCAAACAATCGTGACGAAACACATCGATGAATGGCGAGATATTTCGTGTATCTACGATTAGATTGAAAATATTTGTTTTTAACACGAAATTGTGTGTCAACACGCTTCACAAGGATTTTGCTGAAAGAAAAACGGCGGCTTCTATCGTCAAAGTGAATATGGAACCAACATGGGACAAGTCTATATCGTATGACCAGGACAACGAATTGCAAAAAGAAATATCATAATTAATTCAGAATTGACAATGTACTCGTAATCGTAGTAACATAGCTACAGAATTTTTCTGTGGCATTCGAATCATAACCTTTTCCTTTTGAAACTTTATACTAACAGAATCGGTTGTCATCAAATATTTAGCGTGTAGGTCTTCGCCCACATGCAGCCAAACGAATTGATTGAGACGCATTTTGTTCGTGGTCAGCGTAATAAATAAGTTCGGATATCGAAGGTCATCGGTCACATCGTCAACGACAGTGAAAATGCTCGTTGACGTCTTGCATTACATAATTGTGTGCATTGATAATTTTAGATTTTTTTCCATGAAACAACACTGTATGAATCATAAACATATTACTGTGGTACTTGGAGTAAAGATTAAAAACATTAGAATGTAAGTTTATTCGCCGCGAGTAAAACAGCGATGGTAGTCTCCAATTTTTGATGTGGGTAAATTGATTTAATCGTCATCATTATATCAGCTATCAACTATATATATATATATATTCTTTATTGTACTAAAACATACAGTAACAACAATAAATTAATAACAATGTTAGCAAAGGCGAACTTATCTCTAAAAGAGATTTCTTCCAGTCAACCTAACGCAGTGGCATAGGAAATAGTGAGTGGGCAGTAGTAGTGCAAGACAGAAATTAAATATTTACATTAAATTATAAATCATTATATATATTTACACATATATACGTTAAATACAACATATAAATATCAAATACAAGATAACACAATAATTCCACAGCTGTACAGCACGATGTGCAAATGAATTACCCATAAAATGGGTTTTACAGCTGGGAAGCTTCAGTACCCTGCACTGGTTCAGACAAAGACGTCTAGGTCTGGAAGGAGGACGTAACAATTGGAATCGGGAACGAAGGTAGAAAGGAGAATTGAGATCATTAAGGACATTATATAGGACCGCTAGGACATGTGTCTTATGACGCTGTCTAATTGGGAGCCACTTTAAACGAGTGCGGTATTCCGAGACATGATCATATTTTCGTAAGCTATCCACTACTAAACACTTTATTATTGAGGGGTTTTTTCCAATAATTACCACGCTTGGCAGGCGGATTGGCAACCGCAGTTAGATTTTGTTGATGTTTTAAGAGGGACGCTGCTGCCCATCCTTTGAAGTTCCCTTAGTCGCGTCTTACGACACAGACAGAAAAAGAAGGGCTGGCCCATTCTATGCTAGAACCACACGGCTATTGTTAATTAATATGGGTGGGTTCAACATATAAATACCATCATTTGCGAAATAAGTCATCAATTCAAAATGGATGGATATAACATAATGTATACAAAAAAAATGTCGAAATAAAATACATGTTGAAAATGCACGATAACGAGTAAATAAAACCACTAAGTAAATACCTACTTCATTTATATTTGAGCACTTATATTGTACTGTATGCACACCGGTGGGATAATAATATAGTTTTATTAAAATTATGAGTCATACAATATATGCATACATATATGCATATTGATATTATCGTAATGATTTATTCTCATTATATTTGTTTATGTCGTGGCTATTTTTATATCATTTATCACTTATTTATGAAAAAAAAGGCTAGTGACTATGCAATAACAATACATTTTAATTGAATGTAATTAGTACTGACTTCATTCTATTATCTTAATCGATAGAAGCTAGTGTTTTATTGAGATTTAAAATATAGCCGTCAGCAATTGTTAAGATAGCCATAACGTATCCATTTATGAACAATGACATGTAATTTGTCCTCATTTGATCAATACCAAGCACATTGACTCCTCTTTGTCTAACAATTCATGATCATTTAGCACAATTAATGCTATTCGTTAAAATAACCTTTATTCCCGTCATAATTCGTGTTCATCCTGTAAAGTCCAAATATGAGGTTATAAAAAGATTCTTGGGTTCTATGAAGCCATTGTTTATATACAATGTGTGTAATGAATTATCTAACATGCGTGTTACTATAACATTTCTATAAAACGAGCTTACTTCGATGGTGAATATTTTTTTTCTGGGTAAGTGCGCTCCATCTTAGTTTTTGTCATCGCTTACTATCAGATAAGAAAGATCAAGCCCATACACATCTTGAAACAAAAAATCTAAAACAAGTTCAAAATAAAAAAAAATACATATACATAGTTGTATGTGCACATATATACGTGTACACCCATGATCCTACTAATGTTATAAATGTGAAAGTTTGTAAATATGTTTAACAATTTGTTACATTTTCACGCTTAAACGACTAAACGGATTTAAATTAATTTCGATCTACATATAGATCAGATTCTAGTTTAACACACAGGACACTTTTAATTTTAATTGACGCAGAAAAAGTCACAGCATTCAATATATTTCATGCTGTCGCAACTATAAAAAGTAATACTCTACAATTGAAAATATACGGTATAACTATTTACATTAGGTACGGAATGTAGTTTTAATTGCGTAATTGCACAAAATGCACACTGAACTACTAACATAAATAAACTGCCTCATGATAGCATTAAAGCGATCAATAGGAAATTGGGATCATCAATCATGTATTCTTCTTTCGACATCAGCCTGATATCCATTTGAAATAGCTGCAAATAGGTCACTATCTACCTATTACAATTAATGTAAAGAGATTAACCTACACCAAATAAAAATTAATATGTTATTATAATTAACTTAGATCATATACATCTAGACAGTGTCTACTTAAAAATGCTTCGACAATGCATTACGGCGTAATATTTTAAATAATGGAAAATAGTAGCGTTAAAAATAGTATTTATTTATATTTATTATATTACCAACTAAATTTTACCCGCAACTTTGTACACGTGGATTTTAAATGACGTATCAAAATAGGTCTATTTTTCAGTTTAAATTGCCACTTTATTCACTAGATCTTTCTGCTGTATGTATATATGTACATGTATGTATATTCAGGAACCCAACTATGTAAACCGCATTTCATTTGACGCAGTAACTTTCGTGTGATGCTGGAACAAACTGTTATGGCTTCTATTATTCTTGTTAACAACCCTTATATATATATTTCTTTTTTCTTAAAAATCTCCTACGACGTCGGTTATTTACAATTTTATTATATTAATAAGATGTTATACTTTCAGACTTTTATACAATAAGAGAAAAACAACGCGTCATCCAACAGTTGGTTGACCGTTTTTTAGCACGTTTTTTAACACCTGACACTCCACCTAAAACTATTTGATCTAACATTATTAGCTGTGTAGTCATTTACAAAGAACACCTAGATATTCTACTCGTAATACACTGTCACAGCGGCACTGATATGTGTACCAGTTACAATTTTAAATACAGTAAAATTTTATCTTAATAATTGTGTTGATCAAAATATGGTCACACAAGTATATTTATCTTATATCGTATATTTTAGTTAGGTCATAATAATATGTAGACCAATCTAAAATAATTTATCTAAGGACATCTATTTTCAATATCGATAAAATATTTTATGATATAATATTTTGTATATACTCGTATAGTTTAGATATCAGTGAGATCATATTTCGTTTTCATCCTTATCATGGTAGTACTTATAATTATTTTTATTTATTTAATAAGGTTCACATACAACTTTTACATTTTACATGCAACTTAATAACACAAAAAATAATTTTGCCTAATGTAAAAATCTTTTATACGCGAACACCACGTGCACTATTATAATATTTAATAAATCATTAACAATAACAGTAAGATTATCTGAATAATAAGTAATTATGAACTTATGTCTAAGATTTTCCGCAATAAGCTATATCTGCTGTTGGTGGGATTATAGAAACATATTATGTATAATATTTGATCAAATAGTGTAATAACACCCAGGCAATATGCATAAACAGACTACAGAGTTCAACAACCCAGAATTTATTTTAAGGTTATGATTACAAATATAAGCAAAGTACCTAATTATTTTTACCACCGACAGCCAATATTGTAGTGTTATTTACTCTTTAAAAAATTGTCACAATAGTTAATTGAATGTAAAAGTATGAACACATGGTAAACCTTCGGGTCGCCCACACATTGTGCATTTGATTTCGGACACCTGTTCTTTAATGTGACGACAGCATACTTGATTAACTAACTACATACCCGATTAACATAAGGTTATTTGAAGCCCTTGCAAGATAACAAATATACATAGGCAGTTAACGAAAATTTTGCAAACAAATTAATTAGTAACTCTGAATATCGTACTAAGAGTAATATAATAAAATTGTATCTAGATGATGCCTGTACGTGGGAGATATTTGAAAAAATCCTCATTAATTTGGTAACCGTTGTTATGATTTGGAGATGTTTTAAGAGGGACAATGCTGCCCATCCTTCGCTTTCCCTTAGTCACTTCTTACGACACTCACATTTATAAAGGCTAATTTCCATCTAGCTCTCTCAATGAATATCAACAGTACAAATCGTAGAACAAAACAGTGTGCACGATAACAATAATCACGAAGGTTAAGGTACAAATATACGATTATCAACATCGTGATTGACAAACAAATCTTTTAAGCTTCGATATTTGCATACGAACTCAATCATGCCTCTTTCAAAATTATGCATTGTCTGCGTGTAGGTACTTGATATGTATTCAATCACTATGACTCTTTAATTATATCTAAAGAAACAGTTATGTTACTGAATATTATCTCCGGTTAACAATTACCTTAACTACGTATTAACTGTTAATAATGCTGTTATTAGTTTGTTTTTACCAAGTACCCTTTTAAGTAGTTATGTTTCGTGATGATTTTAGTCTTCTGTGTATCTATCAATTAATGCAAGTTAAGAAATATCTCAGAATGAAAAGATCTATTTTCACTGAATTTGATGTGCCAATCTACAATTTTTATAGTTTTATTACCATACAAGCTGATCATTTTGCATTTATACTAAAACGTAATTATCTATTTGCATAAAATTGGTTAGAGCTACTTTCTATCAAGGATGATCAGTTACACAAATATCTTGATTTAGTTCTAAAACTTAAGTAAGTTGTAGTTTGCTAATCTCGATTGTTATTTATTTACAATAGAAAACTTTCTTATATTCATTTTTTCGCATAATAAAAGAGTTCGTTGCTCTGAACTCGAGAGAATATAATTTATGCTTTGACGTCCATAAGCAATCACGCGAAGTAGAATTATGGCAGTTGCGGGTCAATGCAGCGTCACAAACCATTAAAGAAGTCTCATTTGGAATCGGAGCCGCACTTTTAGTTGAGACTGGAAAAAAATTTTGCAGTTTTGTAAAAAAAACTGGGCACCATAACCAGCAACCGCAAAATACCTCGAGAATTAGTGTTGCTCATGCTGAGAATACTTTAAAATTAAAAGGAACCTTTAAAAATTACGTTTAAAATTATTTAAATGCTGTCAAATTTTGTTTGCAGGTTTAAAGATTTTTTGTTAGCAATTTCTATTTTTATTTGTATTATGCAATAGTAAAATTATAATGAGCTGAATTTAGTCACGTTTAATGTGAAATCAGTCTATTGTTTCATGTGGTTCTAGTCTTGAAATTGTGATCACCGCTAGTAGCGTGCGATTCTTTTACGTTCTACGTCAGTTCCTTGTTTCAGTGTTGATGACAATAATAGGTTATAAACAGGTTTTGTTTTATTGTCGTTCTATTTTGTCTCTCTCGTTTGGTCTCGTTCATATACGTAGTATGTAAATTATGCTGGTGAGAATACTTCTGTCATATTATGGAGGACATTGACATGTTTCATATGATTAAGTACGTACTCCTTTAAGATTAAATATTATAAAAAAATTTTTACTTTATTGTTCAATTCGATCTAAACAGTAAGGTGTTTGCTAAATATAAGCAAAAAGATAATCAAACAACATCTTTTGTTACGTATCAACATATTTATATACCAAAAAGTTTTAATAAACATGTGCAGGTAGACCACTGTAGTGTATTAGAATTTCTTTGGATGTCTAACAGCACTCTAAGATTTAAATTCGAGATTTATCGATGCAATTTAACATCATTCTTATACATGAAAATTATTTAAGTTATCAATATGTTTTACACTTAATATCAACTAATATATATTAATTCATTAATTTATTTGTGTGGCATTTAATACGTTCGAATTTTTGTCCACCGTGGATATATCACACAAATAAAACCTTGTAAATAAATTTCTAATACATCGCTCTTTATGTATCTTTGTGCAACTAGCCTATCATTCCTAAAGTTAAAAGTTCATCGGTACGAAGTTTATCGCGGTCAAGTGTAATATTTGTTTAACTTTCGGTGCATTGCATTAGTACACATGAAATTTTATATCCGACATTCAATATTTATGTATTTACCCGTTATGTCTTCATACCTACTATCACTATTGATATCATGTTTTGCTTTTCAAGCGTATCAAATTCCCTCTTTCACCTCGGTTTAGATAATACTGTAATCAAATACGTTAATGTACTGAACTTTCCATTCTATTCATATTACACAGTCATGTTCATAATGCTATGAAGATTAATGGTAACAATTTTAAAACAATTAATTATAAAATTCATTATATTTAATTTAATGATTAATCAAAAAATAAATAAATTTTTAGCGTTCATATTATATGATTAAGCTCCCTTTAAGATTAATATTCCAATTCCATGAAATGAAGAAGATTTTAATCCATTTAGTTTAAATTTTCTGTTACATTATAAACGCGAACAGACTAATTTTACTTTTGTGACATATTGAATCACAGTACCTAATAAGTTCACTGTCGTAATAATCACCATATTCTTTAAATTGCAAATACTTTCCGTGCAACCAATTTACTCAGTAGCTGAAATATATGGTGTAAAATAAGAACATGAAATTTTATATCCGACATTCAATATTTATGTATTTACCCGTTATGTCTTCATACCTACTATCACTAATATCATGTTTTGAAGATCAAATTCCTGCCACCTCGGTTTAGATAATACTGTAATCAAATACGTTAATGTACTGAACTTTCCATTCTATTCATATTACACAGTCATGTTCATAATGCTAAGAAGGTAGGATTAATCCAAAAACTTTTTTAGCGTTCATATTAGGCTCCCGCAATATTCACCATGAAATGAGTAGATTTTAATCCATTAGTTTAAATTTTCTGTTACATTATAAACGCGAACAGACTAATTTTACTTTTGTAACATATTGAATCACACCGTTCTAATAATCCATCTTTAAATGGGCCGTATGCTTGTTATATGGTGTAAAATAAGTGGTATAAAAAAAAACACGTTGAAGATCACATTGCATATTTATTTTCACGTATGGACTGGCATTGTTTTTTATTGTTAATTACGGATATTATTTTTTAAATATTTATGAGATGAAGAAGGATATTATCCCGATCAGTATCCCGGTCACGCGGTCGAACTTATGGGTAAAAGCTTGTTTTAATAATAATAGTGTCCCTATTATATGACGACACTTTCTCTCTGGGTCACATGCCAGTTCGGGCACGTCCACATTTTATTCGTTTGACCTTTGCAATGGGAATTCGGAACGTTATTTCGTGTGTCGAGTGATGTGCTAAAACTAGATAAGTCAATCTATGTGAATCTTTTAAAAATAATATTTGAGTACTGTGAATGTTTCTAAGTAATTGTAGACTGTGATGGGGCAACTTTCCTCGTGTCTGGTCGAGCGCATCCACGATTGCCAGTAAGTTGGGATGCGCATGTGCAGCCAACTGTGAGTTACTGAGCGGTTCGTCTCGCGCCATCGAATATAATGCTGGCCAACTTTAATTATACTTTTATAAAAATCATATATTTGCTTTAATTCCTCTTTATTGAATAAATCTTTACACAATTACGATCCATCAATAAGATTCTCATTCACAGACGGGACGTATGAAAACAGCTGCGCGAATTAAACCTACTAATTTCATTGCTCATCTAAAACAAATTTGAAAACTAATAAAAAAAGAGTGGAGATCTCATAAATATGTAATTATTTATAGTCCCTAAAATATTAATGTATACTTGTCCAAAATCATACAATAATAATGAAATAGGTACTTCTTGGATAATTTTAGCACTGTATATTAATACATCTGATAGTCTGTTGACAATGTTATCTTTTAAAGTTTTACAATATATCCTTGACATATCTAAGAGCTTAAAGCAATGTACCAATGCATTCAGTGCTTAAAGTCTTGCAAATGAAGCAAACCTAAACAAACTTTTAACACTCTAAACAGTGTGACACAAGCAATACGTATTGATCGTTAACATATTTCACGGTCTAAGTGTGCATCGTTTGTTTTGCGAAATGGCTGACTGTGTGTGCAAATACAATTCAGTAAACGGCATATAAAATCTTTTGTACAAACATTTCTATTGTTTAAATGTTCATTACTGAATATTTAAATATATTTCTTATTTGTATTTAATGTTTGCCTATTAATGCCATGCGACATGAAGGTTATTTTGTCGTCCGGCAAAATTTTGCCAAATCTCATTTAGGAGTCTATGAAAGTCACACAAATATCAACCTTTTATTCTTTTCACTTAAATAAGCAAATGTAGCAAACATATCAAACAAATATTATTTTTAATCTCACGAATTTCATCACAAAAATTCACTTCCCATAAGATCAGAACTTGTCGTTTTACAATTCTCAGTAAATTACAAAATATAAATAACATCGTTTGAAACCATT